>NC_141704.1:4707553-5307553 GCF_971803275.1 Cyanistes caeruleus | reverse complement strand
TCAGAAGGTTTTGTTCAATAGAGCCTGTCCCTCCTTGAGATGCAAATAAGTGAAAACTGTTGTAAACACCTCCTACCAGAAACACCAAAATATCTCTTTTCCCCAAATCTTAGTCTTATTCTGCTGCCGTGTTCAGTCAAGAGAAGAACAGGACTAAACAGATGGGAAACACAGGAAAAGCTCCAGTGGAACCTGGAGAAACCAAACCTGAATTGCCAAAAATTCTCTTCTACTTGCAATGTTATGGATAGACTTGAAGGGACACACGGGGTTGTCGCTCTATTAGGAACGGCGAGACAAACGACACAGACTCTCTAGGAGTCAATCAGGAGAATTTCTCTCAGTTTATTACTTCAGGTCTTTTTTATAGACCGATACATGAAAAGTACAGAAAAGAAACTCTTATTGGTTAGCAAACTAATACATTACCATCATTGGTCAGTGGGGTACACCACCCCTCGACCTTCTTTGCCAGAGAACAAGGAACAGACAAACAGCACCTGCAAGGCTGTTTTCTGTCTCTGAGGATTGTTTTAAATCCTCCCTGACTTCCCAGGCCACTTTCTCAGGCAAGACTGAGAAAGCTATGTGGTCTGCAATTTCCACAGGCACCTTGCTCCCTGCTTCACAGTTAGCATCCATACAGGGTGGCTGACTGCATTCTCCTCTTCCCCTGCTATGAATTATGTGAGTGCAATGATAATTTGGAGGAAAGGCAGATGTCAGAGTGCTGTGAAGACTCTGCCTTCTTCTGTCTGCTCAGACTCTCTCATTCCCTTCAGGTTCTTTTTATCTTTTTTCCCCCTTGGATGAGATGCTGAGAAATGAGGTTTTGTGTTGGAAAGGTGATATATTAATATCATATATTAATGAAATTTTCTTGAATTTTCGTCACAAGAATACAACTCTGAATATTTTTTTTTTAAATTTCCAATCTCAATTTCTATTTTTTAGAGGTGTTCCTGAATCCACCTAGGAACAGCAAATTCGACTCACAGTCAAGTGTTCCCTTCATTGTGTGCTTGGGGAAAAAAAAATCACATACACAAAAATTTTTATTTCATATAAGGCTGTTTTATGCCACTGCATGTTATACACATTCTTCTGAACAAGAGCAGAAACAAGACACTGAGTTAAATCAGTGAGTATAGATGTTATCATCAACAAAAAAAATCCTTCTTTTATCAGTGTTATGCAATATTTTTTTAACAGTAGGTTTTTTGCTTTATGTGTTCAAATAAAGATGGTGTTATTTTTGTTTTTTAAATGATGTTACAAAAAGCCTTAGAGAAAACAAATAAAATTTTTTCTTCTATGAGGAAAACCTGACCTAGGACTTATTTTTTCAACAGGTAATATGGAGAGTGATGAACTACAGCAAAAAAAAAACCAAAAACAAAATCACAAAAATCACTGCCAGTCAAAATACAGATATTTTTAGTGCAGTCTCTCACAGAAAGAGATGAAGTCAGTTTCTGTTATGTAATATCACTTAAATATACTCTTACTTCAGGAAAGAGTGAAACTTTTATAGATCCTTGACGCAACCAGACACTTCCCTAACCTTTAGCAGAACTTATTGATTATACATAGATAATATTCCCTAAAGGCTACACAATTTACAAGTCATTTAACTCTAGCTTTGAATAAAAATTGAAAGCTCCAAATTTATTAATTTGGCAAAGTAAAGTACTGAAAACATATATATTTGTGATACAGTGATAGAATTTAAAAACAAAAATGTCCTGAAAATACTGGCATTGTGAACTTTACTTCTTTCTAGAACTGAATTAATCCTTGCTTTTGAGTGATGCAAAATAAAACCAAAATCCAAACCAACCAACGAAGCAAGCAATGAAAAAAGAAAACACAAAAAATAAAACAAAACAAACACAAAAACAAAAAAAAAAACACAAAAAAGCACCAAAAACAACAAAAAAAAAGCCAGAAAAAAATTTAAACCATTTCTTTCTGTTCTAAATATTCATTTTTCATATTGAAGTTATCATTTCAGATCACTAGCTTAAAAAGCCAGTTCAAAACCATGTAAGTCAAAATCCCAACAGCCCAAAGTACCACATTCCTGCAAAAACATTTCACTTTCAACAAAGGCAGTTTCTCTAAATGATATTTGTAAAAGGAAAACATTTTCTTATCAGAGGAAAACATGATGTGAGAGGCCAGAAAACTTTGGGTTAATCCAGCCATCTGCCCCTTAGTGGGATCAGCTGTACTGTATCACTTTAACTCCTGTTTTACTCTAAAAAGTTTTCAGAAAAAGTTAAATTATCTATTCTAGTACTTTGTCACCCTGGCAGGAAATTTCTCCTGTTGAATGAGCCAGATTTTTTTTTTCCTGATGAATCCTAACTTTTTGTTTGTATGTCACACCCATCATGGACAAGGCAGACTGATGTTTTTTAATCCTCCTTGAAGAATGATTTTCCCTATACTTGGGATCAAATATCTCAATCTCTTGCCTTTCTTTGTTAAGCTTAAATAACTACAGTTTCTTTTACTCTTTCTTCAGAGGTCATATTATTTAGATAACACAATCCTTCTTATTTGAAATGTTTGCACCATTTCTGTTATCATGTTTTTAATCCCTTGGGCTATACTTCTAAAATACAGATAGATCAAAATCACCATCACCTGATTTATAGTGTTTTATTGTTTCCCAGATTCTTTTATTCTTTTTCCTTTTTCTTTTTTTTTTCTTTTGAGCACAAAATTGAGTTTCTTCTCAGAAAAAAACACCTAAATTTCAGTTGCCTCAGATATAATTTCTGCATGGCTGTGTCTTCAAGCATGAGAATATTTATTACCAGTAGAAAGCTCTTTTTATGAAATATGCATTTTTATTTGAAATCAAAAATATGAATTTAAAACAGAACCTACTGGTAGTTAAGCCAGTGCTAAAAATTCCAAGAGAATTTAGTAGAAGGGGAAACAAACCCTTATAGGGCAGGAGGGCTGTAATTTTATTGCCTACAATGGACTTAAGGTATGATCTACAGTCAAAGAGGTAGAGAAGAGTTTTGAAGAAATTAGGACATCAGTAGCAGCATAAAATATTTCATTTTAATAACTGTACCATAAAAAAAAATCCCCAAATATATTGCAGATACTGTTTTTCCATGGGAAAGCAAAAATTGCTGTGCCACACAGGGTAAGAGTAGGAAGTTACCTTCTTCACATATAAGATTCATGGTATTCACATTTTATACAGACTCTTTCCCTACAGTTTATTCCATTCTCTCTTGGCTGCAATTCATCATTATATGTCTGTCCTCTTCCTCCCTCCAATCCTCATCTATCCCAGCCTAATTAGTAACTCTCATGAGTTACAACAAAATTTGAAATATGTGCAGTTTTACTCACAGCCTTGACTGCAAAAGACAAGAAACCTCAGATTCCATATTCAGATATATAACACAGGAGAACTGCTTAAAATATCTGCTTTAAATGATTCCCAAAGTCTTAAAGTAAGGTAAAAAGAAGGTCTTAGGTCATGGTTTTAAAGTAATGATGATACAATCGTCATCATTAATGTAATGATATTATAGTTTTTGTGAGAGTCTGAGTGCTTTTTGTTTTTTAAAATATTTTTTTTGAATTTGCAGTATTGAATGATGAGTAATTTGAGAAAAAGATGCTTATGTTTCTAGTTCCTGTAAGGACCCAAATGAAGTCCTGGTCCAGTAAAGGAAATGTCAGCCTTGCTCTGCTTTACACAAACCCTGGATTTCACTCTGGTGTGTGCTCCTGTGCACTGCTAGCCTGAGCTATCATTATATCTGTAACCTCAATTTTTGCATTTTCTGGGCCTTGATGGATTCATTGCAGGACACAACAGAACAGTGAAATACTCAGCAAGATGCTCAGGATGAGACAATAAAGGAAAAACAAGCTTTTTCTCCTCTGCACAAAGAACTTGTTTCTTACTTACTAGAGCATTTCTTCTAAGTGACAAACAGGAAAGACTGGCAGGCTCAAATCAGAGGTTAAGCAAAGGGTAGCTGAGAAGAACAAAAGTCAACTACCTTAGCTTAAAAATAGAAATAGAATGAAGCTAGCAACCTGAGGGAATTGACATGTAGCAGATTATGAGGAAATTGGGAAGGTTCTTTCATTACAGTTAAAACACAGAAGAAATGAAAAATAATTCCTGCTTTACCAGGTTACAGTTCTACCTTCAGTCAAGAAGAAAAGCTCATAGTATTAAACCAATTAAGATTAAAATGAAACTTGTAGGCAAGATGGTCCATTCTCTAATATCCCTTTTTGTGTGGTGCAGCAGATGAGATGTATCACTTCCCCACAAGATAACCTATTAAAACGTCAATGTGCACTAAATTTTTAGAATTAAAGCAAGGCTAAACAGCTTTTTCACTACAATTAACTTTAAATGTTTTATTATTATTCAGATTAGACTCCCTGGTTTTTTGTTTGCAAACTAATTCTGATTGAATATTGACATCAGAGGAGAAGAAGGTATTCCAAGGACTAGTGAGAGGGAAAAACAGGATGGATACTGCAACAGGAGAAACAGGAATCTTCATGTGCAGTTTGGAAGGTGCTAAGGTGTGTTGGACTTGTTCCCTTCACGGCTTGAATGCACTCATCTGTTCTGATCTTGGTAAAGACTGCTCAGATTTAACAGAAATAATTATATTCATTGCAGCTTAGCAAACTTCTGAAATTGGTAATTTCTAGATACAGTCAAACAGAATTCCTTCCTGTGGAAAATTGCCTTTTTGATGAAAATCCTGAAGCTTTCGTTATCTGACAGAAATTTAAAGTTTGAGGAAAGCAGACACTGTAGGTTTGGGTTTAATGAAAACACAAGTTCCTACACAAGAAATTTCACAGAAAATATTTGGCAGACCCTAATAATTTTTTTCTTGCCTTATTTCCTTCTTGTAACACTGAGAAAGATGTAAGCAGACAGAATGTGGAGTATTCAGGATCCCTTAATCCACCTTGGTCTATTCAGGACACGGCATAGTGTGCAGTTTTCAGTAGTTCATAACTTGTAGAAATAGAACCATAGAATCATAAATCATGGAAAAGTCTGAGTTGGAAGGGATCTTAAAGATCATCTCATCTCAACCCCCCTGTCATGGTCAGGGACCAATTCCACTAAACCAGGTTTCTCCATGCCCTGTCCAACCTGGCCTTGAACTCTTCCAGGAATGGAGCATAATATATAAATTCATAACAGATAGAAAGGATTTTTTTTTATTTTTTTAACATAGATTCCCAGTGCTTTCTGCAAAAAAACTCTCCTTGTATTCTAAATTTAATTTAGCTATAAATGCAACATACTTCAGAGCTGCTTTCAGGAAGGCCTTGGCTGGAAGGACTCAAGATGCAGTTATATGTTTTAAATCTTTTTCCCTAATTAAAAAATATTCAATATGAAAATAATCCATCCACATGATTAAAGCTGGTTTCTGTCAGGGAATATAATGTCAATATATTGTTTCATTTTAAGAAATGGAGTCTTACTCCATAATGATATAAATATAAGGAAGATTATCTAAACCTTGAAGGTAGTTCTTTTCTCTATATCTTTGCTCAGTGCAACTGAACACTAAGAGTCAGTAATGGCCCATGAATAAGAACAAAGCCTAAGTGGCAATAATGCTACACAAAAAATGAAGTAAAACTGATAAAGTGTTTAGGGGATAACATCCAGTGTAAGTCCCCCAGAAGTTATCTTTCCCTTTGCAGTGGAGTCCTAAATCAATTCCTAATGTATGAAATGCACAATCACTTTAGTTTCCCTCAGTGCCAGTTTAATTGCTGTCATTCATGGGGGGCAAAATCCACAAAATAACACAAGCAACCAAGAAAAATCAGTATAAAAGGAAGAATAGACAGAGTCAGAAGTCCCATCTGAAATATAGATAGTGTTTAAGCCCAAAACCTGACTTGAATTTTACACCTAAAATCAAGAGCTAACACTTTTCTGTACTCCTACTTCATGTATAGAGAGGAATGAATATAGACTAATCTAAATTGTAATTTCATAGGTTGTTTATACTGCATAAATAAGGTACAGCAGCTGTTTGAAAGGCAAATTGAACTAAAAGGTCTCTGGATTGAATCCTAAAGTATTTATATTCAGTTTTTCACATTGTGTTCTGTTTCCAAAACCATTGCTGAATTTGTTAAATCACTGGTGTGCTTGTTAAAGAAAATAATCCATGAATGCTGGCTGCCCTTAGACTCTCTCCTTGAATCTAAACATTTGTAGCTAAATACAAAACCTCTGACATAGCTGTCTTTACTGAACCAAAACAAACTGCAGTGAATTCTTGTTTAAACTCCATCATGATGATTATACTGTATTTGCAATGAAGCAAGGCCTCCCAATAACACTACGAGGATGCATTTCATAGTGTGTAATGGTTTTTACTGTATATATGATTTCACATGTCATTAGCCAGACTTTTCAAAAGTAGCTTATAAAAAAAACACTAACATGCTGAAACAAGGTTATTAGCAAAATCAATATCACTGAATGGACGATTTATTTTTTATTTTCCTGCTTGCTGTTGGTAACTACTCTAGCAAGACCAGAAAACCAGCTTTGAACTGAAAGAGGGTAGATTTAGATTAGCTATTAGGAAGAAATTCTTCCCTGTCTGGGTGATCAGACACTGGCAGAGGTTTCCCAGAGAATCTGTGGCTGTCCCATCCCTGGAAGTGCTCAATGCCAGGTTGGACAGAGTTCTGAGCAATCTGTTCTAGTGGAAGGTGTGCTTGCCCACAACAGGGGATTGTAGTGAGATCTTTAAGGTCCCTTTCCATGCAAATTATTCAATGATTATATTAATATAATATATTATATTATATTATATTATATTATATTATATTATATTATATTATATTATATTATATTTATTATATTATATTTATTATATTATATTATATTATATTATATTATATTATATTATATTATATTATATTATATTATATTATATTATATTATATTATATTATATTATATTATATTATATTATATTATATTATATTACAGTATAGTATAGTATATTCCTATAAGAACTTTCACATAAAAATTTCTTATTAACCTCAGGACCACAGACTTTAAGCAAGGAAGGTAATGAATTAAGCTCATACAACAGACCAGGCTTGGATCTACCTTATGAGCTGTTCACTCTTTTTGAGCTATTTCCTTCCCATGCCCTAAATTTTCCAATCCCAGTTGCTCAACAGCATTACTTCAGTAGTAGAAACAATGTCCAATTCTTCTGCCTTTGCTTCTTCTCTAGCTGCCCAGGAAAGACCCTGGAGGGGGAGTGATTTGAGTATCCAAAGAGTGAGGGTGATTTAACATCTCATAAGGGTTGTGGGGGTTCTGTCCATCAGGGTATGGGCTAATGTGAGGACTGGGGCCCTTGGGAAAAGTAGAGGGAGAATGTGCTCTGGAATATGAACATGGAGCTGTCTGGGGGTGGATTTCTGCAACTCCTCATTCTCATGACAGAGAAAATATAGAAAGAAAATCAAATCAGGTGGAACTTGGGTCATAATTTCCTGCCCTAAGGAAGCATTTCTAGTTAGTATTTTCATCTGTCTGTCTTTGAGGAAAGCAGAACGGAATTCTCAGAGGCTGCAGAGGTGGGAATTGGAAGTGGGCAGGTAGGCAGGTAAGTAACACTTCTGGGGACAAGTAACAGGGTTAAGATGATTTAGGAGATCTGAGACAAGGAGAGAAACAAAAGCTGTGTTTATTCTTTTTGATAACCATTGTAATGTCACCAAGACCAGCGAAAATAAGAAGTTTGATTGCCAATGCTCACAGCTATTTATCTGATTATGTGTAATCCTTATTAGAAATTGTGACTTTAGACTCTTCTGATAATTATCTATGAACAAGCATTTAATTTTATGATTGTATATGTGATATCATAGAGTGTTGATAGATTTTCCCCTTGGGGAACTGAAATGCTATTATTTAGTGTTTGTTTATAAATATTCAATCTTTACAGGTGTAGATTTGTCATTAAGTCCCTTAAATAACCTAATTATTTCCAGAAGATCTGGAACATAAGTGTTTTTTCCTCCCTCTCCATTTGGATAGATATTAGTAATTAACTTCAGTAGTACAGGAAATAAATAAAAAAGGGAATTAGAAAACTTTGAAAGGGATACTGGCATGGTTATATCCTTGTCTTGAAAGATTTTATATTCTTGCTGAACTTCATTCATAAGAGCAATCTTTTATGCTCACAACCAAGAAATAAGATCAAAGTATTGTTTTATTATTTAAAAATTAGGACTTGGGTTTGTTTTAAAAAGTTTTTTTTGTGTGTCTCTGAACAGAAAAATATCTAGAAATAAAAGGTAAAAGCAGGGTATAGAGGTTTTCATTTTTCCATCCAATTTATCTGGAGAAGTCAATTCAAAATCTGGAAAGTTTAAGAAAAAGGAAATAAGTTGTTTTTGCAGTTTTCCACAAGAATAACAGTGTGGACATCACTCCAGATAAAAACATTATCTCACTAAGCAAAAGTTTGAACAGCTTTGCTCTGAGATATACTTTTTATCAGAATGACTCTAGAAAGAAAAAGGTATATTGGTTTGAGTTTGGACATTTTGTGTGAAAAAAAAGTTCATATGTAGTTATATAAAATTCATTTAATTTCAGACTTCTATTGCTCATTTACACTTTGGGGGTCAATATGGAAAGATGCTGCAAGATGGTTTATTTCCTCAGGAGTGGTCCTTGTTGCTCAGGGTAGACATTTGCTCCACTCTGTCCTCTCTATCCTCTATGAATACAAACATAAATAAAACTTAATAACACAGGATTCAATTTATTCTGAAAAAATCTAGACCAGCAATAGTGAATTTCTCCCTGAGATTTTCTATTTCTTTCCAATGGCTACAGAGAAAGTCAAGAAATGAACAGTAAACAGATCTACTGTACATTTACTGATCAAACCTTTAGATCTCGAGTGCTTGGATATTAATCAGAGTTCACACCTCTGTATTTGGAAGGACACAATTCTTTTCCTGGGCCTGTCCATGAGCTTGACACATACAACACCAGGGCATTTGTTTTGACCCTCCTAAAATGTTCCATTTCTCTTGCCAGCACTAGAAATTTGTTGAGCTGTGCAATACTTGGTAAATGTTTTATTCTGCTTTTTAAGCTGTAGTATTAATAGCATGCATTTTCCTCAGGTTCTATCCTTTTTCATGCCGTTTCCATCTCTTTGACAGGATTGAAAGAATGAATAAAAACTGTCTGGCTTGTAGCTGCAGACACAAATGGTCACTGCTTGGCTCAGTTTCCAATTTGTTTATGGCATTTGAAATGTCTGAGGTTGTTTTACCTTTCCTGCAGCTCTTCATTATGTTTTGCATTTGTCAGCTCAGTGACAATATACAAAATCAGTATCCTAAGATGCCTCAAGCAATTTTAGTTTTTAGTTCTATAACCGAAGCCAGTCAGGTTGAGAGTCATATACTTCTATATCAGTGTCTAGAGGTTGGCTCCTGGCTGTTGTGATTAGGTATTCATTACCATAGAATCACAGAACCATAGAATATCCTGAGTTGGGAGGGAACCCACAGATTCCAGCACATGACAGCTGATTTCCCCCTGCAGAGCTGCATGTTGCTCTGTGCTGGCAGGGACATCTGCATGGGACCAGCAAAGAGAGCACAAGACCTACAGGAAACCTGCATCACTCCAGCTGTGTTAAAACTCTACCTGCAGAGGTACCCTAAATCCCAATCCAACTTTTTTTGTGTTGAATTATTTCAAGAGGGCTCCAAGAGAAGACATTTTGGTGGAGAAGCAATTGATTGTTTTTTATGGGACCTGATACAGTCCTGCCCCAGGAGACTGGACATTAGCACTGCCTGGATGTTTGAGACTGAGGAAATATCCAATCATCTTGATGGCAGGAGTCAAGGATCTTCTGAAGAATACCTTGGCCAGACTTTGGTGCTGGTAATTCAGTTACTTGGACATGGGTGTCTCTTTCCACCTAAAGCAATGAAAAGCTCCCAAATATCCACCCCTGTGCTGTGGCAGCTGGACACCAGCTGGAAACCCAAACAGCTTCTCAGATGGAATGCTGTGCCTACACCCAGGAAAAGGAATCACCTCCTCTAAGTCTTCAGCTAAATAAAATTAACAGCAGAAGAACTTAGATACAGGAGAATTTTTAATTCATTCTGTTTATCACTTACAATTTAAATATAGCTTAACGAGGCAAACAAAACAGAGTGCCTCTCTTCCATTATCTTTTTATATTCTGGGGGAAAAAAAGACAATGCACAAAAAGTGTCTAAAATTGAGCAGCTTATGGTTATGTTGCTATAGTTACAGGATGATCAGAGGCTTTGCTAAGCCGGAAAAAGAAATGAGCAGTTTCAAATAGTCCCTGCAGATAGTGCTACATTTCCAAGTACACAGTTTTGATCTGTTTCGCATTGGTGAAATGCAAAGAAGCCATTTGTCTCCTGAAATTTCTTATGAATAAAAAAAACCCTTTGCATTTTGTATCTGAGAAATCCCATGTATATTTCAAATAAGAAAAACAGTTTCTATTAATAGGCATGGCCAGAAAATTTTCATGGTTTTTTCCTCAGAATAATTCCTTTTATCATTTATTTTTTTTTTACAAAAGGAAACACTTAACTTTTTTGTACTGAAGATCAAAAAGTTCTCCTTTCAAGCCAAATCTGCTATGTATATACATAAGTTTATAATATCCTTCAATTAAATACTTAAATTACACAAGAATAAATACACCCATGTGAAATGGTCTGTTCAAAAAAGAAAAAAAATCACCATCATTTTTTTTCCAAGAATTTTTTTTCCTTTTCAGTACAAGTTCTGAGTAAAATTTCTCACTCAGAGATGTCATTGCTACAGATTACAGTAGAGTTTGGGAAGTTCTGCTGGTAATCTGTGTATAAAAAACTGAATTTGCACCAGCTTGTGCCTAAAATTTTATTCCCTTTTTAATAAAAACTCTGAAGTTTGTTCTTCCATTATATTTTACTGCACAAATGAAAAGCTTTGGTACCTGAATACAATGACTTTAGAAGACTAAACATTAGCAAATAATTTTCCTGATTTTCCCAGACCCTCTTAAATGAATTTTCATTCAGGCAAAGAAATGACTGCTGCTCCTAAACTTGTCCATCTTTCAGTGTGTATCAAAGTGTGTGGTGCAAATCTTCTGTTATTTCTCTTCCATTTATTTTGTTGTAAGTGTATCCTACCACCCTCTAAAAAGACTACACTTTAAATTAAATTTTTTGCTCTTTTTAAAATGTCTGCTTCTGAAATAGGGTGGTAAAGGGAGCAAAGGGAGTCCATTCAGGCTTCAGAGAGCTTGGTTTTAAAGTGAAGTATTTGGCTTAAGGCAAGGAGATTAGCTACAGCTCATCTATCAGGACCTGTCCATTTAAAGCACCCCAAAAGGGCTATGAAGGATGATTTTAATGCATTTCACTGGCCCTTTCTACTTTCCTCTTCTGTGTGGGCCTTTTAGGCTTCTGCAGGCTGATGTTTTGAGCAGGGGGCTGGGCACAATGGCCTCCAGAGATGCCTTCTATCCAAATCATTCTGTGACCCATCACACCTCTCAGATATCCCAGATCTTGTGGGTCAGCACAAATCAAAATTCCTCTCTGTCTCTGAACCTGGAAGTTTTAGTGACCTGTCCTACCTCCCAGTGGTGGGACTTGTGGGAAATCACTGATCATCTGAATCAGGATCAGCTACTTTTGAAGGAACTGAACTGGGCTTCAGATTTTCATTGACTAAAGAGAATCAAATTCTCAAACAGAGAGTTTAAGCTAATTAATCACTTGTTAACTTAATTTATATTTATATATACCTGTAGATATCTCCTCTGTAGACTGAAACACATGGTTATAGTTTTACTGTCAGTAAGAATTATTTGATCTTTCTTTAAAAGTTGATAAAGATCTAAGATAAGAAGAATTTCAACTCAGTGTAGACATCTGAAGTAGATCAGAAAAATAATTCCCTGGAAGTGATTCTGTTACTTTCATAGGACACCTGGTTTTATTTGAGATCTCTCTGGGAAACCTGAGATCTGAAGATCTCCTGATCCTTCTCCAGAAGGCCACAAGTCCCCAGTGGGTCCAATGTCAGATTTACTGGCTTTAGATACCCTGGGGGTCAAAACTGCATCTAGTAAAATTTATTGAACGAATATAGGTCACATCCTCTCCCAAGTCAGGAGTCCTACATGATACAGCACAGCTTGTAAAATCAGAGGTTCAGTTTTAGCCCCCTGCATATCCCAAAGTGCTAAAGACAGGGACAGACTGAGATCAAAAGAACAGCAGCTGATGAGTTCTCAAAGAAAATACAATATTTTGCTGGCTTGATAATCACTTACCCCACAGAGTTTCTAAAGACTTTTGAATAGAAAACTGAGGCTATTCATGATACATGCATTGCAGATTTACCATTAGCCCAGTCATTTTCCTAGCATAGAAAAATATCTCCAATGCCATGTTTTAAAGGAGATAGAAGAAACTCTGCAAGAGTCATCTATTGTGGCCCTGAGGTGGGGGAAGAGAAATACCTGTCATCTTTTGAGTAGAGGTTATTTGCTCCATGTAACTTAGACATTTCAAGATATTTGCACTGATCTCTTATCACAGAGTTAACTGTGATATTTGCAAAAATGTGATTTTGTCACACAAATGATTTTCTGCATGAAAACCAATTCAATTTCTTTTGTGTAACTTTGCTTTTTTATTAAACTGAGAAAAAAATAGGGGTGAAACAGAACTACTTAGGGTTACACACTGCCACTATTAAATGAATTTTTACAGGACTGGGTTACAGTTATGGTAGTTCTTCTGAAGATAACCACTCAATTTAATCAAAAATTATATGAAAACACCACAATAATAATTCTGAAATAATAGATGTGTGTGTGTCATCCAAAATAATGCCCAAATTGTTCTGCTGGGCTGTAATTTCTTAGCAGCAGTTCTCCCATTTTGTAAACCTGTTATTTATAAGAGAATTAAACAGCATCATCAGATGGCTTAACTGACTCTGAAATTGTAGTATGAGGAAAAAAGTGGGAGTGAAGTGTCAGGCTATCAATTGAAACATTACTCTAGCAACGTCCGAGGTGATCAGAGAACAAATAAAAACCCATGCTCCCACCCAAAACTACCAATTAGGGAAGAACCACTCATCCATTATCATGAGCAAATTAGACTAGAAAACTCCACTGGAGATTGTCTGAAATTGGAAATTTTTGTTTGTTTGTTCTGGCTGGTGCAAGTTATTACATTGACAGTTATTTTTTCTTTCCTCTCTTCTTCTCCTCCTTCTTAAGTGAACTCCAAAATACTAAAAGAGTAAGTAAAGTAAGTAAAAAGAGATGAAGTTACAAAGGTGTTTAGGCTCCTGATTCTAGTTAGGTTTTTAGATACTAAAGATGTCTCGTGGAACATAAAATCCATCCTCAAAAGCTCATGTTTCCTGATAGTTTTGCATAATGTTAATTATTGTGCAAAAGAGCAGTCCTAGCCCAAAAATTAGATACATCAAAAATGAGAAATGAGCATCATAACTGATGCTGAGTGAGAACACACTTTTTAATTAAGAGCAGATAGCAATAATCATACAACATGTGCTCCATGTGTGTATTTAAAATTTATTTCAGATAAATTATACAAGATCTAAGTTTTGGTTCAATAACTTACCCTCTGGTACCCTGGGCCATCCAAAACATACTAGGGTATTTCCACTTCAACTGCCTCCTCTTATTCTCTCCTAATTTTGCTAGAAGTTGCTCAGCCTCACCCATGCCTTTGTTAAAACAAACATTAAAAATAAACCAAACACCAAAAAACTCCAATCTATATTTCTGCAAAATTGTGAGCTGACTCTGCTCTGTTATACAGTATAGTATAATGACAAAATAACTCTGGTGGATTCTCTAACAAAATGTACCCTCACCAGCATAAAATTGACAGGCTAAGATACATTTATGGCAACTAATACTATAAAATCTGGACACTTCACATGCTTTATGATATACCACAGAGGCAAAGAAGGAAGAGTTATTTGACAACTGGGAGTAAGAGGCACAGAAAACCAAAATGACTTATCTAGGATAACATAAAACACCTGTGACATAGAAAGAAGCTAAACCTGTGTCCCCTCATTTCCAGGCTTATGCTCTAACCACTAGATAATCCTTCCTGCTCCAAGCCTGAAATCTTGGTGCTCTCATTGATTTTGCATATTGTTTAAAGAAATATTTCAAAAATGCACAGGTTAGATGTTGGCTGAAGTGTCTGTCCACTGAAATGAAAGAGAAAAGTGCAAGAAATTCAGCACGTCCTGGTGAAAGGGCTTGTTCCTCCCCATGTGCTGGACTTTTCATTTCCCTTTGCTGAACTTCATGACTTTCTTCTGACCTATTTTTATAGCCTATTAAAAAGGTAATATAATCATCTCATCTGTCAACCACTCTTTCCAGGTTTATACCATTTGCAGGCTGGCTGAGAATTCACTCTTGCCCATCATCCAAGTCATAAATTATGATATTAAACAGTATTTGCCCAAATATTGAAGTTAGGAGCACATCACCAGTGACTAATTTTTAGTTTCAGTTCTCATATATATATATATTTTTTTAATCCAGCCATCTAAAATGTTTTATCAAGGAAGTGGTCCAAGTTTCCAGCAAAGCCACAAGAGAGGCAGAGGCAGAGGAAGACCTCTGCCCTATCCAGTTATTTCTTTTCATTGACTGTAGCTGAAGCCTTGATTGCCATGGTTAGGCAGCTGGATTTCAGAAAATACAGATGGATTAGACAAATGTCACCCTTCTTTAAAGAATTAAATTGAGCTATCACCAGAGGAATAGATTTAGAATGGCCCACATCAAAATACCTCAGGAGCAAAGCACTCATCAGCATTTAACTCTGATTTGAAGTGTGCCATAATCAACGTCCACTCTGACTCGATTTCCACATGGAGTTTGGAAAGGCTTCCTAACAAAACTTCTTATGAAATGAACTCATTTGTCTGACAACTTTAAGAAAAATAGAAAAAATAAAAAAGGAAAAAAACTTCCTCCAAAACCCTCATTGTCAAAAAGTCACCATCTCCTAAGAATACGTATTGCAAAGTTTTCTGCTTGGGGAATCAGTATTTTCTGCAGGAAACAGTGTAACTGCTCCTTGGCTATGCACTGGCTATATAACAAGTCAAGAATTCACATTTCAAAAGTGGCTTAATTCCTGTGAACCATCCCTTCATGGTTGCTAATAAGAATTGTGAGCAGCAGCTCAAACAAAGGAGCATTCTTTTTGTTTGAAACGCCCTGCTTGAGACATTGCAGCAAAACCCACGTGTGCCGTGCGCTATGCAGTTTCATCTCTAAATAAACAAGCCAGAAATAAAACAAAATTAAAAACAAAGTCCAACCAAAATGGAATTTGAGAACATCCCAAAGAAATACACTGGAAAGTTGGATATATTTGAGATAAACAGCAGATGGGATTCTCAGGTGGTGCGAAAGATAAAAATGTGAATTTAGAAATGCTAGGAGTTTTGTAACTGAAGTAAAAGTGTTACTGTTGGAATTCAGCAATAGATAGTCCAAAAACCTGTTTGCAGCTTTTGGGAGCACAGCTGCTCTACAACTTCTCATACTGTTTGAGTAGAAATTAAAAACTTTTCTTTGTCTTTAAAATAAATGCAAGCTTCTATAGGTCAGAAAAGCTGTGAATATCCCTCACTGTTCATGGTTAAAGCACTGGTGAGGACTATAATTTTACCATGTAAAAAATAGAATTAATTTGGGTTACCTTCATTTGGAATCATTTTACTATAACACTACAGAAAAGCTAAGGTATCTTTTAAGGAATCTATTTTGTCCTTATCTCTGAGATTTTCTTATTTTCCTCTTTTCTTCAACAGGAAGATCTTGGGGGATTAAAGGTGTGGTATAAAGAAAACCCAGCCATAGGAGTTTTGTCGTGGTCAGAGGAGAAAAAAAGATTTGATCTCAAAACAGAATTACACTAAAGACTAAAGTCACCTGAATATCCCTTCCTTGAGAAGAGCAAAAATCTGATTTTTTTTTTTTCTATTTCATAAATGAATCTGATTTCTACAATTTCTTCACTCTGAAAGACACAGTAACAAAATAAGAGAGTAATAGATTCTTATGACTGGTTAATAAGAGCGGGGCACAATGCTCAGAGATACAGAAAGTAGAAAAGGAGAACAGAATGACAAAAGAATCTAATTTTTTTTGGCCAGCTCAGGAAGCAAAAACAAAAAGTTTACTGTTGAGAGAATATGACTTCAGCCAACCTTCGTAATTAGAAATAAAAACCATGTGCAGGAGAACAATAAGAGTCCTGATGAAAGTTCAAGGAAAGATCAGAAAGAAAATAAGCCTGGAAGAAAAGCTTTGATTTTTTTCTGGTTGTATTTTTACTCCTCTAATTTTGGATTTTTCCTCAGGTAACTAAATTAACAAGCAGGCTTTTGGAGCCCTTGTGAAGACTGAGGGGTGTGGATGACACTCCCAGCTCAGCTGCAACCACTAGACAGTGATGGGGAAAAATGGGCATTTTAGGGCCTGATTCCCCTGTTCTGATCAGAAGAATGAGATAAAACAATGCTCTAGAAATAGGATTTTTTTTTTTTTTTTCCTATTGACTGTAAAAGAAATGCAGGTATTTAACTCAGAAAAAAAGGTTCAGACTTTCATGTTGAAAAATAAGAGTCTCAAAGATGTTTATGCAGATGTTTATGGGATGCTGGGACAGTGGTGGCCTAACTGAGGTCTGCAGGGTCTGTTACTGTGAAAGATGAGGAACAGGAGAGGTGTGTCTGTGGAAGAAAAGGAATAATAATAATAATAATAATAATAATAATAATAATAATAATAATAATAATAAAGTCTGAAGCCTCCTTTATGCACAGAAACTGAAGGTAAACTACATGTAAAGTAAGGAGAGTTCAGACAAGGAGAAGAGAGATGAGAGAGCTATTGTCACAATGTAGAAAGGTTTACAAGTAAATATATATTTTCAATGTTTCTGTTACCATGGCGGTCTATATTTCAAAGAGGGAAAACAAAAACATGCTGCTTCAGAGTTCCAGCATTAGATAAGGTAAAAATCTGGACAGAATATCTAGTGTCCAAGAACTTAAAAAATTGATAACTCTCAAGTGTCTTTGAGGAAAAAACAAATATGCAAAAGAAAACCACAAAAGATTAATCTGTCTGTGTGTGCTAATGTTTAACAGATGCTGGCACTTACAAGAGTGTTATGAGAATTAATTAATGACTGCTGGTAGAAGTAAGCCAAGCAAGCAGGTTTTTTCCATATGATGAACATATTGGGAAAGAGGCAATTCTCCCTTTGTTAACTTTATAGCAGATAAGTGAAACACATTCTTGATCATGAAGACAAACAAAAGGCTGTAAAGTATATTCACAATAAAATCTGAAAGTAATTTAGTCATATAAGATCCTTAGTTTGAAGGGACACACAAGGATTATCAAAGTCCAACTCCTGGCCCTGTAAAGACGGTTCCAAGAAAAAACAAAATAAAATTATCCCATGTAAAGCATCTGTTGTTTAATACCACCATTACTTCATGTCTGAGAGCAGTTAAAATCTTCTGTTCTGTGTCTGGAACTCCCCTGTTTCACACAAGTCTTGTACTTAGTGTGGGTAAGTTCTACTTTTTCTACCACAACAAGAATAATTGGCAACAGGTCTAAATTCACTGCTTCAATGCTTAGATAATTTGGAAATATCAAAGTCCCCACAGAGGAAAATCAACTATGAGACAGATAGTTTAAAGCCAATGTGCACATCCTATCCTGTGTTTGTTCACACATACTCTCTGTTTTGGCCATCCATGAGCTTTAGTTTTAGTTGAAAACAGGAGTAATAAAGATATTTTTACAGCTCTCCCTGTAACTTTCTGTCTATTCTAAAGACAGAGTGACACAATATAAAGAGTAATCAATAATATTAATTCTGTGTTTGTTAGACACACAATACCTGTTTCCCAGTCTTTTTCTGAATCACAGGATCATTAAGTCTGGAAGAGACCTCTAAGAGTATTGACCATCGAGTTCAGCCATTAACCAAGCCCAGCACAAAGCCATGTCCCCCTGCATCACATTTCCCATTTTTTGAACACTTCCAGGGGATAGTGGTTCCATCACTTCTCTGGTCAGCCTGTTACAATGTTTGACAACCACTTCAGTGAAGAATTTTTCCCTCATATCCGATCTAAATCTCTCCTGGTTCAGCTTGAGGCTGTCTCCTCTTGTCCCATCATTTGTTCCCATCTGGTAGGAGGCCACGAAGTCCTGTCAGGGAGCTGTAGGGAGCAAGAAGGTCCCTCCGAGCCTCCTTTTCTGCAGGGTGAGCCACCCCAGCTCCTTCAGCAGCTCCTGGCATTCCAGCCCCTTTCCCAGCTCTGTTGCCCTTCTCTGGACACACTCCAGCCCCTCAAGGTCTGTCTTTTATGGAGGGCTCCGGCTGCAGACCCCAGTGGAAACCAGATCAGGAGGGAGGTGAAGCAGCAGCCCTGATGTTTGCACCCAGCCAGGAACTGCACCAGTTCACAACAGAGTAAACCAGAGCTGACACCAATGCTTTGGACCCAATCCAAATTTGAAAAGTCTCTTTTGTGGAGCAATTAGCACTAACTTTATTTGCAGAATAAATTAATGTTTGGGCTCTGGAGAACAATTGATATAATTGCTTCTGAACATCCTCCACTTTCCTATTCTAGTCCCTTGGCAATTCAATGTGAAGTTTCAGGGATGATGTACTCATCTAAGAGAAGTAATAAATTTTGGAATTCAGTAAAAGCTTTTGTTAATTGTTAGGATTGCAGAAAGATTTTTTTTGCCATGGAATGTGATATATTTATAAATACATAAAATGACTTTTCCCAGTAGTGTTATTGCACGACCTTTTAACCATCTTTGCACAGGATAAATATTCTTTTTAGTATTAATGAATAACAAGAGTGGCTAAAACCTTCCATGCAGTGACTTTTAATTCTCTTGCTAGCAAGAAAGTCTCCTCAGGAAACCCTCCTTTATTTAGATGCATTTAACACTTTGACCCTTCTTTCTTTCTTTAGGTCCCCAACTGCACCATTAAAAGTGGCTCCAAAATCACACTTTGATTCCATTGAAAATCAAAAAACTGCAAAGGTTTTTGATGAATGGTCATTGTCACATATGCATTGTAATAAGAAAATTATATACAAGAATCAAAGAAAATCAAATATAAGTCTTGTTAATTCCTTAGTTCAAATGGAAGTCGAGTGTCTTCTGTCATTTCTCACATTCTGTTTTTCTCACCAAATTTTTAAAGCAGCCTGCAACTGAGATTGTGCATCAATGGAAATAATAATTTATTTCAGTGTTAACCTTTCTAAGGTCAATATTTTTCCTTCACTTTTAACCTGAACCTGAATTTAATCTTTTTGTCTTATTGTAAACTTCGTCCTTTTTTGTGTTGTCTATAATGGACTATCCATCAAAAATCAAAACAAAAGGTATTTTATTCTCTTTCCCTTTCCAACAACCTTTCATACATCCAGAGACACCTTTACTAAACATATTCCGTTCTTGAGTCTTTCCTCATAGATTCTGTTTTCCAGATTATCATTTTTTTAATCTAATAGCTCCAGTAGATTTCCTTTTTAAGGTTTAATGTTCAATTATGTACATGATATTCCATCTGACAATCATGGAAACATTATTTCCTTTATATATTAAAAAAAATAAAAAAAGTAATTATAATTGGTGACTTAGTTAAGCAAAATTCTGAATTTTAAAGGAAAAACAATTCCATTTTGATGAGACTGAAAAGCACTGTTTCAGCTTTTTGCCTAAACATCATATTTTTGAATGTGGATTTTTTGGAAGATTGTGGGAATTTTGGAAACTCAGCATTTTTGTCTTGTAAGGAAAAATTAAGTCAGAAAATTTACATTGGCCCCAAGCAATTTCAAGAACTCAAGAATTAATTGACTAAATATGAAGAGAAAAAGGGCAGAAGTCTGCTGAGAACAACCACAAAGGAAGTTGGACCCTGAAGGGATATTTTGTTGCCTCCATGGTGTATATTATGATTTCAGCACAGGGTTTGTGTCTCCAGGAACAAAGTTCAGCAACTTAGCTGCTGGGCAGCAATTCAGAACACTGAGAGAACAGGAAACTTTCTCATTGCTGTTTTCCCACCTCCATTTAGCTTATTCTCATTTTGCATCCCCACTTTCATGTGAAAACACTACAATTTACAGTGATTTACAATTATCTCCTGTCATATTCAGAGGCTGTTGTTCAAATTTCTGTCTGTCTTACAAGGGTGCACTTCTATTTATCTAAAAGCACAAGCCAGGGGCTTTAATAACAATTAGGTTCCTTGAACATAAAGACAAATATGGTGCTAGCCCAGAAGAGTTTACAATACACTCAATAAACAAGTCAATACTATTTTCAGTTGAGCTGATGTGCTCTAAGAGCAATGTTACATGTGATAAAACTCCCTCAAGGACAAAAAAGAAAAAGAAAAATAATCACAGAGGGCTTTGGATTTTGAGCTGTCCATATAATTGATTTTTCCTTCCATTAGTCAGCTAGCTGAATATTTCCTTTAACCTCTGCTACTGCTGTGTCTTGCATTGTTTGTTCTTTAAGAATAATTTTGCACAAGGTTTGCACATAATAAATGCAGAAAAGTTGAATATTTGTAAGCCTTCAGACTCCAGTAGAATGTTTAGAAAAAGAAAAGTGTTAACAGCTGTGAAAACGCTGAGTTCCTGCTCCTGAGTTTGTAATTGTCAATGAAGCAATTAGTAACAGGATTTTTCTGGTAAAGTTCTTCTAAAGACTGAAATCTGTGCCCAGAATAAAAGTAAAGAACCAGGTAATCAGGGACATGGAGCAAATGCAAAGATGCAGAACATCACTTCTATATAGGATGCTGCTTCTTTATAGCTTTTTCCCTACATTACTCAGAAAAAGCTCTTTAGGGGGTGTGGATTGTGTTTAAATAACACCTATGGAGGCCTAATCTTTCAGTAAATAGCTGTCACTATAATAATATGTTTGAAAATAGAAAAGGGTGCTCAGTTTAAGGGTTGGATTAAGCAGACACAGAAGTAAAAAGAAGGGGAGGAAGAAGATTTTTTCCAGAATAAGGAAAAAATGCCATTTGGATCAATGCACAGTACTGTATTTGAGACAAAACTTCTGTATGTCTGTTTGAGTTCTTATCCCCCTTTCTGCATAAGTTTTATTCAAGAAAAGTGTGTTTTTATCCTGTTGCATACATTCTTTCTCATCTGCAACCATACCCAGATTCTAATGGCACAGGCAGGTGATTTCAGTTGTCTTAAACTTGGTTTTCCACTGAAATTACTATTAATTGAAATAAACAAAACCTTTTTTAATTTAAATAATGAAAAATAATGATCACCTCCATCTTTATTAACTACCATCCTCAGGGCCCCAGAGACTTGAATTCAGGTTCATGGGGCCCATGGTCTTGATGGGCTTGAAAAGGGTCTGAAGGAAATGGTCCACGGGAATGTTCCCTACACCTCCTGCACAAATATCAGAAGTGTGTTTAACATCTTGTTCCACTGGACATCCCTTGCTTAAAGGCTTCTCCAGTGTACAAAGGCTACAAAATATCAGCTTTCACTTCATTCTCTTCTGCCATCCCTAACTTCCAAGGATTACTTCTCTGAATAGCACATCCATGCCCAAGGCTGCAGATAAATCCTTGTGTGTCTGTAGTCATTCTCTGCCTGCAGTGACACAAGAAAGAAATCCCAATTCACTAAAATCCATCCATTTCACACTTCCTATTGATCTTTTTGATTATTTCTCCTTTCAGCTAAAAGAAAAGACCTTGTCAAAGTGCCAGAAGATTCTTTTTTTCTGGAGTGCAAAGGAGCTTTCTAGAATAGGTGGCAGACTGACAGTTATAATTTCTTTTCCCTGAAGACAGAACAGATGATATTTCCCAGCATTTCCTGGTACTAGAGTGATAAGGAAAAAAAGATCACCACTGACTCCTGATAGCAACAAAAGGCATAAGATTTAAGGAAGTTCTGATAATTTAAGTGATGAACAGAGCAAACTGACAGGTAATCTTCAGAGATCCAGCAAGGTGCATGGATATGATGAAGGAGTCTAACTTGCTCGAGTGTTTGAATGCAGGATGATCAGCAAATGAAGGGAATGAGACTTAGAATTCATTGTAACCTGCCACAGTGGAAAACAATAACAAATTTGTTGCTTTTTTGCTGACTACTCACTAACAATTGTTAAACACTGCTACTAGTCTGATTTCTGACCTTGACCTCTTTTGAGTAAATCAAGATCTTTCCAGCACACCACCTTTTATCACAGTTCTGTTCTGAAACACACTGCATCACTTGTCATTGGAGATTGGTTCTACTAAAAGGGAATTTGTCTGTCTATTAGGACTATCAGCAGTAGCTTTTGACACTGGGTTCTAGCACAGGGCACATGTAAACATAAGGCAGATTTCCTTTCTCCCGTTTTGGATATATATTCCTATTTAAGCCAAATTCTGCCATTCTGGAGACTTAAAAAAAATAAAAAAATAAAAAAAAATAAAAAAGGTAGTCAAAGAGGACAAAAGGTTCAAGGCCAAGTTGGGTGGGGCTTGGAGCAACATGGGACAGTGTAAAGTGTCCCTACCCATGGCAGGGTGTTGGAACTGGATGATCTTTAAGGTTCCTTCCAATCCAAACCATTCTAGGATCCTGTGACTGCAGTTAGTTTTCTCTGTGATCCTCTTCAGATTAAAATCACAGGCATTTCTGAATTAACTCATGTTTATTGTGCTGAATGGGGAATAGTGCAGAACATCTACTTTCACTCCCCATCTGGTAACTAATATACATTTGTATTTTGACAACTGCATACCTGAAGGCCATTTCACAGTGGGAGTGAAAGTACATTGCAAATAACTTCTGGTCATGGCCCAGGTTTTACACAGAATCCATTGGATTGCATTTTCTTCCTGCTGCTCCTCCTAATTTCACCCAGATGTGAGATGAACCCAAGGTTCATCCTAAAAGCCTGAGACATTTAAATTAACACATTTCATCTTTCGTAGAATTTCCTAATCAAAAGAAGTCGTGTGGGCTGTCTGACTGCTGCTGGCTCTGAGCTACAATCAGGACAGTTCACACAGCAGGTTTTAGCTGCAGACTGGCAGAGGTTTGTGGCCTTGGAAAGAACTATCCCAGCCTGTTCTGCTCAAACTGATGAGTTTCCTGCATCTTCACTGCAAAGCCAGAGGTTACACTGGTTCTATCTCAAAGTTCTAGGCTGAATGTGAGAGTGTGAGAAATTCATCCTGCCTGGAACAGAAATTTATGGGAAAGTCAGTTTACATGTGGGTAAATCTGGCCACATGAAGAATTACCTGGCATGCGGAATGTGTGCTGCAGGAGTTTACCCTGCATGCCAGTACCATCACCTGTGGGACAAGACAGGCAAGAGTCTAATGGGATAATCCCTCAGAAAGAATCAGAGCTTCTGCAGCCTGTTCAGGGTGTACCCCAGGAAAAGTCAGAGTGAGATGTCGGTGATCTGGGTGCCTTTTCCTGATGGGCTCTCTGCAGTCTGTCCAACAGAACTTGAACACACATAGCCCATGACAAAACTTTTTCAAGCAGAGAATTCAGTAGGATTTTCAATGGGGTAAAGCAAACTGCAACACAGGCAGACATCAGCAAGGTGCAGTGTTTGCTGCAATCCACAGGTAGCCTTATTTTAGTACAAGAAATGTC
This sequence comes from Cyanistes caeruleus, assembly GCF_971803275.1. Lineage (NCBI taxonomy): Eukaryota > Metazoa > Chordata > Aves > Passeriformes > Paridae > Cyanistes > Cyanistes caeruleus. The sequence continues at coordinate 5,283,652 of NC_141704.1, read as the reverse complement.
ACTTTTGGGAGAATGTGTCTTTTCTGTGGATAAACCAAAATGGACTTGCTGATCTTACAGACTTTTTCAATTTCAAAAAATTATGATTGCATAATGACACTGGCAGCATTTACTGCCATCAAAATAATGCACCTCAGAACAACCTTTCTGGTTCAGCACTGAACAGAAGGGAGGAAAAATACACTAGAATAAAGCAACATTGTATTTGGTTTGCTATGTATGTTGAGCTTTGCAATCATAACTTAGATACAAATTAGTCATCTTTGCTTAATATTCATTACAATATTGTCTGCCTGTGCAGAGCAGAATCGAGTGCTTGAATAGATCTCACTTGTAAGGGTGCCCAGTTGTTCTGGAGCTTCCTTTAAGCACTGCTTTATTCTTTGTAAAATCCTGTTTTGGGTAATTTCCCCTCAGCAACAGCACAGCAGTGAATCATAAAAGAATGAAGAAGTGACAGTAAATGCAGTGCTAAGGTTGAACCTTCATTTCCAGCTAAAGTTTCATTTTAGAAAGTAGTCTCCATCAGAAGACTCTGTTGTTTACTTTTAGGCAATTTGTTTCATGTCTCTCTGCTCCTCTCCCTCTATTTTGGTCAGGCTTGAATTTTCAGCAGTTAAACACATCTCACTGGACTCTGGTGAGAGAATCTCTGCAATACTGGCAGGACACCAATAAATAAGTGTGTGCTAAACCAGAGCCTTGTTATCCTTTTCAGTGTTGATCTGAACAATGGGCTTAACTGATGAAAAGGAAAAATGCAGAGGTTGTGAGTCCTGGTGAGACCAGAGTGCAAGGATGCATTAAAAATTTGGAGAAACAGTTTGAATTGTGGTTCATGGGGAGTTTCAATATTAATAAAAACCAGTATAAATTGCTACACTTCTGGGTAGGAAATAAAATTCATATTGCATAGAAGTAAATTGCTAGACAGTAGCCTGAGAAAACACAGAAGTTGAAATTTTACAAGGATGAGGGGGAATGGTGTAACCCTGGAACAGAAAAGGTCACATTCCCTTCTGGGCAGTTTTAGTGGGATGGGTGGGTGTCAGTCTCAGGGGGTCACTGCCCACAAATGCTCAGCTGAAACCTTGTTTACAGGGCATTGAATATAAAAGATGAAGATCAAGAGAAGGACAATGAAAGATCTAGAAAGGCTACTGTGCATGTGCTAGGTTTGCTTTATCTGGAAAGGGGAATCTTGATTCAGTTGCCAAAATATGTCTGTCTAGGAAAGCTGGAGTTGTCTTATGTCATTCCTATCATCTGCAAAGGGCAAGCCAATGTAAGGGAAGTGGAAATGAGGCAAAATCATTGAGGCAGCTGAAATAGTGCCACATGTCTCTGTTTGGACAACAGAATCACTGGCCAGAAGATAGGAAGGAAATATCAGAATGTTTTAATAGCTATGGGATAGCTGCTTCTTTCTTTTTTCATTATTATTATTATTATTATTATTATTATTATTATTATTATTATTATTATCCAGTGGCACTAAAAGTCAACTGTATCCATCACTAGGCATCCAAGAGTGAGCTTAACTGTTATCCAGGATTTGTTCACTAACTTGTTTAGATCTCTCCTGACTAAAAGACCTTTAGATATCCATACAGAGAGCAAAACATGGCTCTCTTGGTCTCAAGCAGATCTCCAGGCTGAGATCTCACTTCAGTTGCCTGAACTGTTCTGGTGTTCATGGCTCCTCCAGAGGTTCAGTGTTACTTCTGTCAGTCTTAGGAAGTATTTTTGACTACCTCAAAGCTTTTCATATGGCACTGAATGCACATGTATATGACATTCACGTAGAGAAACATCACCTGGAGACTGAGCTGCAGCTTTCCCTTCCTCCCAGGAAGTAAATGCCGAGGGTTTTGCACTCCGAAAGGAGGATGACAGTCCTGGAAACAGAGAGCCCTCTAACAGCTTCCTAAATTGCCTTGTATGTAGGTGGGTCTCCAGCAGACACAAAAATGTCATTGACTGTTTTTTGGGATAAAAATTCCTTAGGAGGGCACCTCAAGATGGATGTGTGGTTCTCTGATGTTGTGGATTTCTTTGCAAAGTGCAGATATGTTTCACAGAATACTGGAATCATCAAAAGCTTCAGGTTTGAAGGGATCTGAAAGATCTTCAGGTTCCAAAACCCCCTGCCTTTGGCTGGAACATCTCCCACTGGACCAGGTTACTCATTTCTTTAAAGGACACTTTCCAGGAAGAGAGTTTGTGCCAAAGCCACAATGAAAGCTGGGAATGATTTCTGTACCCAAAAAGAGAAAGGGAGCCAATCTGTCACATTCAGCATCCACCTGTCTTCAGAGTATGAGCTTTTGGGATGACTAATAATGAATCAAATCCACCTGATAAGGAACAGCTCATTTACCCTTCAGTGGGCCTGTATCTCCACCCCAGCACCACTGAACAGGTTTTCACAGCAGCAGCCCACACAGAGAATCTTTCAATCAGCACTGCAGACCAGCATGGATTTTTATTGATCCAGGAGTTGCATGTGAGCCTATATGCCATGTGAGAGTTTTGACGAAAATATCAGAGCTGCTGTCACTTTGAACAGCACCAAAGGTTGGCCTGCTGATCTCCAATCAAAGGTTTTGGGTATGCTTCTATGACAAAGCCAGTAATTCAGAGTGAAAATTTTCCACAGGGGCCAGTGTCATATCAATCTTATTTAACTTCTACTTAAATGCTATTCCTGCTATCTACAGTCAGTACACAAGTTCACCTGCTCAGACACACTACATCTTGCCCCTCGTAGCTCCTTGATCATGTCAGTGAATTATTCCTGTCATTTTCCTCACCTTTTTTCTCTACCTTTACTCTTCTCTGTCTTTAGACTTTGACTGTGTCATATTGAATTTAGCTTGAATTCCAGCTAGAGACAAAAGAAAAGCAAGTTTGCTTTGTGAAATGCCTCACACAATTTCAGGGCGTCAAAGGGGAAAATTGACATTTGCTTGCCAAGAGTGAAATGCCTGCATGAAGACAACCCATCACTCCTGTGCTCACTCCCCATTCTCCCCCTTATGCTTCTGAAGAAAAGTGATACTTCATGATCAATTTTGGCACCAACCACTTCATTTGATAATTTCATTTTTGGAGAATGTTTTCCCCAAGCGCAAAGATTAATATGGAAAGAAGGATAGAGTTGTTTTCTAGGGAAAATGTGTTTATTGCACTGCAAAGTGGAATGGAAAAACTGTGGGAATTGTGGTTTTCTTGCACAGGTAAAGGCAGTAGTGTGTAGCCCAAGAATATTTTTAAAGTGTTTCAAATGATCTGATTTAACAATTACTTGATTATCTGCATCTGCGACTTTAACTCTGGAGAAGGTTTTATAAAACTGCTTTTAAAATTTGAGTTATTGCCACCCTTAAGCTGGTTAAAAAGAACCAGTTCATTACATTAAAGATTGTTAAATGTCACAACTGCACTGGTGTCTTATTCAGCACATACCAGACTAATATAAGGAAAGAATTTCATGTAAATATTGAAAGTTAAATTATGACCCTAGAGCTAACACAGCCTAATCCACTAATTCAGTATATCTATAATTCCCCCTTCTTTTCCAGGAAGAGAGTTATTCTTAAAGAAGCACATTTAACATTTGTTTCAACCTCCTCCATGTTTTCATAGTTTTTGTATAGTCTGCCAAAAAAAAAAATAAAAGTAAGAGTATCAACCATGTTAAAAAGTCAACAAAATAAAAACTTTTATTTTACTGTTTATATGTAATGACTAATCAGCTCTATAAATTCCCACAACTTTGCTATTCTAGGTACTGACAGGTTTTGCATAGGCTGTACTGATCCTTATCAAAAGTGTGAATCCAAGTGAATAACTTATTATTATCAGAGGTGTTGATTTTATTCAGACTCTGCAGTAACAAGTTTTCAGGAAATTTGTTAAGGCTGTATTTATATTCAAAACTCTTATTTTTAGAATTCTGTCAATCCAAAAAACGTTTGAAAATCTGTGTGAGTAATTTTCTATGCAGTTCATCTCACCTAATATCTGGAAATCTGAAAAATAAATAACTACATCTGAGCAGGTCACCCTGACCTCTCTTGATAGTCAGTAATGAAAAATAGGCATTTTCAGAGGATGACTCATAAAATCTGTCTCATCTCCAGGTTTAGACTATTAGGATACCCTTTATTATTCCCTTTTTCTGTCCATTACGTCCTTTCCTTATGTAGGGTCAAACTCAGGTATATAACACACTGTTAAGATGTCTCAGATGCAGCAGGTGGGTTCTAATTCTCAGAAATTTATGAGTTATTTGGAAGTTTTACACATATAAGACCTAATCTTTGATCAGCAAGAACTTTAGGGGGTCCAAACACTGGATTTAGACAGCAAAATCAAAACTAAAAAAATATGTCCAAAAAATAATGCTGCTTCCTTCAAGCACAGACTACTGATGGATTAATAAATCTTAGAGGAAGTATTTTGATTTTCTTCATTGTAGAAGTACCCTGACATAGAAAATAATGATGATTCCATAGACTGAATCTATTGGCTTTGCAGTATTTCTGTGTTTGAATTGTGATGGAGTTTACACACTGAGGCAATCAACAAGTCTCAGAATCTACTTTATACGATTCAAGATATATTTAAACATTTCATACCAAATTAAAAAAAAAAAAAAAAAGCTAAATGAAAGCAAAATAAAAAAAAACAAAACAAAAGACATAGAGAAAACAACTCCCCACTCTGCATTATATGAAATGCCAAGTAAATTAAAAAAAAACGATTTAAGAACCAAGTGATAAATATCTACTTTAGCAGCTAAAACTGAGACATAAATAAAAACTTAGCTAATGTTTTATTTAAATTAGGCAAGTCAAAACTAAAGGTATGGTTTATTTTTAAACACTGAAGTTCTTACATACAGCTCAATTTCATATTCTCAATTAATTTCAACTGTTCACAGATATGAAGCTTCAGACTGAGCCTTATAAATATAGCAGTATTCATTAAAAATTCCCACAGGATTGCCATAAAACAACACTCAAGGAAAATTCTGCTTGGCTGTGAAAACAGTGCCTGTCACAGCTTTAAAAGGATGCTCTTGCTCCAGTGGACTAAATGCTAATGCAGATCGACCTGGTAGGATCTGATCCAAAAGGTCTTGATCTTTCCTCCAAATTTTGCTTTAGCTCAGTTTAACACGACTTGAACAGACTGCACACCAGCAATAACACAGAACAATAACACAGAATTCTGACAGCTTTGGTTGCTCTTTGTCACTGGAACATTTTTTTTGCTTTGTTTTGTTTTGTTTAAACTCTTCTTTAACAGGACTTGGTGACCTCTTGGACCCAGAATTTGGAGGCCACCTAACACAAATCCCAATGGCAGTGACTCCTCCCTATATGAAGACACTAAAAAGAAATAAAGCTATTTATTTCATTATTTATTTATTTCTATAAATAAAGCCACCCTGTAATAATTATGCTGGGGGTTTGCCCTTGTAAAATAATTAGGGAAATGTAACACATAGTCACACACTTTGTCTCAACTATTCTAATCACATTTGAGTTTTGCTGATAGTCCTGCAAAAGTTTTCAGTGACCAAGAACAGCTGCTCCAAAGAATTTGGCAATTACTACTTTAAACCTGTCAAGCCAGGATATTGCATCAGTTTTAATAAAAATAAAATATTTGATACTTTGAAAATTTATTTTAATGTCCTAAGTATATTTTTATGAAGAGAGGAATCTTAATTTCATAACATTTTAGTGCAGCATAGTTGATTCTAGCAAATTCTAGCTTTATATGGTGAGATGCAATCAGTGAGAAAACACTAAGAGATGCTACTTATGTTTAAATGTTAGAAATATCTTTCTGTATTTATTGTCCCCTGAATTTACTTGCAGATGGTGGTTTCTGATATTTTAAAGCTGTGTAGTTAGGAACTTTTTTTCACAGAAATTCTGAGTCTTTCTTATATTCACAGTTATCTCCTCAGCCAAAAATATCCTTCAATTAAGTGGGTTCTACTGAGAGATAATAATCTGTCATCTATCCCATGAAGGATATTCAAGGTCAAATTAAAGACAAACAGACTTGAGCCAGTGCTTGCTGAATCTAATGGAAGGGTAGACTAAAAGAGGAGTCAGACTAATGCCTCAAAATACGAAAAGAAAGCATGAGATCAATCAGTTTCTGAAGTTAAAAAGGAAAAACAACCAAAAAAACACCTATGAAGATGCTATTTAACTTATATAAAAACAAAGGTATCTAAAATTCTTCCACTGTCTACCCTCACAGGGTATTTTTACATATTTGCTGCTTGAAATAATTTATGATTCCTTTGGTGGGATTCAGATGTCCAAACTTGGGCATTTAAACCCAGAAGAGAAGTCATAAATTTTCAGACACCCTTGTATATTATACCCTTGTATAATGAGGCACACAACTTCTCAGAGTGGACTTTTCACTGGACACCTGGCTTGAAGTTTAATCCTGCTTATATGTCCTGGGAAAGATTCAGTCAATTTTATTTGTTGCTTTGAATATTAAATTCTATTGCCAAGTCCAGCTTGCAGCACTTGAGGGGAGGGGATGTCATTACCCACTTCTTCAACAGCAGGAGTGTCAGGAAACCAATGATCCTTGAAAAGGGAGACCCCTCTTTAAGGATCCAATTATTAAGAGATGCCAGAATTAAGGTGCAAGCAAGACCACAGGCCAAAGTCAATTGTACAGATTTTATTTAAAAGCAAATGTGAGGTAGAGAGACAGAAATAGGAAGAGAGAGGTGAGGACGGAAAGAGAGAATGAGAGGGAAACATTAAATAAAGATATCACGACCACATGTATTTCAACAGCATCCCACTGGTCCTCTTCTTCTGGCCTCCTTCAACACCATCCTCTTCCTCTGGCCTCCTTCAACACCATCCTCTTCCTCTGGCTCCTTCAACACCATCCTCTTCTTCTGGTCTCCTTCAACACCATCCTCTTCCTCTGGCTCCTTCAACACCATCCTCTTCCTCTGGCCTCCTTCAGCACCATCCTCTTCTTCTGCCCTTCCCAGTGGTGTGGGCCCCAGAGTGCTCCTCTGGAGGTACCACTTTCACAGAGTCCAGGTCCCACATATCCACAGGGTGTAGGTGCCATTCCCATGACTTGTTCTAGCACGTCCATAAGGAGTTTTTCCCTTTCTTACAGTTTGTCATGGAGGGAATTTTTGTCTGGATAGGGAACCCAGAGCTGACTCACCAGGCCTGGCTTCCTGTTGTTGCCATCTGCTCTCATCACAGGATCCCACAGCCTTCACAGTGGTGTGCTAATTCCAAACCTTCACCTCTGTTTAGGCCTGGAATTAGCACCTTCCTGTTGTGGTGGCTGATCTTAGGGGAACTCCCTTCTGTGACAGTGTTTTGAGAAGTTTCAATGCATTCTCCAAGTGCTTCCACGTTCTTTCTCAGGACCTTTGTCAGGTCCCCCAGCTTGAGAGAGAACAGGTAGATTGCACACTTTTCATGATGAAAATTAGAATATATTAATGTTGGGAGGAGGAAAAAAACTACCCAAGGATCAGCAGGCTATGTGGGAGAAAGGGAGGAAGAAAAGAAAAAGAGGAAATTATGTAAAGGAGAGAGACAGGGAATGAGGGAAGTAAAAAAAGCGTGGGGAAGGAGGGAAGACTTCATCTCTATCAGGACAGTAACATTTATTAACAAGCTATTCAAGATTCAGATATTTGAACTATCTTTCTAGCTCAACTAAGGAAAATATGCCTCTGCTCAATTTTACTTCTAGCATTATTATTGTTATTTTTCTCACATATAATATTTCAAACTTCTTTTATATGTTTTAATCCTATTTTGTAGCTGTTCTTCCATTGCAGGCAATTTTGGAGTATTTCTTCTCTTCCTCTCTCAAGCCTGGAAATCATATCTTTTCCCATCATATCTTCATGTCCTTTTGGTCCCTTTCACTGAGCCTCACTCCTTGCTGGTGCTGACAGTAACTCTCAGTTTCACAGAGGTAGTGATTGCTTTTAAATCATGGCTTCTCTCTCCTTCAGATCATTAATGAAGTCAAGTAAGGACAGGCTTGTATATATCCCAGCTAAAAGTCTTCCCAAACTTAAAATACTTTTTGTATGCCTTTTATCACTGATAATTCTGTAACTTCTGTTATGAAAATTATAAATTATATGTTGAAATAACATAAACCTCCTCTCTGCCTGCAGCCCCTGTGACTGGTGAGTCATTTGGAACATTCTCTCAATGTGGCTGTATGGATGTGGCTGTAATCAGCAGGGAAACTTCCACTGAGACCTCATGAGAGCTGCCAGGAGAAATCTTGATGATGGAGTCACTCGTAGACCCACCAGTCTGATCTGCATCACACGAGAGCCGTGGGGACCATTTCCCATTATGCTGGAAACAAACAGTGCCGTGACATCCAAGACTGGACTGGTTTAATTTAAATGTGAAATCAGAGGCTTCTGGGATCAGGACTGTGTTATCTCCACAGATGTAGAGCAGTTTCGTTTTTTCATCAGTCTGCTTACATTAAATTGAAATAGCTGAAATTTGCAGGGCTTTTATTCTCCTTGTGTAATCATTCAGTAGGATTTACCACAGTTCTCACCAAAATTTGTGTTTTTACTTATATTTCTCTTCTGCTGCCATGCTCAGAGTTCCAAGAGAAAGATGTATGACGTTACAGGTCTTCTGGTAATAGGTTTCTCTGACAAAAGAAACATGGGATGTAACCATTTATTTCTGTGTGAATTTATCTTTTATATCACCATTTCCTGTAAAAATTTGTTTGTTTTTACCCAGACATATTATCCACTTATTTAGGAAAGTAGGAGATACAGGCTAGAATTTGTGGATGTGTTTTGGGCATGTGTTTTTTTTTTTTTAACTCAGTCTCAGAAATACTGTGTGAGGGCCTTACCCTGCATCACTGAACTCTGTGGAAATTATAGCTTCTACTTAAAGCCTTTCTGCAAGAATTCAAGGCTGTGTCAGTGAGCAAGAATAGAATGCTTGCTAAATTCCCATCTTAAATGTGATTCAAATACTATTAACTTCATTGTTTTCTCCCTAAGGACCCAACAGTCCAAATCCAGGTACCATTAAATGTGTTTAATCAGGTTCATGTTAAAAATGATCATTCAGTTTTCCCTGAGGATAATCAATAGGAGATGTGAAGCATTTAACTACATAAGACTGTAGATAATACTTTTCAATGTAGTTCCTGATATCTGCATAGATGATTTTTTTTCCTATACTTAGAATAGTAAGTTCTACATCTGCTTTCATATATAAAGGATTTATTTAGGATTAAGGCAATGTTACACTACAGTCCTTTAAGGACAGAAGAAGAGTGTCTGTATTCTCTATCTCCATATTTTAACTGACAAATTAAATAAATAGGACAAAAACTGGAGCAGCTCAGCTCTTCATGGAGTAAGGACATAAGGGACCCACCATGATTTTTCTGCTCACTCTTAAAGGATATTACCTGCTCCAAATCTTGGCTGAAATGACATTTCTCTGACTTTTGTGTGACTACACAAACTCTGATGATTGAATCCAGCAGTCTGTAACCCTCAGCAGCTTTAGGACAGAAAGGGGGAGAGGGAAAGGTTTGCTTCCTTTGCACAAGGAAGGCTTGGTAGCAAAGCTGAGGCAGCAGGCTCAGCTTGTGAGCATCCAGCCCTGCTCTGTGCACTTTGCAGCCTCTCTCACCAGGGCTGGTCCATCCTCTCACCTCTGCACTATTCCTGGGGTGTGGTTTGGAGCAGCCTGGCTGAATTTAATGCCTGGCCCTGCTCCTCCCCAAAGCGCTGAGCCGTCCTGGCGCTGACACTCCTACGCTTTGTTTTCCCACACAGCACTGCCAGCTTAGCATTTAATTTTGGTTCATTAGAAGAAAATTATTTTTTAATTATAATTCATTATTTCTCTTAATATTTTCAAGGCTGGTGCTGGCAGGGGCTTAACGGAATCCAATCCCTTTTTCATTAGCATTTCTTGCATTCACCTCACATCTCCATTACGGGCTTCGTGCACAGCAGTAAAGGCCTGGGTGGGCACTCATAAATATTCTGCTCATCTTAGAAGTGGTGTAATTGAGGGTAAACACAGATCAGTGGGTTTTGCCCACTCCTAACATGGGTATTTCAGGTCTGTCCCTCTTCTCCCTGTGTAATCTGGGTGGCTTTTCCTGATTTAATGCCAAAATGCTGCTCTGAGGGGCAGAAGAGGCTTGCTGAAATTGTGGAAGTTCTCTAGCACTTCTGCTGTCTTCTGTCCTTACCCAACCCTCAAGGTTTGTTTGCTCAACAATCATGTAAGTCATGATTTCTAAATTTGTGAAATTTACCTAGCATTCTGTTGGGGTTTTTTAATTCATTCATTCATTTATTTATTTGAGTATAATGATGTGTTTTTCTGTGATACTGGGTTTTCCAAGGTTCCTGAAGTCAAAATGCACATCTCTAGTTTCCTTTCAGCTTCTCTCCTTGTGGTGTGACCACAGTGGGTTGACCTTGGCTGGATGCCAGGTGCCCACCAAAACTACTCAGTCACCCCCCTCCTCAGCTGGAAAAGGGAAAGAAAATACCAAATAAAAAATAAACAAAATGAACCAATACCAACAAAAAATACCAAAGGGCTTGTTGGTGGAGGTGAGGACAGGGAGGGATCGCTCAGCAATTACTCTCACAGGCAAAACAGACTTGGGGAAAATAATTTAATGTATTGCCAATCAAATCATAGTAGGATAATGAAAAATAAAAGCTAATCTTGAAACACCTTCCCCCTACCCCTCCCCTCCTAATGGGTTTAACTTTATTTCTGAATTCTTTACCTGCTCCTCTCCCACAGCAGCACAGGGAGGTGAGGAGCAGGGACAATGGGTCTGTCTTGGAGCTGGCTGGCCTTGGGTGCACAGGACACAGGGGAGGCTTCCAGCAGCTTCTCAGGAGCCACCCTTGTAGCCCTGCCTGCCTTGCCATTGACAAAACCTCGACATGAGTGACATTGCTGCTGAGCACAGCTTCTCACAGGTGCAGTTCAGCTTTTGCTCTCTCAGGGAATTTTGTACTCTTCCTTCCATTCTTTCTTCACTATATAATTTGCAATTATGAGCTCCAGTTTGACAGCAGAGCCTGGGCCTTCTTCATTCTTTCTAGAATGCAGTGATATAGTTTCCATCTTGCACTTAAGGGATGACATAGGATCTATGTTTACCAAACAAAATTGTACATATTTACAGATGTAAAAGAACCAAAATCACCAGCTCATAATTCACTGTACAGAGGCAGTCACTGGCTCAAAGGATAGTCTGCATGTGATAAGCAGAGTGACTTAGTTTCATAAGCACACAACCTTTGAGTTGAGGACGATTTTAGTCTAAAATGCTACAAATATTAGGGCAAAATCTTTAAAATTATTGTTTAGTAGAAAAGTTGTGCAGGAAAAAAAATACCAAAAGAAAACTATACATTTATTTTTTTAATATCATTTATCCATGATTTCTCTCATTTTAGGATTTGTATGTGGTAAAACTTAGAGAAAAATTGTATCAACAAATTCAACTTTTTCAATATGTCATGATAAAAACCTAGTGGATTTTTCAAACTAAATAAGATGAAAATGATCTTAGTCACAGGGGTATTAAGGAACTGTGGGTAGTTTGGTAAGAACATCATAAGATTTAAGATTTTTTTTTTTTATCAGATTTGCTGTAATAGCTTTGCAAGGCATCTCTCTACTTGCAGGAGTTTAGCAGGGAGTTCATTTAGCAAGAGCTGCATCTTGACTTGTTGATTCCAATGCTAAGAATACTGGATTGCAAAGTCATCTCTACATATCAGCACAGGGAACACCAGAGTTTCAAGTATTTCTTGGAATTAAGGAAAACAGAATTTTGTCTTCCCCTCTCTTCACTGTGGAGGTCTCTGTATCCATCTGCAGCAGGGAAGGATCTTTATTTTTTTGACTGTTTACTCTTTCACAACTGCATTTCCTTATAATCTGTGAGGCCAGGAGAAGGACAATATCAATCTGTTTGATATGAAATTCCCAGTGTGTCATTTCTTCCCTTACATGTCTAGGTAGCTTTGACTAGCATGCTGTACTAGTTTGAAATCAAACCAGTGAGAGATCGCAAGTCAGAATTATAATTTAATAGGAAAATGATAAAAAGAATAAATGCAATAATATCAAAAACACTGACAGAGTCAGAATACAGCCTGGAACCCTGTTAGGGTGATGGTAGTCGTCCAGATGAGGTGGTCTTGTTGAAGCGTGATCCTCTGGAAGAAAGGGGGTCTGGTCTTCAGCTGAAAGTCCAGCAGTAGCTCCTGTCCTCTGGAAGTCCCGTAGGTAAGGGCTGCTGTGGTGTTCGAATTCTCAGCTTATATCCAGTATGGAATGCTTGGCTCCTCCCTCGGGGAGGAGCATCTCACAATGGGATGGTGAGTCATGAGATAAGGCCTTGATGAGCCATTAACAGAAAACAGTCCAGGAGGAAGTTATCTCTGAGTCATGCAGCAAGGCAGTGGTGGGCCCATTAACAGGGGACAATACAGGGGGAAGTTATCTATGAGTCATGGGGCAGGGCATTGATGGGCCCATTAACAGAAGGTAGCCCGGGGGGGGGGGGGGGAGGCAGGGAGCACTGCCTCACCTGGTTTCAACAGTACATGAGGATGGTGATAGAATATACTGCAACCCAGGACACATGCCAATGGTTAAAAAACATGAACTCTCAATTTTTTTTTTAAATAATTATACAGTAGAAGGGGTTACATCAAGAAGTGAATGCTTATATTTGTGTTGTGCCAGTATCTTTCAATTAAATCTCAATTTGATCTCTTGGAGCATCCTGGCCCAAATTTGCAGCTAATTCTACTTCGATCTTCAGAATTTAATCAAGTATTTAGGATTGAAGAAAGTAATTTCTTAGGTGCTGCAATGACTTTGTAGTCTTCCACAATGAGATACTGCAATGTTAAATGTGAACAAAACTGAAAGCACACTTGGGGTGGGATGTCTGAGGGTCTCATAGATCATACACATGTTAATTCTATATGTGAACTACAGCAGCTGAAGGGGAGCACCTGTCCTGTGAGAAAAGACTGTAAAAATTGGAAATACATTCATGTTTATGTAAAGCAGTTAGTGAAGATCAGTTAAGGTGCAAAAAATAAACCTCTACAAGATTAAAAACTTTGTCAGAAAAATAGTAAAGATGAAAAGGCAGAAAGGCATTTCAAGATTGCAGTAGATAATTCTGATTTTTAATGCCTCACAGGATTGAAATTGGCCTTTTTCCCTCTTAACTGAGAGTCAATAGAAGTGTCAGCCACTGAGGATTGTGGGAATAATTAATCTAAAGTTATGAAACTGTGATATGCATTCTTGCCTGGACTCTACCCTCCCTGTGCAAAAGAAAGTAGCATTTCTCTACACCTTATATTTCCTGTATCCTGACTAGCAAGATGCAACAAGACAATCTGAGGTGGCAATGTGAAATCATAGCATTTGTACTTGTGTGGCCTGGACTTGTGCTGCTTGCTCCTGTATGTGAAGTGTGCTTCACATCAAAAGCAAGCACCACACAACCCTTTGGATTGCTGAGAATCTCAGTGTGTGATGAATGCATGAGTACTTCCCTGATTGTCTCTCTGTGAAATACATTGAAATATCACAAAGAAACAAAGGGCATTTTCCCAACCAATTTTCTGACAGCTTGAAACTTGGTGCTAAGAAGAGTTTTACAGTTTGTATGAGTTTTAATCAACCCTAAATGGAGAGTTTCTCTGTGTGCTGAAGTTATTAGTCACATTCCCTCTGATTCCAGTGATTCAGGGTTGTACTATAAAGGCGTTGTATTATTTCTGAAACAGAGAAATAAACAAGAAGTTGCTGTTCTTTCTACAAGGTTCTGGTTTACCATGCATTTGGATCCATTTCTTCTTACAAACACATGTATGCACATAATTTTGTGCCTACAATGTTTTCTAACTAATGGGATACTTCTCATAAGGATTATAGCAGAGACCAAGATTTAAATTAAATTGAATTAAACACTGAACACACTTATCTATTTGCTCTTGTGTATCATTAACACAGATCTAGGAAGGATATTTTTCCCACTAGAAGCATATTTATTCCCTTCCTCAACTCTTAACGCAGGGAGGTTCTTTATTCAGCAAATATAACTCTTTGTTATGCTTCCTTTTGGTTACTTTATTCACCTTCCATTATCCCTTGTTTTGATGCAATTCACTGCAAGAAATAGCCTGTCATCCTCTGTTTCAGTTTAAGTTTCTACTCTGTTCCAGCTCTTGTCACACTGAACTTCAGGTACATTTGGATATTTAGTAGACAGCCGGCAAGAGGACCTTTGGTAAAAACCAGGAAACTGCTCCAAGTACCAGAAAAGTCTTGGGACTGGACTGACCTCCAAAGTGTGAGAGATATGATTTTCCAGACAGCTTTGAGGGATTCCTCAGAGAAGGAAAGATGAGACATTTGGATGAAGCCCAGTGGATGAAGTAGTGGCTGTGGGCTTCATGAGTGTACATTTCCTACACAGATTCATCTTCAACATCTTGTCTACAAATACAAACTCTGAGTAATCAAGGGAGACTTAAGGCAATGAACGACCTCAGTCCATGTCACTGTGGTTTGGAGAACTGAGCAGTCATCTGAGTCACAGAACAGCAGCATGGGTCAGGCTGCACTGAGGGATCTCAATGGATCATCTAATTCCACCTCCCTGCTCAGGCAGGGTCATTCCAGAGAACATGGCACAGGATTGAGTCCATTTGGTTCTGGAACCCTGCAAAGAAAATTTGCCTTTGCTGCATTCTATTCAGTCCCTCTTTGCCCGTCTCTCCCACATGCTGAGGAAGCATCTACCCCATCACCCAAGTCATTTATGGACAAGTTAAACTGTTCTGGACCCAAGCTAAAGAAGTGCCTGTTTTTCCTAAATTAAATCTGAGACCAAGATTCCATTCCTCATGTCTCTGTGTCCCAGCAAAGGGACTCTAAACAACATCTGCAATAAATGCAGCTCATATTACAATCATTACATCCGGAGGGTTTGCTTTTCACTTAGCATCTTTCCTCTCCCCAGAAAAAAGATACTGAGGCTCTTTTCAAACTCACATCTGATATGGAACTTTTTAAATGCAGAATTAACTGTTCCAGTGATATCTCTCGGTGCAGACATCCCCCCATCCAAAGACACTTCAATGAGCACATCCTACAGGTATTATGTAAAAGACTATTCTAAGGAGGGATGTGTTCAGGGTCTCCTGCTGACATTGCTCCATTTTATGACAATCCTCATATTCCTCTGATAAAATAGGCTAGAATGCAGGTGTCTGGCTTCTCAGACGAATGAACTTGACACAAGGATGCTCAGACGTCATTCCTCCTCAGTTCTTCCCGCTAGTGCTGCTCTACTTTGCGTTCAATGTTTAAAAGTCTTTGGAGACAAAGAGAACTGGTCCTTATCAGGGTAATCAGGACATGTGCTCTAGAAGTGGGACACCTGGTTTTTTTCATTTCAATGCTAATGAACATTTAATTTGCACGTAGTAGGACACCAGCCACAGGTGAAACCAGAAAGGATGAAATCTTCCCACAAGTGCACAAAATAAAACATAGTGGACACTCAGACAGGAGGCTTGAGATGTTTCCTTCATCTCCCTGATGGGAATTTGGACTTACTGTTTCTTTCAGCAGGTTGACATCCTTTGCCAGCAGACCATGATGAATCAAGATTTCATTTAGCTTTCATTTTTGCAAGTATCTTAGTGATTATTTTTTTATTTTTTTTTTAATAGCAGTTACATAGTTCAGATTTTTCTTCAATGGGAAACAACAACAAACCCAAACTAAACATAGGTTTTGCTACTCTCTCTTCTCTCCCCTCCTCTTTCTCAGTCACACCAAAATGTCCCTACTTTGAGCAGGCTCTAACCCTCATGATTACATTCCCAAAGAATGGCTAAAGAATCCATGGAAATAATTTCTAAACTCACCACTGCCACTAAGGAATAATTCTATTTTCATAGTTTTACGTACACCTTGAGCAGTGGGGATTGTGTAGGTGTTTGTGTGTGAGCATAGCCTTAATGCAGATCCCCCATGTTTATGATTTCTGCTGGGAGCTGCAAGAATGGGTTCCTTCACCTTAATGCACACACAGGTAGGCATTCTTCATATTCAAAATGTCAGTTTATGACTACTAGAGAGACATACTTGTTGTTTGCATGCATTTTCCTAACTTCCCTCTTCCCCATTATTATCTGCAAGCAAAATCATTCAAAGGATAAGAAAAAAAGTCAAAACTTCAATATATTTTTTTTCAGAATTGTTCATTGTTATTTGAAAATACAGCTCCTGATGTATACATTGGAGTCAAGTGATGATAAAACCTTGGGCAAAATAAAAATAAAAATAAAAAAATTAAAAGAGATGAAAAGAAAATAATCATACTGACATTTCCCAGAAAATTGAATGTTCTTTTTGTACAAACATAGAAGACTGGTTTCATTACTGAGTGTCAAGAGGTCACTCAAAAGCAAAAGCTCCTGCGTGTCATTCAATCTGCACTTCAGCATTTTTCCAACAGGAGCTTGCTTTCTGTAGGGGATTAAGTATTGGGTAGGTGTAATGTTAAATTAATAATGAACATATGAGACAGCTGTTAAGGTATTATAACACCTTTTTAATTATGTGGGCAATAGGATCAGGGTATGACTGCTCCAACTTAAAAAAACACTACCCCTTGTCGAATTCTTAAATACTTCACTGCCAATCAAACACTGGACCACAGCACCCAAGTCTGCAAAACATCAAGATCTTTTTGTTCTGCCCATCTATGATGTTATCTTCACTGTGGGTCTGAAAAGGGGCTGTTAGACAAGTTGACAGTCTGGCATTACAGCCTCAATTCCGAGGTCTGACAGACCAATCTCCAAGCTCCATTAACTTCAAATCCTAGGAAGGCTATAATTACATGAGTGTTAGTTTTGCCTTGAAAGCCAGAATGGAGACTTCATGGCTTGAGTGGAGGAGAGGAAAACCTTATTCACATTTCTACTCTCAGTTTTCTATGTGACTTTAGTCAGCTTACTGCTCTTGGAAGTTGTGTCTTAAAAACAGGTCGTTACCTGCAGTATTCTGCAGTGAATATTGAAATCTGTGTATGAAAAACATTCCAGAAACCATCTTACCACTTCTATTATTTGTTACTTTTCTGCCTCACTGCTTACAATCACCTTTGACATAACATTACTCACAATGGACTCAAAAGATTTGTAAACAATTTTCCAAGTTATTATGTTCATTAAGTCTTCTCTGTCACAGATTTGCATGCAATGAGAGGGGTTTTTGCTATGGCATGGGCATATCTGACTCAAATACAGCCAAACTATTTTGCAGTTCCACCTGGGGGCATTATTCAATCATCTTTTTTATTACTTTCAGTGCCCTGAGTTTCCAAAGAGTAAATGGCTTATTGGGAGGTGAATTAAAATGCACTGAAAGTAGAGGATTGAAGGCAGTTTCCAAACAGTATAGGAATTAGCCAACACATGAAATTATTTGCCAAAAAAATAAAGGTCAACATGAATATCTTGATATTTGAATAGACTTGGGAAAATAATTTAAACCAAAAAAAACACCAAAAACAAAACCAAAACCCAACAACAAAGCCAAGAATTTTGTGTTGAATGAGATGTTCCTATTAGCAGAAATAACCTGTTCTTCACACTTTTCTGCTCACCCTTGTCAATAGCAGATCTGTGCTCCTCAGTGGAATACACATTTCAAGCAAGCCAAGAGTAGAATCAGCCTTACCAATGTACTACTTAGAATCACAAAATATTTGAAACACAAATCTGATATAAGTCAGGGTGCCATCAGGGTGTTTGCAATACAACTGAATTAATAATAAATAAGTCCCTTGCATAAAAGCTTGAGCTTGGCATTCAGTTCTGGTCTGAGTTCATTTGACTCTTTTCACCACATCTTCATATTATTTTTCTGTAGCAGCCAGGTTTTGAAGCACATGCAGTGTTCGTAGCAGATGGAGATGCTCGAGTGGCTCCCACTCTCCTGTGTGAGGTGTTTGCTCACACAGGCACTCTCAGGTGAGTCAGCAAGAGCTGGAATTGTTTAGCATTTTCAAATATTCCAGATTCTTCAGTTATGTGACTTATGAAATTCGATATCCAATTTGGGGTCCTCAAGTTAGAGAATATCAGTGTGAAAACACTGAGCTTACCAAATGCAGAGAAATTTTTTTCCCTGCAAACATTTATGTTGTGCTTTTAAGAAAGAAATTAATGGTGGCATTTCAAACAGAGTCATAATATATTTTAAGCACCTATTCAAAATCTATCAGAACATCAGTTTAACAATGTGTCCACTGGCTTACATGAAACTGGAAAATTATTTTATATTTTCACAAACCCTTTATACTCATGAGCTTTTATTTTACACCTTACAACTCATTATGAACAACAATTGAACCTATAACTAATGCCTCCCCCCAACAAGTACACTGATGTTGTTTTATATATAATTTTTCCTTTCCCACTATGAACCACTTTGAAATATCAGTGGCTGTTCTGGCTGGTCCATGAGACTGTACAAAGTATAACAGTCAGAAAATAGCTGGATGGGTAAACATAATGCTTAACAGAGGGACAAGCAATTAAAATAAAACTTGTGTGTTGTGTTATGTTAGCCTAACACTGCTACTTTTTCTTTTTTATTCTGCTGGCATTTAGAGGGAAAAAGGAAATTCTAAGCAGTACTAAACTAAACATAGTTCATGAATACAAAGTGTTTCTTCCAACAAAGCAAAGATTGCAGTTTATATAATGCAAATGAAAAATTGTTACAGAATTCTATTGTTCATGAATCTGGAAGGCTTTAGCATATCTGTGGGGATTATCTAAGTCTATGTTATGTTTACACAGCCTTTCCTTCTCTCCTAAACATTTTTTTTTTCTGAGATGTGTAAGTATGAGATTTACCTGGTTCAAAATCTGTATGAAAACAGGAGTGTACAGAGCTTTGCTGTAACCCATAAACTCAAGCATTGGATTATGGCAGGACAAACAAATAAACAAGCAAACAAAAAAGACACTATTTGGACATCATTTGAATTTCAGATGCTCCATTGCCTGGGGCTCATGGACCATTCTTATCTGATTTGGTTCCTTTTGAGGTTAAGCTCAACTTTCAACATTTTATGGTCTAATTTTTCAGTTAAGGATAACTTAAATTAGTTCTTTTAACATTTTAATCTTCTTCTTATGTAATATGCAGTAATTTTTAAGTTGTGCTCTAATTCAGTTTATTAGTGTTTTGAAAAGTATATGCTATGACATTTTCACAGAATTTCAGGGCACTACCAAGGCTTGGAAGAGTTTACAAAGAGAGTTATTAGGCTTAATAACTATTTAGTTATTAGTTATTAGGCTTAATCAAACTTGCTATAAATAGAGTTTAAAAAATGTAAAAATAGATACAGTTCAAGAGCTATTTTTTTTCCTCTTTTTAATCTTTCTTTTTCTATAAATTTTCAGCTATTGAAAGATATCACCTTTTGTTTTTACAGAAACTGGAAGGCAAAATATTTCAATAATAACTGAAACAAAATATATCTTTTTTAATAATGATTGCTTTTTAAAGGAAAAAATATATTTTATTTCTCTAAATATATTTATTTTCTCAAAATGAAATTTGTAATCAGGGGAATAAAATGAGTGCTCCACTTAAACAGAATTGTATCTATGTACATGAATATTCTTCATTAATATCTCAATACAGGACTATGCCATCCTCCTCACAGTTATACAGAACACACAGAATTAGAGTGCACATTATGCACTGGAGCAGGGAATTCTATTAAGAATGTCCTGTGTTTTCTTACTTGGTGGAAGAGTTGCACATTCATTTTTTTTAAATCAAATTAAATAAATAAATAATCAAAAACAATCAAACAAATAAATAAATATAGAGGAAAATTCATTAAAATTAAAATTTCCTTCAGAGGAACACACCAATTTTGATTAGTAAAAAAGCTTTTGGTACAATATGGATTTATTTTGCTCCAAAAATAACCATGTTATCCCACTGTAGCTCCAGGGTTAGGTCACTCATGTGTAGGATCAATCTCATGGCACATCAGCTGTCATGCAGATTTTGGGTTTGAGACAACCAAACCTTGCTGTTAATAGAGGTGGACAAAAAGGAACTTTAAGAATCTGATTCGACTCATCTGATGTGAAAGTCTGCTTTACAACAAGACCAGTCATGCCCAGAAATCCTTTCCTTTGTCTATTAACAATAGATGTGTTTAGGCAAATGTGCACATCAAATGTTAAAACTGAAACCACCACTTTATGTTCTCCCTGTATCCAAAAACAAATCACGAATTTGAGCCAGATGTTCCTGCTGCATAGACACAGACCATAATGGAGGGGTTATGAACATTTTCTTACGTGTTGCTGTATCCATGAAGGCAGATAAAGTTATGAGAAACATGACTTGGACATTGGTTTGGGTATAGGAAAGGGAAAATTCCCATCCTTGCTTCTTGAAGAGATTTTTACATGTGTAAAATTTAGACAAGAATGTTATTTATTTTTTTCACATGATCCCTACATCAAGCTTTTATCAGAAATCTAAAAGCAAAATAAAATAAACACCTTAAAATTAAGCGTAGCTCAGAAAATCTCATATCTATATGGGACAGTAAAGCCACATGTGAAAGATTGAATTTCTGTTTTAACCGATATTCTTTAAATGATTGTTCAGTCAGCACAAAAATACAGTTACTTCATAGCCTGTTAACACCTTGCTAGGCTTTTATATTCTCTGATCCCCTTTTCTGTTGTCCAGCTCTCCTCTATGCTCACGTTGACCTAATTGCTGTGTCACTGACCAAGATTTTCCCCTTCTCAACTTCCCTTAGGATTTATTTATATGCCTAAAATCACAAGAAAGGATTGCTTCACTAAAATTAGATGTTTTTTGGTGCAATCCAGGATGTTCAGTCATTTGAAAATTTGACTCTCCTAGAAAGAGTCTTATCTTTATTTTCATAGGGTGCAGTAGTCTGAGAATGCCTTCTTTCAGAGCTGTTTGTATCCATGGCAAAATCTAAAGTGCAGTTTGTATCAACCATTGCAGAGCCCTGGAACATGATAAATACATGAAACTGTTTGATAATGTAGTAAGGAGTAAAGGAGTATAACAGAAAAAAGAAAAAAAGAAAAAAAAGAAAACAAAGACAATTCAGAAAACCGCAGAGTTGCTGCAATACTATGAATTTCTTTGAAAAGTTAAAAACCACTGTGTTTGAAAAGCATGCAGTACTGGAGCTGAGGTTGGCAAGGGATGCAAAGAATAATAAGACAGGCTTCTAATGGTTCTGTCAGCCAGAACAGGGAGGCCAAAGAAAGTGTTCTTCCCTGAAGAACAAGCCTGGCAAACTGGTAACAGCAGGAAAGAAGAAGGTTGAGGTACTCAACAACCCTTTTTGCCTCAATCCTCACTAGAAAAATTCAAGGTCAGATTGGAAAAAGCTCTGAGCAGACTGAACTATTTGAAGATGTCCCTGCTCGTTACAGGGGACTTGTACCACTTGAACTTTAAACCCTTCCAACCCAAATTGCTCCATGATTCTGCACTTCCAGGGTTCAGTTGTATTTGGGTTTCTTTATGAAGATTTACACTGTGCTTTGTAACATCACTGATTGCCCCATACAAATTATATTTACTCAACTAACATGAAAAATTAATAAATGCCAATAATATTGTATTTTCTATTGGGTAGCCAAGGCAAATGGGTTTTGCCAAAAGAGATTGTGGCTGAACAGGCAGTGTGGTGAGCTGTAATTGCACTGGTTTTGGGTTATTGTGCTCTCTAATAGAGGTCTACAAGGACATTTTTCTGAAGTCATTTAATTTTTCCCATGACTGTTTTTGGTAGAATTAATAGGAATGGTAGGAATAATGATAGAAGTCCATTTTGTAAAGCACTGTGAGACTTACTGAGCTCCTAACACCTGCATAGACACCAGGAGATGTTATTACTTAGAGTTTTAAATGCTAATACAACAATAATAAAATAAATAAACTTTATTTGGACCAAAATATATATTATTTTTTATTTATTTAAGTGAACCAAGTTCATTGTGATAAATTTTCAGTGTTTTTTCTTGTCCTTTTCCAGTTGTGCAGTCAATTCTGTGCTGTTAGTATTGAGCATGGTCCAAAGGACAGAAGTTTGAGCACATCAGGTGTGAGGTGGAGCTCATTCTCTACTTGAGTTTTATCCATGAAGTGTCCAGGACATCCAGTTGGACACCCCTCCACATCAGTGCATGATGAGATTCACTTTAAAACCTTACTTCTGATCTCTATTTGTTCCCAGCCCATGACAGGGGGTTGGAGCTGGACAATCTTTGATGTCTTTTCCAACCCAAACCATTCCATGATTCCATGACTGCACAAAGCATTGAGTTCACTAACTGGTGGTGACAATCTGACACCTTTTTTCTCTAGACCCATAAATATGACCTCTACAGTCACAAAACTCTGTTCCAGCTGATAGCATTTTCTAGAAACACTGTTCTGCAGGAAATTCATGTAAATGAAAAATATGGAAGAGGAATGAATGATCC
Source organism: Cyanistes caeruleus (assembly GCF_971803275.1). NCBI lineage: Eukaryota > Metazoa > Chordata > Aves > Passeriformes > Paridae > Cyanistes > Cyanistes caeruleus. Next base: position 5,260,935 of record NC_141704.1, on the reverse strand, counting down.
ATGCACCAAGATTTAATTGCACAAAAGAATGGGCAGAGCAGATGAACACCACTGCTGTGAGTCCTGAACACACTGTATGTACAACCAAATTCCAGAATCCAAGCTCAACAGTCCACCAGTTTCCAAAATCCCTATTGCAAGGGCACCAGCCAAGAAAAAAGATCCAGGGCCAGGAAACCATATGTGATGACCAGATGCTAGAGACATTGGCAGCAGCTGCAATTGGAGGAACCTACACACACAGAAATGCAGAGTGAGGCTGCCTTTGCAGCCCTCATCTATATTCTGAATTTCCTTTTGTTCTGTGATGGGACTGGGGGCCATAAACAACTTTGAACAAAATCATTTCAAAGGGAACAGCCAATTTCTATGGGCTGATGCAACACAACCAATATTTACAGGGTTTTCTAATGGGCAGTAGCAAAAAAGTTTCTGAAGGCTTGAAAAGAATATCTTACTCTTTGCAAAAATAAAGAAAATGAGAGAAAAGTCCATGAAAAGTACCTACAGACATTTATTCAAATAGCAATACCAACAATAACAATAATAACAATATTAATAATAGTAATAATAACAATAATAATAATAATAATAGTAGTAAAGTATGCTTATTATTCTAAAGAATATTTTTTCAGTGTGTCTGGAGATTTCTAATGTTTCCTTTTGTGCTATTCAGACCAGAGCTTTATTATTATGACAGATGAGAGAAGTTATGGGATCTAAACCCATTTAAACAAGGATGCCAAACACAACTGCAGAAGCAGCTTTTAATCCAGCATACAATTTCTCTGAATTTTGGCACATTAGATGCTCATGTACAACACATCCAAGACTGCCACCTAATGCTGCTTAGTAAAATTCTTAGTTCAGTCTTATATTTTTGGCATAATATTACACCAGTAGGAACGCTGCGGCAGCATGAAAACAATCTTAGAAAATAATTTGCTCTAATCAAATAACATTTTGTTTTGCTACTAGTGTTTAATTCCCTGCCGTTTTGGATATTAGGCAGTAAGTAAAAGCATTTTTAAAATGGTATAGCTGTGATGAAAAATCTATTAACTGAAAATTCTACAAAGTTGCTTTATGTAACACGATAAACGTTGACCTATAAATGTTTATTTATACATTGTCTGTACATTTAAATTTATCAGTGGGCTGAACATTCGTGGCACTTGCAAATTTTTATCTGAACCTGTTTCTGAGTGTCTGGCAAATAAAAGCTCCTGTAAAAACTGTAGTTTGATGCACAGCTATTGAACTAGATAAGATCAATAAGCTGATGGGCTTCAAATGGCTGTAAAACATGTACTTGAATAATACATCAGTTACCTTGATTTTTGCCATGTTAGTACTTAGTCATTCATTATTAAAAATAAAATTTATTTAGTCTTGCTAAGAATGTCTGAAGATTATTGTGTAATACCAGGAAATAAATGCTTTTACAAGAGTAAATTACTCTTTTCCCTAAAGGAATATTTTAAAATTTATCAAACTGGTAAGTGACGGAGTATAAGGAAATAAAATTGATTTCTTTTGAAAGTTTATGCTTTGATCCTGCCCCTCTAATCCGGCCCTTAGTGAGGCTGTATCTGGAGTGCTGTGTCCAGTTCTGGGCTCCTCAGGACAGGAGAGACGTGGAGCCCCTGGAGCAGGTCCAGCAGAGGGTGAGAAAGACGAGGAAGGAACAGGAGCATCTCTTATGAGGAAGGACAGAGGCAGCTGGGTGTGTTCAGCCCTTAGAGACAACTGAGAGGGGATCTCATCAATGTCTGTCAGTTTCTAAAGGGAGGGGTCAGAGGATGGATCCAGGCTCTGCTCACTGGTGACAAGGAACAGGACAAAGCACAAAGAGCAGAAACTGGTGCCCAGGAAGTTCCACCTGAACATGAGGAAGAAGTTGAGTCCTGTGCAGTGACCGAGCCCTGGAAAAGATTCTCCAGAGACTTGTGGAGTCTCCCTAACTGGAGATATTCCAGAACTGTCTGAATACAATCCTGTACCCTGTGCTCTGGGATGGCCCTGCTTGAGCAGTTAATGTTTAGACCTATCCCTCTGCACTACCAGTGTGAAACACTGCTGCCTAACAGCCTACAGAATTTCAAGGGTGATAACAAATATTCTCTGAATAGCTACAAAGTTCTTAAAGTTAACCAGCAGTCCTGCACCCCACCTGGCCTGGTTTTCTGGAATGGTTCATCATGTATGTCACCACAACATGGCAGAATGATTCACTTCACAATATCAGCAATAAAATCATCAGTACCTAGCATCTCCACTGTGAGAATGGGAAAGAGAATTGATGTTTCTCAGGGATTTAGAATTTGGTAAAAACATCTCTACATTGCACAGATTTTGTGTACATTGATAAGGGCCCAGTGCTATGAGAATAACAAAAGGAAAATGTAAAAATTTCAGTACTGGAGAATAAAATATAAATTCCATGTAAAGTGTCCACCACATGTCAGAACCCAATGGCTTAAGAACTGGAGTTCAAAATTATGTGTAAAGCATGTGATGAATAATTTGAGGATGTATCTGTGACCAATTAAATTTCTTCAACACTTGGTAGAATCCTGATATGAGCTTCATTAATGTTGTTAAAATCTGCCATTGAAATCCTTCATTCAAGCTGATCTGGTTGATTGGGTGTGGTCAGAATAAATCATACTGAAGGTCTTCTGTTTTAAGAATTTTTAATTTTTTCCAGTTAAGTTCAAATTATGATGGACTTATCCAATAAAATGTAAACATATAAGGTCATCTGAATTTCTGATTGAACACGAAGAAATCATCTGAACATGGTCTATGGAGTCTCTGGCATCATTAAACAACTTAAAATTAGTAGTATATGTCCATACTGAATATACCTTAAAACATATGGATAACTGCACTTTATACTCATAAAATCAGGCAGACATAAAATCTTTCCATGATATTCAGGCAGATCCAAGAGAACAGATACAAAATTTTCTTCCCTTTTTATGAATTGTCTACTAATTTAAAGCTTAGAAAATTTTCTGTAAGTTAAGCAATAAAAAGATTTGAAATGGGACAGGGAATTAGACTGTGCACAATTAAATACATATTTGCCAAAATACATAGCAATAATCAGCACATCTAAAGGTGAACTGAATGCTGCATGCTAATGTTATTCAAATTAGTGATAACCTGAGGAAAATTAATTTTCTGCAATTCAAGATTCACATTTAGAGATTCTTTGAGGCTACAATTCAGATATTTAGAACAAAACCACTCCAGGTAATCTTGTTTAACATCCCTTCTGCTAAGTTTGAGAGACATTTAGACACTGGCCTTACCAGGAATAAGTTTAAGCTTTTGGTCAACCCCAGACTGGTCAGGCAGTTGTACTACATGGCTGCTGCAGATCCCTTCCAACTGCAATATTCTATGCTAATATATTCCAATCTATGCTACTCTCATTTAGTTTGTGGGAAAAAACAGCATCGGTTTTAACAGCCTTGAGGAGATCTATACATTATTCCTTGATCTGGACCTAACCAAGGAGAGGACATCATTGTAGAGGAAAAACCCTCATGGGCAGTATTTGGCTTCCTTCCCTGTTTCTTTTCCTTTCAACTGGAAGAATTTTACCCTTTAGATTTTTGACATCATGTCAGCAACTTTTTGCTTGCTCATTCTTTCAAACATAGCCACAAGGCATATTGAGAATCAAAATTGCTTCAGTACTTGACAGTACAGGTTTTGTAAATCCTTTCTTATCCTTGAATTGTAGAAAGAAAGTCAGGATTTGCAAGTGAAAGTGTTTGAGTTTTTCATTCGGGATTCATTGACTTAATTGGTGAAGCTGTTTTGAGATCTGTAAGCATGTAGTGGGACTCAGAAATTCTTTGTGAGATTTGCAAAATGCAGAGACCTTCCAACATGAATAACACACTCCCCAAAGCAGCTGAATATCAAACTAGTAGTTTATAACAAATTTGGTTAGTTTTTAACAATGCCTGTTCAGCTTTTCAGAGATCACAGACTCTGAGACATCTCAGTTGCTGAGATTTAGGGCTTTGTAAGACAGGTGCTGCTGTGAGTTATTTTTCTCCTGACAAGGTGCCTGATGTCAAAGAAACAGACAGGCAGGTATCAGGTATTGGACAGCTGGAGAACAGGTGGGAAGAGGGCTCCTGGCACTGTTGGGAGATGTAGGGTCAGACCCTGTGCAAAGACCACTACTACACTTTTTTCTCAAGGTCACACCATGGAGAGATTAAAAGTGGAAATGGTGTTTCTGTCACCTCTGCAAAGACATCTGAAAAGGTCTCTGATGACTGTTAGGTGTTTTTTTTACTTTGGCCCTTCTGACAGAAATAAAACCTCACATTTAACAAGTGCTTGGAGGAAAAGGACCCTCAGTGGATTAACGCTGCCATTCGTTAATGTAGTGTATTCCTACAGGACATGAGCCAAATCTTGCTGGAACCAGGAGCAATTTAGGATTCACCATTTCAGAAGACAGAGACTAATCCACCCATTGAATGGATTTCAAAATATAGCTTTGGTATACATTAGAACAGAATAGAATAGAATAGAATAGAATAGAATAGAGTAGAGTAGAGTAGAGTAGAGTAGAGTAGAGTAGAGTAGAGTAGAGTAGAATAGAATAGAATAGAATAGAATAGAATAGAATAGAATAGAATAGAATAGAATAGAATAGAATAGAATAGAATAGAACATATTGAATATTACACTTGGAGGAAATCTAAAAATCATCTAATCTGACTGCCTGACTAATTCAGGGCTGACCAAGCTAAAGTATGCTGCTAAGTGCATTGTCCAAATGCCTCAAACACAGACAGACCCTCTAGGAAACCTGTTCCAGTGTTTTACCACCCCTTCAGTAAAGAAATTCTTCTTGTCCAATCCAAACGTCCCCAGGGGCAGCTTTGAACCATTCCCATGCATCCTATAACTGGGTAATGGGGAGAAGAAATCAGCACCTCCCTCTCCACTTCCTTCCTCGTGTAGCTGCAGAAAATAATGCTGTTACCCCTCAGCCTCCCTTTGAAGACCTTCTGCAATTTCTGACCCCAGCAGCAAGGGATCCTGCAGTTATTTATGCAGGGTATCAGGACCCTGGTCCTTGTCACTGCAGGTGCTTTACAAACACACAGGAAGATAAACCCCCTATTCTAACGAGCTAATAAGATAGTAGCTGACCATAAATAACAATAGCAGGAGTGTAAGAAAGAAGGATGACAGCAGCAAGTATAGGAAGATTACACTGGTAGCTACTGAGCAAGCTGATGCCCTACTGAAGGAAGTGACATTCCTATTTACAAGCAAAAAAAATGAAATCAATGGTCCATGGCTGATTAAGAGCCAAACCATCACATGCTGGCCAATTCCTCACAGACATCACAGCACACACACCTCATCTAAAGCTTACAAGGAGCAGGAAAGTGGATAATGCACTGCTTCCATACTCAGTGCAAGACAAGTCCCTTGTTGAAAATAAATGTGGTAAGTCTCAGGTAGCCAGAAGTAAAACTTATATATGATTTGAAGACATAATAGATTTTTTTTAACAGTAAAAGAAGGAAAAAAAAGTTCAATCCATGCTCAAAAGTTTCAGGGGTAAGAAATTTTGAATTATTCCTGTGGACTATAAAGGAATTAATCAGAGTACTGAAAGTTGTTGCTTGCCTCATGAAATAAGGCTATACATTCTGTGATCTGGTATAAACAACCAAAAAAGAAACATCTTCTAAATTAATTTCTGAATATCTAAGTAAAAGATATTCACAGCCACACCATGTTTCATGACCAGAGCTGTGGTGACCTCAACAGGCAAATTTTAGCTGGAAGGGGGAGATCTGCCCAGAATTGTAGTGTCTTATCTCAAACTGGACTATTTACTCTGTAGATCTATTCACACATTTTACCATTGAATGGTGTGAACACTCCAGCACTGAGACCTGAAATATAGGTCAGTGTACATGCCAGACAAGGAAGACACAGGGCAGTGTCACCTCCTCACCATCCACATATATTTCATCAGTCAAAACAGATATATACACCTGATAAAGGAAAAAAAGCGTAAAGAAAGGAAATATATAAAAAGTGCTAGGAAAAAAAACAATATAAAACTTGGGAGATTTTTATAAATAACTGAAGTACCTAAAATCTCATAAATGCACATTGAAAAGAGACTACAACTTTAGTTATTACCCTTCCAGGCTCAACAAGAGACCGGAAGACTTAGAAATTAAAAGGCAACATTTAGCAAGCAGAAAAGGGAAGCAACAGCATCAAGCAGGAGGGGAAGTTATAGGGTGTAGAAAATTAAGGCAGTAAAAGAGCAAAATCTGACTAGCTGGAAGAAGGTTGGTTCTGAATAATAGCTATAATAAAATTCTGGTGCTCAGGGGGGTGGCAGAACTTTTAATGAGATATATGTTTATTCAATATTTCTGTTTTGTATCTTGAAAGAAGCAGGGGGATGTATTTGAATCATATGAACATGATAAAGTATTTTCCAGTCCATTAGTAGCTGTGGAGGGTGTTAAACATCTCTCAGAGATAAATAATTTCAAATCAGCAAGCCAGGATACTTGCTTGGATGGATCCTGTGTGAGCTGATGGAGGACATTTCTAGTTCATGCTCTGAATTTTGAATAGACAGGATGAATAGACAGGGATAGAGGCAAAGCAACAGCAGGCTGGACAAATCCTAGCACTGTGTTATGTTTCACAGAATGCAAGGGTGTTTAGGATACTCTGGATACAATTAGCTGTCTGTCACAGACAAAATCCAAGGAAAATCTGATTCTGGTATAAATTCATAAATTATAAGCCTGGGAAGGTGGTTAATGTCAGTCAATACTACTTTTTTCACAGGAAAATCAATGCAATCAAACCGAAAATCCCCATATTTTTTGAAATGACAGGCTTGATAACTGCAAACATACTAAGACTTCAGAAGAGTGTGGGATTTAGTATTGCACTACCTTCTGGTTAAAAGTTGTCAAGAAAGCACATTAGGTGGGTTGAGAACTTGATGACTGTCTATTCTCAGAAAGAGATTCGGTGGAAAATTGTCAGCCTGGGGAGAAAGAACAGAAAAAAAAGATCTGCAAGGACTCTCCTAATCCCACTCAGTATTTTCAGAAGAAAATCAAAAGAAAAAAGGAGGAGGTGACATCAGGACTGAAAGCCAAGGAAATTGTGAGGAAACCAGAGTAGCTTGCAAGTGAAATTGCATGAGTTTGTGAAAAGTCCTTCATTTAAGCCCCCTTCAGGTGCTGAAGGGCTGCTACAAGGTCTCTCTGGAGCCTGCTCTTCTCCAGGCTGAACAGCTGAACTTTCTCAGCCTGTCTCCACATCAGAGCTGCTCCACTCCTGTGATCAACTCAGTGGTTCTCTGGACTCATTCCAACAGGTCAGCACCTTTCTTGTATTGGGTGTCCCAGACCTGGATGCAGGAGTCTGGGTGAGGTCTCACAGGAGCAGATCACAGGGCGAGAATCACCTCACTTGACCTGCTGGTCACATCTTCTTTGATGCAGCCTGGGATGCAGTTGGCATATTCAGCTCTTTATCCACCTTCACCCCCAAGTCTTTCTCCTCAGGGCTCCTCTCAACCCATTATCCTGTGGTTGTGCTTGGCATTGCCCTGTACCCAGGTGCAGGATGATGGACTTGGCCTTGTTGAACTTCATGAGGTTCACCAGGCCCCTCTCTCAAGCTTGTCCAGGTCCCTGTGGATGACATCCCTTCTCTCCAGTGTGTCAGCCACACCACACAGCTCAGTGTCATCAGTAAACCTGCTGAGGCTGCACTCAACCCACTGTCCATGTTGCTGACAAAGATGTTTAACAATGCCAGTACTGACCCCTGAGGAGCACATCTTGTCACTGGTGTCCACTGGGACATCAAGGTGTTGATCACAACTCTTTGAGTGCAATCATCAATCCAATTCCTTATCCACCAAGTGGTCCATCTGCCAAACCCATCTCTATCCAGCTTAGAGACCAGAGTGCCACGTGGGACAGTGTCAAATACTTGTACAAGTTCAGGGACAGGGGACATCAGCTGCTCTTCTCTCATCCACACAAAAGTGTAACCATATCATAGAAGGCCACCAAATTTGTCAGGCACAATTTTCCCTTAGTGAAGCTCTCTTGGCTGTCACTAATCGCTTCCTCCTTTTCCATGTGCCTTAGAACAGTTTCCAGGATGATCTGCTCTTGGATCTTGCTAGACCCTGAGATGAGACTGAGCAGTCTGTAGATTCCCAGGTCTCCCTTTTTATCTGTTTTAAAAATTTTGCTTCCCCTTTTCCAGTAAGTTGGATCCTCATGGGACTGCCACAACCTTCCAACAGGATGGACTGTGGTTTAACCACTTCATCCACCAGCTCCCTCAAAACCTGCAGCTGCATCTCATCAGGTCCCATGGACTTATGGACCTGGTTCCTTAGATTTTCTTGAATCTAATCTTCTACAGGAGACAGTTCTTCCTTCTCCCAGTCTCTGCCTTTGCCTTTTGTGTTGTGTGCAGTGTCCCTGGGGCATTGTCAGTAAAGACTGACACAAAACCTTTTTGAGTACCTCAGCCTTCTCTGTATCCCAGCTGAAGTCCAACCCTTTCCACCTGGCCTGTGGACTGCCCCTCCCTCGAGGAGGTGCCTTCCTAAGTGCCCTCCCACACAAACAACAAAACCCCTAAAATTCAAAGATTCAACCAGATCAAACTGAGTGAGAGTTAGACATTTTTTTTTCCAAGGGAGAGGATGTTTAATTACTGGAAAATAGTGACAGGGGAAATAATCTGTATCCTGACCAAGATATTTTGTTTGAAGATGGACTCTAAAACAATATAACAGTAATATAGGTGATAAGGCCTACTGGTAAGGTAACAAGGACATAAAGTAAAAGATACTTTTTTAAAAAAATTTTTAAGCCCTAATATATTGTATAGTAGTGAATCTGTCAGGAAAGGTTTATAATCTAGACAGCACTAACACAATTCATAGGCTAGTCTTGATCTTGGTGGCCACAAAGGCAAAACTCCTATTGATTTTAATGGAATAAGAATTAGCCAAGTCTTGTAAGATGTCAGGCCAGATGCTGATCTGTGAGAACAAATCTAAAGTGATTTCTTCATATTTTCAGTCCAGTGAATAATTTTTGTCTCCTTTGAAGTCAAACTCAGCTGTTGCCAGTCACCACCAGAGCTACCATTATCTCACAGATCTGCCAAGCCCCCAACACACCTAATAAATCTGCTTAGTTTTGCAAGACAAAAGATTCTGCAGCAAAAACAGAGATTAATTAATAGCATATAAACAGCACAGTTTATTTTTTTACATATCTGATTTCTGATATCTCCTTTTTTATGTATTTTTAGACAGTCACTATTATACCACAGCACAGATTTTTGTGTCAGACCCAGGAAGAGATTTCTAATCTGTGAGGAAGCAAATCAAGCAACCGTGAACTGATAATGAACGAAAGAGAGAATGCAAATTCAGACCGCAAGCAGTTAATACAATAATTAGTCAGGCAATTTATTCAGTGTAGGGGTAACATTTGCACAAGCTACTTAGCATATGGTGATAGCAAGCACAAATATGATTGTCTGAGAGAACTTCCACTGTGCTATCTCCAGTGATCAACCCAATGCAAAAGACAGTCAGCGAGGAATATCTGGAGAACAGATATTTCCGTACTTGCAAGTTAGTGTTTTCTTTCCAGTTAGCCACAGGCTAGTGTTTGACACAGATTGTTAATATCTGTATCAAAGTTTAGGTGTCATCTAGTGTAGCTCACAAATGGGTGGCCAATTTGATGTGCACAGAGATTTTACCACTCTACAAGACTACCCGCCAAAATCACGTTAGCAAGATGTGTTTGGAAATTAAAAAACTCATTAGCAAAAGTGTTCTAATGCATCAGTCTACTGCTAGTGGATTAAAAATATAATTAAATATATCTCCAAAAACAGCACTGTCAGTAATCAGCAGGAGTAGAGCCAAAAAGTGTAAAATCTTGGAACAACTTGCTATTATTGTCTTTGTGTGTCCTTTTATTTTTTTTTTTGTAAGGCATACCTGGCAGTGGAATATTTTTACTCTGTCTGCAATAACCAGTCAAGGAGCTCAGAAAATGCAATGACAACTTGATAAGAAAAATGGTATGTTCAGAGATATAAATAGCTTGAGCACACACTGCTATTTCCATAGATTCAGAGAGGTAGGGAATACATCTTACATAACAGGGAAAAAAATGCTTGAAAATTATTGAGCATTTTGCAATATACATCTTAACCATAGGCTTGTTTTTTTTTCAAATGAGGAAAAAGAAGAGAAAGGGTTTTTTTTGTGGGTTGCTTTTTTCTACAGGATGCATACTCAGAAGCTCTGTAAATTGTACATCCTCAAGATTGTGAATCAGAAGCACAAATAACAGCTTAAGACTTGAGAGATGCAAAAGTGCTAAAAATTGCTGTTAGCATTGAATTTGATCGTGGCTTTGTCCCAGTCTCAAACAAGGACCAAATGCATCAAAATCACAGAAGGATTTCCTCTGGCTCACTCTTCACTGTGTTTTAAATGCAATCTCCAGGCCAGGCTTGGGGCAGAACTGGCTTCTAATCTGGATCCTTCTTTCACACATTCTTGTTAGGATTTGGTCTTGCCATGAACTTACCACGATGCTGAGAATGTTGAAAGAAGGATAAGGGAGGCCTCCACAAACAAAATTGTATTCATGGGATGTCTTGCTGCTGTCATACTCTGACTCAAATGGTGAAGTCACTTTTAGGGGATAAACAGAGCAACAGAAAGAGAGAATGGGATAGTGAAAACTCTCCCCAATGACCAGCCAGGGAGAGAAACAACCTTCCAGCTGTTGATTTCTGCCTGTGATCCTACAAACACTCTGTTGAAAAAATTTTGATTACATGTTGCACTGATTAGCTACTACTAAACTTTTTGCATATGTACATATTATTGGATAATAATTATGGGCTATTGAAATGGGTTTTATGTATTGAAGTCATTCATTAAGTCTTCTTCTCCTCTACTATATTGTTATACACTTAAAAAAAGAGGCAGAAAAAGGGGGAGAGAGTTATTCCCACATCTGTGACAATTTCTTACAGGAAAAATTTGACTAAATCAATATATCTCAGGATTTGCAAGTGTGAGTTTATGAGAACAACATGTGAGAACAGCACACAAGAACAACAGCATGAGATATGCAGATGTAAAACTGGCACAGCAACTCCAGGGTGCACAGAGGAAGGTGTCAGAGTGGAAGAGTAGAGTGAGAAATGGAAAGTCCTCAGCATGAGAAAGGCTAAATCACTCTGCAAGGTGAAGGATGCTCCTTTAAAAATTAAAAGTGTATGTCTGTCTTTATTGGTACATCAGACTTCATGATAAATAATCAAATTAAGTGTATGTTAATGTCACCCAGCATCTGGAGGTTTGTGGTAAGGAACAAGGTTGGGCTACAGGAAACTCTGCTTCAAGAAAGCTCCTAGAAGGATGAAGGGAAGATTAGATGGAAACAACAACAGGAAAGTGTTCAGTTCTTGTCTCATCAAAAGTACTCTTTGTCAACAAATAATAAAATCTAGCAATATTGCATAATGTGTTATTAGCAGGCTCCTATGGGACATTATCATTTTCTCACTCAATTTTTAGAAAGGTTAAAGAAGAATACATTTTTGGTATTTGATATGTGAAGAAGGAAGTGTTGGTTTCTTTTTATGAAACCAAACAAACATAAAACTTTGCAAAGTATGTTTTTAACTTGTCCAATCATGGACAGTCATTTTAAAGTTATTTTAAAACTCACCTTATTTTAAAACTTGACCCTGATGAGGCAATGAAAACCAGGGTGGTAAAAATATTATTCCAAACTGAGATTGACCTACTTCTTTTAGTCACAGACATGAGGACTGAAAACTTTAAAGAGCTCAGCTCATGTGTCAAATATTGTCCTTTTTACATTTGCTACAAAGAATATCTGAGGGTAAAACAAAAACATGTCAAGGGGAAACAAACTGGCTGCCGAAACAAAGAAAAGCTTTCCCAAAAATATTAAAAGTCTGTTGTAGAAAAATCAATATAAATTTCTTCATAAGAAATTATCTTATGAAGAGAAAACATCCATGTCTTTAGAACACTATTTATTACCATTAAAAATAAAGATTTATAAGAGAGCACCTTGTCAGTAGTATTAATGGGAAAATTATTTGCCGGGATTCTGTACAAATATTGAAAAATCACAACTTTCCCATAGCCTTTTGTCACGTGGTCAATGGCATGTTGAAAAAATACATTCAAGGCCATGGGCATAGGGAATCCCATTTACTAAAAATGAACCTGGTGTTATTAAGAAATTTCACAGTTCTGGTCTAAACTCCTTCCCATGGATGAAATTAACAACAGAGTCAAACTCCTGAGTGTACTTGGAAAATCTGCCTGTAGATACAGCTGTAACACTGCAGATGGTATTCCTGAAGTACAGAGAACAAAATGTTTGGCTTCCAGCTGAAGGTTGTACTGTGCTGTTGGAAGTGCACATCTCACTGTGTGTTTAATCCCTGCTGAGGGTTCCTCTGAATGACCTACAGAGCACTTTGGCAAAAATAGCAATGAAAATATGCAAAATAGCAAAGATTCAGTGACCAAAAACACCGTTCTGCCTTCTCCATGCAGTTAATTGTTTGTACCTGTCTTGTGTGGAGAAAATAATGCATCCCAGTTTTTAGGTGAACTCTACAGATTATCCAGATGGCCCAACAGAGGCTGAAGAAAGCCTTTGCTGTGTAGAACCCAGAACAGGTTTAAATTCCTGTAACAATGCCATAACCTTGGATCTCAGATGTGTTTCTTCACAGATTCTGAAAAGGTTCAGTCCAGAACAGCCTACTGTCATTGTCAATTGCTCTCTGATACCAGGTTATGGAAACAAAGCTGCAAAGCTTCAGCTGTGCTAATAAAGCAGAGACAACTTGGGAGGCAGGATATAAATCAAGGTGCTCATCTGAGAAGATGAAACAAAAACTATGGGTGATACTTCACAACTTAATGTTGTGGATACTTGTGCATGAGCTGATTGTAATTGTGAACATGTGAAAAGAGAAATTCTTATAATAATAATAATAATCATAATAATAATAATTGCAGCTTGGAAGGGAAGGGAAATTGGGAAGACATACTTTCTTATCAATAAACATTGCAGAGAAAACTCATCTCAGCTGAAACAAATGGAAAAATCTAATTTGACTTAATTGGAGTCAGGGTGTCACCTAAAGAGCAAGGCCCTGAGTAAACAAGAAAACTTATGCTGTTTTCCTCCAGAAGCTGAATAGACTGCAAACTCCATTGCTGTGATCTGCAGGCACCACAGAAGGAAATGCAGCAGCATTTTCATAATGGACAGACTCAAGTGAAAAACACCTCCAAATGTGAACTGAAATTAATGATATTCAAAGCAGAATTTAACAACATGGCAGGAACAACACAGGAAACAATGTGAACATTAACAGAAGAACTTTAAACACACAGCTCACTCATGCACAGAAAGGGCCTGGAGTGTCTGGTGAAAGATTTCTAAAATGGATGAGAGAGGGCACATGAAAGTATTTGAACCGGAAAAATAAGTTATAAAATGTAAATTATTCCTGTGACCAAGGAGAAGATGGGAAGAAGCATTTCCATTTTTCTGTGTGGAAATTAGAGAACTTCCATCAACTTCATGGAAATCATCCCATTACAAGTAAGTTGAAACTCTGCATGTGCACTGTCAAACTGTATGTTGGCCTGAGAATGTGCTTTTCTCCAAGATACTTTCAAATTTGGCATTTTTCATTGCAGTTATGTGATTGTTCAATCATATTAAGAACTTAATTTGTACTTTTTTCCCTCCACGCTTTTGTAAAAATGAGGAAAATAATTCCAAAGGAAAATAGATATATCAGATCTTTACAACATTGGTTATTGAGACAAAACCTTTTGGGAGAATAAAGCAAATATTTAATAAAATTAAGAGAAAAAAATCTTTGTCCAAACCTAACCAGAAACTTTTTCATGGCTATTTATTGTTCCTTTTCAAGATATGTAAACCTCTACGATAGTGCTACATCTTGAGTTAAAACCACAAAGTACTTTTTCATCTATTTATAAGGAAAGCCTATAAAATATAAAAGTAAACAATCATTTGGCAGACAGTTTGGCTGTCAGGATCAGCATTGTGCTGGCAAGTGGTTAAACAAGGTCCTGTCAGAATCTAATCCTCCCTGCAGCTGATTTTGAGGTCTCCTAAGGGTGGAAGACAAGACTTGCTCTTTTTCACAGAGACACACGATGATGGCTCCAGGCACATGCAGTTTGGCTGCCTGAGCTCTTCACATAAACCCATTTTAAGCTGGTTTATTGAGGATCCCCATCAGCCCATCAGTGGTGCAAGATCAAGACTCTTCTGTTCTTATACTTATCCATGGTCCTATTTATTCTTAAGAGTGAGGACTTCTTTTGAAAGCAGAAGAGACACAATCTGTATTTTTAAATCTTGACAATTTTCAAAGCCAGATAGGCTTCTTTCTGTCTTTGTAATCCATAATGAAAGTTTCTAGCCATCCCTGTCTCCTTCTGGTCGGGAGGACAGAATCTCACTAGGAAGTTTTCCTGATGAATGGAAAGCTCCAATACTGCTTAAACCAGAACCAAGGTTTCAGAGTGTTTCCTGCCCAGTGGCTTTGGTCCTGAGTTACTCATTTTATTCCCTTAAATTCCGTATTTCACAGCAGAAAACCTTCCCCTTGCATATTCTGTAGTCTTGATTTTTCTAAGTGTGTTGCATGTGAGGTTTGTTTTTCCCTGAAAAAGTAAACCAGCGTATGTAAAACATCAGAAAATGCATTCTTATTGTTTTTCTGATTGGAGCTCTGCATTCTGTGAAGCAAAGAGATAATATGTGGATTGATTTTTTTAGCCCATAGAATTATCTCTCTTTCTGCAATATATTAAGTCTGAAGTATCTTATCCCCCATCCCATTTCTATTCCTCTTTCTTCCCACTGTTTCAATTCATCTGCTATTTCAAAAGCACTCCCTGTTGTATTTGTTACATTTAATATCTGCAAGAAGCACTTACAGAAAAGCATTTGCTACTATTAGAAGGAGAAAAAAAAAAGTACCCTATCCCATTTCTATTAGGAGGTTTAAAGCAACCTATTTAACTTTCCTGTCTTCAGGTTTTTTTTTCATATTCCTTTTGCCTGACATAGCCTTTTCATTAGTGTATTAGCTGCAGCAGCTCAGCCTGGAGAGGCACACGAGATTCACGTACACCCAGTGTCTGAGGGCTTTTATACCCTCCAGGATGGAAATTCACTATGGTAATTTCAGCCTAATCAATTGAAATACAAGACTGAAGCTACTGCTAATTGACTGAACAAAATTGAAATTTGGAAAATGTCACAGTGTCAGTTTACTCATTCAAAAGTTTCTCATTGACTGAGGAGGGAGGTTGTTGGAGGAGGGTGCCAGAATGAGAGGTTACTCAGGACTGGTGGTCAGATGTGCCTGGGAAATCACAGGATAAAGAAAATGCATTCACTTGAGTCAAGCTGGCTCATACCCTGGTGCAAAGTATGTTGGTTATTTGTGGTTAAAGAGTTGCCTGGAAACATAAAGAAAGTCAGTGGCAGTTGGGAGAACAGAATATAAATTTATTATCACCCATTCCTTTCCTGTTCCGTTTGTATCTTTTATAGGAAAGTGAAAATTTTTGTCCTGTGGTAGGAAAGCAGTGACTACTCTCTTCAAAGGAAAAGGCTGAGGATCAGAACATTACTTGTTGAAAAGGTTTTACAACTTGCTTTTGCTAATGACTACTTTAGCATCGAATAAATCTGCCTTCATCATCAATCATCATCAAAGAACCCTAGATTTCTCAGATTCTCATGCTCTTGATCAATCAAAATTCTACTGCAAGTCCTCAGGTTTGTTTGTGGGTGAGAATTAACTAACAAACAGATATTTAACACCAGCAAAGCACTCAGAGTATGTTAGGTGGGATATTAACTCTTGCAGTGGCTTTTTAGTGTAGTCAGATGCAACTTGAACCTAAACTTAGCTGGTTTAAACCATTTTATGTAATGAATATTTATGTAATGAAAAGAAATTTATGTTATGAAATACACTGAAATTACCTGGGATCATACCACTCTGCCACCCAAGTTTTTGTATCTCTGGTACAAAATACAAAAGATACAAAAAATAATCTTTTGTATTCATAGTTAGTCTCATAACAGAAACTCTGTGGTACAAATCTTAAAGGGAGAGGCTTTTAACCTGTAGGGATATAGGTCATAAACTTTTCTTAAAATTTATTCAGCTAACATACTCATAGAAGACAGAATAATTTCTGAGAACATGTTATTCTTCAGGTCTTTTATGTTTATAAAACATATATATATATGTTTTTCCCAAATATATTAATGGATGGAGAAATAGTGAATATTTCTTCCTACCAACTTGGTTTTGTAAATATCCTTACACAATTTTGGATATTATCCAATGAGAATAAATATTGTATTTTAAGTTACTTGACGCTGTTTTATATTTACCCAGGAAGATTTTTCCTGTCTGCTGTTTTACCCTGTCCACTAATGATGATAGTCCTTGTAGATATTACCCTCCCTCTGCTAGAGACAGCTGAAGCAGAGTCACTGAAGCCTAATTTGAGCATCTAAATATAATAGAGGTGCACTAAAAATTATTAAATCTATAAAAAGCCATTGGAAAGCCATTTTTATTAAAAGTTTGTTTTCTAATCTCCCTATGGTACAAGCTTGCTTTTCATCTGTGCCTACAGAGAAAGATGTGAAATTGTTGTTTTCTTCAATTCAGCCTCATAAATTCACTCCCCTGTTGATAAAATGAACGATGCAGCAGGCATGGAATCCACAGCCTCTGTACACCTGCAGTACTCATTCTCTGGTATGAACACTTAAAAGGCTCAAATACCCCTGTGAACAGTAAAATATTCCTGGTTCAGGTTGCTATTAGAATAACAGAATCACAGAATTGTTTAGGTGGGAAGAGACCTCTAAATTCATCAAGTCCAATGTTAACCCAACACTGCCAAGCCTGACACTAAATTGTGTCCCCAGGTGCCACATCTGCCTGTCTTTTAAATCCCTCCAGGGATGGTGACTCCTCCACTGCCCTGGGCAGTCTGTGCCAGGGCTTGACAACCCTTGCAGTGAAGAGATTTTTCCAAATATCCAATCTAAACCTCCCCTGGTGCAACCTGAGGCTGTTTCCTCTTGTCCTGTCACTCGTTATCCTGGAGAAGAGATGAGTTTCCCCTGGCTGCACCCTCCTGTCAGGAAGTTGTAAAGAGCCACAAATTCCCCCCTGAGCCTCCTTTTCTCCAGGGTGAGCCCCCAGCTCCCTCAGCTTCTCCTCATCTGACCTCTGCTCCAGACTCTTCAACAGCTTTCTTGTGCTTTGTTGGCAATTAACTTTGCTAAAGATAAGAATTCTGGCTCCATAATAGTGCCACTAAATAGATTTTACTTGAACAAACTTTTCTTAATTAGGACTGAACTTTAAATGGAATGAAAGTTTATGGGTCATAAACAGCCTTATGGATTTTCTTAGCTCAAGCTTCACCCTGTCTACATATTTCAGCCTGTAAATAAGGAATGTACATAACACAGGACTGAAGCTAGACCTACTGCATAATCAGACCCAAATATAGACCCTCACATAGCTGTAGACTTCTCATGAAGCTAAAGATGTGATGGCCAAGCTTTCCTTGGCAGCCAGTGAAACACAGTATATTTATTTGGATAAGCAGTATAATTTGTATAAGCAGTATATTTATTTGGATCTTGGAGCTGAGTATGACCAAAAAAATTAACTTTTTTTAAAAAAAATTCATAACCTTTTTATAAAATAAAAAACTTCAAACAGGACATGTTTCTTTTAACATGCAGAATTCTCGTCAAATCTGTCAAGAGAATAGACAAAAATAAATATCTGCAATAAGGGCATTTCAGACACTGATTTAAATGGGGTTAGCAATGCAGTTTCCAGGCAGGAAGCTGTGTGATGAATTTAAGTATAAATACGATTTCCATCATGGTAGAACTCTGATTCGCATGGAAAGCAAAGCTGGTGATTCAATTTGTCTACACAAACAATTTAGTTGCTTTGTAAGAAAGAAAATGGCCATAAAAATGGAAGGGGTTGAGCTATCCAGCAGAGACCTGGTGCTGTAAAAACATCGAGATGAAACATCTCTGATCCATGCCCTACACAGGAAGGAAAGGTGTGGTGGAGGCTGCAGCAGGGTGGAGGGAACAGGACCAGAACCCAACAATGGAAGCTGAAGGTTCACATTTGGTGGAAATGGAAGTGAGTAGAGAAAGATGCTTTAGTGGGAGAGTTGTCCTGAGGGGATCAGTGTGAGATCTGCAGGTAGAAATTGCTGGCCTGCAATTTGGAGGAAGAGACAGCAGATCAACAAAAGGTTTCTTCTCCTGAAACCCTTGACTCTGTCACTGAATGTCCTGTGCTCACAAGCACCACAGGCAGTAGGAGCAGAAGACCATTAATTTTACAGAAGTAAAAGACATTTTTGTACCAGGCCATCCTCATGTATACCTGAAAGGATGGGAGCCAGATCTGTGATTTTTGGCCACTTAGAGCAGAGACATAAAATCGAACAAAGTTTGTGGTTGTGTTTTGTTATTTTTGGTAGATTCTTATATGAAACCAAGGAATGCATTTAATGGCTGATGGAGAGGCAGATCACACTCTGGATGTCAGTTTGTGGACATCTCTGTGAACCACACATTAGCAATAGGCTCCACTTTGCAGTTCATTGATGAAAATCTCTTTCTGAGCACTTGCTATCATAGTTCATGTTCCAGGATGAGCCTTTTTCTGTCACCCAGCCCAATGTATAAAATCATGGTAAAGACAGACAATAATCTCCAGGCAAAACAAATCCTAGACTGCAGATAAACACCTTTTATTGGTCTAAAAGTAGATTTATTGACCTATATTTTCCCAGACTACATTTCCTCTGCTAAAACACATTCTGTTTGTTCTTTGGTAATGTGGCCTCACAACCCTTTGATGATTCTTGTACTGCTCCTTAGTCATATTAGTATTAAATTAGTCATATTAGTGTTTAATTCTGATCCCTGGCTCTGATAGCAGATGAAATACACAAGCTGAGCACAATTTTTTTAGCAATGACTTGAAAAGGCTTTTTATTAGCTGGAATTTTGAAAGTATCCCTTTTGTACAGTATTTTGGGTGCTAAGTAACAACTCTGGGACCGAGAGCAGCTGTTGGCTGATGAGCTGCTCTGCATCAAGCACATCTTAGTTTCTGTTCTTTTCCTATGAGCTGCCTAATAGTCCTATAGATAGGTGTGTATGTAATTACTATAATTAATGTGAGATAACTAATTAGCAGTGCTGTAGGAAGTACACAATCAAATTAATGTTCCTATGGTAATTTGGAAGAGAATGAAGATGTTCAGAGCAGGAAGATCATCATATTGTTCACCCCCAGTAGTGTTCTTCTATCACTTGGGCATCTTGCAGGATGCTTTTCCCTGGACAGACCTGGCATTTGGGCTGTGTTTCTATCAGTTTTTATCAATTCAGGGTGGAAATCTGCTCAGGTGTGCAAAATAGATTTTTTTTTCTTTTTTTTATGTGCAGGGTTTGCTTATGAAAGCTTTTTAATTGGTTTAGCCTGGTTAAGTGCTCACTTCAAAATGATGCAAAAGCATCTCCTGGCATCTCCCTCTGTCTTCTTTGGAGTCAGGGCAGGTGTATTTTCTCACCCTAATACAAACCCTTAATTAGAACCTTGTGTACCAACAACAGGATGTAAATAAGATTGAAAAGCCTTAAAACAAGCAAAAAAAAATTAAAAAAATATATATACCAAGAGAATGAGGGGTCAATATTTTCCCATTAAATATTTTTTCTTCCATCATGCTCTGCTGCTGTCCTCAGGGACAGAAGTAGAGCAGCAACTAGGAGATATAATTTTGTAAGTCTATAATACAGAAGTGAAGGCCAGGGCAATGAAAAATAGTTCCCATAATCCTAAAAGGTTAGCTCAGGCACAGTGAGATTAGTGTTAGATTGACCTTAAGTAAAACATTTCTGCCTGACTGGTAAACTAAGACATTTTATTTTGATCTTATTTTGATCTTATCGTTGTTTCGAAGCATTCCCATAATATTTTCTAAATCACAGTGAATTGGGGTAAGATTACTGAAGTTCCTTCAGGGGAAGTAAAACAATCTAGGTTTCCAAGGAAAATCTTCACAAACATGAAATAGCTTTCTTTCAGTTTTTTTTTTTGTTGTTTGTTGGGTTTTTTTTCCTTCAGAAAGGCAAGATAAAAACACATCATGTTCCTCAGTTCATTCCATTACAGTGAACAACAATAATTTACATCCTTTCACAGCAGAGATTTTATACAAGTTCAGGAACATTCTTTGAAAAGTTTATGAGAACCTTATACTTTCCCATTTGTTCAATAACAAACAGAAGACAGACATAATCATTTCCAAGTGAGAACAACGCCAGATAAAACATTGATGGTTTAATATCAATTATTGATACAACATTGATGGTTTGGTGTTGATGCCCCCTCAGTGCAGTCAGCTCTGTCTTGCTCTGGTTTCTCTTTAAGACATGAGTGACACCAAATTTTTCAGGTTCAATCTCTGTTTTCCACCATCCTCATCAGTGCTGTGAACATCAGGGAATGTCACTGGGACCTGCATGCCACCTACCCACATCACATCTGGCAGACAGTGTCCAAGATACCCAGTCAAGTACCTAAGAGGAGATCTTGGATGCATTTATCAAAACTTTTTAAAAAAAAAATTAATTTCTCAAAATTCAAAAACTTTTATGGTTCCTTTGAAGCTCATAACATTATTTTTATTTTTTCCCCCTATAAATTCCAAGGACATGAATGAAATATCAATACCTAGTTCCATCCTATGTGAAAATATCATTTCATAATTGACAATTTTCAGAACAAATCGTTACTGGTTTATTTGGAATATATTTATAATTTTATATGGAATTTTGTATTAAAAAATCTATTTCCATCATTCTCACATATTTGAAACTTCCAAATGTTTACTTCTCTTAATACAATATGCTCCATGAAGATAAATAACATTGCTACACCACAGTATTCAAACTGAAATGAGATGGAGAAATTGCTGTCCTTTAACATCCAGTCAGCTCAGAGGGAAAATGGGAGAAGAGGGTGAAATATTTCCTTACACCAAATTTGAGGTTGTAGGACAAAAACCATTGAATAAAATAATAATTACAGCTTCATATTTCCTTCCATATCATGTAGCAAAAAATGTATTTGAAGGGAACAAAATCAGAAAAGAGAAAAGATAGGAATAGAGAAAAGATAAAATATTTCACTAATGGTGAACTCTCCCATCATGAGACCATTAAAAAACGTTCTGTGTATTTCTATGCTGATTTGAGGTCAAATTCCACGAAAACAAGGGAAGCCCACAGCCGTGAAGTGCCTTTTTTTTTTTTTTTAAGGAAGTTCTCTGTCACCATCTACTGGAAGGAAAGTCTCATCGCCCGGGAAAGATGTAAGCAAAATAAATATATTGGCGAATTTGAAGACATAGTTCAGAATGAAGACATTCTGAACACTCCACTTTCTGAACTGAAGTAGATCTTCTCCTCACGAATTTTCTTTAAAATAGTGCTAGTATTCTGTTACAACCAGATAGGATAAAAAAAAATCACAATTTTTAATTTTTATTCACATTGTGATATATAGTATTGTATACAGATTATATAAATATAACATAAAATTTATCATAGTTGTTATATAGAACTGTAAAAGTATAATCATTACATGATTAATACCATTTCTTTTACCATAACCAAAATCAATTCCATACTCCAGTATACAAAACTTTTCTTAATTATCAGAGAAAAAAAATTGTCTGCTCTCATTGACACTTGGGTAATTATTCATCTTCCTGAACAGATGATGCTCCCCAAAAGTACTATCCAGAGGTGATGAGTATTTTGGAAAACCCTAGCCAAAGGAAATTCTAAATATTTTACCCTAGCCATGGAGAAAGGCAAGATAATGTTATTTTTTCTGAAGTGTGTTGTTTCAAAATATGACTAAAAATGTTTCAAAGACATAAAAAGTAATTTGTGCTCCGTGACCCCAAGGAACAGAAGAAGAAACAAGGAAGGTCTAACTGACATAGCAGGAAAAAGTTTCTGATGAGAAGTTAACCACAATAAGTTGTTGACTGCTATGAAATTTCCCTCACAGGGGGGTTTTAGATCATGTCAAACAATTCTCTGTAAAGAACTAGAGAGCTTCTGTTGATGCTGCCAATATCTCAGATTATTTCCAGTCCTCCTTCTGGGATATTACCCATATTGAAATCTGTCATGTCTAAAGGAACTGGTCATATCAAAGTCTCAAGGCACCACTCATCTCATAAACTGACTTCCCAAATTAGAATACAACCATTAAACTCAGTATTTATGTCTGTCAAAGCCAGCATTGTCATGGGAATACTGCAACCACCTGCACCCCAGGAATAGATGGAAATCACAGGTGTTATTTAGAGATAGGAAATTTACTTGAAAAGATTGTTTTGTGAAAGACAAGGAATGGAAACTGAAGTTACACTAGCTCTAGATGAAATAAAGTCAGCTGGATCTATCCTGAGAGAAGAAGAGCTTCTACCTCCCTAATTCAGGAGAAGAATCTAGAACCATGTGTTTGTTAATGAATACCAAAACTATTGGATAAGGAAGTATACAAGGGGTAGGATATGTGCAGCTACAGGATGGCAATAGGAAGGGCTGGATACATTTTTTCCCTAGACTAAGTTAAATCTATACACTAAAAGTCGTTTCAGCACCACAACAGATCTTTTCCACATAGTCAACCATTTTCATGGCTGAAATTACATGAATAACCTGATTCAAATGGATATAGTTTCAGATGTCTCAAAACTTATTTTTCAATTTGAAATAGCATTAGTAAAATCAATCAAACAAATGAAACCCACCAAAACCCAAACCATGCACAGAGACACAACTCCTCCTTCATTTAGGGACTCCATGTTCACAAGTTTATTTTTAATTCATTGCCTAAAGAGCCCTACAGTGTGAAACTATTTTAGCTATTGACTGAAGTTTATTGCACTAAAAACATTCAGCTATGCTAAAATCATTGCTGGAGGAGCTTAAAACTGGCAGAGAAAAGTCTAATAAAGAGTAATATAAAATAGTACATCAACATCTTGTATTCAACATCAAAACAAACTGCTGTCTTCTTTATATGGAATATAAAGACCTTTCAGAGATGAGATGACCAATGCATTTCAGAAAGAGTTATTTGGAAAAAAAATATTTTTAAAATTTTGCAGAGGCAGAGATGCTAACTGCTATGTGTGACTTCTTTGAAGTCTTCTCCCTCAAAGTGACACAAAAATCCCAAGAGATGATGATCAAAGAACTCTGTTTCTCACAGTAATTGTTGCTGTGTCTTTTAGGAATATTAGCACTGTCCAAATTTAAGCAACTAATTGAAATGGTGCCCTGGTTTTGGTTGGGACATAGTTAGGGTGTTTTGCCTGGTGTGGTAAAGGTGAATTGGAGATCATTGATGCTCTTTGATTTTTGATCACTTTGGTCACATTTCTGTGGATGCTGTCACTGACTGTGGCTTCTCATGTGGCACATAGGCATGAGCCTGAGTAATTCTGACCCAAATTCCTGGTTTGTGTAGTTGACTCCAAAATTGAGTCACATATGACAACAGCCAATGTTCCTGTTGGACTCGACTCTAAAGGTCAAATCTGAGCAGTTCCAAAGGACAGTACCTTAACACCTTAAATAGTCTTCTAAAACCAATTATACTGTAGGGATATTTATTTCCCTCCTTGGAGCAGAATGGAAGGGTCCCAGAAACATATTTCTTCACTTAGGCAATAGATATTTCTCCAAATAAGTACATTTCTCAAAAATCTCATGTGCTACCCTGAATTCTGCAGAAAACCTCACTTTGGCTCCTGTGAAGGATGTATTTAACTTTTTCCTGGTAATTTAATGGGTGCTCAACCCTCTCTTTCTTTTCTTCCACATGCATACAGGCATTTGTTGGTTCCAAAAATATGATGTTTATCACATACTTGGGTGTCCTGGGATTTTCCAGTGGGCATGAAAACTGATCTCTCACAGGTTTGTGTCCTGCATGCAAACCCATGTACACATGCTGGCACCCCTAGATAATTTCAAATGGTGGCAGAACTTGTGCTCAGGCAACTGGGTCAAACTCACACCTTTACTTTGTGGCTGTATATATCAAAATTTTAAGAGTAATTATTTAAATGCTACAGAACTTTTCTGAATTCCCTCTGTGCAGACAGAAAGATGAAAATAAGGTAAAGATCCTAAACACAAAATGTACACTGTGGTTATGTACATTTATGTACAGAAGTGAGGTGAAGAAAAAACGACAATTTAATTTTTTCCCAAAATTTCATCCACAGGGGCACCTAGATCCCATATGAGGAAAAAAAAAATATTGATTTAATTGCTTGCAAAAGGGAATGATAACACCTTCCTTTACCTGTAAATTTGTTTACAAGGAGAAAAACTAAATAATGTGTAGTTAGATTAAAGTAGAGAAAAAGTTGAGCACTTGATAATATGTTTTTCTTGGGCTTCCTAAATAGGCAGTGAAGACTGTATATTTTATGTAAGGCAAGGTTTATGATGACTGCTAGACATTATCATATTAAGAATTTCTTTTTGATTTATTGTTCTAAACAAGCCCTACTGTTTCCTCTGTGGAAGGTGCTGATACATAACAGTACAAACCACCTTGATGACTAAGAAAGATTTGTACAACCAGGTTTTGGGCATCTAATATTGTGGGAATATAAACCACGTCGACAATCACTCTGTTGTCTGTGCAGGAAAGCAGCAGGGGATTTTCTGAGCTCAGTGATTTCTGCTTTAGGATGTCACTTTTCCCATTTTCTTTGAATTAGCAGAGGCCATATAACACTTTGGTTGACTCACAAGCTGTTCCCTGCAATGGGTCACTGTCTGTCTCTCTTCTGCATTTCCTTGGCTGGCTGGCCCAGCAAGGTGAGTGGAATGGTTGAAGAATACTCCTGGTACAAAGCTTTGCTTTAAAACAGAAATGCTCCCTTTGATGTGAACTAAACCCAAGAAGAAATGCTTTGGTGGGTTCAGGAGATGAATGATGGATACCTGGGCTCATCAGCAAATATCCTTGTTTGCATGTGAATGCTGCTATTTCCCATAATATTCTCCAATTATTTCTTTGCATGAGCAACAGTGCACAGAGGAATGAAAACCACAAAGCACCTGTATGAAATCTTTATGCAAATTTGCCAGAAATGTTTTTTTAGCATTTACCCAGTTCTACCCTGAATGAACAAATATTAATGAAATTATGTTAGGGGGTTGTTGGCTGTTAGTTGTTGTTTTTATTTTTTCCATGAGTTTAAATATCAATTTAAAGGACAAAGTGATTACATTTTTTAGAATTTTGGTGTTGCTTTTGCTTCTCATTTGTTTGTTTATGTTCATGACTGAAATCATGTCCTATGGCTGAGAGTACTGGAGCCTGGGAGAATTTTCTGGGAAAATATCAGTTTATGATCCACCACCCTGGCTACACTCATGACACAAGGTGTGGTACTGTGTGGGTGCTATAAACAACCCATTCCTCCCCCTCTGTGTAAGGAGTGGCTGCTCTCTACCTTTGGCCACTGCTGGAGACAGGAGGGTTGGCTGGGAGGATCTCCATTGTTACTGTCATTATGCTCAGGCTTTTTTTTTTTCTTCAACATTTAACAAACAACAACAACAACAAAAAAATCTGCCTTGCATCCAAACTCTTTTATAATTATTTAATTTTTAAGTGTCTCGCCATTAAACACGAAGAAACATTTTCAAATTTTCTCACTTTCTTATCTAACATTAAGAAATTGAATTTTTATTAATTCCAGGCTGCATGTCAAAAGTTTGGAGACTAGGAGACCCACAACAAACCTTCCCAAACTTCTGGTTTAAATATCCTTTACTTTTCCAACAACTGCAAAATATTCTAGGGACCTGGTTCGTTAAATTTCTGTTGGGTTTTTCTGGCAACTTGAGGAGCCCTCAATAAAATAGAATTTCCCATAATAGAAGTTTATTTCTTGGGAATTATCTGAAATTCACTGGGTTATGAACAACTGTCCTTATCTCGAGAGCAGGTACTTGGCGGACTTGGTGAATCCAAAATTTAAGTTCATTTTGCCACCATTTTTGTATCCATTGGTGAAACTCTACCTGGAAGTTGCAAAAAAATTAAACTTTTGGGCATCAACCATAGAGCAAAGAAGAAAAAAGGGATAAATCTCAGGCTATAGCATCAAACACTGTATTTTTGCCACCGCATTTTACAGCAGGTAGTTTGTTCAGATGGATTTTTATCCCCTGTACACCAGAACATGCCTTATATAGGCTTCTCCAGGCACCTCGGTTCTTTCATCATTGTGCATTTACAAGGAGGTAAGAGGTATTAAATCTGGAAGGAATTTAACAGAGAAATTTTAGCTGCCAGGAGCTGAACGTGGCCAGCAGATGCCACTGCTGCTCCATGGCATCAGTGAATTGCTGCCTGTACTAGGCTGCATGATTTATGACTGAAATACAAAGTGCAGAGATGAGTATTGAATAGGCTGAGAACTTTTAAGCTATGCTTTTTAATAACTATTGCATTTTTGTACCCTATGTATTCATACATACAGTGGCTCCTTCAGTTGTATAGTTCTGCTCTTTTTGCTCAAAAATGTGCTTTTCTTACATACTCTCAGGGAGAAAGTGTATGTCAGATCTTCATGTTAGGCAGAAAAATGAATAAAAGAGAATAAAAAGCAGAAGTTTTAGAATCAGTCATACTGAGAATCACAGAGACTGACTGAATGCTGTGTTTTATAAAGTTAGCAGAAATGCAGTCACAAGTTGAAGTAAAAACTGTTGAAAGCAACTACAGGGAAATAAATATTAGAAGCATGGATTTCCACTGGATTTCCACTGTGGGTGCATGTGTATGTATATATACACATATATGTCTACATGATAGATTTATAGGTGTACTTTTATTTGTATATTCACACTCCACCTTTAGCCTGTGCTGTCCCTGACTATGGCACAGGGTTGGAACAGGGTGACCTTTAATGTTCCTTACAACCCAAAACATCTGTGGTTCTACTGTGATTCTGTGAGATCAGGTACTTATTGGTAACTTGATATACATGTGGAATTACCTACTTTCTGAATTCTACAGATCTACTGAATTCCTCGCTAAAGCAGGAATTTACTTTACTACTTTCTTTTCCCACAAGATGTCAGTGTTTCCTACCGTTTATGCCATGGTAAATTTGCTGGCAATGATTATCCACGGTACCTTAAGAGGAATTCAGTTAATTAAAAATGAGACTTTCTCAAACATTCAACTCAAAGCATTTCATAATTAAAGGGATTTCTTCAGTTGGGGAAATGGAGCTATTGGTTTCTGCTTTTATAGAGAAAACTAGAAAGATTAATACTGTAAACCCCAAATTTTATCCTCCTACTTTCTCTGATTGGACAAAAGATAGAAGAGAAATAGGATACTAAAAACAGTGAAAAATTAAAGTGCTGCATGGAAAGTCTCTGCTATTCCTACACAAGAGCAAATATTAAGACACATAATATTTAAAAATATTATGTATATATGTATATAACTTTGTTTAAACACAACAAACTATGACAGCAGGCACAGCTTTAAATGCAGTAGATAAATAATGGTAATTTTCCTTGTGCCCACAGGATGTCAGAGTTCACTTTAGAATGCAGTCGTGCAAAATTTAGAATGACAAATTCAGTCTTTGTCACCAGGTTTGAAATATTTATAAATGCATGTTTTGACCAAAACCAGTGAAAACGAGCAGAGTGCTCAGTGTAATAAACACATCAACATCCAGATTTGCAATCCAAGCAGGCATATTGACTTCATTTTTCTACACAGAAGAACAGATTTTGCTCTAATTCAGTTTCCCTCTCCTTCAGTGAGTTTTCACCCCTGGAAACAGTGACTTCACTGGAGTTCATGGCTCTCTGTCAGTTTTCTCCTCAGGTATCCAAGGTGCAGCACTGTGTTACTTTCACTGTCTGGATAGCTGCAGTGAGAATTTTAACACCAAAATATTGCAGATCAAAGAAGACTGTAACCATCTGCATTTTAGCCTGGAGTAAGTGACTGCACAATCAATAGTCCTGCCTTTCTGTGTCTAACCACAGCCATTCTTTTGTAATGATAAAATCGAAAATGCAGCTTTTGAAGACAAAGGTTCATTGATTCCTTATTGGATCTCATTATTTAATATCATATCTGGATTTGTCAGACTGAGAAGCACATTGTGCATTCACTACTCAGCTAACTTAAAGAGAGATCTGTGATCCATCACATGTGTGCAGGCCAATATCTCTTGGAATAATCCTTCCCTCCTTACACCAGCAGACAGGACCTCAGACATCGCTGCAGGCACAGAAAGCTTTGTTTTCCTTGAGGCTACAGAATCCAAATTGTGATGAGAACATGGCAGGTACTTGTAGCAATTAATCCACTGGAGGACACGAGCTCTGTTTTGTTTGCAAGTCATCTGTGCTCAAGGCTTGTTTGGAGGGTCTGTTTGTTCTTTCAGATGGTTTGAACCTTTCATTTCAGTACAGGGATTATTTGGCAGTCTTTGACTACCATGGAACAGCTGGCAATTGGTAATTTGCTATGCAGGTAGTTAGTTCAGCAACTTTAGATTTTATCATTTTATTTCATGGTATTTAGGGTATTTCTTCAAGCCTCTGCTTCTGATGAGGGTCCCAGACTCAAGTGAAAACTCTGAATGTTAGCTGAAAAATATAAATAAAAACCCACTCCTCCTCTTTTGATTTGAGGAAATATAGGGTTTTACCAAGCTTTTTTCCAAAGCTCCTCCAAATGTCAAAAGGGATTTTACCTCAGGGAGGTAGTTCAGGCCATTCCACCTGTCTCACCTATCTGCAGTGCTGTCTATTAGTGCAGTCATTTTCCTGGTAAACCTAAAGGAATTTCTATTTGCATCATTTCCTAGTGCTAATTCCAGGTGAAATAATTACTCCCAAAATAAATACAAATGTGGGTTTTTACAATGTTGTATTGAATGACCAAGGCTGGTATCAAACCTCTCATTTTTTGTTATTTGCTCATTTTATTCAGTGAGCCAAGAGCCCTAACTTTCCTCTAAGCAATTCTGTGGAATGAATAACAGCCTGGAGAAGCACCTAGATAAACACGACATATAAACATGGGACTCTGTCTCTCCTTTAAAATGTATTTCACTGCATTGTTTACCAGTGTTCTTATAGTCCACACCACCCTCTGATTTACAGCCTGCAGTGTTTGCTTCCTTACAGCAGCTTCTCCGGTAGGTCCATCAGAGCTGAAAGAAAAAGAAAGGAGTTTTGAAATATGGCTGTAAATACAAGAGACCCAACACCTGTAAGGGAAGAGCAGAATTTCACTTTCTGTGACAGACATAGGTTGCAACAGGGTACTCTGAGATATCTTGGCACTCCACAGCAGAGACTTCAGATGACTTTGATTTAAATGACTACTGCCAAATTCAATAACCTTTTCTTGAACAAAACCACAGCTGATTTTAGCTGTGTTACACTCGAAAAAAGAAAAAAAAATCAGAATGTAGTTCATAATTCTTTGCCTTACACTTCTCACTCACCTGCTAATTCCTTTTAAGAACCAATTTTATATCTGACTCATGGGGGACCTGACAAATGAATGATATCTCCTGTCCCAAAAGTCCTAATCTCAATGGAACTATAGCAGTTTTAACTACCTGCATATATAGCATAAAGTACTTAAGGAAGGAAAAAAAAATCCAGCCATTCATTTTGGGCAATTATCCTAAAGCTGTAACTCCTGTCCCTGCTTCTATTGTGATTCTCTGGGAATCAGCTCTCTGTAAGTAAAATGTAATTTTGAAAAGGAAAAAAAAAAAAAAAAGTAGGAATAAACACCCCAAAAATTTTGAGATCAGATACAATGATAATTTCTATAATTGTTCCCTCTCTTACCATTGGCAGCCAAGCCCAGAGCTGTGATCTTCTAGTTCTCACCTGGCACATCTCTCATAATAATAATTCAAAACAGAGCTTTATGTTTAAAATTACTTAAACTAAGCATCAGGCAAGGCATCATTAAATTCAAGGTACAGAATCTGCAAAATTAAGCAGTTGAACCTATTCCTCTCTTACTGAGGCTAGAAACTTTTTGTTATTAATGAAATGGGACCAGCATCAAGTCTCCCCCCTCTCCCTTCCATTTTGCCCCTTCAAAGCTGGAGATAAAATAGAAGTAAATTCCCTTCACAAGCACACTCTTTTTCTCTTTGCTCCCAGTGATATTGAACATTCCCTAAAGAATGAGTAAACAACTAATTTGGGTTGAGTAAAGTAGGAGCCTTAGAGGTGATCAAAGTCACGGTTTCAGGGTTTTTTTAATTCACCATTTCTTTGTGACAACACATTATGTCAGCCCTGCTAGCTCATTTGTCTGCTGCAGTTCTACTTTATCAGCCTGGAGTAAAAAGAATTGATAAGTCTGGTTAGATAAAGTAAATGGAAACTCAGGACTCATTCCAATTTGCCGTACTTCGATATATTTCACAAACCTGAGAGCGCTGTGTGTAACACTTGTTGGTATTTGTATATAAATATTGCACTTTAGAGGATCTCTTAAAATACTATTTATGTTTGTTTCTCCCCTTCCTGCCTCCCCTGTTTGTGTGCTTATTGGGATTCTGATTGGAAGACAAATGTCAGGCTTTCTCACTACATTCTTTTTCAGTCCAGGATGCTGCTCCCAACAAGAATTCATCTTCATTGGGAGCTTGCTAGGCTGATAAAGCAGAAGGAGATATTTTTCCAGGAGCGTTGGATACTAATGCAGCTGAAGCTTATAACTGCAATAAGTTATTTTATGCTGTGCAAGTTGAGTTCCTAAAGATATTTGATCATTGCCACCAGCCAAATTTGTCTTTGTTGTAATTTTGTTGGCTAGACTTGAAATGCACTGTGGACACCTTCTAAATCAGGTCTTATTTTTTTAAAGGGTTTGCAGGATATTCTAGTGTGAGGTTCCAGAATCAACAAAGTTAATTAAGTCTACTTTGCTTCTAGGTGATTTAAATCCATATTTTCCCACTTCCTATATATATGACAATTTTTAGGCAAAAAAGTTCTTTGAAATGCAATGTCAGGAAATTTAGTTTGTAATATTGATATCAGAGATGTTAGATTTTTTTAAAGGCAAGAATTAATTTAAAAAATATGACAGCATGTGCTGTACAAACACAGAGGGGTTTTGTTGGGTTTATTTTGGTTTTTGTTGTTATTTTGTTTGTTTTCTTTTTTGTTTGGGTTTTTTAGTGTTTTGCTTGTTTTAATTTTTATTTTTTCCCAATCAATCTGAGTTTACAAATACTTTCTTGTACTCCAGATGGAAAGCTTGATCTCTCACCAGTTTACTTTTTGTTGAAGAAGAGCTTGAATTCAGAAACTCTTACTCTTTCTTGAATAGATAGCTTGCCTAAATAAGAGCATTTACTGGAAACTCTGAAATTGTAACCATGTATTTGACTATGTTAGAGGCAGCATGGAGGAGCATGAATCCAAAATATTTGCCATTAATATTAATTAGCTCAGATATCAGGAAAAAGTGAGTGGTGAGAGGTGGTGAGGCACTGGAATAGGCTGCCCAGGGAAGTTATGGATGCCCCATCCCTAGAAAATTTGAGATCAGGCTGGAGAAACCTGGTCTAGTGGAAAGTGTCCCTGCCCATGGCAGGGAGGTGAAAAGATGATCTTTAAGGTCCCTTCCAACCAAACCATTCTGTGATTCTGTGAAAAAGCTTTGGGAGTGACTCGATTCCAATACACAAATATGCCCCAAGGCAAACTGGAAGAATTATTTGTGTTTGCAGTACATCCACTCTGAGACAAATTCTACTTTCCAATTACACCTGAGGAACCTTTTTGCACTCACTGGAACTGTAAACACAGAGCCAAGAAGATGCCTGGAAAGAGGAATAATTTCAAACACGTTCTGCCAGGTTGTTGTTTTATACCAGTGTCATGAGTGAAAAAGAGAACTGTGGCTGCCTTGTTCTGTGAGGAGCCTGACCTGATTCAGGATCTCAGAATGAGTCCTGGGATGAGCTCTGGAAGGCAGAGAGGTAGAGACCATGTCTATGACTGCTCCACAAATATAGGAGTTGGGGATTCAGGTGAAATCTCAGAAGCTTAGATAAGATACCATAACCATCAGAAGAACAGAGATATTAGCACAGGTCCCCTATTGACATTTTTGATCCCATTGGATCTCTGAAAGGCTTTTTATTATCTCTGACTTTTTGAAGCTATGAGAACAACTAATACTTTTTAATAAAGCCAAATATATATATATATATATATATATATAAAAAAAAATAATCGTTATGTTGGGTAAAATTCTAGTAACTGTCAGAACAAAAGCATTTCAAGTTCTGAGATGCACATTTTGGTGCTTTTAGGGGCATTTCTGGAGGTGGGAGTTTGGACAAAATGAATAAATGCAAATTTTAAAATACATTTATGTAAAAGTTTTAGTGGTGAGAAGGAAGTTTTGTTACATAGAAAGAAAAATTAACCAGTCCTGCAAACATTCTTGCTTAACAGACAGGAAAAGTGAAATACATAAAGTGCCCAAGGTGCCATATCAGGGTGATTTTTCAGCTCCACTTGAGACCCCAAATAACAGGACTTTGATTGAGATATGAACCCTCCTATAAAATCTAAATTTTCTACCAAAAAGACATCAGATTTCTTCAGTTTGTATAAAATTAAACATTTGATTTTACAGAACCACAGGGAAATGTTACTTGCAAGACTTTTATATATTTTTCAATTTTATTTACTTTTAGTGAAAAAAACTAGAAATGTATTTCAATTTCTTGAGGATACATATCAAAAGATCATCAGTTTTCTAAAGAGAGACAAAGGGAAAACTTAAAAACAGATTATAGACTTCTGTAATCCCTCTCCAATGGGAGAGGGGTCAGTGGGCAGCTGGGCAAGGAGGCTTCCACAGGAGTCAGTTTTCTGCAATATTTTCACCTCTTTCTTACTGTCCTGGTTTTGTTCCAGGCCATGTTTCCCTTACATTTGTACAAAAAGAAGACAAAACAGAAGATGGTCCAACCCTCTGCATACTCATTTCACAACAGGGGAATCTTCAAACTTATTCAGCAATTCCACTAATTACCCAAGTTGATCATCTGCTCAGTCTGATTCAGTCTCCACAGCAGTGAGTGATGAAAACACAATAAAAGCTTGCTAATAATTATGCTTTTCTTTTTCTCATGGTCAGTATGAAATAACCTAAACACAGCCTTGGAAATACAGATCAACCTTTCTCTATGTAATAGATGAGAAAATTTCACAGGAAACTCTTTTGACTTGAGAGTATCCATGGGGAAATGAAAACCTTTAGGAAGTACTTCCAGTATTGGTACAGGGACTTATGCCAAAATTATTGAATACCCATTGTAATTCCCACTGAAGTTTTCCAACCAGTGAAATTTTACAAGGATTTTGCAGCTTCCTCATATCTTCCTAACAGCATTTAAGGACACTCTCAATTTCTTTTTTTTTAGAAGGCTGTTAAACAAAAGAAAGGTAGAACAAGCAATTTGATACTTCATTTATCCAGCCATTTGTCCCTAACTGGGCAAATTCCTGGCACACCTTCTCAAAGTGGGAGCAGCTCTGCTGTGAGCATATGCTCATGAAAGTCTGGGTGGCATGTCAACAGAAGGAGTGGACAAGTATCTCAAAATCGAGTGTATTCATCTCTATTTGAGATTTAATGTAACACTAGTGGCTGATAAAAATAGAGATGAAAATACATCTTACCTCAGATTTTATTTTTATATAAAGAGCCACTCTTAGAAAATGAAGTAGAGAACTCACTCAGAAGAGGCAGGTTGTTGCTCTGGTTTTGAGGGTTTTCAGCCTCTTTTTAGGTGGTTGGAATGGATGAAGTGTATCATGGAAGTCACCTGCAACATTCTCAGTTTCAGCAGTCTGTCTAAGAGATAAATGGTTCAAGGAACAGTATGGACTTCAATGGTTTTGCAGACTGCAGCTGTTGAATTTTACATCTTTTTTCCTCTAATTAAGTCTCCTTATGTGGAACCTCATATGGAGTCTCCTACATGCTACCTACCAGCTTCCACAAAACCTTGAACCCCTCAACACACTTGAAATTTTTACCTGTTGAATTTGGCTAGACACTTTTAAGTCTAAAGGGTTTTGGAAGAAAGAGGTGAGAATGAATGGAAAGAGACAGGTGTTTGATCAAATATCTCACTTTAGGAACACAAGAAAAATAACCAAGCATTTTTTTATTTTTTATCTGCATGTCTCTACACAAGGGTTACTTCTTCAGTGTGAAGAAATCTTTGCTACATGAGAAGATCCCCAAGTTCTGATGCCAACAAGGCTGGTACTGCTCCATTTCACTGGCAGCTGGGAGAGCAATTCTACAAGTGCTTGGAGGTTCCTCCTCCCTCCTTTCTGCATGAGAATAGAATTTCCTTCTCTCTCACTGATGAGCTGAACGAGCTGAGCTTCTCTCTGGCTACTCTGTCATGGAACCAAGCCTTCCTATCCCTGACCCAGCACGTTCTGTGTATCTTCCTTCACTACTTTTTGCCAGTTCATTGCCTTAGCAACAGATTAATCACAGAATGAACTAGGCTGGAAAAGACCTCTGAGATCATCAAATCCAACCTGTGACTTAACAGCACCTCATCAGCTAAACCACGGCACTGAGTGCCACATCCAGGCTTCTTTTAAACATGTCCAGGGACAGTGACTCCACCACCTCCCTGGGAAGATGATCCCAGTGCCCATTCATTCTTTCAATGAAGAATTTTTAATATGAAATTCAGTCAGGGATACTAAGATATTTTGAGGCATATATGCTATCACACCTGAATATTGTCCTTAACATTTTTATTTTTTTTTATGGTCCCTGCAAGTCTCACTGACAAAACTGTGTCCTGGCTCCTGACAGATGGCCAGCAATTTTGGGGCCACCCAGTCTGACTCCTGTCTAGCCCTTCGATGAATTTCCTTGATAACCACCACACTCTGTGGATGCATAATCCTTGGTGTTCCAGGAGCAGCTTAAGGTTTGTTGAAAGGTCATGTGTTGGAAAATTTCCCTCTCCACTCAGTACTTCACAAAATGAAATCAGATGAGAAGATCTAACAGAATCAGATCTCACCAAATTAAACTGGCACAATCTGTTAATCTTCCTCTGGGTTCTTCCAGCCTCCTGGTAAACAATAGCCAACGCTGCACTTCTAGGCAAATAAGGTACTTTATTAAGTCAGGAATGCATGAGAACATAAAACTGGCATTTTGGTAATTTATTATCATCTTGGGAAACAGGAGGGAGAATCTTCAAAACTAATCACCAGCTTCAGTTAACAGGAAAAAAACCCAACCTCCTGTGCTAGAACACAAATGTTTTTGAGATGCCTGCAGATATGAGAGGGGACCCAGCCAGAAAGGTCTGATCCAGAGAAAGAGGGAGGCAGAGGAGAATGTATCAGGCAGAGCATCCAGGCAAGCACACTGTTCCCATCTTTGGCTTGCCTTGGTGTTGCAACTTCCATTCTGCACCACAAGCTCATCACCCCCAGTGAGATTGGAAGCAGTTCCACAGGTCTGTGTGCCCTCTCTCCCACATGTACAGCAGGGAGTTCAGTGCCCCCATCACAGTGGTCAGCTGTGCTGGACTTGTTGTTTTTCTAAGAAAGAAGGAAGAAAAGAAGAAAAAGTTTGGTCTGAAATTCTAAAATTTTGTGCTTGAACTGATACTTGGAACTCAGTGGTTTATTTTAAAAAAATATATAATTAATTTGATGCCTGAGCTAAAATAAACCAGTTCAACTTAAGAATAATATATACGTATATATTATGAATTATATATGTTATGTATTATTTGTATCACCCGTGTATTTTATACTTATTCTATTTATTATATTTAGGTTGATAATATTAATAAATGCAAATGACAAAATCTCTTTTAAGCTCCACTCTATGAAATATCACAAATTGAGTTTAATTTCCTAAAGCATTTATATTATAAATATAACATATATTTATAAAGATTTTATAAATTTCTTTTACCCGTTTCTTAGTTTTGGAGAATGAAAGTGACTTGGATTATATTCTGCACTTAAATAATTCAATTCAAATCTAAATTATTATTTTTAGATTTTCATTAAGACTAGTTACTAAGTTTTACTCTTTCATAAATTTTGTCTCTGTAGTTTTATGTATTTTTATACATATATATATATATATTCTGTAAGCAGAAAATGCTTTGTTGACTTAAGGCTGATGATTGTTATATGTAGGATCTTGAATCTAAATTCATTATCTTTCCTTATATTTGTAACATTTGAATATTAGCCTTAATCTGAAATCCCTTGAGTGATCTCAGTAATGATCCTGCAGTGCCAAGGGGATGTTTGTAGTGATCCATAATTGTTTTGCTTTGTTGGTTTTATTTTGATTTTTTAACTCTTGGTCTTTTACTTCTCTGAGCAATGTACTGGATTTCCCAGGAACTGGGGGGCACTCCAGAGAGGAAGAATAATCTTGCCAGTATACACCCAGCTATAAAGGTATACATTATTTCTTAGCTCTATAAACTGTGAGTGGCCTGCGTTTTTTCCAAGCTCGTATATACCTATTTCTATGCTTTACTGCTCTGGTGGCAAATTTTAATTTATTTTTATTTCCAATGTTTTATTATGTTTGCACTCAACTGAGTTAGAGACCAGAATGGGTGATTGTTATACAGTAGTTTACTTTTAAAAGAAATAGGGCTTCTCAAGCAGCTAATACAGGAAGATGTATCACCAGCTTGAATAATTGTGACAACCGTAGACGGTATCAGTGCCTGTTTGTTTGCACAATACCCTACTGCATTAAGAAAGCCATCCCAGCTGTCTTGGGCTCTGGAGTCACCCATTTCATCACTTGACACTGCAGCAGATGTTATGGATTGATAACAGACTTCACTTCATTCACTCCACATCTAAGATTACCTCTAGAAAAAAAAAAAAAAAAATCAAATACATTATAACACTCCCAGCTATTTGTAAAAAAAAAGAAAAAAAAAATCAGCAATTTATTCTCTCTCCTACAGCAATAAATGGCTCCTTTTGGCTTTGAAAATATATTTAACTTTTAATTTTGTGTTTCTTCGCTTAACAGATTCACAGTGGTGGGTATGCATCTTACTACCTGCTGAGAGAGAGGAAGATGAAGATAGATTTAATGATTTAAATATTTTAAGACTTGGGCAGGTTTTAAGGTAATGAGTTCTATTCCCATTATATGAGATACCTTATATTTTTAGTGATAGTATGTTAATGCAGCTAATTTATTGTGTTGGTGGCAGAAATAACAGACAAACCTTGCACTGCAGTTTTGGTTCTAGTAGATAATAGTGATATTTGTGTGTGCTCTCCCTTCCTTCTGGTGGTTCTTGGCTTTGCTTTATTTTTTATTTTTTTTTTTGAGATGCAGTAGGTGAATGAATAATTAAATACTGTAGTGTCTCAAAGATAAATGACCAGAAAATGTGTATTTTTGGCAGGGCAGCATGTGCCCACTCATCTTTAAAAAGCACAGCTAATGGAAGAGCTGAATAAAATACACAGGTGGAATGAAAAGCATGGTGGCATCCTGACATAATCTGCAACCTGAATGATTAAAGATGACAACAGTCACGAGGTTCTCCCTGCCTTTGAAGGGGCTGGGGCAGTGGATTTCTCCTGCAGGACTGAGGTGTGCACCTCACTGCATCCTCTGAAAGCCCCAGGGGTGCAAATGAAGGCACCAAGGCTGGTTTTCAGCTCACTGCCTGGGCCATTACATGAATCACCTGGAATGGGGGCAGATCCTTGCTGTGCTCCTCCTGCAGCTGCCCAGCAGCTGGATCACACCTGCAGAAATCCCACTCTGCCTCTCAGCAGCTGCAGGACAATCAGGGTCTGGCTTGGCTCGGTCAGTGATGTGGCTGGAGATTTGTGGCAGAGGGGAATGGTCAAGGAGGGGATTTCAGTGAATCCTAAAGTAATGTGATGGGTTTGACCTTGACTGACAATCAGGTGCTCACCAAGCTGCCCTATCACTGCCCCTTCTCAATAGGACAGGGAGAGAAAAAACAATGAAAAGCTTGTGGTTCAGGGTAAGGAGAACAAGATCACTCAGAAAATACTGCCACAGTCAAAACAGATTTGACTTAGGGACATTCATATCCTTTATTGCCAGTGAAACAGTAGGTTAATGAGAAATGAGAACAAAGCTAGAAACACTTTTACCTCATCTCTCTGTTCTTCCCAGGCTCAGCTTCACTCCCAGCTCTTTGACCCCTGAAGAACACAGGGGAATGGGAATGGGGGTTGTGTTCAGCTCACAGTGCTTCACCTCTGCTGCACAGGCCTCCTCACACTCTTCACCTGCTCCAGAGTGGGTTCCTTTCCATGAAACAATCCTTCATTAACTTCTCCAGTGTGGGTTCTCTCCATGGGCTGCACTTCAGCAAAAGCCCTGCCAGAAAACCTGCTCCTGTTTTGTCCACAGGTTGCAGTTCCTACCTGGAATCTGCTCAAGTTTGACCTGCAGCTTCCTTCAGAGCACATCCCCCTGCCCTGATGTGGGCTCCTCCATGAGCTGCAGGTGGATCTCTGCTCCCCCATGGACCCCCATGTCCGGCAGGGCACAGCTGCCTCACCTTGGGCTGCACCAGAGGCTGCAGGGGAATCTCTGCTCTGACCCCTGGAGCAGCTCCTGCCCCTTTGTCCTCAGTGACATGGGAATCTGCAGGGCTGTGACTCTGACGTTTTGTCATTCTTCTCTCCGCCTTAAATATGTCACCACAGAGGTGTTACCATGGCTGCTGAACCTCAGCTTTGGACAGCTCTGGGTCTGTCCTGGAGATGGCTGGAGATGACTTTGTCCCAACATTCAGGCAACTCCTGGTGTCACCTCTTCCTCCTCTGGTACTAAAGCCTTGACACATAAACCCCATGCAGGGAAACACTTTCCAAGCTTGCAGTGATATTTTGGTGTTATTTGGATGCTGAATTTTCCTGGATGCTTTGAAAGTCCTGATATGAGAAACCTGTTTTAAAACTGCTTTGAAATACCCAACGTTTGGGTGTACAAAGGATATTGGCTTATCTAGGTGAGCTGATAAAAGTTACTGATTTCAAGGTGTCTGATGCTTCTGTGGAGGCTGATCTTGTTGAAAAGCAATTTCTGATTCATCATTTACAGCTTAGGAAGCCAAATCAGATGTTTTGAAGACGACAAGGAAGCCTAAACCAAGTGTCTGCTTGTTGGAGAACAAAAATATATCTTTTACATAAAAAAAAAACCTTCATGACAATCTTCAAATCACACTACAAAAATTAACAACATCTTGACAAACTGTGTGTGGAAATGACTCTTGCATGAACAACTTCTTCCACCCCACTATTTATTTATTAATAAAGCTCCCTCTCAGCTATTCTGAACTATATAAATTGGTAAATAATACAAGCTGTATAGATGCAGTTGATTGTTTATACTTGAGATAAGTTTACTATAAAGCCTATAATTTTCAGAGTTTAAAGAATTTAGATCTTTTTTACTGAGAAGAAAATGGTACATTGCTCAATGTGAGGAGCCAGTAATATTTCTTAATACGAATAAAAGCATACAGAATTTGCCAGGTATAAATGAGGTTTAATTTACCATATTTTTATTCAACACTTGATTCTTATTCTCTTCAAAATCCTCAGAGCATGACTCTGCAGTGATGGAAATTTAAGCAGAATCTTTTTTTTTGTTTGGTCTGGTTTTGTTGGGGTTTTTTCACACACATTTACACAACTGCCAGGGCTGAAGCAACACATTATCACCCTGACATGTCCTAACTGCTAGCACTAAAATAGTTGCTGATAGATATGATAGAAATCCGTGCTGGGTCCTCAAGAAAAGAGTGACTTCTGGATACAGGCTCTGAACATCTGCAATTCTGTTTCACGCGACTGCAGAAATACATGTTCTCGTCTGATAAAAGACTTGGCAGTGAAAAGCAGGTAGATTTCTCTCCCATCTCACATATAATGAAACACTAATATAAAGTCTCAATGAAGCTTCTCAACTGAGGAAAATACAGAAAATTTTCATTATATTAAGTCAAAGCCTCCCATTCATTTTGCCTGCAGTAAAACGACACGCAACAGTAACTTATTGTAGGCAACATTTCATAAGTTAATATCTAGATCATTATTCTTGTGTATGTTTCCTGGAAAGAATGTTAGATGTGTGGGGTTTTTCTATGAAATACATATTCAATTAGCTTATGAACTTTCTATTGTTGTCACTTGTATTCTTCCTATTTGGGCTATTCTGACACCAAAGTCAAACTCCCAAAGCTCACTAGAATTATTCTCACTGACTCCAATACTGTGGAGATTGGAATTATTTTCTCTCTTAGGCTATCTCTCTGCTATATTTCAGGTAAAAGATCATCCAAAGGTCTTCCCATTTATAGCAAACCCTTATACCTTCATAGCAAACCCTCACTTTACTGCCCAAAGCTCTCCATCCTGCTGCTGTACCCTGAGCATCACAAACCCTTCACCTCCCAGGCTGTTCCTCTGCAGGGTTAACAGTGTTTGCTGATAAATGAACCATTACATGAGGAATTATGGCAGCATCAGCACCCCCTACACAAATTTTCTGTTTTCTGGCCACTTATATGTCAATTCTGTTTCATATCTATAAGTAGAGGAAGTGGGAAGTGAGCAGGCAAACTGTCCTCACACTGGTTATTAAAATGAAGGCTCTTAATTTCAATATTTCATTTCATTTTATGACAGAAAATCCTAAAATTTGTGTTCAAGCATTTCTGGAGCCTGTAATAACATTTTCAGAAAAACCCAATTAATTCTTCATTGAAACCCTTAGAAGGGCATCAAAAGGGATTTTTCTGCTGGAAAAGAAAATATTTATTCCCCTATTTGGAAAGCCATTTCAAGATTTTTAGAAGATGATGAATGTATTTTTCTAATTTTTCAATATTTTTCATGGAAAGAAAGTTCAGTTTTATATTGGACCATCTCAGATGGAAAATAACCCAGCTGTTGTTAATTAGTTACATGTATTTATCCAAGCATGCTAAACATGTGAATCCTGTTTTGCTTCTTTTGACTGTAACACATAAAATTGGCATTTTCTTGGTGAGAAATATTTTGCAAGAAAAAAGTATATTCTATATGTCTTTATGTTTTACTGTTTTAGGTTTTTTTCTGCCAAGACACTCTCTGTGTGTACCTTTCACACCTGCCATGTGTAAGCTCCCAGCGATGATAAAAACATTGGTTTTGCTGTTTCACAGAAATATGGGCATTTTGCTACTAGAAGGTCTTTGAGAAACTCAGGCTATACAAGAAATCTGTGGAAAGACCAAAAGATGAAGAAAGCTATTCTAATGGTCATGTTAGCATTTAGAGATGAAAATCTTCCACAACTTGACCCCATCTTTTAATGCTGGGGTTTTTTTAATCCTATTACTTTCATTATTTTATTTTATTTTATTTTATTATTTTATTTTATTTTATTTTATTTTATTTTATTTTATTTTATTTTATTTTATTATTTTATTTTATTTTATTTTATTTTATTTTATTTTATTTTATTTTATTTTATTTTATTTTATTTTATAAGGAAGCTGAAGATAAAATGAGTCAGATGAAGTTAAACCTCATTAAAAGATGTGAAGCATAGCTTTCAAAGCTTGACAAAAAAACCAGTGTAAATTATATTGCTATCCTACCTTGTTAGGGAGCTGAGAAGGCCCTGGTGTCTCTGCACAAAGTTTTGGGTTTTTTTAGCAGCAGAATGTGACATTCTCATCTCAGAAGATTCAGAAATACTGATCCAGTTCTACATTGCAATAGGAATTTCATCAGTAGCATATGGTGTGAGGTTACACAGAGGAAGGAGATCACATCACCCATCTCTATAATCTCTCTGGTGCAAATTTCATGAAAATGAGATGATTTAGCACCAGTGGTGTGGTGCACAGGTTGCTGTTTTTGAGTTAAATAACCAGAAATTAATGAAGGCACTGAACACGATGCTGAGCAGCACCAGCCATCAGGACACAGCAGGCATGGCAAGAACAGGATCCAGCTCCTTACTTCTCATCTTGGTTATTTTTCTGTCCTGCCAGAATCAGTTCACTTAGACCCTTTTTCAATCTGAATATTAAAAATTGTTCTTTGAAAAATTGTAATGTGTTCCATGAAATGTGAATCATTTGACCACTTTCTTGGGTGTTTTCACTCACTTTTGCATGATTAAAACAAGGAGAGAGCAGAGATCATGCACTGACTGGGGATGATCTTTATCTTTGAGGCAACACTATTTCTGCTGGGTGAACAGGGTTCTGGGAAAATTACCTCAAGCCCACATATAAACAATGTACTGGGAGCTTCAGAAACAAGTTAAAGGAGAAACTGAAAATAAAACTTCTCTTCAATATTGAGACTCTGAACAATAAAGAATGATTCTGAGCTTGATATACTGGAATCTCTCCCCACTACACCGACACTGCAGGGAAGTAATTTTACTCCCAGTTCTCAAGGATTTTTCTGTTTCCATTTGTCCTCCACAAAGATTGAAAGGTCTGTAGAACAGGGAACTTCCTTCCCATCTGAATTTTCATAATCCCTCATATATCACAGCTTCACATGCCACTACTCAATCATAACTGAAATGATATATGTAAAACAAATGTGAAACTTTCCTTGCTCATGTAAAATAAAATTGCTATAATTATACTTCACCCTGAGAGCCCTTGAGAAGCTCAGAAAATTTCAGCGATGGCAGGTCATTTGGAAATCTTTTAAGCAAAAGCTGTGGAAAAGGAGATGGGAAATACCTTCAGATAACCCTTCTCTCCAAGCATTTGGGTTCACAGGAACAACTGAAGGCTCTATAAAGAGGAGTTCAAGTCAGCACTATTTGAAAATTTACACTTCAGAAAAGAAACCAGTGGAGAAATTTAGAAAACTAAATGGATATTGCCAAAGTCTGATTTTTCCAGGAAAAGAATTTTGATAGAAGTAAAGGTAAAATATATTCTTTTTATAAACATAAACCAAAATATGGAGGTTTATCCAAAGACTAGCTTAGTCCCCTTATTTATATATAAATAAATAAATATATAAATGTACCTCCTAATGAGGTACAAGGATATTCATATTTGGCTGAGTGATATCACTATCAGGATTCACTTCAAAGAATTAGATGATTTTCTTTCTCCTCAGTGGATTTATCTCCAGAGAGAGAATTTTGTTCTGCATGCTACTCTCTCAAGCATTGGCCATGCACAGTAGAGTCAGCCTCCTTCAGAAATTGTTTTCATACAGTGACAAATCCCAGAGCATAGAAAAAAATAAATGAAAAAAATCACTTAACTTGGGCCAACATCTCTAAAAAACAGAGATAATCACAGCTAATGATGATCACATCAGTAAATTCCTTGGCTCTGTGGGCTGAAGTTCTAATGAAAAGAGATTGCTCCCATATAATTTGCTCTGCAGCCTGCAGCACTGAAATCCCAAAGAGTAAATAAGGGCAGCACTCAAAGAACACTGTAGGTGTGAGAAGGACAGCGACTATCTGATAGTCATGACTGCCATCCTGAATCATGGGAAAGGGTAGGTAGGCTGTGTGAGATAAATGCACAAGAAAAACAGAAGGGTTGGACTAAGGAATATGATTCTTTCTGTCCATGCACTTAAACTCTGAGTTACCATGAGAAAGAAGAATCTCTGACCACACAGAAGTTTGCTTTAGCTATTCCACTGCAAATAGCACTTCTGATATTTATCACATTCTCAACTGTTTTTCATTATTATCATTGCCACTGAGTGAAGAATTCCTTCTCTAACATGTGGCAGAAAAAGCATTCAGAGGGATGGAAATAAAGACAATTATAAAAATAAAAATAGGCGAGAAAATTTAAAATATTTGAACTATTTCTATAATATTCTCCTTAATTCTCTAAAAAACATCAAGTGCCTGAT
This sequence comes from Cyanistes caeruleus, assembly GCF_971803275.1. Classification (NCBI taxonomy): domain Eukaryota; kingdom Metazoa; phylum Chordata; class Aves; order Passeriformes; family Paridae; genus Cyanistes; species Cyanistes caeruleus. The sequence goes on along the minus strand of NC_141704.1, from coordinate 5,216,536 downwards.
ATGTCATAAGCCTCCAGGTGCACGAGTGCATAAATTTTACCATTGTAACAGTGTACTACTTATCTAGTTACATGGCTAATTCTTCATGTACTGCAATAAAAAGTCTGTTTTCTCTGGTACCAGTGTCCCAAGGGGAAATCCAATTGCAAATGCAACTGTGCTTCCTCAGTATCCTTACCAGAAATCAGAATTACTTTGGAATCCCTGATCTTGCATGCACCTTTGTGCATCAGGCTCTGCACATGTAGGAACAGCCTTCTTATCACATATTAAAGTATTTCTAGGATTTAAGATCTCCCAGAAAAGGGACTTTTTACTACATATTGTTTTGAAATGCTTTCGGATAAGCTGCTGTTTAAAAAAATCAGAAGCAACCTAATAAATTATTCTCATTTGCAATGTGGATCCACTAAGGTATGTGAAGAGGAAAGTGACAAAAAACATTAAATAAAGTCTTTCTTTATAATTAACTCTTCCCTTTTTAAAAATGAAGTGGTTAAAAGAACATTTTTAGTAAGGTAGTTCATTTAAATTAGATTGAAAAGCTTTTGAAAATATTTTTTTGCAGAATCCATTTATGTGGACACATGTTCTTATTTATTTAATCATTCTAAAATTGCATCAGATCTTATTTCTCAAGGGTGGACATACAGTATCTTTAACAAATAATGCTCATTTTATTCTATGATTCTATCAAAAAATACACAGCAACTGACAGGGTTCTAGTAACTTTGTACATTTCTTTAACATCTCTTCGGGTTGAGAAAAGATGAATATTATTGACATGGACTTCTTCTGTTTGAAACTAATACAGTACATCTGGATTGGCAAATGCTAAATAATCAGTCTCAAGAATCTGACACACTGAAAAGTCTGGTCAGACTGCTCAATTAATGGATAAATGTATCATATGTGCCCTCTATCTGAGGCATTTACACATGACATGAGATCCCCCAACATGAAACAAAATCCCTGACCCTCATTTCTGACAGTAACAGTAGCTGCAAGTACTTAATATGTTGTGGAGCTGTAGTTGGGAAATCTTTCTTTCCTTATAAATATTCAGAGAGTGCTGTAAAGAGTTTAACTTCATGTCCCTCAAGTCTCGAGTTTGAGATGTGCTCTCAAAATTTCAGGAAGTCTTCACATTATGAAGCATTTCAAAACTTCTCAGGATCTCGAATATTAAACTTGGAAAATGTTCTTTGAGAAAATCCTGCCACAGATTAAACCAGAGATCCCATCCTCCGTTGATATAGATCAGATTAGTTGATTTTCCCCACTTGAGGATTTGACCAAGGAACTGTATATTATTTGCATTTGATTTGTAGGAACACTCTGAAGCTCATATATTTTGGATGATTAAAGTTTCATATTAATTCTGCAAGCATATCCAATAATCTTTGCTGCCTTTAATTTTCTGAGCTGAACTGAAATATCCCCATCCATGGAGTTAGTCAGATGAACAGAGATTGTGTTACCTGGGTGTAGAAAATCATAGGGTACCAGTGGGCCTGTTCTCCCCAATCCTTCGCCTCACTGCAGTTTCCAAAGCCATAAATAAGGTCCTTAAAAAATAATGGAATGATGTTAGAATAAATAGGACTGCTCAAGTTATGTGTATTGTTTCATATCTGCATGGGTACGTGCAGAAATCTGTAATTTTCTTATATTAACCATTTACTACACTGCTTTGTGTTTTTCATGCTCAAATCAATAGACACCAATAGGGTTTTACCAAGTTCAGAGAATGATTTGGACTGGAAGGGATCTTAAACATCACCTAAATCCAACACCCCTGCCATAAGCAGAGTATAAGTTACCCACACATATGCATATATTTATATACATATCTATATATAAAAAAATATATACATATACATATAATTCTTTCATAAATTTTCTAGCTTGGACCTGACATCCCTAGACACCCAATAAAACATTCTATAGTACCCAAACCAGTATTTTGGCATTAATCTTGGAATACACAATGCATTTCAGAGCTCTACAGATAGAACATTTACTGCAAAAGTGTTTTGCTTGGCAAGAAAGTAGCACATATGCATATTTCTTATGCCACTGGCAACCGCAAATTAAACATCTAATTTTTTCTAAATATTCATTTCAGTTTGATGCAAATGAACTTCAATGGGGGCTCAGAAAGGACATGAGCATCAGCTACATTGGGAATACTCTTCAAACATGGCTTGCCCACCAAAGCTGGATGCAGCTCAATATGCATCTGCATAGGTATCCTCCCGTTTGAAAATATATGCATTTACATGGGGATTTCGACTTTTCTTCAGATCCCTTTTCAAACAACCAATATGAAAGAAAAAGGACTTGAAAAAGCTGGCTTTTCAAGTAGAATAAAACTTGGCTTGTCATGCTGCTTCTAATATGTTTTTCCTCCGTCTGACCTTTGCTCTGAATTTCTACGATGGAAGTTTTAGGGTTGTAGGACCAGGAGGTAAATGTTTGTCAGCTTCATAAGCTTTTTTGGAGAGTACCCAGCTTCAGATCCAGCTTTATAAGGGGAAAAAAAAATAATAAGTAAAAAAGAAATGTAAAGAAGTAAAGAAAGAAATATTTTTCATGCCGCTTCAATTAGGCCCCCGGGTGAAGATCATAGAGCTTTGAAACTGTTCCGTTTTGACAAAGTTCCAAAGTGCTATGCACATTAGGGAAAACTAGAGTTTGCTGTAATGTAAACTGTTTAACATGCCCACAGAGGTCAAATCTAAATTTTCCCAAGCGTTTGGGTTTGTTTAAACATTAGAACATGGTTTGGTGTCAGTGAATAGGAAAACTTTAATGTTGTGGGTGGGAATCTACCCATCTCTCTTTGTTTAAGTTCCAAAGGCTACTGCAATAAAAATATTCATTTACCAAGGGGGCTATTGTGATAAGCATCCAAAGACATTATGCATTGGTGTGAAAGAAGCTAGCAGGAATAGACATCAGCATTGTGGGTGAAAAGAAACAAGTCTTCCTTTCTATTTTTCTTCCTTTCTATTTTTCTTTTTTTTTTCCTTTGTAGGAGTTCCAAAGTCCAGTTTTAAATGAGTTTTTTTCAGGGTGGTCTGGTTATCTGCACACCCATATTTTTCTGTGTGAATATGAGAGAGCTTGAAAAGCTGTGAGAGTTGCTAACTTAAACAATAACCGTATATTTTGTTTCTGTTTTCAATCATGGCCTTAAAATTAACGTGGACTGTATTTACCTGTAGAACCTGAATCACACACAGGGGACTGCCTGATGTAAATCATTACAGTATTTTTTAGAGCAGCATCACAAATGATGTAAATCATGAGTTGTATTGAAGATTATTTTTGTCAGTTAATACAAAACCTCAGACATATATCACTAATATTGTTAATTAGTCATTATGTTTTACAGTGCCAAAGAGTAGAGAAACATCATCAGTAGCACACTCCGCTGTGTGGAGTCCTAGGTCTAGCCAGTGTATTATACATTTAATAGTTTAAGCAGATACTTTTGTATTTTAGAAGATAAACCCTGTGTTTATTCCATTTTTAGTTTCTTTTTTTTTAAAAAAAAAAACTTTTTGTTAAAAAAAATAGTTGGGATTTTTAGTTTATTATACCAGAAGAAAATTAAATGTGTTTATTCAATTTTTAGTCTTTTTTTAAAAAAAAACACTTTTTATTAAAAAAAATAGTTGGGATTTTTAGTTTATTATACCAGAAGAAAATTAAATGTGTTTATTCAATTTTTAGTCTTTTTTTAAAAAAAAACACTTTTTATTAAAAAAAATAGTTGGGATTTTTAGTTTATTATACCAGAAGAAAATTAAATCTATTTGTCCATAAATTTATCAAAATTCAGATGCCTACTACTTGCTGATTAGAGCATGAGAAAATGAAAAATTCTCCATATTGTGTGGAATGCCAATCTGTGTGTTGAAATACATACAAAAGAAGGTTCTGTTAACTTGGCACCTGCTCTGCTACCAAAAGGACACATTTACAACATCTCAGCTTGAAGTGCCCAGTTACAGAATCACAGAATAGTTGGGGTTGGAAGGGGTCTTTGGAGATGATCCAGTCCCCCCAGCCAAGGCAGGGTCACCTGGTGACACAGGAATGTGTCCAGGTGGGCTTGGAATGTCTCCAGAGAGGGAGACTCCAAGGTAAAGCAGTCTTCTGGAGGAATGCAAACTCACCTGGCCAGATTTACTTGTCTGCCTTTCCTTATGGTTCTCCACACTGTGTGTGTAGAAAACTGGGGTTCTTCAGAGACAGCTCAGAGCATTTAGCAAAACTCCTTTAAAAAAATTATATTTCCTACCAGTGTGAGAATAACCTTCATCTAAAAGTGCAGTGGATAGTTAGTTTTATAACAATTATGATTGCTTTCCCCAATGCCCATTCCATGCAAATGGAGAACTCATTAGCTCCATGCTCTCAGGTGATCACCACTGCTGTTTAAAAACAAAAAAAACAAACAAAAAAGCCACATAAGCAGTGAAAATACACTTGAATTTCCCTAAAAAAGACGCCCCAGCAGTTAGAAGATATCCCAGTCCAAGCTTGTTTTTGATATCTGTGGAGGCATCCTGGGATGATACCCAGGAAGGCAGAGAAGGTTCCACCTTAGGCTCTGCTAAGTCTATACAAAAATTATGGCTCATTGTTGACAGGTTTGGGAAATGTGAAAAGTCAGAATGCTAAAAATTAGTGTCCTTTTTGTTCATTTTATTACATTACCAAGTTGTCAGATTTCTAACACAAGTGTAGTGAACTTTTTAGTCTTTTTCCCCACCAGATTCTGGACATGTGAGATACCTGGAGGTGCATTTCTAAACTCAGACCAATTCACTTGCCTGCACTCTCCCTGCAACCAGGGCTGTGAGATCCCAGTTCAGCACATGACAAGGAAATCCTAACCTAAATAAAATGTGAATACAGAAAAACTTGCAATATCCTTTATCCTATTGCATTTCTTAGTGAAAGAACAGGGCCACACATAGAACTATGACTAGTCTGGACATGAGCAGTGTGTTTCCTACATTTATTTATCCTTTCCAATTTGTTTACACCTGAAATTCACCACCATCCAAAATGCAGCATAGAGGACTCCAGGAGAAAAGCTTCTTTATTCTTGGGTCTTTTGAATTTGGTTTCTACATTGAATGTTGAATGTTTTGCCTCCCAAGTAAATGTTGGTTTTCCAAATTTGTATGCATAAATGGAGTCTTGTCTCCAAAACATCTTTTATAGTATTCTCCCTTAAATTTTCTTGCAATGCAATTTGGGAGCTCAAAGTTCCCTATAAAATATAACAGTTGTTCATATGAATACAGGCTTTTAATTGATGGAGAGGGAGCATAAATACTCTGTTTGTAACTGCAGAATCAGGAAAAGGAAAAGAGCTGGGACAGGTTTTGGTACATGTAAACAGAGCCTGGATGCACCTTGTGCAGCTTGAATTATAAAACAGTTTTTCCCAGGAATGTAATGGTTACACAGAAATGTGTGGGCCTTTCCAGTAGTAATGTATTGATGCTCTTTTGGTCTCCTCCTTCAGATAAGAAATGAGGCATCTGTTTCTTCAGTGCAAAAGGAAATAATTTAAGCCTTTATTAGGAAATAGAAATACAAAGATGATCATCTCTGGAGAGCTCCACAGACATTCTTTGTTCTGCATCCATGTATCTACTTTGTGATTCATAGATAGCATAGATTCAGATCTTGGTCCCCATGGAAAAGGAGAGCTCTTAGATACTATCCCCTGACACTATCAAAATGCAAAAGCCAGCTGATGATGGGAATGGTATCCAGATTGGAATTCTGAGGTTTAGCAATGAATAAAGAGCATAGCTTTGACCAAGTTCCAAAACATCTTCTGTGGTTCTGCTCACTTGCACATAAAACAGGCATAATATAACACTGTCTTACATAAATAACAAATGGCATGCATTTGCTAATTGATTTTTTAGCAGAAGACACAAAAAGATACTTTGGCATTTTAACACATGTAAAAAGATGGGTCATCATCAGACAAATGCAAACCCTGACTGCCCTTTGCTTTGAGACTTCTAGATTCAAAAGGTAAAACTTAAATTCCTGCAAATTTTAATTAAAATTTAATTAAATTTTTCAAATGTATATTTGAGAGGTGGGGGAGAATTCAAAAGACAGCAATTGTTCAAAATTAAGAACTCCTGTAGACTGAGGTTTGTTATCAGTCAGATGACATAATGAATTAATGAACTGCAGATACGTGCAGATTTGTTTTCCTTTACCAACTTCAGCTTTCAAAACCGGGGATTAAGGAAGCTGTGTTTCAGTTCTTGAAATAAGGGCTCATTTCTCTCTGAGGTAAATACCAGGCAGCCAACTTGTGACAACGCATTTATTGCAGAAAAGGGAATATTGCAGCTTTTTGCCCCTCCAGGCTGCCATCCATTTTGCTCAGACAAGCAATTGCCTCTTACCCAGTAAGTGGGAATACACTGCAGTGACTCACACAAGAGCTGCAGACTGACTCAGGAACACTTTGTGGAGCCTTTTTCAGAGCTGACTTACTGCTTACCTTTAGGCACATGTCCCTGAGTCCCAAACTCACGTGGCATTCTGTAAACATATCAACTTTTGTTCAAGAAAGAAATAAATATATTGCTTGTTGTGCTGGTTGGGAAAAGAAAGGAAGCTTGACCACGTGGGTTATATAGAACCAGTGCATGGAAACTACCTGGATTTACAGACAGGTCAGAGGCTTGGAGAAGAAAGAGTTGCCTCAGGCATGATGAGTACAGCTTAGTTTGTTTGATGTAGCTGGCTTAGAATCTGTAGTACCATGGGGCTCCAGAGGATATGGTACTTCTGTTCTTAAAGACCACAGTTTTCTACAGAAAGAAGTGCTTGTGTGTAAAAAACATGTTTAGAGAATCAGAAACCTTGGAACGAATTAAAATTTGGCATCCTAATGGCTTAAAAGGGATGGTGTCTTTGAAGAAAGAAACATCAACCCCTCACCTATTTCACATGAAGTGGAGCTCTTTTTCATTAAATTCACAAGCATTATATGCAGGTCTGTAAATATTTTTATTAAAATTATAGTTAATAAGCCAAATTTATTTAGAATCTGAATTCTTTAGCATATTATATCTTGACCAGATCCCATCTCCATGACAGAGGTTGGAAACTCCTCTATATGATGCTGCAACACCAAGTCAAACAGAAATGGTGATTTTCTCCAGTGTTCCCTTTCTATGGGATCTTCCATGTCTTAGAAGAATGTTAATCGATGCCATAACTCTACCAGGAAGAAAGACTAGAAAGTTTGCATGATGAAAAGTATTTCTTATCCAGGAAGCTCCAATTGACTTCAGGATTATCTAGAAAGATTAAATCTTGTCCTCACTAAGTCTGATGGTGAAACACCGATCTTGATGACTGTGGAAAGACCAGTGTCCATTGTTTAGTCACTTCAGACCTTTACAAGTTGTCTTCATACTTTAAGATCTCTGGTTCATTCTCATCCTACCCTGTGTACTGAAACACAGTGAAGACCATTTATTTCCCAGTTTCACACATAATCAAGGTGTGATTGACCCAACTGAGATATCGCTCCATCAACTCTATGTGAGGCTCCATTTTACAGCAGCTCCATTCAGCTGAATTAGTCAATGAACAAGTTTAATCTTGTTTAACAAAAGTCACTATGTTTTCAGCTCTCCTTGCTGCTTTAATTTTTATCACCTGTAAAAAACTCTTAATTAATGCACAGGTCTTCCTTTTCAACCTCCAGATGTGACACAAATAGAAGTTGAAATGATGCTCCTCATTTTCTGCTGTTGATGTTACAAAACAGATGTTCTTCTCTTGGTCAGATTAACACAACTTACATATAAATAAGGAACTGAAGAAGAATGTTACAACTAAAAGTGAACCCTGCTGTTTTTATCACCCTCATCTTCCTTCCAGCTACCCTCTTGTGATACCATGGCCTCCTACACTGATGAATACTGCAGGAGCAGAGAGGTGGGTACGAAGGGTGTATGCTCAGCTTTTCTGAGGTCAAGGGCTGTTTTCACAACAACTTCAGTAGATCCAGAGTAATTTTGCGGAATAATTTGGCATCAGTCCTGCAAATGGTTACAAGCTAATATACCATGCCTCCCACTCAAATCCAATTAAGGTCGGTTCTCTATGACACAACAATCCCTTCCTCTGAACATCATCAAGGCCCCATAAGCATAGATGTTACTCTGGATGGCAAGGACATGGAGGGGACTCTGCAGAGATCAAAGGGGAAATTAAACAAATAATATATATATACTAGAAATTCATAGTTCTGTTTGAATAACTATTGAGCAATCATCTTATCTTTTATCCATGGTAACATGAATGAAGCCAATAGAAAATAATTATTATTATTATTATTATTATTATTATTGTTGTTGTTGTTGTTGTTGTTGTTGTTGTTGTTGTTGTTGTTATTGTTATTATTTTCATCATCATCATTATCATTATCATTAAATGTACAAAGTACTAACTCCAATATAAAAAACAACACTGAGAGGAAAATTGGAGCTGATTTCTTTTGCATTTTTTGACCCAAAAATCAAAGCCCTCCAGATTTCATCTTCCATCATAAAAAATGAAGGAATATCTTTGGGGTATTTTTTTGGGGGTTTTTTTTGATTTAGTTTTCATTTCAGTTAAAGCTCTGCTTAATTAAGGGCCATAGATTTTAGCCCACCACTTATAATATGCAAAGCCAGTGCATGTTTACTGTGTGATGTTGGTAATATTCATTAGAGAACAAAGGAACCTCATTCTGTAGAGATATGGTGATATTGCCATGAGTAAAACCCTGCATGGAAATTACCAAATTTGGATATTAACAAAATAACAGCTCTCAAAAGAAGGAAATTAATTTCTGCTATTTTTCACAAGATGGAGAAAAATCATCCTAAAATGTGAGCAAAGTTGATCTCACAGCGCATGTTTTCCTCTGTCTGTAGTGTCAGTTCCCTCTGATATATTTTTTTCTCCAGTTACCAGATTCAATAGCAACAGGGGCAGTTTTCTGATTGAGAAGGAGCAATGTGTAGTGTTTCCCACAAAAGTGGCATCAGAGATAATGTCTCCATGTCAAAATGAAGCACAGGAAAATAATTTGTTTCAATTACACAAATCTGCACCTCTAAATTCCAAAATTATTTGCTGCATTAATTTTCAAAAACATGTCCAATTATGTTATATGGATATCAGATTTTTATATTTTTAATTAAAACTCATCAACCATGGCTATGCATTATCATTGAGACACTGGAGAGATAAACAGCGAGATTGGTCTAGGAATCATACTTGAACTAATAACAGAACCCCTCTATCTAAAATCTTTATCCTGACGTTTTTCCCCCTCCAGCTGAGGCTACAGGATTATCATCATTTCTGCTAACAAAACAAGTAAATAAATAAATTTTTGTTTATGCTGTTATCTGCTGGTTTTACCTAGGAGAACTTGGGTGTGTTGGAAACTGCTTCAGGAAACTCATGCCATCTGACCTTATTCCGTGTGTTCCCTCATGTGAGCTGGAACAAAGGAATGGGCTGGGTGGAATTAAAGAGGGGAGTGTGTGTGTGTGTGTGTGTGCATGTGTGTGGTGCATGTGTGCCTGTGTGTATAAAGAAGTGGTGATCAGACGTTACTGATAAGAGAAGCCAGTGGTGCTTCTGGGTGATGTGTGTATTCAACTCCAGGCTGACTCCTCTTATGCTAATACAGCCAATTTCCTCTTTTATTTCATTTCTGGAGCCTGAATCGGTGATCTCTGATAAGGTTCCCAAGGATACCGCCTTCACTCACAAATGGGCAAGCAAAGGGGGGGCAGGTGACGGAGACGTGTAACTCGCAGAGAGCACCAGTGGATGAATAATTTAAAACTCCACCCGGAGATTTGAGGCAAAACCGAGAGATAAGAGACACCACAGGGTCTTCTCTGTTTATTCAGAGCTTCATCTTCCAATGACAGGTGACCTCCGAGGTCAAGGGCATTATGGGAAATGGAGCCAAGAGTGGGAAAAGGTACCACATCCCACAAGGAAGTCATGATTCACTTGGTGTCAAATGAAAAACTGATCCTTTTCCCTGCTCTTTGCTATTTTTCTCTCTCCTGGTTTTCACAGGGAAACTGGGCCCAGGGCTGGCGCAAGTCTGAGCAGCAAGAGTAGATCCAGAGAAAAATGGCTGGTAGTGCTGGGATTGCACCAGTGTGAAACTGGTGCCAGATAAGGATCAGAACCTTTGTTTGGGTCTGTGTCTGTACACAGGGAGTCTGCTTTGCTAGCAGTTCTATCAAATCAGATATGTATAAAGGCAATACCTCAGAAACATCACAGGCTCAATCCATGCCATGTAAATTGTTTTTCACTGGAGCGACCTGAATCTGTATCCAGTCAGAAGCTGCCTTCATGTTTTTAAACAAAACACTCCCTCCCAACAGTTTTAAACCTTAATTTAATTTATTTTATGTTGTCCTGAAAGTATTTACTAACATGGTTTTACCTGGTGTTTGGTAAAGATGCTGAAACAGCTGAAAAATTCTAAGAGAAAAGAAATACATGGTCTTTCCGAGGCATTATGCAAAAGACAAGGCATATTCAGAAGCTCTGGCTCTTTTTTAGCCTCTTTCATTTGAGAAATCCTGAACTCAGTGCCTCCTTTACAATTAGAAAAATCTGAAAATGTTCACTCTGGTCATATTTGTATTGTTAGCTTTAGGATTTTACAAATTCTGACAGCAAGAGGTATCCCTAGAAGAGCTCTGCTCTACATTATCAAAACCTTCTGCTCAGTCATTCCTATCTGCTTCAATGTGATGCAGCCATGACCTCTTTAGTGAAAAAAAAGAGGCCAAGTCAAATGTTTCTCAGTGCTGGTTTACATTTCCCTGCCTCTTAAACTGCTGTTTCTGCTTTCCTCTGTTTGAATGTTACCCGTGTTTTCATTCCTGAGCAAGCACATACCTTTTATCTTTTTAGATAAACATGAAAACATACTAAGGTCACTGCCCGGTGAGAAGTTAAGGTTCTGCGTGACTGCCACCCGCGCGTACAACGTACATGCTTCCCTTCCAACTCTCCCACTCCCATTGTGAGCCAGTCCCACCTCAGAAATGTTTCTTGTAGGCTTTTGGAACTGTTTGGACAAGTCCTGGGGCTGACTCACATCACACCTCTCTCCCAGGTTAACCCAAGCCAAGCAGAGCAGTGTGCCGGGCGCCACAACCTGCCTGGACTTCTGGGGTGGCTCACGCCCAGCCATCTTGCCCACTCCTTTTCATGTCCTTGTTTTCAGACTCATACCCTGATGAAACCAATGTGCTCATGAGCCTAAAGCTGAACATCTCACCCACAAAACCCACACCACTGGGAGGGCTTGAAAGAGGTGGGTGAGCTGTCCAAGTCTGCTGCTATTTATGTTCACAAGAGATGTTTGTCATGGGGGTCCTCTGGGGTTCCTCCAGCTCAGCCAAAGACAGCTTTTGCCTCCCATGTACCAGTTTGACTGGGTGCAGCCCTCCCAGTCTGAAATGGTGCTGAACTGGGACAAGTGAGATGGGAATCAGCCCTCCTGGTCTCACAAGGGTGTTTCTACCTAACTATGAGTAATGGTGGTGGATAAACAAAATATTCTCCTTCATGTTGCAAGTGAGAATAAGGGAGGTGAGAGATGCAGATACTGACTTCATCTTTAATCATTGCACCCATTCAGGAACTGGGTTTTGCTCTGGATATCACCACTGAGACTAAATAATCAAACATTATAATGGCCATCCAAGGGTACAATTTCATGTCTCAAAACCAAAATATGTATTTGTACATATATATTGTCAAAGTTCAGTGTATTCAAAGACATTACACCTAATTAAGGTAGAAATGTGTACATATCCACATCATGTCTGAAGCAAATGTGTCCTATTTCCAGGTGGGAGTCATAGCCATAAACCCTGTGCTGGTTTTTACTGCTTAAACTATTTCTCTCATAGGTAGATTGGGGTTTGAAATTTTTTTGAGATGCAGCTATATTTTGTGCTCAAAAATTCATTCGTTTTTCCATAGAAGAAAGCAATTTTTAAAAATGTGCATATGCAATATAGGAGGTACTGGTACAGTTCCTTCTCCTGTGTCAGTGGGTTCAAACACACACACATAGACTGTTTTGGCTTAGTTAAATACTTGGAAGAAAGTTAATATTTCCTTCAAAGAGGAGAAGAAGAAGAAATGCTTTTTCTTCCCATTAGTTAGGTAATAAAAAAAAGGATGTCTAACTGCTGAAGCAAGACTCAGAATTTTATCCACCTCCTCAAAAAGGTGTCCTGATGACTCTGAAGCCCCTCAACAATTTCTTATGTGGTTAAACCATCTCAAAAGGAGCCTGAATTGATGGAATCTGTCATCTGGAAGTTAAATAATTTTTGAGAGAGGGATTAAATGAACAGTCTTTTATACGAACTCAAGCATTTCTTGAAATGAGCTTAATTCCTGAGACACTTTTTTGAGAAAAAGAACGATGCCACCATACTTTTTTAAACAACGTCATGGTCAGTGCCATGTTTTGAAAATTTATTCCAAAGATTAATTAATTCCAAAGAACAATTAAAATACTTCATTCCCTGGAGAACAGACAGGGTTTAGATGAGAAATCCTAGCAGGACCAAGACATGAACTAAAGTGGTGTTTAGCAGTGATATGAATAAAAAATTTGCTTTGGAGGACAGAAAACACAATTCTGTGTTTGATGAAACAAAAGTTAGACTTGATACATCATAGTATGAACATTTTTTCAGCCTTTTTATTTTTTTCTAGTTTTGATGATAAAATGCTTTCTTACTAAAGGATGCTTTAGTTTTGAAGCTGTGATTTTCTAGATATTAAGTAGCAACAGCTCTTCAGAATGAAAGATAGTCTCCATTTTGGGCAGAGAAACACAGAGATGTTACAGAATCTTGAATCAAATCTGAAATGATGCATTCAGAGTAGCATTCTTTGCAATTCTGGGGAAAAAAAGAAGCATTTATGAAAATGCTCTTTCTTAGGTGTCACAAATCAGAAAGAAAAAGAAATAAAGTGGAAACCTAGCAGTTCTCACACTAATCTGAGGGTTTTTTTCCAATGAACTGATTTCTACCTCCCTTTACTCCACTCCAACCTGATACTGATTTAATTACCTTATTAAAATTTGGAAAAGGAAAAAAAAAAAATCATCATGCTGTTTAGGATCTGTCATTTACAATTTCCTCATTATCCACACACTCTAAACTTCAGAAAAATGTATTCTGATTCTGTTCTGAGCAACTGCCAGTGGGGAAAAAAAATGTTCCAGATGTTATTCAGTCCTGTTTGTTTTACCACACAGCAGTAGAGATTGATGTGGGGCTTCCATTGCTGAATGAAAGGATGGATCAACCAGATAACATGAAAAATGGAACTGGAGGAAATATAGAGAGTCTGGGTAATTTTTTTTTTTTTTTTTTAAACTCTGCCTTTCTTTTAAATACCACCAAATATCCCCTCTTCCAGATTATGGCTAGTACAGGAAATTAAAGTGTGAAGAGACTGGATACAAGACTGGACCTGGTTCAATGAGGTGATTCCTAGCTCTGTAATAAGTGTTGATGGCTAAATCTTGGACCCATTAAAATCAATGTCAGGCTCAGGGATGTACTCAATTGCTACAATTTTCTGTCTCTGGCAATCATATTCTTCATTTCTTAAAAATGGAAAGAGGAAGGACTGTAGACATTAAATAATAGAAAGATGACTGTGCTTCAACTTTACTATGCAGCAGGTAGGAATGGGGCTCCTGAACCCCACAGACATGCTCCAGTCAGCAGACAGACACAACTTCTACTGCTGAACAGACCTTTCAGTCATACAAAATTGGTTCACTGAGGGGAGGAGACAATTTATAAAATGAAGGGCCCCAAAAGGAACATAAAAGTGAAATTAAAGGTTATACCACATAATAACAGCTCCTTTTGAGTCCCTCTCCCACAGAAGAACAGTAGCAGGAAATAATGTTAAATTCTTTTCTTTCTTTTACACTGACCTAATACCATTCAGTTTGGTACAGCTACTCCTGATTTATGATGAGGTAAATGAAAGCAGAGTCAGACCCCAAAGGAACATAATATAGACCACCTGTTTTGAGAGAACAACTGGGTTAAGAAGTGACTTATAGACTGTACATATAAGAAGCATGTGAAAAGGGCATGGTGGGGTAGCAAAAGCCTACAATTATCCAGGCCTAGACTGGATTACATTAAGTAGAGGAAATAAGGTTGGCAGTATGTTTGTGGATCTGGGACAGGATTGCTTCCTAATTCAATATGTGCCACGACCAACCAGGAAGGAAACCATATTAAAGTTGTGATTAAGCACTGAAGGGACATGATTGAATACCTTCCCTCCCCTTCAGAGGTAGGAGACACTCAAAGATTGAGCTTGAAAAGCTTGAAAGCTCAAGAACAAACTAAACTGAGAAGCTGGAGTTAGGAAAAATGACCCAGTTGCTGAATTTGGGGAGATTAATATAGGAAATACTTGCTGCATACTGCTTTGTTAAACATGTGTGTTTGGCTTCTGTTGTCAAGGTGATTACATGCCTTGATACCACTAAAACCAACCCATTGCAAACTCATAGAATGTAGCAACATCTCCAGTTTGTTTATAATAAAGGTAAAATCCATAAAGAAGGCTGAAAACCAAAATAAAACAAATGAAGTTTCATCTACACTCAACAGCTTTATAGGGGGAGCTGTACAAACAACACTTGCTTTATGAGGGTGCTGCTTATACTGGCAAAATTGACTTTTTGCTGGAATGGCTTATACAGGTTCAGCAAGTGCAGTGAGGTAGGAAAGAAAAAACAGTGTTTTGCTGCTTTAATATCCACCCTGGAAGAGACATTGACCTCTCTTAACTTTGTCTGACTATTGTTTGGTCTCAGATAATTATCTTGGACGCCCTATAGTCAACAGAAAGAGATAGGCATTTCCAGAACAGGATAATTCCCACTTCTGTTCAATACCAACTCATGATGCATTCAGTTTCCTCTAGGGTTTCTGGCTTTCTTCACTGACCTCAGGAATACTGGTGGCCAGCATTGAGAATGCTGTCTCCTGCCATCAAGCTTTTCAGATAACTGCTCTGAAGGGCTTTTAGAGGCACCCAAATTACCTGTGAAGGAGCAGGCCTGACAACCCAGATTGGGTCCCACAAGTGGTAGGATTACATGGCTGTGGCTAGTTCCTGGGCTAGTTAACCTGTTCCTCTGGTGGTATTTCATGGCAATGCAGTTCCACTGCTTTGGGGTCCTGAGTTGTTCCCAGTGTTAGGAAATCTCTGCATGGTACTGTTTAACATAGCCAGATCCTTCCAGCAGATAAACACCTGAACAGCAGCAATGGGAAACATCCCTATGGACAAGATGTTGTGAGGTTTTCTGTCAGGACCTGGCCTAAGCTGCTGATTGTGTCCTGATTTGAATTCAGCTGCCCCAGAGAGCAGGTTCAGAGATCAGGCCTCCATTCAGGAGGTGGGGATCATCCTTATGGACACTAAAGTTCAGCTAGAAACCCCTAACTCACCCCCTCCCTTTTTACAGACAGATACTGCTTGGATTGGTGAAAAAATAAATGTTGTGACTTGAAAGAACTGGACTGTGGACATCAACTTTTGGTTTTGACAGGACTGTACTGTTTGGATAAATAAACAAAGAATATAGCTTTTTTCAGTGCTTGTATTTTATGAGTAATTGTATCCTAGCCAAAATTTAATTTGAAAAGCTTCCTAATTTCCTTTCAAACTAGAATTTCAATAGGATAAGGTGACAAAGTTTCCAAAGGCTGGTAGAGAATAAGGAAGCACAGTTTCTTTTAAACTCAAGTCCAGGAATAGAGTACACCTCAGTTTCCAATATGCTTTTAAACTCTTCTCCCAGTTTCCTTCCTTTCCTGTGTTACATTATCCAGGATTTTGCACCACTGTTTTCCATATCACAGTGACTCCATAAATTAATTTTTTTTAATTGTCCAAACTCTCTAAGAACCCCTGCTCCTTCTCACAGTAGGCCTTTACATTTGGACTAAAGACTCAAAAATGGGCAAGTATTGAGATGGTTAAGCCTCTCCTAAGGCAGCATTAGAATAACTTTGAAAGCAAAGTAAGATAATGATTTCTGTCCCATCTGTAGCCCACACATTAGTTCTGATTTCCTTCTTTTCCTTTAGTTCCCAGATTTCACAAGGAAGATAAAGTGGCAGATTGGGACTATGAAAGATAGATGGGGGTGAACTGGAGGAAGTGAAGGGAGGAAGGATTAGTAAAATGTCAGTACACAGAAGTGGAGAGTCATAAAACTTACCAAAGAAGGACAGAAGCAGTAGAGGGAATTGAAAAAATAAATAAATAAAAAAAATACATAAAAGAGGCAGATAACATGAAAATGAGTCAGCAAGACTGCTAATGGTCAAGTGTGGGAGAATCTGTGATAAATGAGATTGACTTTTGGGAAGAGTTTCAATTAATTCTCCACAGCATTAAAAGATATTAAAAATCAGATATCTAAGAATATCACACAACTCTTTAAAGGGTAGTGCTAGTCATTTGTCCCCTCACTAAATACTTGTTAATTGAACATTTGGATTTGTTACATAAGCAACTAGATGAAATATGATAGTTTGTGTTTTAAAGGAAGTGAAGTTGCATCACCTTATGGTTCTTTCTTGCTCTAAAATCTTTGTCTCTATCAAGCTGAGGTTTTTGGTGGCAGATTCATTAAGCATCAGTTCATTGACCTGTTTAACATATCTCTGTCTTCAGTCTGGAAAACTGTATTGGTAACAACATTTAGTGACCAGCTTTCTGAATTAGGTTATAGAGAATATGTTTTAAAACTAAGGTGAGATCAAAAGCTTCAAAAGAAACATTGCACAGTCAGAAATTGCTGTGTATGTTCAGACTTGGTGGAGTTTTAAGTAGTCTCTGGTGTCAGGAAAAACTTTAGCCGCAGTAACATTATGTGTAACACAAAATATCAATTACTGGAAGCTCTATGTTCCTTTCCCAGTGGGGAATTCAAGGGGAAAAAAAATAATTAAAAATAGATTTTTCATTCCTCAGCTTCCTTGTACCTAAAGAAGCAAATACTCTTTACACGTCTTAGAAAATTGTCATTGTGGTTCCATAAGGGAGACGCCAACTAAAAGAGTCTTCTGCAAAGGCTTATGATAAAGCCACAAGAATGGATAGAATCATGGAATCATTACAGCTTTAAAAAACCTCTTGGATCATCAAGTCCAAGCATTAACACAACACTGCCAGGTCCAGCCCTGAGCCATGTCCAGAAGCTCCAGATCCACACGGGTTTTGAACACTTCCAGGGACGGTGATTCTACCACCTCCCTTTTAATTCCATGTGAGCACAGAGGAGTTGCATTGCTTCTCCAGGAATGCTGTTATCTGGGGCATATCCAAAACAGAAAGTGAAGCCTCTGATGCTTGGTCTAGTGCCATAAAATCCATACAGCACTTCCCATCCAACACATATAGAGTCATACATGGCTCCATATGTATAAATACTTCAGGTCAGACAATCTTGAAATGATGCAAGAGCATTTATGTGAGGCATTTCATATATCCCACCAATATTTCTAAATAGAAACATAACCAGGCCAAAAATATGCATGTTCATTCCCATGTCTATTCACTTTTTATTGTCCTTGGCCACATTTTATAATCAGAATGTCAGGCATTGCAGAAAGCAGCATGTATAAATACAAATTAAATCCTAAAACCCCTAAGATGGGCTGACAAATCAAGATTTGGGCATATGCTCAATTTTGTTTCATTTTACATGCCTTTCCCCTTCTCTATAGGTGTCTTTTCAGCCGATTCAAATGTGGCTCACAATGAACTGATATTTTTTTGCAAACTTCACCATATCTGAAGTCATCAACAGCTAATACAGGATTATATTATCTGTGACATATTTTTAAACTTGTAACAAAACCACAAGGATGAGAGACTTGTGATTCTCTCTTTTTATTTATTTTAATGGAAATTCAAATTTCCACCTCCTTATGTGCTTCTGCAAATCAGGATTCACAAAAGTAAAGGATCTGATAAGGTTAGCAAGACCGGAATAGAGTTATTCTGAGGTCTACTGCTTTATTTTCCTGTGTGTTCATTTCCATTGCAATTATGTTGCATGGAGTTTTAAGCCTCAATTTTCCTTTGAAAGACAAAAAGGGATTATTCCAAAATTTAAACCCAAATGTAATCTATACATAAAAATATATGGACATTCAAAGTGAAAATTGCTAAATTCCCCTTTTCTCAGTCTTCACTGTTGTGAATTACAGGAAACTAATCATACCTATCTGATTGATCTAGGACCCAAATGACTCAGATGAAGATGTCCTATACCTGCCATTAGCACAAAGCTCTTTGATGAAGTATTTTATGACCTGGGGACAAACCACGACCTCAGCATGATCTTCTCTGGGGAAGAAAGGCAAAAACCAACTCTGGGTGCTGCACCAACATAGGATGTGCATAACATACTGAAATATTTTAAAATATCTTATAAAATGACATTTTTGTTCCTCCTATCCATGATAAAAATTTGATATTGATTTCATTACATCAACACAATTTAAAATTGATTTTTTGGTTGAACTATGGCAGTGTTAGCAGACGTGATAAAATATGGATAATATTTATATCTTCCTAGTTGCACAGAGTCCTGTCAAAATTCCTCTAGGGAATTTTGGTAATGGTATTAGTCATAAGCAGAAACTATCCCAGAGGTTATTCAAAATACTTGGTTCACCATGTTGCAGCTAGTATTGACCTGGTATTTTTTAAGCCTGTAGTTTATCAGCTCAATCTCCCTTTCTATCAGTTGATCTATAGAACACATTTAGACTATTTCTCATATTCAGTGTAGTTTCTTAAATTTCTTTCACTTCCAATTGTGCAATGTATGTGTAATTAATGTGTTGCCTGTAATTCATTCTCAATCTCACCCTTTGCCTACAGGGAGGCAAATAATTGCCTTAGAACATTCTGTTTTCATACAGACAGATGAGCATATGCAACTTTTTATTAGAGAAATCAAGTTGAGATGCACCTGGTCTGAACAGAAAAAACAGGAATATTTGGGATAGTCTGTTGAACATCCCAGAGCATCTAACTTTTTTCCAAAGGAATTCTGTGTGCTGTACCAATAAGTTTCTCTTATGGTTTCTGCAAAATGTTGCCAGAGGACAAACCTTATTGATCATAGCAAAGAGGGGTGAGGTAGTATTGGACTCAAAGGTGCTCAGTTTTTTTCACATTCACCAGAATAATTTTTCCCATTTCTTCAGAGTGTTTAATATCTTTTTTTGGGGAGACATTAAATGTCCGATTTTTTTTCTCAAGAACAAACCAAAGAAAACCTACCTGGCTTTGAAGGCCACAGAAGGTGGACTGGATGTGTATCAAAACCAAGCCTCTAAAACAGGAATAGCTGAGAACTATAATGTTTTCTAAATATTTAAACTAACATCATTTCTCACACAGGTGTTTATAAAACCATCATAAAGGCCTTGAAATACTTCTCTAACAACATGCTGATCCTGATTCTTACATCCAGAATACAGAGTGTTTGTCTGGCAAGCATGGTGTTTGTGTTATCAAGCTGGAGGTCTCTCACTCCTCAGAGTTGATACAGAAATCTCTCATATCACTGAAGCTCAGACCCAGAATCACACCTAATTTAAGGCATTTAGCAGCAGAATTAGCAGGTGTTACACCAAATTCCGTAGTAATGTCTGGGGAAAATGGACAAACCTTAAGAAGATTGTTCAGATTTCAATGAGATTCAGCTTTCTTCTGCAGGAGTTTATTGTTATTGTTAATTTGCTTTTTCTCAGAAAACTGAAAAATTAGGTAGCTCTACCAGAAATGGAACCTGAACCCTGTCTAAAATGTATATTTTGATGCTATAAAAACTTCAGTCACTTCAAATACATGATTAGGAGGTAAATGCAGCTCCTAAACATCTGATGCTGCATCATTTGGAAAGACATTATGACAGCAGTGCTGCTAAAATCAAATGAGCTTCCCAGTCCATATGGTATCTGGGGTCAAATTCATGAACAAAACAATTCCATCTTAACTGATCTGGATGTTCCACAGCTGCTCTGCCTCCTTGCCACAAAGCAAATAGAGTGCACCAGCGAATCTGATGCCGACTGTAAATCCTATAAATATGACATAGCCCAGAGGGTCAAATTCATCCCTGATTGAGACGTGTTAACCTTATTCATTGCCTCATGTCACTTGTTTTATAACTTTGCAGTGGTGTCAGCTTTGTTTAGGATGTGTAATGGTGGGAAAATGGTATGAAATAAGCTGATCTATCAGATATACAGAGAGTTTATAGTCACAAAACTAGTAAGCAAGAGGGAATCAAACTGCTAATGACTAAATGTTTTCTCCAGGAAGCAATTTCCAGCTCACAATTTGATCACTTACACTATACAAAACACACCACAGCCAGCTACTTTATCCAGCATCCTCCTGATTTAGTCATAACTTTTAATTGTCTCATTGTAGCCTACTCCCCCCTTTATTTCATATTCAGCTTTTTCTGTTCCTACAATGGGAAATAATTTTTTCCCCGTGTCTATTTGTGCTCCTTTTCCTAAGTGGAGATTTGTTCAATAATGGGCAAGGACTTGGATTCTTCATAAAAGCACTAAAATATATTAATCACTTCACTTTTGTCTGTGGAAGGAGAGGCAGGAAAGGGAGAAAGCTTTGTATGAGAATGATTAAATTGGGATTGTTTGAACTCATTATTGGAATTATTGAGCTTTCTGTTAACTTGAAAGAAAAGTTCAGATCAATTATATGCACTCACTACATGTTCTTATTTTTCTAATAGCCTAAAGATAGAAGTGGGATTTCTTGCATACAATTGCAGTCGAGGCATAAAAGGCACATTTATTTCTGCAGCAGGAGAGCAGAAGGAGCAAATCTGATTGCCATATCTTAGTTTTTCCATGGATGACAAAAAAGTCAAAATCTTCAACCCAGCCCTGTGTGTAGATGCCTCATTCAAGTCCTGAGCAATATTTCAGCTCTCTTAGACCCTTGAGGTGACACATGTGTGCTGTGGAAGTCTGGTTCCAGGGTAAGATGTGTTTTTCTGTGATGTGGTGCAAGGAAGGTTTTTCCATCCATATGCAGTAGCCCATGGTACCACTGGATGGCAATGGTTACATTTGTCACTGGCACTTTTAACTCCAGTCACTGTGATCTTCAGTACAAAAAATTTCAGTGTTGAGGACCTGGTTTTCTTCCAGCAAAGCTATTGAGAACTTTTCCATTGCTGTCTGCCAGAGCAAGATTAGACTTAATATCTTTTAAAGAATGGATAAGTACTGCCCAGATTTTTCCCATGTTCTTACTCTTTGCAGTGTAGGCAGAGACCCTCACAGAATGGATTTTTGGTTTCTGAGCCATGGCAACTTACATCCTATGTGTAAGGTGGCACAGAACTTGGGTTGCTCTAAGATTGTGAGACGTCAGGAGAGGAGAGCTTGCATGTCACTGTCACCTCCTCACGTGTCTCACCAGCCACTGTCCAGACTCTGTATCAGAGAATCAGAGAATCATGGAATGGTTTGGGTTGGAAAGGACCTTAAAGGTCATTCCAACACCCACTGCCATGGAGAGGGACACCTTCCACTAGACCAGACCTTTGAAGTGTCTGCCTGTGCTGGTCTATGTCAGCAGCAGCAGCAGCCTTCTTTCTCCACAGCAGGAATTTGCCAGGGTCTGCTGTGCATCCCACATGAGCAACACAAGAGTTCAACAGCTTCATCTATAGCCTATATAGGAAAGAACTACCAACATCTTCCTTGTCCTTAACCTTTTCTTGCTGCTCAAATGAGTGGACTCAGCAATTAAACATAGTTCTGCATGAAGATTTTTCATTTTTCTTCTAACTGTGCAGTGCTACAGCCAGTATGTTTGCAAATATGTGCTCAGTTTGGCACCAAGAGGATAAACAGTTCAACCTCTGTGATGTATCTGAAATTTATTGAGTTTTTATCTTCATGCAGCTGGCAAGAAGCTATCTGCAGACACCAGTGTAGAGACAGAGATGCCCATAGAGTTTCATGTAGCAGTGGTGGGAGCTCAAATTCACAAACAGATATTTGTATTTTTGATCAGGAAAGTTCAGTTGTCACTCCAAAATTCAAATAAAATTGATCATATGTGAACTTTATACATCTTAGTTTTCTGTGATGGTGTTTTACTCTTCTGTTAATTAGGGAGAATATCAGCTATGAATTTCAACAAACCTGTTGAGACATTTTTCAAATCTTAAAGTGTAATACCCACCTTCCTCAGTGTGCCTGCACAGGACAAAAGCATCAGATCCTGATTATCCTGAAGGCCTTCTAGCAAATTATTCCAATCTATCAATTTCTGGCTTTATTTTAAAACTGTACATTGGAAATATTTTTCTTGATGGAAAAATATTTCAGTTTTGACCTACATACCACTGTGAGGAACTGCGATCCTTCCTTGAATCCTTCATGTTTGGAGCTGAGCCTAAATCTGGGCTGAAGGCACAGACACTGGGTTGTTTCTTTTTGCATCCTGTGTGGAAATGTGAAACATTCAGAGCTGAGGAAGTGGAATTATGAGGTAGCCTTTAATGTGAGTGGGAAGGAGGCTAAGGAAAGATGATGTAATCTACCATCTTTTTAAATCAGCAGGAATCACCTTCCTGCACCTCTCAAATTGATGCCTCAAAGAAAATTCTGGGACACCATTCTGGAAACTGCAGATAAAACACTTCACTACTGTGAAAATGAGCTCATCTCAGAAGTGGAAATGGTCACCAAGAGAAAATTGCTCACTGCTTTCACCTCTCACTCTCAGACAGAAAGTATGCACAATTTGTAACTGGGGAAAATGTTAAATCTGCCATAGCTCAGTGGGGAGGTCATGTCACCTGAATTTAGGAGAATGCCTCATGAACTTCTGTGTGTGAATGACTTATTTAAAACCTCCTGACTGTTGATGGGGAGATAAAGGCCTTTAGAGGTGCAGTTCACTTCATCTTAAGGTGGGTATTTAGGCATCATACTGTTACCCCACTCTGTAAAATCTTGAACTTATATTGAAGGGACAGCAGGTGAGTACCTTAATATTTTAGCAGTTTTAGGAACTTTTAACAGGTACACAATTTAGTGTTAATTCATCTGCTCCATAAAAATCAGGAGCTGCAGGTACAGAATAACAGAAGAGTGGGAGAACTGTGTGGATATCAGAAGTCAAGAGGAATAGAAAAGAGATGTGAAATGATGGGAAGAAAAACTTGATGATGGGAAGAATTAATGGAAAAGGTGTATGAGAGATAGAGAAAAAGGTTACTTGACTACATCAGTGTCCTCCATTAACTTTGGGAAGTTTTCTGGGTTTGGCTTTGTATGTGTTTCCTCTTAATCTAGATTTTGAAATGTTTTCCTTAATTTGCATCAGCAGTTGAATGCAGCCTTCTGACTGCAAACTCCTCCACGTACTCACTTTTCCCTCCTCCCACACCCAGCATGCCTGACCTTTCACTGATATCAACCATAAATTAGCTGACCCAGGGTACAACTTAATAATGAGAGCAGTCTCTAAGGAAATGCATTGCTGGGCAGAATTATGCAAGTTTAAACATACTTTTTTTTTTTTTAGTTCACCCAAAAATGATGAAAATACAGCTTTATTTGAGGAAAGGGTTGTTTGCAACAATATGAAAGAGAGACTGAATTCCTTCCAGTTGGAGGAAGGACCATGCCATGGGCTCATAGACTTTGCAGGCTGATTTTTCTCAGCCTCCAGAATCAGAGGAAGATACACTTGTGATAAATTAACTCCAGCAGATTAGCCATGGAGAAGACCACTTTCAGGACTGGGTCTATTGAAGGTTTGGAAGTATAGAGATGAATGAAACAATGTAGGTTAGGTACTCATCTATGATAATTTTGTATGTTATCCTTTCAGTGTTGCCCTCTCAAGGCTCCATCAGCATTCACATGACTCTGCCACCATCTCTAGCAGGTTGTGTTCTGCTTAGGTGAGCTCTGGGCCTTCACTGTTGTGTTTCTCACACAACAGATCAAAAGATGGGAAAATAACTGTCTTTTATTTATAAGAAAACATTAAAACTCGATTACAATGACTGCCCTAAGGTGATTAATGAGGAAAATTTTAGCAAGTGGTTCCCCAACACAGCCCAGTCTATTCCAGTGGGATTCCCATGACAGAACATACCATGTACACTTGGATAACAGCATCTGCCTAATTAACCTGCAAGGTTCTAATGACAAACCACACCATGTTGTCCCAGTTCTCTTTGCTAGAGAAGGAAGCCCCATCCCTGGCAGTGTCCAAGGCCATATTGGTGGATGGGATTGAGAGCAGACAGTCTAGTCTGAGGTCTAGTGAATGATGCCTCTGTTCATGGCATGGGTGTTGGGATGGTCTTGAAAGTCGCTTCCAAGACAAACCATTCTATAATTTTGTGATACAGTCTGGACTACCATGTCATTAACATGAAACTCAGCCTGGGTTTGTTGTTGCCTTATTATCCCTTTTCCGGCTGTCCACATTCCTTCACCTGGGAGCTGGGCTGTGTGTGCTGGAGATCTACCAGTGAGGACATTAAACAAATGAGGCTTGCTCTGGAAATGAGGCCAGGTTCCTTTCCCAGAGTACCAACTATCTGTTATGAAATCCTAGAGAGATTAGTCAGATCTTCTTGGTGTAGAAAATGTTGTCATCTTGGGCATCCCTTAAAGGGAAGATGGTCACTTATCTTTTTAGGTATCTCTGCTCATTGTAAAGATATCTGACAAAGGCTGGATTCATGTTTAAAGACAAGCAGTGGGTGAGGGATGAAAAGTAGGTTGTTTTGCTTTCAAAAAATAACAAAACTTGAGCTAGATAAAGTTGAGGGAATATATTCTCTTTGCTCCCATGGAGATGATGTGTGGGATAGAAAAAGTAGAGATTTCATTAGAGTTGGTGAGTAGATCCAATGATCTAATATAACAGGGTTGGGTTAAACACTGTTTATGGAATTACCTTTTGAAGTGAAAAAAAACAAATACATTTTACAGACCATTCCTTCTGCTTAACACCTACTCTCCACGATGAGAAAAGATAATAGTAAATAGAAAGTATTAGAAAGCAAAGGCCAATAGGTCTTTTTTAACTCTGATCTTTTCAAAGAAGCCTCTCCATAGTCAAGTGTAGTGAGAACTTCGAGGTCCAAAAGTGAATACATCTCTTATTTCTATTTATTATGCCAGTGTAAGAACTGTGTATAAACTTTAGACAAGTTTCTGGGCACATATGTGGCACATAAAATAAGTATTGAAGAAAAAACCCTGGTGGGCTACTAGAGTTAACCAAAACTGAACATTCAGCCTTTTGCACCAAGTTAATAAACTATTACCACCTAAGCAAAGGGGAAGATTTTATAATCAAGCCTTGTGTTCCATGTGGTCTGTTGCTTAGACATAGCAAATGCTGTATAATAGAGAATAGAAAAATATATTTAAGTCATCAAAGCAACTCCGAGGCCCTGTCCAGCAGACCTGACGTCAGAGGGCTTGTTGAATCTCTCCCCCTGATGGCATTTGTAGTGGTTACATTTAATGCTTGCACTTCTCAAAGAAAGAAAAAAAATGGGATGCAGACTAAAATCTCTCACATGCCTTCAATTACATCAACATTTACTACAGAAGCGCTCCTTATTCTCCATGCTTCTGAGTGATTGTTTGAATTCAGTCGGTGGAGTCTGGCCTTAACTTTGATGTTTCAAAAGCTTGTGGAGAAACTATGCAATCAGAAAAAAAATCTAATTAAAAGGAAAAATTATGAGATCTGAAAAAAATGTTGCAAGAGTCAGAAGAGAAGGGGAGGGAGGTGCAGTTTAACAGCTTGCTTTTAACTTCAGGAGAAGTTTCCCTTTAATTTAAAAATAAATAAACTAAAAGACTTTGTTTTTAAATTCATTTTTTAAATGATAGTGAAGCAAAATTTGTGCAACTACATAGAAAAATAGAAAAATTCCAATTTAGAATTCCATCATGAAACGACACCATTCTAATTTCTCCAGGCCACGGTTTGTTAATATTCCACAAAGTCCCAGGATGCAACTATAAGACAGCATTCAAATCTATGAACATGAGGCAATCATGCTCAGCAGAGTATAACAATAATTATAATAGAGATTAAATAAAAATAATTAGAAAAAGTTCATCTAGTTTTGATGTATTAATTATTCTGACCCTGTTCTATTCAGAGTCTAATTATCTGGTTCAGTGAAAATGCCAAGATTTCTACGACTCATAAAAATTACATTCCAGTAATTATGTCAGCAAACTAAACAGTATTCATTTACCATGCCTTTTTATGCACACATTTGAATATGCTTTTTTAACTGTTTTTGCTCTTTGTTCCTATTCATGGGAAATAATACCTGTAGAGAAATTTGAAAGTCAGTAGCACTCTAAACGTAATGTGCAATTCTTGCTGATATTTTTCCTTTGTGAGGCTTCTGTAAGCCTCATATAACCTTTGTTTAAAAAACATGAATTAAAGTTCACTCTTCAGTTGTTTCAAAGAAGCACTTTGAAGTCTGTGCTGTAAAAAAAAAAAAGAAAAAAAGAAAAAAATAGAAGAAATTTTAAAGTGGCAAGACAAAGTAAAATTTCATTTCAAATATGTTGGCCATAATCAAGACTACAAACCAGCCCAGTCACACGATGACCACGGTGAGTGTTTTTAGAGGGACAGATTCTCATCCTTGTATGCCCTCTTTTTCTGCTCTATGGGAATGCAAATAAAATGTGTACCACCAACTACACTACATAAAATGATATAAATCAATGAACCTCGACAAGATGTAAAAAATTTGCAGTCTGGGTGAGGTTGTGGCCCTGATTTTCATGAGACTGAAGGTGAGACTAAGGCTGCCTTTTTACACAGAAAAGAACTTTATCTCACCAGAAGGCTGTTGAGATCTACTTGGCATTATTTAATTTTCAACTATCTAATGTTACTTCAAGCTTCAGCCTTGTCCCAATGCTTGTTAAACTGTTGACCTCTATGCAGAAGAAATGGTGGAGTAAATCAGTGTCACCCACCCAAGAGGGCAGTAAAACCACCCCTAGGTCAAGAAAAGGATGCAAATGGGTCACAGTAATTTACTCTAGATAGTGGTATGGATACTGTGTGAAGGGAAATAAAACAGCAATTAAAACTTTCAGCAATAAGGAAAAAACCTTCATTATGTGAAATTTATTTGTACCCGAGGGGACAGTCTAATGATCAACAGACCTGACTGAATGCTACACATGAAAAATTGTCCCAAACCAAAATGTTGTAAATACCCAGTTCATAAAAAAATAAAAAGGTAATTCAGGTCATTTTCTGTGATTAAGATACTTCTGCTTCCAACCGATATTGTTTCACCTGAACTGAACAGGGTTACAAAAATATATATTTCAGTTTTGATTTTGTTTGGATTTTGGTTTTTTATCAGGAGAAAAGATGACAATAAACTGAGATACCTAACTGATCCTTACAGCTTTTAAAAGTGGAAAATCACATTTGTTTCTTTATTATTTGTTGTGGTGACAAAATTTAAAAGATATTTAAACTATAAAAATGTATTACAGTTTTAACAGACTGCTGATGTTTTGCTTTAAGAAGGGCAAATGCATACAATATTCTAAAATTTCCCATTCTAGTTTACCTGCTGCTCTCTAAACACATGTGCCTTAGGAAATTTCAGCCTTTAAGACTCTTTAAAGGTTTTTTCATTGTATAAATCCCATTTGAAGTGCACGGTTTTCTGGTTCACAATATAAAAACTTCCAGCTGGCACAAGTCAGTCCAAAATCGACTTTTTCAAATAACTACTTAGGTATTTTCTGTTCAGTGACCAACCAAATACCCAAAACCAAATAACTGGTTTTAGGGTTTGGGCTTTTTTTCCTCTTAGCTTTCTGCTTTATTGTAGGTTGAAAGACCTTGTAGCATTGGCCAAACCAAAGAAACCATGAAAGGACATAAAATATTAAAAGGAAAATATCTCAAATACGCAGCTTCTCTTCAAGTTCTGCAACTGCCACTTGTCTAATATGTTTGGTTATTCTTGAAATGTCACAATGTGAAGCTTTGTCATAACCATAAACTGTGTATTGCTTTGACATACCTGGACAGTCACCTCCACTGCTCAGGGAGGAAAAACCCCATTGCATTGCTTAACTTAATAATTAAATCATTTCCTGAAATTCAGAGTCTTGTTCTGGTTATATGAGCTTTCAGGTAGAAAGGAATTCCTTTGGGAAGGAATATTTTGGGAATAGTCAACACAAAAGATCATGTCCTGGTGCTGTTGTCATGTCTTGTAGATGACCATGTCTCATATGGAATGACTTTCTGATAAGATAAATTCTTAATAATACCATGGAATCAGAATAAAAACATACACCTTTACACCACAGTCAGCTTCTAAATTAAAGCATAACAGATGATTTTGTGAATAAAGATGCCAAGTGTTTTAACAGATTAAATAACTTTCTCTTGCTCTCAGAACAACAGATGGATTGACATTCAACTTCGATCTCCAGCATTGCCAGCACCATTTGCTGCAAGTTTCTTGCTGCTTCTATGTATTCCCCAAAGGTTGTGCTACTCTTCTGTATAGAAAATGTGAGACTACTAAGGAACTGCTGGATATTTGATGTTCTTTGATATTTTTCATACAGTTTTGGGACAAAGAAGGGAAATAAAACCAGACCTGTTAGAATTTCTCTTGCAAAAGGCAAAAGGCAAGAGAAGAGAAGAAAAAAGAATGTTAATATCGAATGTTCATATCAATGTTATCTCCTCTACAGGCAAATGTTGCTTACATAAATGTACTAAAAATCAATTAACAGTTCCCTACACTTCAGCAGAATAAGTAATTTTTTTCAAAAAGAAAAAAAAAAGCAAACATCAAAAACTCTCACCCAAAAATGCTACACAAAGACTTATTTTGTCGGGATCTAAAATATATCTATTTTGAAAGGCATAAAGAGTGATTCCTTATTATTTCAAAGAAAAGCTGATTTATTTGCCAACAAAGTGGAAACTTTCCTTCCATAAAATGACCAAAATAACAAGCCAAGGTTTCTTTCTCTCTCCCTCCTGCCTTCCCCTCTGTTCTTTAGCTGGAAATACTCAGATCATCTAGCAGTACCTATGTCAGATCACAGCATTTTGATTTAGTGTTGAGATGTCAACTTAAATTATTTCTATGGATCGTTCCCTTATGAGAGGAAAATTATCTCCATCAAAAAAATGTATCAGATGGGTGGGCTGCAGCTATCAATTACCCTCTGAGTACAAGCTTTGGCTAAATCTTGTTTGCTGCTTATTCCCTCGTGGGCCAGAGGTTAACCTGTTAAGTTGAGAACTGATCCCAAAGTAGACATTAATGTCTTAATGCATTTAGTGGCTGTGGATCTTTTTGGCGGCAGGCCCCTGGGATTGCATTGTTTCTCATACTTGACTAGGTCACCAATTGCAGAGGGCACCTGGAATGCTTGAAAAAATATGGCTCGTTTTACCCTCTTCCCCCAGTTATTATTTCAAAGCTGGATGTCTCTCTACTGTTCAAGAGGTTCATGTGTCATGAAATATTTTCTGAGGAACCAATAAGAATAATACAGCCGGGCTTTGAAGCGGCACGGCCCGCCTTTCTTCTTGTTGTTTTAGGCACATTGTTGTAGCTTTGCAGAACTGTAATTTTTACAAAAGGAAATTATTTGGGTTTCACCTTTCTCTACATCGCACTTCAGTATTGGAAATGAGCGAAAATGCTAAGACTTTTCACCATGGGTCAAACTCTGAGGTCTGGCTCTGGTTTTACCAGCCAAGACTTCGCTGTTTGTTTTTTTTTTTTCCTGTTTTCCACTAGTATTTACATTTAGGCATTCTTAGGTAAAATTTGAGGGTGTAATGATAATACAAAAGAGGTAAGAACACAGATGTGCTTAGCCTGGTTTAAAGAACATGTGGGATTTCTTCAGCCACTGGTATAAATCTCATAATCATGAGTTCTCAGAGCTCATAAAATATTTTCATAAAATAATCTGTGTAGAGTCTTGGGAAATATTGTTGTGCGGTGTCAGATCTTTATCCCTGCCCAATCATAACCTTGAGTGGAAGGTTCTGTGAGTGCTGTGATTTGTACCTGCTAGCAAGGCTTTGCATTTGGAGTCACAGAATTATAAAATATCCTGAGTAGAAAGGGACCCACAAGGATTTTTGAGTCCAGATCTTTGGGGTGTTGTGTTGACTTTCCCAACAGTAACTCTTCTACAAACTTGATTTCATTCTTTCCAGCTGAAATTGAGCATTTACTGGGCTTATTATGACAAAGAAGACAGAGAGAGATTTTCAAACCCTGTGCCAGATTTTCTAGGCCCACTGGATGTATAATATTAAGAAAAAAATGCACACAAAGATTTAACCACAAATTTCAAAACTAGAACTACATCTATAGGTATTTTATATCAATTAGAGTGGCTGCTGATGAAAGAAAATTACAGTGTAAAAAAAAAAAAAAGTCAACCTTGAAGGAAAACAGCAGTTGCAGGAAATAAATAATGGAGAGAATGTTTGCAAAAGCCCTGTAATGAGGGCCTTCTCTTCTAAAGAGCCATGTTGTCTCCCTGCAAAGTCCCAAACCTCTGAGTCCTTTTAAGAGACTCAGCTGCTCATGGGTGATATCAGCTTTTAGCTGGATGAGCCCCAAAATGAGCCACCCAAGGATCAGACCACACTGTTTGCAGCCAGGACTGTGCATGCATAGGCAATTATTCCAGGAGAAAGTGATGAGAGAAAATGTAATGTAAACTCTGCACTCAGCCAATAAATCTTACAGTAGCCTAATTTTTCTAGGACTGATGCCTCAAGCAATACCTGTGTGGGCCGGAAAGGAAGGAGGAAAAAAAAAAGTCTTGAAGTTTCTAAAATTCCCTTATCCTGTTTATCAGAATACTGTTGCTTCTCTTAAATTGTGACCTTTCCCTTGGGGATTTTGCTCTCCAGATGAGGCTTCAAAGCTTTTGGGTTACTGCAGGAGATGTCCTTGACCACGAGTAGACTAGAAACACGTATTATGACCAACTGCAACTAATTTCATGCTGAGTGGAGTGTAACCTCTGAGTCAGCAGTCACTGACTGTTTTCAAGTGACTTTTGTAGCTCTAACCAAAGTCAGCCGGCTGAGGATGAGAAATCAAATCTTTATGTGGTCATATTCTGGTCAAGTATTGCATATTCAAGATTTCAAACAAGTAGCCAGCTCAGCTGCAATCTGCTTATGAACATTAGGCACTCAGTAAAGAAAGTTAGTTGCAGTCTTGGACCTTATATTCCCCTTTCCTGCATCAGGGAGGAATATATGGGATGGTTTCACCTACCTCAGTCAGTGAGGAGCTGTTGATTTTCAATAGTTACATCAGAGGGAGTAAAAAATGGCAAAGTGAAGAAATAATAGCAATTCTTGAGGACTGAGTTTGTCTGTGTTTTGCAGAGGAGAAATTGAACAGTGATTTGCTTTGTCCAAATTTCCCCACAGACTTTTCCCCCCTTCCACCTGCTTTCTTAATTTTTTTCTTTAAACAAAACATGAGGTCTTCAGTTATTGACTGAGCAGGCATCTGGTTCCAGTCAGTAGAAGAAAAAATTCAATTACTATTTTAAGAATCTTTGTAGAAAGTTTTTGCTAAACGGATTTTAAAATATCATTTTGTTTTTGCTAGGATTTTTTCAGTTTCCTAGAGGGACTTTTTCCAATTTAAATAAAGTTTTAATGGGGGAAAAAATATCAAACAGGAAACAAGTCCCCCTAACTTATGTTTGGCAGTAATTTCCCCTAAAAAGACAATAAATGTCTTACACTTCCTGCTGGAATATAAAGGATATGCTTTTTTAAAAATATAGACAATGCACTCATCTTACATATGCATTGTATTTATTCTTACTGAAATATAAAGGTGAATGAGTGGAATTCTCATCCCCACTTAAAGCCAAATTTTGCATTTTGGTTGTAATTTTTGCCCATTACAGCTGAAAATCCCATTCAGGGACAGTTAAATCATAGGTCTGGTAACTTATTATGCAATGATAACCACTTGTGAGTCTGAGCATAAACTTGCATAAATTACCTACATTAAATTCATATGTTTAATTAATGGAACTGTGCCTGCATGTGTAGTTATTGTGGTTTTTAAAAAAAATATCCTGAGAATACTTAACCCTGTTTTGCTATTAGCTAAATTCAGAAAAGGAATGATTTTAACTAAATCATGCATATTTAAGGGATTTGAATAGGAAATAAAACAAATTCAAAGTTTTGATTAGCTGTAATTTTCATCCAGGAAGGTAAAAATTGTTTTCAGCCTTTTTTGAGATTGTGACTTTATTATAAATCACTTGACTTTTCCTCAACAATCATGAAATATCCCAACTATTTTGTGATTGCGGTATGTTTATTTACCCTATTTTTTTAATATATTAAATATAAGGTGAATTAGTTGTCAGACCATAAATGTACATGCTTGGAGCATAGAATACTTGTGTATTTTCAATAACCACGTTAGCAGCACAAAAATTAATTTGCAAAAATTAAAGTAAAACAATCTATTTCTGTCAGTGAAAGAGCTGATCTTACCTTTCATGTTCATTTTTATTTCTTGCCCCTACCCAGCCTCATTCTTTCCCATCACATAATTGTGGTGTTACATGATGAACAATTCTATTTTATACATTTTTGGCATTTTTTTATCACTTGTGGTGACTTTTTGGCTGCTGATTTTCCAGCAAAATTGGTTGCTTGATCCAGTTTTACCCAAGGTCCCATATCAGTGCAAATTACAGAAGACAGGGAAAGGGAGTGAGTAGGAACGTGGCAGGGGAAGCTCCTCTCAAGCCTCCCAGCCTCCAGCAGGAAGGTAGGTTTAACCATCCCCAGGAGTTTTTTGCACCAGCAGGAAGGAGAAAGACAAGGCAGTGACTGAGCTCCAACTTTGAAAATGTCATGGTGGATTTAGGTATGTAAATCTCTTTAATAGCCCATCCCTAAGTGATTTGACTGAGGTCATAGTGACATTTTACAACAAATCAGGGAATGAAGCCCAGATGTGCTGTGGCCCATACAGTCATCCTAACTCCTGTTCTAGCTTTCCTTTCTCTCTTTTCCCGCTGTAACCTTTCCCTAACACCTTTAAGATGGTCAAAACTTGCAGCCTCCATCTTTGGTGGTTTAAAGTATCAAGGACCATCGTAAAATTACCATGGGGGACAGGATTTGAAACAACAACAACGACAGCACTGAGCATGCAGAGTTTTTTTCTCTATTTCACTCCCAAGGCGAGGAATTTTTACAATACCCTCTGGAGTTCCCCTGGCCTCAGCATCAAACATAGAGTGAAGCAGCCAAGAACAGGCCCACACCCTGCACAACTTGCCAGCAATAATTAATTAACTAAGGAGCAAACAGCAGCAAATATTCCCTGCATGGGATCACACAGTTTCATCTGGTTACATTCCAGTGATTGGAGTGTCACTCCATCTCTTTGTTTTGCTTTTATTTTCCTCAGAGTGTGGGCGTTTTTTTGTTGTCCGTGTTGTTGTTTTCCTTTAAATGAAAACTCAGAAAATTATTTAATAACCTAAATCTCAGTGCTGAGCCCCAGGAATAAAAATAGAAATCCAGAAATTTAATTTTTCTTATACCTTGCTAAACTTGGAACCTCAGTGTCTCATCTCAGCCTTTCAAACTGATTATTGCTCCTGCATGGACAGGGCAGATACTGCTTGACAGCAAGAATCTGTTCCTGCCATGAACCCTGCTGGAACATCTCTGCCAAGTGACTCATAAGGGACTTCAGCAGCTTGTTGTCAGCTTGCCTGGTCCTGCTTCTACCCAGTAATAATGTTCTCCTGGAGCCACAGGTCCTCAGAAATACCTTTTTCAGAAGCAACACCTCACCAAGACTCTGGAGTTCGGCTTGTCTGCCAGTCCTAACCCAGGAAAATAAATATAAATGATGTGTTTTCCTACTTGCTTACAGGAAGTAAAGGAAGCTGGGACATTGTTTCAAAGCACAAAACATAACTGCCAAACTAAGGGTAGGTACTGCAGTCTCACTTTGTATAAGAACTCCCCAGCTCAAGTGTGGCTCCCTGCTAAGGACTTACATTTATTTCTGTCCCCACTTGTCATCAGAGACTCATGGAACCACAGAATTGTAGAAGAGTTTGGGTTGGGAAGGACTGTTAAAGTGATCTGGACAATTAGCAGGGGCATCTTCAACTTGATCAAGTAGCTTAGCATCCCATCCAACCTGACCCATAAAGTTTCCAGGGATGGGGGCCCACCACCACCTCTCTGGGCAGCCTGTGCCAGTGTTTTACCACCACCTTTGTAAAGAGCCTCTTCACTGTAGCTAATCAAAATTGACCCCATTTCTTTTAAACCATTCTTCCCTTGTACTGTCACGATAGATCCTGTTAAAAACTTTGTCCTTATTTTCTCATAGGCCCCCCAATTTCTCATTTAACAGGTGAGATACCTTAACCAGAAGGTCTCAGGAGCTCTTCCTTTCAGAGGGTTCCCATCTCTTGCAAGGGCCAGAAGATGACACTGCACCTCACATCACTGTCCTGGGAGTGTGATGTGATTAATTGATTGATTTCAAGCTAACTGCAGGATAAATTGCTCAAGCATTTCTAGGGGCATGGATTACCTCAGACCTCTTCGCTGAGGCCATTCCAGTTTTCAGGGAATAATTCAATGTTCCTTAAGCCCAAAATAAGTGGACCAAAGTGCAGGAGGGAAGCTGCAGTTGCTGTGCACATATGAGCTACTCCTGGAGTTCTGTTTTTTCCTTGTCTCTTCAAGGTAAATATGTGTGGCTCTTGGCTGTAAAGAGATCTTGATATGTCACTGGGCTTCTCCATAACCTATTTAAGGCACTCACCTGGCTTGTGGGGAGGGGGAGTTTGGATTCTAACCTGGAGGCCACTAAATATTTCAATACTTGTTATTAAGTATTCAATGCAGTGGGAACTCAAGTCTCTTCAGTCATTAAACTGTAGATCTGTGTTAAAATGTGCTTTTCCTTCCACTGAACTGGTGGAGTGAAATAGACTTGGCCAGAAAGGTTATAGGAACTTCCCCCTGCCCTTCACAACCCAGGACACATATCAATTGGGTGCTGAATATAGGTTAAAGCAGTTCCAAAAAGTTAAGAGATTCAGCTAAAATTTCTAATTTTCAATAAATAGACTCTATTTTGAAGTTTATTGAAAAAAAAAAAAAATTGATTTATTTGTTTCACCTGCCTTTGGAAAGAAAAGGTCTGAGTGTCTAATTTAGTAATGTTCTGGGATATACAGCTTCAGAGCTGGAAGGCTTGAAACCCTCTGGAATGTGTAGGAAATAAACAAACTTTCATCTCAGCCATTTCTTTCTGGCAGAATTAGGCAAGTTTTTGCTGAATATGATGGCTTTTGTTGCCTCTATTGACAGGCAATTAGAACTCCAGCTTGCAGGTAGCTGCATGAAAATTGGCCACCACTGCCTGATATCGTGATGCCCAAGTTCCCTTAATGGTTTGTCCTTTATGAATTAAGAGGAACAAAATGAAGAAAAGACTCATGTGCTTTGTCTTTTGTGCTCTGGGTGTAGCTATCATGAAGACAGGAAAAAAACACCTGCGATCACTTCCATGTCAATTCACACCACATGTGTTGGGCAGGTGGGAACCTCGGGCTGGAGCACTGGGATCTTCTCAGGTCATATTTTTCTGTGGGTCCTCCACAGAATCCAGCCCAGGTGTATACACAGCAGCTTCTTTGGACATGTTTCTAAAATTTCCCCCTTTTTTCAGCAGTCCTTTTGCATGTCTAAGGCTTTCAGAGATTATTTTATTCCTTCAGTGAGGCTACAGACACATTGGCATGGTCTCCATTGCCCAGACCTGCCCTTTGCATAATTGCTCCCATCTAGGCAAAGCTCTTGTAAAACCATCAACAGTTCTAGAAAGCCCAGGTTTGCTACATAATTCAGCTCCCAAATTTGGCCTTTCCTTTACTGGATAATTCTATCTGTTAATGAACACAAACCAGATATCCACTCCTCTTAAAACACTCATTGGGCCAACTCATATTTAAATATGTGTTATAATATATATCTTTTTTCACCTTGGCCAGATTTTTAAACGCAGGAGAATTAAGAAATGAGTGTGATTTTTTACTATGTGCTGATAGGCTGAAGAAAGCCTTAGTCACATAATGAAAGTGGCCAGAATTTACCCAATGAGATGTTCTTGGGAAACATTCAACAGCTGCAAGTGTAATATTTAAAAGCCCAACTCTTGTGGTTGCACATTAATAAACCGTTTCCTATCTGTGCAACATGATTGTTAGTTATGGAGAAGAGGGTGAAACAGTCCTTCACCCTCAATAAAAATTAAGCAGGGGAGCTCTTATTCTATTTTCATCCCAGTTTCTTCTCTGTGTTCACAATTATTCTCTTCATTGTTCTTGAGTTAAATTTCAAATGTTGCCACATAGGGAAGATTTGCCAGACCTGACTTATCAGGGATTGTGTGTTTGAGGAATTTCAGAGAAACCAAAGGACCCATCATGATGGTACAGGAAACAAACAAAAGAGGGAAAAACACTGAGACCTGTTTTCAGTGTCATTTGTTGCTTATGGGGGAAAGTTTGGCAGCCAAATGGCAAACTTGTTTCAATTAAAAGGTGAATTACAATGGGGGTGAAAAAGAAAAAAAAAATCTTTCTAGTATAGAGTTTTCTGGAAAGGAAAGCAGCAGGCTATAGTCTTTCCTTTTGCTTTTGCTGGGCTCTTTATTTACTTATTTATCATCAATTAATTAGCAGAGCTGCAGAAACACTAGTTCCCAAGCAGCTTGCCACTTGTGCTCAGAGTAAATACCCAGCACACACAGTGTAATTAAAAATGTAAATAATACTATCGTCACATGCTAGCTTACGTGTCAGTAGAAAGGACACTGCAGGACTCAGGAGAAGGAGTAAGAGCAGTGATCTGAGGGCTACAGATCTGCTCATTGTGTGTGTTGACCATGGGGTAGCACATGGGTCTAATCTGTTTGCTCATCGTGGTGGTACCTCATTGTTGATCACCATCAATATGCACACTGAGCACCAGCCAAAAAGAGAGCAGCCACTGTTGTCATGGTGATGTTGTGAAAAGAGGCAGCAAAACAAGCTCATCCAGTTACAGGAGGGGTGGCTGGGGGCTTGGGAAATGGGGGTTGGAGTCCCTGCCTTGTCACTGGGTTTTGAATAGGACTCCAGCAGCGCGGTCATTGGCTTGAGAGCCATTAATTTCATTGCAACTGGTATTTAAATCCTTCTGAGAGTTCTGCCTCAGTTCCCCATCTTTACTACTCCACT
This sequence comes from Cyanistes caeruleus, assembly GCF_971803275.1. Taxonomy (NCBI): domain Eukaryota; kingdom Metazoa; phylum Chordata; class Aves; order Passeriformes; family Paridae; genus Cyanistes; species Cyanistes caeruleus. Next base: position 5,178,923 of record NC_141704.1, on the reverse strand, counting down.
GCTCGGTGGCATCTTCACTCTTCTGGTGTCTGCAGGCACTTACGTTTTCCTATGTAACATCTCATCCCCTTGTTAATTCTTAAATTTCTAACTAACAAGATCTTTCCTTTGAATGGCAGGATTTATATCCGCTTCCTTCTCTTAGTGATTGATCTTGAATAATTTATCAGAATGTGAGTATTCTTGCAAGATCTATGCCATTTTAAAAATATTTTGAGGGATGTAGTCTGACAGATACATATACACATTACAGAGATTTCCTATGTCCACTCAAAAAACAACCAAACCAGAGCAAAACAAAACAAAACAAAACAAAACAAAAAATGAAACATAACCAAAAAAAAAAAGAAACAAAAAAGATCAAAAAAAGAGAGGAAATGAGTTCCTCAAATTGCAGCCACTATGAGTTAGAATTGCTGAAATCTCATTGGAATTAAGAAAAGCTAATCATAGATTCACAGGATCACAGAAACATAGAATAGCTAGAGTTAGAAAGGATCTGAAACATCGTTGGTTTCCAACTCCCTGCCGCAGTCATGGACCCTTTTCACTCATTTAGGTTGCCTAGGGCCCCATCCAACCTGAACACTTCCTGTGCTATAGAAGTTTTGATTTTGGTAAGAGTTGAGATGAACAGGAAGGCTGAGAGCATAAGCACAATGTTTGCCCTTTCCAAATGTAGAATAAAAATATGTTGTGATTCCAGCATCACCACTCATTACTTACCAAAGCATGAGAGCACCATGAGGTTTTATGACTTCTGTCTTGCACTAGCCCTGCTGTAGAGGGGGATCCTACCCACTACTTCTCCTCAGTTTCTTGGGAAAGAACTCTCTTTTCTTTGTCCTTCCCTCCAGAATTCAGTCCTTAAAGAGAAACAATTACCATTGCTGTAAACTCATTGCCTCATGAAAAAATTCTTTAAGCATGTATGTATGTGGATATACACACATGCATGTATGGTAATATATATATATATTTATATATATTTATATATATTTATATATATATAAAATTTAATCCAGTGCATTCAGTCTCTGATTAGGGCTGCTAATTGCAAATATTATTTTTAATAATAATAGTATTTCTAATAATATGTGTATCGATATTGATGATAATGATGATAATAATAACAACAACAATAGCTAATCTAGGCTATAGAGAAAAAATAGAAAAAGCTTTGAAGTCTGCAAGATTAACAAAAACACTTTCTTTCCACTCCTTAATGCAATCTTAACTTAATATTCTGATCAGGAATGAAGAAGGAGTTGTGCAAAAAGCTTTGCTTGGTTTATGCAGGGGCTTTGCATCATTAACATTATTCCTTCATAGTAATATTTCCTAAACTGAGGGGACTGGATTTGTGTTATGCTAACATAGCAACTGAAGGGCTCCTACTGCTTTAACAGGTTTGTGGTAGCTGCCTTAACAAATGAAAGGTATCTTTAAAAATCTCAGATTATTTTTTATTTCTATATATCATTGTTTTGATCCAAACAATATTGTTTGTGATTAATTCTATATACTGGCCAAATTAAAAATCAGATATTATGATGTTTGTCTTGGCTTATTATACACATCAGTAGGAAAAATCAAATTATAGTCTCTGCTCACAGCCTTCCCATGATTTCTTAAAATTTTAATAATTAAATAAAGCTTGAGTTGACTTCGAGGTGTAGTTTTTTGTAGACTGCTTCCTGAGATATGTTATTTGAACACTGATTTCTTATTTTCTGTTTAAGGAAGCAGCAGAAATATTTGTTATATTTCTTGTTGAAAAATAACACGGTACATTTAGTCACTTTTATACGTGTAAAGCCTTTCTTCTTCCCCTTTGACACTAGTATTCTTACTTTTCCCTTCAGTTTTTTTCTCCTAGTGCTGTTTATATGCCATATTACACTCTCTAATTTCCTTTTATCTTTTCTTTATTTTGCAATGTCTCAGTACATGTCTCTTTAAGACAAGTTAATTTAGTCAATTACTCCAGTTTGGTTTCAGATAAAATCTTTAATTTATCCAGGCCCCTCTTTATTCTTTCTAAGATCCTCTTTCCATTAATTTCATGAAACATTCTAATTCTCCATTTTAGGAAAAAGCTAATTTCAGTCACTTGCACAGAATTCCTGTCTTTTTCCTCTATTGCATGTTTTACTTAAACAGTAGCATGTGGGGATTGGTGATGTTCTTACATACAAGAGAAGCTTTCCTTTCCTGCTCTGCCTGGAAAACTGACTCAGATCCACTTGTCTTCTCCTGCATCTCTGCACAAGATAGCAAATTTTGCATTCCCAAAAGGGTGAGGAATTTTTCCTGCTCAGTCACAGGAGAACAGTCACCAAGGCCATGCTGTGTCTTGCAAAAGGGTTGTCAAGGCTTGGAGCAGGCTGCCCAGGGAAGTGGTGGAGTCATCGTGCCGGGAAGTGTCAAAAAAATGTGGGGATGTGGCACTTGAGGAAATGGCTTGGTGGTGGTGCTGGGCTGACAGCTGGACTTGATGATCTGAGAGACCTGATGATTCTTCCATCCTTGCCAACTATGTTTCCAGGATCCTGTACCCCTGGGTGCTGGGTATGGAGAGGTTTTTATTTGGGATTGGCTGGAACACCAGTGGGACAATGCTGTGGCTGCATGTAGGTCAGCAGGTAGAGGCAGGTGTGCCACGCTGGAGTTTCCCCTTCACTGCTACTGGAATTTCCCTCCATAGTGTTGGAAAAGGAGACTGCAACTCTCTTAAAGCCTCTCCCTCTCCTCTCACCTAGGATCTTGTTTTCCATGAGTATTTCACATGCTGGCAGTTCCCCAGGCTTGTTTTGCCTCCTCCAGCAAGTTGCTCTCATTTTCCTCATTTAAGAAATGGGAAAGATAAACCCATTGCAAAACATCTTGACCACCAATATCCCCAGAGGGCACAAAGCAATGAAAAGGCAGAGATTGGTCACTACTGTAAATAATTATATTGCTTCAGAAACAGTTTTCCTTGTTCAGTAATTTTCTTGTTCATCTGCATTCCTTGCTTCACTTAACTGGTCTTAGAGACAGGGCTTGACATGTGACAAATTCTTGAAAATAATCAATCCCTTTGTATATCCCAGTATAAAAATACTGCAATGTGCTACTGAATTTGTGCAGAAGAAGAGTGCTTCCTTCTTTTCCATTCAGAGGCACAGACAGGATCAGGAAACTGTGTTTGTTGAAACTCAAACAAAAAAAAATTAAAAAAAGGAAAGAGACTAAAAAATGAAACAAAGAAGCATGAGGTCTATGTAGCTTGTCAAGCTGACAAATCTCCTGAATACAAGAAGATGGAAGTAGATCAGTGGCCGAAGTGTTCAAAACCTGGGAGATGTGGAGGACTTTTATTGTTAGAAAAAGTTCCTGGAAATGGGGGTTTAAAATATATCCTTTAAATAAGTCAATACCAAAACTTATAGCATTCAGCAAAATGGACGTGTTTTATTAAGTTTACTCCATTTGAAGCATGTTTTTAAAAAAGCTGTTTCACCAGAAAAAAAAACATAAAAAACCCTAAACAAAACCAAACAGAAAACCTCAGAAAGAACTGGATACATTTTGAAATGTCAACGTTAGCCCATAGGAGATGTATTTTCTGCTCCATGTCTTTATAAATGAGCCTGATGAGCTAAAGCATATTTTTGATAAATTATTTTCCTTTTTTGTATTGGAGCATGTCAGAACCTCAAAATATATTGCAGAAGATTATACAACTCTGCAAAGTGTTGGAAATGTGATCCAGACCCTCAGCTGCAGGGTACCAGGGTATTTTAGAATAAATGCATTTGGTTCAGTTGAGCAGTGTTTACATGCACAAAATCTATTCCTGTGCAGCATATTGACCTGAACTCCCCTAAATTAAACCCATTTTTGCAAAGGCACTTCAAAAAGCAACCTCCTTATAGAATACCACCAATGTGAACTACATTTGCAGAGATAACCCCATCACAGTGGACTCACGTTTGGAATAATATTTACATATTCAATTTTTTCTATCATGAAATGCTCTATCAACTGTTACATTCCAATAACCATGAACGTAAATGAGTGCAGACTTCAAATGGACAATCATTAACCTATGCTGTAATGATTATACAACATCCTTCAAATACTGAATGTTTTGAATGTGATCAAGTGATTCTTTCTTGTTATTTTGACTTTCATACTAATTATTAAATTTTAATTACCCATTATGGGTAATTATTAATATTTATTGTGCATTATTGTCATTGTTCATGGGCTTTTATAAAGAGAACCATACTTGATATAGAAAAAACATAATTAAATTAAATATTCATTTACATGGTTTTGCAGCAACCTATTTTTAAAACAAATGGGTATGAGCCTGTTTTTCTATTAGCTGTTATGTTTATAAATATTGATTTACTGCCCATTATTCTTCTTGACTACATTTCTGTGACTTTCTATACCTTTATGTTTTCTCTCTAAGCATTTTCTCCCTTGTTAAGAATACAAATGTGAACAGAATAAAAGAAAGTTGTTAGAAAAGCAAGCAAATAAAAAGTTTTTACCAGTTACATTAGCAGTAAAAATTACTGCTAGTGTTGGTACCTGGGGTAAGACAGTAAGAAGTGCAATCACAGTGTGTTTAATTTAAAATTAGGTAAAAAATAATAATATTTCATTTATTACTTTCTCTAGAAATTGAGATGGAATAAAGCCAACTGATTTTTTGAGAAGCATACAGAGCTTAACTCATTTTAAATGTGCTTAAACACAGAATGGGTCCTGGTAGGATTTTCAAAAGTGCCTATGCCTGGACCAAAAATACAAGTGATACTATGGTTCAGGGTTGGTTTTAAATTTAAATGGGCAAAGTGTGGCTTCACAGATATCCCAGACCAGACAGTAAGGTAGCACACAGCATCTAAAATAAATTTAGCCTTCAGTTTCCTAGAAAAATCTCAAAATTTGAGCTGAATTCTTTGAGATCTTTTATTCAAAAGCATTCCTTAGAATATAACTGCTGTTTGCTTTTGGCCTTCAGCAGTTTAATGAGGGAGTCTCCAGTTGAAGGCTGATGTAGTTCAGTGCCACCAGCATGGCATCATGGAATTACAGAATGGTTTGGGTTGGGAGGGACCTTAAAGGTGACTCAGTTCCACACCCTGCAGGGACATCTTCTACTGAACCAGGCTGCTCCATGGCCCATCCAGCCTGGCCTTGAGCATTCCCAGCTCTGGGGCATTCACAGCTTCCCTGGGCAACCTGTGCCAGCATCTTACCACTATCACAGAAAAGAATTCCTTCCTAATATCCAGTGTAAACCCACTGTTTTTCAGCTATCACTGTTTGATTGGAGTGTGTGGTTCTGAGCAGGACTGAGCTCAGGACACTCATTCACTGGGTACAAAAAAATTCATTCCCTCAGTACAAATTCAAAGCTCAGCCTCAGCTGCAGACATGGCCACCATGCACTTGCTGAAAAAATTCCCAGCAGGAGAAGTGAAATCTCAATATTTATAAAAGGTGAGAACAAAATGAGTGTGTGTGTGTGTGTGTGTGTGTGTGTGCACTACATTTAAATAAATTTAACAGGTGATCTGGACTTAAAATGTAAAAAATAAATTTTTGCAACATCTCCCATTGTACATGTTATTATTTTTCTTCAGAAATTTATCACACATTCATTTCTCTGTGTCTCATGTGACTTTATACCCAACTAAAACAAGCCATATATTGTAAAATCTTCACCACCTTAAAGAATCTGACCCATATTGGGAACAATATATGATACAGGACTGTATCATCAGTGGTTTTATTTAAACCTCACATAATCAGATGCCATATTTAGGTTTAAAAAGCCTTGGCTTTCTGTGCATATCTGGATTGCTCCTGCTCCCCCAGAAGCCCATAAGAACATTGATTTGAAGCAAAGCACACTCAGCATGCAAGGAGGCAGGAGCAGCAGCTGGTTTATGCACACTTACATGCATACCAATATCATTCTTACAGGTTCATGTAAAAATAATCTCAGGATTTACTTCCAAATAGTCCAAATCCCTCTTTCCCTTTATGATAGGCTCCACCGTGCCTGTTCGGATTTCCAGGTGTCATTTAAGAATGTGAAGTGCTCGTGAAACAGGAGGCAGAACAGCTAAAGCTGCTTCTGAAACTGACCCCACCTCCTCTGTACATCAGAGCTGGCCACTGGATTGACCTGGATGTGTATTCACCTGTTTTCTGAGGGCAAAGGAGCCATTTTTCTATTGTGATTTATTGTTTTCTTTGAATATAATTCTGATTGAAATCTGAGCAAAGTGCATTAAAAATAATGAATTGCGTGTTGCCAAAAAAATGCTGTAGAGGTGTAATCTTTGACCTGCTTTCCCTGAAAATGTGCAAGAGAAATTCAGACATTTCCATGAGCACAGCAGGATTTTTACAGCTCACATTTCTGCTCCATAGTGCTCTCAGAGGGCCAAACTGCATAGAAAAACATTAGATGCTCGATTAGATAATAGCATTAGCATTTAAGATAAACTTTCCTTTCTTCACAAGGATAAACCCTCATTATTTAAAACGTGTTTCATCCTCTGGTTCCTCCATAGGAGATACTCATGCAAGCTACCTGCCAATAGCAATTAAAGCTTAGTTTGCAAGGAAAGTGGGTTTAATTGCCAGAGCACTATTTATAGGAAGTCCCCCATGAGGATTACTGAGCTGCAAGAATGCAGATTAAGCAGAATGAGGGCAGCAGGGAATGTGATGCACTTTGGCTAAACAGCTCTGTCAGGCTCAATAGGTGTGGGAGCCGCAGGAGCGCCAGTGACAGCGCGACACCGCTTCCCCCACGCAGAGCTGGGTGCTGCAGACACTCTGCAGCGTGACAGCATGTCCTCAGATATTTCATAGCAAAGCATCTTCTCTCTCCAGGTATTTATCCCCTCCCCTCACCACCCAATAACCATCACAGCTGGAAAAATCAGCCCTGGGGGTTGCTGGCTGTGTGAGTTGGGGGATTCTGTTCCCAAAGGATGTACAGGGGAGCAACAGTTCTGCCCTTAATGGGGCTGGAATACTTCAGGCAGGGGAATTAGTCCTGCATTTCAGTCCGTGCCTTTCAGCAGCAAAAGAGTGAGTTTAGCTCCTACCTTAGCATTGTCCAGAAAACAAAGAATATTAGGGGAGGTAATGAGAGTCAGATGCAGTGAACCCAGGGGTGCCAGGCCTACTGAAACTGGTTCAGGTGATTTCCTGTCACTTCCTGCCTTCCTCATGAGCTGCCCCTGCTTAGTGAAGCAACAAAACTGGCCTGTGTAAGAGGGGGATCATTGAACTATTTGGGGTTGAAAGAACCTTTGGAGGTCATCTAGAGCATCCCCCTGCAATGAGCTGAGACACCTTCAACCAGATCAGGCTGCTCAGAGCCCTGTCCGACCTGACTTTGCATGTTTCCAGGGATGGGGCATTCACCAGCTCTCTGGGAAACTTGTGCCAATGTTTAACCACCATCAAAATAAAATCCCCCTCTTTACATTTAGTCTAAATCTGTCCTCTTATACTTTAAAACCATTATCTCTTTTCCTATTACAACAAAGATGCTAAATTCCCTCTCTGTCTTCAAGACTTCATCTGCCCCTTGGTTCTTGCACAATTCATCTGCCCCAATTGCCTTCTCAAACAGCATCTTCACCTCAGTCCAGAGACAAACTGCTGTAAAAATGAGAAATTTTATGCTTTCCTGTTAATTCTTCATAATCTTTTTATCACCATCATCAAGCTCAGCAAGAACATAAATGCTGGGAGGTTTGGACTGAAAAAAATATTTCACAGCCTATCATTGATTAAATCAAATATTCCACTAAGATTTAATATGACTTCTAATTGTTTAAATAACATTTTTTTAACAATCTTATCCAAAAATTCACAAGAGTTAATTATAAAATGTTAAAATATTTTATTTTTCCAATATATTTTTAGCTATGGTTTATGAATAAATTAGTTCATCTGACAGAAATTCACAGGCAAAATAAATGTTGTCAAATCTACAGTTTCACCGAAGGGGTTCCAGCTGAAAAATTATATCCTTCCCTGATTAAATCCCTCATTAAGATTCAGGCCTGTTCTGTCAGTAAATCAGTAATCTGGTGAAAAAGGATAATATCATCATATTCCTTGTTGGCTTGTCCGTGTCCATCTTATCCCACCTTTTTTATACTCTAAACTTGCAACAGGGATTGTGTTCATCACACAACCCACAAATGTCCTAGATCCCAGAGTTCTGTCATTTCCTATTAACTCTTGCACTCCCTGAGCTGCAAACACCATTTCTACGCTGATGATAATACAATAAAAACATGAGATTTAATCTCTCTGCAGGCTTCAACACTGCTCAAGCATATGCCCAGATCTAGGCTAAATTTTCAAGATTTCTCTCTGACTGTGAAATTTTGACAGCTCTGTTTACACTCATTTTTAAGGAAAATTTAATTATCTCTCATAATACCTTGATTGTTGGAGTCAGAGCTTTAAGAAAACACATAGAGAAGGAATCTGACTGAAACACGTGGTCTGCAGCAAGACCAATTTTTGTTATAGTCTGTGGGGATGATGGTCTCTTGAAAGTCAGCAAGACCAACAGCAGAACCTTGTGAGGTCATAACATTCAAGGATTAGTTCCATAATTTCCACATTGCCTTTTTTAACTTGGACAGATAGAACACCTTTTGAGGCTGCATGGCATCACGTGATTTATTTGTCAGTATATACAAGAAATAACTCCTCTTGCAAAATACAATGTTATGTGGGGTGGGGCAATAAACACCCTGGATTTACCTCAACCTGAAGCCACCCATTTAAAAGCTGAGAGAATTGAGATTGCTCAGGCTGGAGAACAAAAAAGGCTTAGGGGGCAGCCTAATTTTGGCCTTCCATTTAATGAAGGAAGCCCACAGAAAGATGGAAAAAAGAGACTTTCTGCAACTGTGTGCAGTGACGGGAAAAGAGGGAATGGTTTTAAAGTGAAAGAAGGCAGGTTTGAATTAGCAGATAAAAATTGTCTACTGTAAGGGCGGTGAGGCCCTGTTCACAGATTGGCCAGAGATGCTGTGACTGCCCATCCCTGGAAGTGTTCAAGACCAGGTTGGGCAGGGCTTGAAGCACCTGGGACAGTGGAAAATGTCCCTACCCATGGCAGGAGATGGTCTTTAAGGTGCCTTCCAATCCAAACCATTCTGTTATTCTATGATTCAATGATCTCTCCAACAGGGCAGGAGCAAAACCCTAGAGTACAAGTTACCGGAAAATTCCAGTGCTAAGTCTGGACAGATATTTAATGACCTAGATTCTGAGGAACAAAACAATGGCTCTCAGAAGCCAAAATCTTAGAAGAATGAATTATTCCTCTGATTTTCTCTGATACTATCTGGGGAATGAAGTATGTATATGCTCATGAAGTGAAGCAAGGTCTGAGTGTCTGTTAGTGAGAGGAGAATATTGGATCTTGCATGACTCAGCATTTCAAAAGCCAAAAGTGTGACAATTACTGTTTTTCACAAACATTCATTCTCTCCTTTATTTTTTTTTTTCTCTATTTCTTTCCTCTTTTTAGACCTACACTCTCGCAGGGATCAATGGTCCCAATGGCTCACTGACTTTAAACCTGGGTTCAGAAACTGATGAGCCCACACTGAATCCAGGAGTCTCCTAACTCTGACACTTGAAGATATCCAGATCTGCTCAAGGCTTGGCTGCTCCTCATGCAGAACAGAAATGCATTTTCCCATCCTTTCGACTGGATCTTTGCTCTTAGCTGGCAGAGGGACAATGCAGTGATGCACAGCTGAATCACATTCCCCAAAGAGAAGGCCAACAAAAAACAGGGTCTGCCTCAGCTGACTCACAAACACCAGGCACAAATAGCAACATGGAGGTTTCAAGGGGGAGCATCATGCTTAGAACCCTATGAACTGTGCTCTCTGCTGAGTATGTTCCTGCAAAGATTGCCACTTCTAATTAGTCTTAGGCAGAAGGAAAACTATCTTTTAAATGAACCTCAGAAATTATTATTTTTAAGGCTGGTAAATCTATGCTAACCAAGTTATTGGTGCCACATTCAGAAGCTCAGACAGAGTGAAATTATGCTTCAGATTAATGTATTGAGCAGTTCAGGGGTTAGACAAACAGCTGTTTCTCAAGCAGGCACACTACAAAGCTTAACTGTTCACTGGAAGGGCAGATACAGCCTAGCTGAAGTCCCAGTGGGGCAACTTTTATTTGTTTCTGATTGGGAGATATCCAAAGCTGACTCCATGCTACTGATGACCTCCCTTAGCAGGGGCAGAAAGTTGAACCTCTGGAGCCAGTGCAATTTTACCAGTCTCTGGGAAAAAACACAACAAATCTTCAGTGACTCTGAGATAATCTGCAAAATGTTGCACTTTCACTAATGAGCTTTAAAAATTCTGGGGGGAAAAAAAATAGATATGCAAATACAGAGAGACTGCAGGGGAAAGCCTTATAAAATCCCTGAAACAAACACTACTTGTGACATTTGCAAAGGTGCTAGTTAGCCAAGCATGTTAGTTAATGAAGTATATTCTAAACAACAAATTACTCCATGGGAAAAGCCCAACACAGATTGGCTAGTTACCCAATATCACTTTAAGTATTTCAGCAAAGCACTGAGCTCTTTATTCAAAGCAACAGATACCTAGTTTGGGGCAATTAATTAAATGCTTACTCTGTGTGAAACAACTGGCTATAAGGAAAAAACCATCCCAACCTAGAGTGAAACATCCTTTGAAAAAAAAAAAACAAAACAAAACAAAAAAAAACAAAATTAATGGATTCAATATCAAAAGTCCTATTAGATTCAGTGGCAGAAATCCCATTTCAATAAATGATCTGATCCCATCCTGATTCAGATCTGCTTGTCAAATCTCAAGACATGTAGATGTGGCATGTGGGGTCATGGTTTAGTGTTGGACCTGGCAGTGCTAGGCTAATGGTTGGACTCAACAATCTGAGAAGTCCTTTCCAGCATAAATGATTCTGTGATTCTAAGTGTGGTCATTCACTGTTTTGTTGGGGGAGGGAAAACAAAAAAAAAACCAAAAAAAAAAAAAAAAAAAAAAAAAGGCTAAACTGGATAGACCAAACTGTGTCAATAATGACTGTGGAGTTTTCTGGATCTGCATGGGTGCACACTCAGAAGAGTTTAGGAATGTGTTTTTTCCTCTGACCTGTGGTGGCTTTTCTGGCAGTTCCAATCTCCCTGTGGACCCCCAGTGTTTGCCTTTCAGATCCTGCTCTAGTGGGTAGAGCACTCACAAGTCTCATGGTGACCAGAGGTAGGACAAAAGGGAATGGCCTGAAGGGGTGTCAGGGAAGTTCAGGCTGGATATTGGGGAAAGATTCATCACCAGAGGTTGATTGGGAACTGGAGCAGGGAAATGGTCACAGCACTGGCCCTGGAAGAGGTCAAGAAGCATTTGGACAGCTCTCTCAGGTGCCTGGTAGGATTCTTTGAGCTGTCCTGTTCAGGGCCAGGAGTTGGACTTCAATGTTCCTTGTCCCTTCCAACTCAAGATATTCTATGATTTTATGAAAAATTATAGTCAAATTAACTGTGCAGGCTCAAACCCACTAAAACTGACAAATCTTAACGAATCCAACATGTTTTGTGGACATGAAGGGTGTACAAGTTCAAAATGCAGACTGTCTTTTGTCAGAGGAATGGACCATCAAGGAGCACCATGGGGATGTTAGATGTGTGTCTGCAGCCTCCTTTCCATCAGGAGGTCACCGAGAGGTCTATGGGGGTTTGATATTACCATATGACTCTGCTGAGGTGGCTTGGAAATCCGTCTTGTAGCTTAAAAGCAAGTAACACAGAGACAATTCATACTGAGAAATCCAGGGGGAATAACTGGTTATTAGTTCACTTCTCGTGGGCAGTATGGAAGGAGTGAGTCATTACAAAGGATAAACTCAAATTGCAACCGGCTTTACTTTTATATTGATAACATCTATCGCTAAATTATAACAATAACAGTGACGTTATCTTGAGAAAAAGGGCTTCAAAGCACCACTTCCCATCTTATCTGTTCTCTCTACCAAGAGGAATACTAGTTACTTAGCTAAAGAAAAGAAGAGATGTGGGTTTGATTCCTGGTCCTGCTAAAGGTTTCTTGTCTTGGCCTTGGGCAAGTCCCTAAATCTGCCTGAGTCTCATTTCCACCTCTGTGAAATGGGGATCATAGAACTGTGTGCCTTTCGTCCACCTCAGTTTAGAAGGTAAAACCTTTGTCACAGACTGCTTTAACATGTGAACTTTGGTGTGTGCACACACACAAAGAGAGGAGAGAATTTAAAACAAGACTTGCATTTTTGAGGGGTCCCGTGAGTGCTGAAAACACAGATAAATGATGAGTTTTATTTAGAATGAACAATACAAGCAGAGTGTTATTCTTCTAAACAAATATTAATATTTCCACCGGGGAGGATGAGATCCTTCTTCCCCAAAAGTGTCCTGGGCTTCATCATGAGATGTTTGGCCAGCAGGTCAAGGGAGGTGATTCTGCCCCATTTTTCTGCCCTTGTGAGAGCCCCCTGAAGTTCTGTGTCCAAATGTGGGGTCCTTAGCACAAGAAAGATTAGGATTTGTTAGAGCAAGTCCAAATGAGGAAACTCACAAAAATTGTCAGAGGCCTGAAACACCTATTCTATAAAGACAGGCTGACAGAGTTGGAGTTGTTCAGCCTGGAGAAGAGAAGGCACTGGGGAGACCTTGTTGTGTCCTTTCAATACCTAAATATGTTTGTAAAAAGACAGAGAGAGACTTTTACTAACACAGAACAAGGGACAGCAGTTTTAAAATGCAATAGAGTAGGTTTAGATTAAATATTAGGTGGAAATTTTTTACTGGGACAGTGGTGAGGCCCTGGCACAGATTGCCCAGAGAAATTGTAGCTGCCCCATCCCTGGAAGTGTTCAAGGATAGGTCGGATGGGGCTTTTCCATCTCCATTCTCCCTAACTCAGTTTAGTGAAAGATGTCCCTGTCCATGGCAGGGGAGTGGATTAGATTATATTTAAAAGTTCTTTCAAGCCCAAAACTTCTGTGAGTCTGATTCTCTGGATCTAAAAGTAGATATTGTGAACAGTTCAATGTAAGTCCTTTATTTTGTTTCATGGTTATAAAGGATTTTCCATCACAATTTAGGAGAAATATCCCTCCCTGTCAGCAGTGTTGTTCTTTTTTTTCCATATGGCAACATCACTGGAGACCATTACAGGGCACGTTCCAGGCCCAGGGGGTAATGGTTGTTTGGTGCAAGTCAGCAAAGAAAATTGTAACACAAGAAGGTTGAAAGCTCTGGCTAAAAACAATATTTTCATTTGGCAAAGCTTTGTTTCCATTAGTAACATGAAATGGGCAGGGAGAACCGCTCACCTCCAGCACTGTGCATCTGACAAAGTCAGTATTGCCATGCTGATCAGGAGAGAGTGAGAAAACCTGGAAGCAGGAAACCTAGGGAGGAGCCTAAATCCTGAAATTCACTGTTTTTAAGCCTTTATTATGATGACAAATTGCTAGTTTTACTGTAAACCAAGATATTTCCTTGAACCCTTAAATCCAATTGCTTGTGAAGATCTTGGTCCAGTGTCACCCTGAAAATTAAACCTTCTGATCTTGTTTTCATAGTTTCTAGCCACTTTCCCAGGAAAGTAACCATAAACAAAGATGTTTATACGTTCTTTCTAAGAAATGTCTTCTAATGGAGGTTTCACACGACCAGTGTGATTGGGAAGGTGGTAACCTAACTATCCAATCCCTGGTCATTGTTGAGAATCTATAAATACTGGAGTCAGAAAAATAAAGTACTTTTTTCCCTATCATACATTGAACTCTGTCTGTGTGAAACATTCTGTGTCCTATAGCGACAACCCAATGTTCCTTAAAAGCCAAGGACTCTGTTGGAGTTGACTTTGTCTGCTTATCAACATTAGTTAAAATCACAGTCGGCTCCCCAGGTGGCTTTTAAAACTGCTCTGAACAAATTTCACTACTACCACTGGTAGCAGCTGTCCCAGGGACAGACTTCCTTTAGCTTGTGTCCTAAGAAGGAGTAAAAAAGGAGGAATGTTGTGATTCTTCTTACATGTCATTGCAGCTAAATAAAAAGAGAAAATAATGGAAAAGCCATGGAGCCCTGGCTCATCATCTGGCCAATGTAATGCTGCTGTATTGTTTTTCACTAAAATTAGATTAAATCCTTTTGCAGTAGGAAAAAGATTCTCTTGCTCATTCTTGAGTTTCCAATCAAACTACAAACTATATACATCTGAAATGTCAAGAATTGTAACCCTCATATTCACTCTGAATTATAAGATATTATTGGAAATAAGAGTCAGCAGGCTGATTATGAACAGAAGTCTCCTCTTGGAGCAAACCAGTGGATCAGCTGAAAAACCCTTTCCCATTGATATCAAGTCAGGATGCATTTTAGGATAAGCACAAGATCCCAGCCACTTTGTGTAGTCCATTATTCCAAACCACATTTTTCAAAGATGAGTGAATAGTCCTGAGATCAGGCATTAAATGATTTGGTCAAGATCAAAGATTCTCACAAGAATATTTTCCAAGGTTAGATGCAAGTTCTGTACCAGGCAGGTGCATTTTTACACATGTTTTCCTTAAAGCTAATATTTCACACAAGAAAAGGGATAATTTACTCGTGTTAACAGAATTTAATCACATTATGACCTCCTGTGTTTCCCATTCATGTACTTTGCTTTCAGCTGCAATGAGAGCAGAGACATGGGTTGGCCTGATACTTTCCCTAGAAAGAGAAAACAGGGCCTATAATAATGGTACAATCTGAAATTGTCCTTCCCTAGGCCTTGTTTCCTTAGACTGGCCTCTGCAATCACGATGGACACCCAGCCCTGATGGCCGTGGACTGCAGAACCCTGCAGGTCTCAGCAAGAGCCTGACTTTCTCTTTCTTGCTCTGTGACCGTGAGTTCCCTCCTGGATTAGAGAAGGGTGGATGGGGATGGAATTTAGCAAACTTTCTCCTCACTCTGAAATTATGCAATGGGTGATGAAGCAACGTCAGACCCTTTAAGATGGCACAAATTACTTTTCCATGAGAGCAAGTGGAGGGCCAGGAAAGAAATTTTATAAAAAGAATCAGTAAAATGTCTTGCATTTTTATGCACTTGAGTTGCATTGTGGCTTGAGTTACATCAGATTCCCTTCCCTTCCCTTCCCTTCCCTTCCCTTCCCTTCCCTTCCCTTCCCTTCCCTTCCCTTCCCTTCCCTTCCCTTCCCTTCCCTTCCCTTCCCTTCCCTTCCCTTCCCTTCCCTTCCCTTCCCTTCCCTTCCCTTCCCTTCCCTTCCCTTCCCTTCCCTTCCCTTCCCTTCCCTTCCCTTCCCTTCCCTTCCCTTCCCTTCCCTTCCCTTCCCTTCCCTTCCCTTCCCTTCCCTTCCCTTCCCTTCCCTTCCCTTCCCTTCCCTTCCCTTCCCTTCCCTTCCCTTCCCTTCCCTTCCCATTTTTTTTCTTTTTCTTTTTCTTTTTCTTTTTCTTTTTCTTTTTCTTTTCTTTTTCTTTTTCTTTTTCTTTTTCTTTTTCTTTTTCTTTTTCTTTTTCTTTTTCTTTTTCTTTTTCTTTTTCTTTTTCTTTTTCTTTTTCTTTTTCTTTTTCTTTTCCTTTTCCTTTTCCTTTTCCTTTTCCTTTTTCTTTCTTTTATTTTTTTTTTCTTCCTTTTTCTATGTGGGAGACTCATCTGTGGTTGCAACCTGTCCAGTGTTTTTTTTGAGATTCAAAAATCCCATTTCATAACCAATACACAGCTAGTAAAAAAAAAAATCCTGTTTCTGCAGGTTCATGGAAAACAAGGAATCATTCATCCCCAAGTCAATGACTTTGAAGAAAATAAACAAGCAAATAAAATGAATGCATTTCTGGTTTGTTGTTAGGGGGGAAAAGTTCATTACTGGGATCACACTGAGGGGAAAAATACAGCTTGCTTATAAAAATAATGAATTCAAGCCTGGGGCGAATGCATGACAATTCTTCATTTACCAGAGAAAGAGAAACAGATCTGAGAGATATTGCAACCAAGGAAAATCCCAGTTCCTATGTATTTCCATAACTTCTCTGCCATAAAGCAAATATATTTTAATTAAAATATTGGACTGAACTTGACTGTTTTTATAGGCAGCCTCCTGTCATTGATCAAAACCACTTTCTCTTCTTTGAATGTTTTGTCTTATAAAAAATTAACCAGTGCAGGTTTTTCCCCTCTGTCTCACCTGAAGCAAAACAGTAAGTTCACCTGCCAAGGGCAACCATTTTTGAATTTGCTTTCTTATGAAAAGAAAGTGTGTTCAAAGCAATCAACATGAGCTCTTTTTCCCTTGAAATGTTTTTCTAAGCAGCACAAACCCACTTGACATCTGGAAAGCTCCACCTGTTCAGTTCACTCGCTCATCACCGTGAGACATATTGAAAGTGAATAAGTAGATTGAAGTAAAGATGTGAATGTGCACGAGGCTGCATGTGTGAGCAAAAGAGAATTGAGAGAAAACACTGTGAATAGCAAGGGCCAAAACCTTATCAACTCATTAGATTATTTTTTTTTTCTTTTTAGGTATCATTTGCCAGCAAAACAAACAGTTTAGAATGAGGATGCCAAAAGTTTTCCCATCCATTTATTTGTTGATGAAGTTAGAGGGATGCCTTAATAAATAATCAGGAAATACCTTTCTCAAGCTTGTGACCAGTTTGGGGTGTTCAGATCCAAGTATTGCTGGCTTCCATTTCTCTTACTTTTTCCTATTTCTTATGTCTTAATATCATACTGGAGAACTTGAGATGAATAGTCAACCATATTGCAGTGCCAGCAGGAACCCAGGGACCTGATTTTATTTTCCTGAATTTCATTTAAAGGCAGAGTAGATCAGTTCTGTGCAGTAAAATGGACTTTACTGAAATAATCTGTTGTTTGTCATTTTTTCCTTTCCCTGCTTTATGGCTAGGTTCTCTGCAATGATATCTAGTAATCCACCTAATGTCTTTGGGAAGAATAAAAGCAACTGGATCTGATGAAATGCTCAAAATTAAAAGTAGCACAGTAATTCATCTAATCAACAGGTGTAGCTGCAGCAAAATACCTTTTTAGGATTGACAGCATACCAGGATCAGAGCAAATGTAGGAAATAAGTACCATAAGAAATCTGGGAAGCAAACAGTCAGCATAGACTGTCTGATTAACTCACAACACAGCGGTGATTTGAGCTGACAAAATGTTATTGGAGGGATCACTCACTTCAACACTGTTTGCTTTGGGAAGTCAGGGAGAGATTTATTATGGCTGAAAGCCTTTACAGCTGTCAGATATAAGTGCTAGTTAAAAGAGGAGTTATATAGAGGCTTGAATTAACAGTGGGAGCTTGGGTCTGAATACACGTGAGAGCATTAGGTTTTATCTGAGTGAGGGTATCATCAAAATCTCGCTTGGAAATGCATTATTTTTTAGATCCCCTTGCATACTGGCAAGGTGTATTTACTTTTCATGTATTGTGCCTTTATTGGAATACGTATTAGTGATAAAGCAGTGTTGCCACCAGACTAAAAGCTCCTAGTGAGATCCCCAAACTCTGCCTTTTTACAGTGCAGCTTCTTCACCATTGACTTTAAAGACACTGAAGAACATGGATAAAAACACTGTTCCTGAATGTTACCTGCAGGATCATTAAAATGTAGCTACTTCTGCTTAGTACTGATTAATTTTTTGGGCCATACCAGAAGAGAAAATATTTTTGGTTAAATGTAGTATATTCAATATCACAGAGCTCAACTTTATATAAATTCAGCTGAAAAATGTATAGCTTTATATTTTCTTTGGAAAAAAGCATAAGTCCACACATAAGCAAACACTGAAACTTGTAGCTGTATTTTAAAGAGAAGTGGATGAAGGAAAGGAGTAAGTCTCAGTTTGTATTTTAATGATCCTTAGCCTGTAAATATATCTAAAGACTTGCTCATCAATTCTTTTGAGAATATATTCAAGTTTCTCAGGAATTTTATCTTTCTTTAGTCATTCTCCCTTGCTCAGGTGAGTTAATCCAGACTACCTACCTGAATATAATGACCAAATCTCCCTTCAGACAAAAAAAATTCATAAGAATGAGAAAGTGAGATACAGAAGTACTCCAGAAGATCACCCAGAGAATTTAAATTAAAGTTGTACTTTTAGTATAATATAATTATTTAGGTTGAAAAGAGCTGCTGGAAGTTTGAACTGATCCCCCTTTCAAAGAAGGGTCGAAGTAGATGGCATTAAGTTACTGCATCCCAAAATAAATTATTAAATAAATGAGTTTGTGGCTATTGGCTTGACTTGTTTCAGCTGCTGTGTGTGCTGCAGAACCAAGGAGAGCTGTTCTTTCTCAGAAGCACAGTTTGGCTAAGGTTGACATGGGCCTCTGGAAATCACCTTGCCCAATGCTCCTGCTCAAGGAGGGCCACCCAGAAAAGGCTGCCCAGAACCACATCCAGATGGCCTTTAAATAAATAAGTCAAAAAGCAGGAGAGAGGAAGAGCAAAAAAATGATGAGCCCTCCAGTCACCATGTCACATGATAGTCATAGAAAGCAGTCCAAAGTCTATCAAAAATCAAGGTATTTGTAAGCAAACTGCATTAGAATCCTCTTTTTAAAAAAACAACATTCATCACGCCAGATTATCCAGCATTAGAAGTTCCCTTTTATAAAGCCTATTTCTCTTCCATCATACTTATTAACACTTCCAAGAAATAAGAGGGCCCTGAAGTCTGCAGCAAAGCGATGCTTTAGAGCTCATGAAACGTCTGCACGTTCTTTATTATTAGAAGTGACACCATTGTGCCGTCCAAATGGAGGACTGCCAGAACATGCTGCCAGTCACATTCAGAGCAGCATTGAAAACTCTAACAAAATGCTCTCCTCTCGCAAGTGCTCTCCCAGTTCAGCTCACAAAAATAATTTAGAGAGAACAAGGGTTGTCTGAATTATTAGTGAGCTGTTGAGCATAAAAAGATAGCTTATAGTTGCAGCTGGCATCGCAAGCTTTTGAGGTCATGCAGCAAGCTGCTCTCCTCACACAAGCTTGCTTAATGTGCTGGGTTTGTTTTATGGCAAAAGTCCATTTTTAATAATATAGACGTTATTACAGATTTTATATGAGAGAAGGTGTGTGGTCTAATGAGTTGAAAGCTTTGGCACAGATTTCCTGTGTGACCAGGCAATGTGTCTATGCCCAAAGATTGCCAGCATTTGGGTGAAGAGGGAATAGCATCTCATTTTGCATTTATATAGTGCCTATCACAATGGGAGCTCTATCCCCTGACAGCTAACAATAAAAAACACAGTCTGCTTCTTACTCTGGGAGTCTAATCAAAGGAGATGCCAGCCAGTCATATATTTGTTTTCTGTTAACATGTGATATATATGATTGTCATATTCATTGTTTGCACAATGCCTGCTTATGTTTCCCCAGATTTCTCCTTAAAAAAAAATAAAATACTGTGACTATTATGTGAAGTCTTGCTCACAACCAGACATCAGGTGAAGTTATACAGCAAGACCATTGCATGTGTGAGGCTGTGTTATTTTAACTTACAGCTTGGCTCAAAACACATCGTCTAGAATTAATTTGGGTTGTGGTAGATGGCAGCTGATTCAGTCTAGTTGGTGGCCTGTAGTTGCAAAAGTACTAGAAATAATAATACAGCTGGGCTGTGAGGGGTTGGGTGCTTCTCCTGCCTACTGAGGACTGGGAGCTTAAGAGCCTAAAATCTTGATGTACTTTGTTATTTCTCATTTTAATAGAAAGGAGGCTGGGAAATCCAGTGGCGAATTGGAGCCCCATTGGACTGGGGTGCCATAAACAAGGGAGAGAAGACAGTCCCCGAGTTGGCAGCTTTACCATCTCTGTGCCAGACAGGATGCAACAGTGGATATTAAATGGACAAGTGGGGGCTGGCCTGGGAGTGTGGGGAATGAGGCAACAATAAACCCAAGTTAATTTAGTGGGATAGAAGAGGTCTGGACTTGTTGCTCGTCTCACCTGAGTACTCCTGTGCCTGGGAACAGCTCGTGAGCTCTGTGGCAGAGTAAGGATTGCAGGCTCAAGATGGGGAGAGCTGCAGGTTCCCCAGTCCAGTGCACAGAGACAGGAAGAGATTTTCCAAGTATGTTCAAGATTCACAGGGCTCTGAATAAGGCATTTTTGCTAAAGTATCTCATGTCCAAAGGTGTCCAGCAACTCTCAAATAAACCTAGTGCATGACTAGTTTAAAGCTGGGCGTGACCCAATTTTCATTATTTTAGCCCTAGGTTTAACCAAAGAGAGAGGCTAATTTTCTTACCCTGTGAAATGGATATTTAAGTTGTTCAGTACTTAAGACTTTATAGCAGTGGTGAAAATTTTGGATACTCTGGAGGCAGGTAGATGTATTTGCATGGTAAATTTGTTCTGCTTTATTACATATGTAAATATTTTTTATTTGTGTCCAGTGGACATTCATAAAGTCCTTTGAAAAAGATTTGTTTAACTCAGGAAAACAAATAGCTCCTTTGGGTTGATAAGATGCTTGGCAGAGTAAGGTCTAGGACAATTTTGGCCTTATATGTGAGTAAAGATGGGAAATAGCAGAATGAATAGTTTCAGAGCAGTGTACCCAGGGCACCAATTGGTACCAATATTAATTTTTCTGTGGTGACAAGAGCTGCTGGCTTCTGTTTCCACCAAAACTCAGGGCAATGTTTTGGGTGCTGTGATAAAAGTCAGTCATAAGCACTTTCTAGAAGGTTCCAGTCCAAATTACCTGTTTTTCTACACAGAGGGGGTTTTCCTACATTCACCTCCTTGTCTACCATAGATGGGTAGACACTGGTGTTTTTTTATTCTACTATTCCCCTAAAAAAAGAGGGGACTGGGCCCAAATGTATTCTAAAAGGAAGTGCTTTTGAGAAACATTCCAGTTCAAGTTCATCTTGCCTTTAGCAGCAATCCTGGTGTTGCACAGTCCTCCTTCAATTTGTTATTAATTCAGTTCATTTTCATTCAGTTCTTTCTGCAATTTCTGATAAGATGGCAAAAGAACTATTTTGTTTA
This sequence comes from Cyanistes caeruleus, assembly GCF_971803275.1. Taxonomy (NCBI): domain Eukaryota; kingdom Metazoa; phylum Chordata; class Aves; order Passeriformes; family Paridae; genus Cyanistes; species Cyanistes caeruleus. The sequence continues at coordinate 5,157,776 of NC_141704.1, read as the reverse complement.
ATGAAAATAATCACATCCATGCCCACACACACACGTACAATCAATCACATTTTAAGTATATTAAATAGTGGTGCCGTAAATACTGTGGGAAGTAAGTGGGTTTAGAAAGCATGACCTCAGAACAACTGTGAAACAATTTGCTGCTGACAACATTTCTTTGAAAGGAACAGGACTGGATTTATTGTAGCTAAATGGTCCATTGGGAAACATTCACTATTTTCAATGTCACATACAGGAAACCCACTACATATCTTTTTAAGAGAAAATGTGTCCTTCCGATTGTAGATTTTGAGTGAAATATTGGTCACGTGTCTTGGGCAAATAACTTTATTTATAGCAATGAAGATTTATTTTAACATTTATATATTAATAGATACGTGTGATTGAGAACCAAAATTTCTAAAACTGTGTTTTCTACCTTAACTCCAAAGTAGAGAACAACAGAAAGCTGAGCTATGCTAGAAACAGATCTCAAATCATAGCAGTGTCTCCAAAGATGAATATGGACAGATGAGATCTTTCCTCTTGTTGCTGCTGAGAGCTGGCCAGGTGGACACAAGCTATGGTCTGGAAAAGCTGCACAGCTGTATGACCTGGAGAAACTGCACAGCTGCAGTTTCCACGTCCCAGAGCCCACATTGCCTCTGAGCTGGGGTGGGCTCACGTGCAGCCAGGTGTGGCTTTGCTTTTACAAACGCTTGGCACAGGACTGGAGCTGCTCTGCAAATGTTGGTTCCTGTTGGCATGAAAATTAGAATTATTGAATCACAGAGGTTGGAAGAGGCCTCCAAGATCATCAAGTCCAGCCTTTGACTGAACACCACCATATCAACTAAGCCATACACCAAGGGCCATGTCCATGTCAGTCATTTCCTGAATGCTTCCAGAAGAGGTGACTCCACCACTTCCCTTGTCAGCCTGTTCCAATTCTTGACCATCCTTTAAGTGAAGAAAAAATGACAACATTTTTCCAAATATCCAGCCTGAATGTCCCCAGCACAACTTCAGGCTGTTTCCCCTTGTCCTGTCTCTGGTTGTCTGTAAGAGACCAACCCTTACCTGACTAAAACCTCCTTTCAGGTACTTGAAGAGAACAATAAGAAATCCCAGAGCTTCCTTTTCTCCAGGCTAAACAAATATGTAGGGAAAAGGTCTGATGGTTGATTCAGAGTTTGGAATAACAGTTTTAGGTGTTAAACCACCAAATTCTGCTCTCTCTGGTTCTTCTGGCTGTGCCTGTGCCATGGAACCATGGGTCCCAGGATGGAGTGCTGGGTTCTGGTCTGTCCCTCCATTACCATGCTCCATGGCACAGATCTGGGCTGGGACAGATAAAACTCTCCCAGGGAATGTTCAGACATAATTTGGATGATAGCACAGGACAAGCATTGTTTTCAATAGGCTATTTGGATGTAGCCACCCTGCTGGGATTTTTTGGGAGGGAGAGTTAGGCATGTGGACATGAGTCAGGCTGCACCACTCAGCCTCAGGGCCAAGGAACAAGGCTCACCTGTGTGGTTCTGCACTAGTAAGGTGCTGAAGGAGAACTTCCATCTCTCAGGCCTCCAGACATAAAATGGGATCACAGTTTGTTGCCAAGAATGGAGCTCTGGAAATAAGTGTATTAAAAAATAAGGTACATAACTTTTGTGGGAAAAGTGTATTTTACTTGTGATTTAAAAGCCTAAGACACTGCACTTTCTAAAAGCAGATAAACAATTTTATTTTCTTTATCTTATACTGTTTTTCAAAAATGCTTATCTAAAACAAAATGTAAAACCCATACAATTACCATATTTGGGAGTTTAGTGTATTTTCATTTCTTAATTATACTGTTGTAACAGCAAGCTCATGAAATTGATGTTGAAATTCCTATCTTTCTAATCCTCTGGCATACATGAGAAATCTATTCTTCTGCTAATATTCTGAATCAAGGTCTTTTTTACATTAAAAAATTATTTTACAGTCAATTTTGCAGTCAAAGATTTTTCACATTTTCAAATTGAAAACAAATTGCTGATAAACACATGAGAAAAATTTTCCATTCTTATTTTCAAAGTCCACACCCAAAAAAAGGAAGGAAGGAAGGAAGGAAGGAAGGAAGGAAGGAAGGAAGGAAGGAAGGAAGGAAGGAAGGAAGGAAGGAAGGAAGGAAGGAAGGAAGGAAGGAAGGAAGGAAGGAAGGAAGGAAGGAAGGAAGGAAAGGAAGGAAAGGAAGGAAAGGAAGGAAAGGAAGGAAAGGAAGGAAGGAAGGAAGGAAGGAAGGAAGGAAGGAAGGAAGGAAGGAAGGAAGGAAGGAAGGAAGGAAGGAAGGAAAAGAGGAAGAGAGAAATGTTGAGAAAGATGTCTTTCACACAGAGAGGGAGAAAATACATGCTTAATGAGATATTTTTAGAGTATTTTATACTGTGGCTTCAAACACTGTCCTTACATTATATCTTCCCTGTCTCAAGTAGGATAATAGGGTGTTTGATTTTATGCAAAAATTGAGGGGAATTAGTAACTTTGTTTATGTGTATTTGCTCCATGTTACAAAACAAATCTCTTTATTGTGTATAAAAGGTGGAAAAGCAGAGAAGGAGAACAGAAAACCAAATCTTAATGGCAATGAGCAATGGAACTGGCAGGAGTAATTACTTAACATTCTCCTTGCCTGAAATTATCTATTTCCATTCTATAGCATCTTTGGTTGTCATTCCTTTGCCTATGTGGTTGTACATAGACATCCTTTGTTTTTAAATCCAAAACCATTATCATGCTACCTTTAAAGTTTAAAGGGATCACCTGTGCCACTTTGTGCAGGCTTTGCACGACTTCATTACCTAAATAGAACTGTGGGAACAGATTCTGAGTGACCCTCAAGCCACTGAGACTCTCAAGCCTGTGGTTTGATATTTTATTTTATTTTATTTTATTTTATTTTATTTTATTTTATTTTATTTTATTTTATTTTATTTTATTTTATTTTATTTTATTCTATTTTAATATTTTATTTTATTCTATTTTAATATTTTATTTTATTCTATTTTAATATTTTATTTTATTTTATTTTTTTTAATTTTTTTTTAATGTCATTCCAAAGGCATCCAGAATATTCTTTCAGTGACAATCTTATAGAGACCCAGATTTGTTGGGAATATATACATCTGCTTTATACTGAAGACCAAATTCTGCCCCATTGTGGGTATCTCTGAGGATGTTGTAAAGAGTGACAAGTTCCCTCAAGGGCACAGATTTCATTTTGTCTTCACCACTGTCCCCAGAAATCTGGTGTTTTATTCAGAGTGTTTACCTATGAAACCAAACCACTTTCCCCCAACCATCCTGGAATCAGATTTTGTACCTGATACCTCTGTCCCATGGAGCTCTGTATGGGTCTTACACATAGTCACGTTTTTGAATTCAAATCTCCTTTAATGAAGGGAGGCTTGGAAGCAAGAGGAAAAGATGGGAGGACCTGATATTTTCTCTAACCATGGGAACTCATCAAATTTTTTCTGAGACAGAGGCCAGGCCGCACCATCACTTGGACTTTAGGACTTTCACAAGGCATTTTAGATACCTGGAGGTTTTTGTGCCAAATTATTATTCTCGTTACAGTTCAGTTTCTATTACACAGAATATGGTTCACAGAAGAGAAGGAATTGCAATTTGTCTATTACTGACATGCTGAACTGTCAGCATTCATTCAGTGGGTGCCTTTATTTGGGGAATATCACAGACTCATAGGATGGTTTGAGATTGAAGGGACCTTACAGAGATCACCAGGTTCCAAGTCCCCTGCCACAGGCAGAGACACCTCCCACTAGAACAGAATATACTGGAATGTTGCCAGAATTCAATCTGTTGGACTCATAACAACACTTTGAAATTTATCTCACATCCTTTCTCTACACCTGTTTACAAAACATTTTGCTGCAGCTACTTCCTTCAATGAGTGAGCCCATGCACATGTCCACCCCATCCTAGAACAGGAATGGCCATCTGGGTCCTGATGGGTTTTCTGCTCTGTAGGTTTCATCCCAAGCCTTTGCCACGTGCTGGAACTGACTCTATCCAAACAGGACCCTTGCCCCATGGGCAGGTAGTAATGACACACTGCTGTTGTACCTGAAGTTATTACCCAACATACTTCAGCCGCTGGGCAAAATCCTTACTCTCCCACATGTTTCTCCAACCTTATTTTATTTTCATACATTAAAGCCCATCCTTACTGACATCATTAATGGCCTACATAAAATCAAACGTGTAGGAGATCAAGTGGAGGAATCAGTGCTTATATTTGGATGTTATTGTTTAAAGCAAAGCCAGATCATTAGATCAGTAAACAGTACTTTAGCTAGAAACTTGGTCAGATGATAAGCACATAGTTTATTATTAGATAGTACTTTATTATACTTTCAAAGACAAACTAGATTAACGGGCAGAAATGATCATTTTCCATTAGTAATTAAAGTGATGCAATATCTTTGGAGCTAAACCATGATGAATTTTTGAAGGGAACAGGATTAGAATTTCAACATAGGGCTGGATCCAGACTTTTATGGGAAAGCTCATTTTCGCACTGCTCACATGGAGCTTCACAGTCTACTTCAAAAGTCTTCTAATCCCAAACCTGCTTAAATGTCTGTTTAAATAATCTTTATTTGAAAACAATGTTTGGCTTAGGTTAAATAAAAGTCTGTCTCTTTTAACCTAGTACAAATCATGATAAATCCACTCAAGTCAATAGTCAGATTACAGTGTTGACATCCAAGTCTTTCAGAGGGTTAAAAAAGGCAGAAATAAGAAAGTAAACAAGATTTCCAAAGATTCTTGATTAGATGTTCAGCGGGTTCATATCTCTCCCTAGTGCCTACACATGAATAAAGGCCCAGAGGAGGATCTCAGCCTCCCACTCTGACTTTCTGTTGCAAGTAGATATTGATGTGAATGTCTGGGGTTGAGCCAACTTATGAGGTCTGGATTTTGGTTCAGATCCAAAACTGATAGAATTTTGTCTTCTGGATTTTTGTTATACAGTTTTACCTCAGCAAAACAAATGAAGAGATTTCAAGGTTGTCTCTGGTATGAACCTAAACCCAAAACAAAAGCTGTATTTTGTCTTGATGCACTTCTGTTTATTACCTCCTGGCCTATCTCTGTTCAGTAGGAAAACCCAGAATATCAGGGGATTTGGGATATTCTGTCACTGCAAACACATCTACTGCATCACTTGGGCTATTCACTGACTCCAACTGCCTTTGAAGCATTTGTTGAAAAAAATGTGAAATCTCTGCCTTGGTTTCTTGTATGTGGTATGTCAAGCTATGAATTAAAGTCCCAAAGTTATGCATAAGTCACTGATGTGTTAATTTGGTTAAAGCTAGAGGTGAGCAGCTCATCTTTGTGACTGACAGATACAGTATTAGCACCTGTGTCTGCCTTGCTTGGCTTCTCTCTCTTTCCATTGTAATTGCATCTAAAATCCATACACGGAAAGACTCAGAGTTACTCGTCAGAGTTCATCTGTCCTGGAGAAACGGCAGCAACAGCTTTTGCTTTCAATTATTACTAAAAAAAAAAAAAAAATAGTGGGGGGAAGATTTTTATTCTTGTGCTGATTTGTTGCTGGTGGCAGACAACAAGTTTAGCAATATTTACTATTTCTAAGATGTTGGCTATTTCTGATTTAATTGACATGTTGAGGCTCACTATTGCAAGAGTCAGGAGAATTATCCACTCTCTCTTTGCTGATCTTTCAAAGGATTCCATTCAGAATCCAAATTTTGCAGCCATGCCCTCTCCACTGTCAGTTTAATACACAGTCCTGCACAGTTCATCCATCTTTTAGCCATGCATACACGCATCTCTTCCAAAGCTCTTCAATCTCACATCTTCTCCATCAAATTCCCTGTAGAAGGTGGGCTGCTTCCAGCAGGACTGAGAGCCCACCATGTAAGTCATGCTGGTTTTTTACCTTTGATGAGAATTTATCAATCTTCTGCTCCTGAAATAATTCTGGATGCATTTCAGATTACTTAGTAGTGTTTAATCTTCAAAAAATGCTCACTGAAGGAATACTGGAGATACAGGAAGATGTACATGATGGAACATAAGAGCATAGATTTGTAGGATGAAAAGAGGGGAAAATTTTTTGGTTGTTTTGTTGGTTTTCTTTTTTTAATCAAATGAATTGTACATGTACATTTTACTCGATAAAACTTTTAGTTGTGTCTGCGCAGCCACTCAGATTTATCTGTATATAACCAAGGAGACCGTTTATATATATATATACATATATATATACATATATATATACACACACACACACACACACATATATATGTATGTATGTATTTGTCTGAATTTTACTACTCTAAATAAAAAAAATACAACTTTTCCTCACTTCCTCCTAAAAGTACTCATGGAAACATTAGATAACTATCAGGAGCTTCCTTAAGCACAGAAATGTCATCCTCATCCATTTGACCTGCTAAGAAATTAATCTCACATGGTTGTAAGTTTGAGAGAGTTTTTAAGAAGGTAAATGCTTTTTTTTTTTTTTTTTTCATTTTTCCCCCTTTTAATAGCAAATACTATCAAGAATGTTTGAAAACTTTCAGAATTCCCATCCAAGTTAATCCTTTTAAACCTAGCTATGCTTATTAGCTTTCTTTGAACAGATAAGGCTTAAACAGATGTGTCATTTGAAGAACTGAAGTCAATTTAATAGCAAAGAAGGATACAAAATAGTGGCTACAGAAGGTGAAATGTGGCATTTGATGAAATAGTGGTGATACATTTTTAAATCTCTTCTAAAACTATATTGTTGAAATGACAGAAATTACTAGTGAGCTGTTATGGTTTTAGGAATTATAGGCATCAACCTATTTAGTGGTGCTAAGAAGCAGCTTGAATCCCTGGCTGTCTCTCTCAAGTCATTTCTGATGGCATGGCAGCTTCTGCAGTTCTCTCTATCTGCCGACAAGGAGTGCCTCGAATTTATCAGCCGGTGGGTTGAAATGTAAAGATAGGAAACCTCTTTATCCATCTTTAGGAGCAGAAGGAAATTCTTAAGTCATCTGAATTAAAATGGCAATTTTAATTGAGTTGGCGCCTGTATCTCATTGTGCATCCCCCGCGGACGGTGGCAGCTGAGACACACCACATCACCTCATTTGGATTGTCCTATTGTGCCAGGGGATGTGTCTGCTGGGGCTGGGCAGGGTGCTTTAACAGGGATGTGTGTAGCAAGTGTCTACAGAGTTGAAAGACATTTCATTAGACATATCTGCAGCATACACAGACGGGAGAACTTTACAGTAAGGGCATATCGTGCTGCACCGTCAAGGAAGAGTCAAAGGAAATTTTTCCACTTTGCCATACAAAGCTTATCTTGGAAGGTTATTTACAGTTAATATTCCAAACAGGAGCTTCTGAGTTTCAGAGCCATCTCGGAAAACATGCTCTGGGAATTTAAAGCAGAGGCAGTTTTGGAAACAGGAGGTGCAGAAAGATCTGGAGGGGGGAGCTTCTGGCTGAACAGCTTTTATTTTCTGCCTCCATTTTAGCAGATATTTGGGACCTGACTCCCTAAGACAGCAGCCCACTCACCATGGGAGAAACCTCAGTTTTAGGGTCCCTCAGGAGCGCCCCAGCAGGATGCAGAAGCCTTACTCTAAACATAAATTAAGTTCTTTGGTAGCAATCCCTGCAATTATAAACCATTGCAAATTGCCTTAGCATTTCTTTCCCTTCTGCAGTTGCTGTAATAAAAAAAAGTTTTGTGTGTATTTTTCCAGTATTTTTGTCCCTGAGGAAAATCAATCCAAACCTAGATTTCAAGCAATTGTAAATCTACCTCTTTGCAAATCATCCCAGAGGTAACCAGGGGGTTGGGGAAGGGTTAACACCTGTGTCCAGGCTGGACTGTCCAGTGAGGATCAGTCCAGCAGATGAGGTAATAGGGTTTTGCTGAGGCAGAGGAAAGGGATTGCTTAATGAGAGATGAACCAGAGCTGGAGCCAAATTTAAATTAATTAACTTCAGCTAGACTGAAATTCTATTGTGAAAAGTCAATGACTGGGGCTAGTGAGCAAACTTGGAAACACCAGGCTGGGAAGGGAGTAAAATAATGAGTGTGGATCTCACAGAGACACTGATAACAAAGCCCTCAATGGCTTGCAGCTCCTGGTGCTCTGTGACTTGCCAGAGCTGTCTCTGGGCCCATCTCTGCGTGACCAGTGTTGCTAAGTCCTGAGTGGTAACTGCACACTTGCCTTTGCAAATTCAGCCTCAGAACTGGACAGATCAGAAGCCTTAGATCCTTGTTTTATAGAAATCCCCACCTCCTGGAATAAATTTATTATAAGGCCACTGCAGCTGTTTTACAGTATTTCTATTTATGCTTTTTTCCTGTATTTCAGGGAAGAGAGAGTAAGGGAGTAAAATCTAAATATATAAAAAAATGCTTCAGACATTAGCACAATCCTGTCATTCATTCATTTTGCAATTTAATTTTTTTTTAAGCCAGCCTCCCTATTTTGAGTGTATGAAATTCACAACATGTGACAAAAGCTAACTTGAATAAGCAAGCTCTCCATGACTGAATCTTTTAATATTAATGCTTTTGTTCATATTCAGTAAAGAAAATCCTGGGCCAGATCCTCAGCTATTGCCAATGGGGGAGGCACAACCAAAAAGAATCTTCACAGAAGTCAGTCATACCATTCCACCGTCTGGCTCTGTAACACCGGGTTTTAAATTGTATTTAAAAAAAAAAAAATGCTGGAAACCTTAATTTATTTAATTTAATTTATCTAATTTTAATTCATCAGAAAGTCAAATAATGTTGCATGTTGTAGGTCCCATGGGTAGCCAGTGGAGACATTACCATCCCTTCAAAGACCTCAGTGGTCTTTGGAGAAGTCACCTTGTCAAGAATTTTTTCAGAGGCAGCCTGAAGAATAGACAGAAAGATTCGGGGTGAACGGAAAAAAGTGGAAACTCTCCTCAGAGAAGTGCAGGCAAGAAAGAAAACTAAAAATTTGGGATGGTCTCTGGCTGTTGATTCTGTTTCAACAAAGCAATCTAAATTCAATACATTAGATAAAGTATTGAGTATGTGCTTTGCTGATCAGTGCTGAGACAAAGGTGTAGATGCCAACTGTTTAGCTGAGCCAGGCTTCATAATTTTTGTTGCTATTTTACCATTAACATCAATTTTGAGGTCTGTTAATAATATAAGCAGAAGGGGCCAATTGGGCAGTAAGGGCTGACAGCAGCAGCTCAAAGCTGCTGTGACACAGACCCAGGGATGTAGAATAGAACCCCTCCATTGTGCTCCTGCTCTCTCCTTTAACAGACTAAACACACCACATGTGTCTCTTTAGGCACTTAGAAAAAGATGTTATGAAATGGCTGCAGTCACAAATGGAGTTTTAAATGGTTTTAGCGTAATATGGCAATCTGTTTACAAATCCTGATGTGTTTACAAAACATATCCTTGCTGCCTAATACGTTTATTTTAACACTTTATTCAGGATTAAATGCCATTTTCACATGCTGGGTTTGTTTGGATTTTGCATAAGGTTGTACCACTTATTCAGGAATGTTGGACAATAATGCAGCATTGGGAAAGAGTTCAACTTTTGTTTGGGTTGAATCACATTCAGCTTCTGTTATTCACCATTTAGGGCCTGAGTCATCAAATAACAGTTAGAACTGTTTAGTTTCTGTTCTCAGACAGAACAGGTGACCTTCTCATTGGCATGACCACAGGCAACAGAAGTTAGTCTCACCTGGACAGAGCAGGACAGAGGTTAAGTAATTTCCAAGATAATCAAGTATTTTTCCATAATAGAGTTTCACTCAGTTAGGAGCAAATATCCACAACTTTCCAGACCAGCATGCAGGTTTGAAACATACTTAGGTTCCTTCCCAGTTCTGTAGATCTTGGTAGGTACAGTTTGCTTTCTATCCCTGTTTTCAGCAGGTGGGGGAATTCTGTTCCATCTAGGTGAACAATTACTTGACATTGGGGGTGTTCTTACTTTCCCAGGATGTTTTCAGTGCATCTCATACCTGTGCTTCACACTGTGTGCCTTGGAAATGCTCCAGACATGGTGAATGTCCAGTCCTGGGCCCCCCACTCTGAGACACTGAGGTGCTGGAGTGTGTCCAGAGAAGGGAAAAGAGCTGGGGAAGGGGCTGGAGCACGAGTCTGATGAGCAGCAGCTCAGGGTGTTTAGCCTGGAGAAAAGGAGGCTCAGGGAATACCTTACTGCTCTCTACAACTCCCTGAAAGGAGACTGCAGCAGGGTGGGGATCAATCTCCTCTTCCAAGTTACAAGCTACATGAGGAGAGGAAATGTACTGAAGATGCATCAGGACAGGTTCAGGTTGGATATCAGGGAGAAATTCTTCACTGAAAGGGTGGTGAAGTATTGGAGCAGGGTGGTGAAACATTGGAGCAGGCTGCCCAGGGAGGCATTGGAGTCACCATCCCTAGAGGTGCTTGAGAAACCACTGGACATGGCACCGGTGTTCTGGTTACCTGATAAGCTGGGGCTCAGTCAAAGATTGGACTTGATGACCTTGGTGGTCTTTTCCATCCTACTTCATTCTATAATTCTGTACCATAAAGTCCCAGATGAAATCTCTTCAGCCACAAACATGATCATTCTTCCATGATGTACAAGATACAGTAACACATCAGAACCAGAATTCCTTCCTCCTCAAGGTATTCAAGAGACAGCATATCAAATGAACACCACAACTGTGGAATGAAGATCATGTGAACATTTTGTTTCTTTGAGACAATGAACTTCTAGAGAAAGGTTGCCAGCTACCTTGTTCTGGACAATGACCACCAATCACATCTGGCCCTCATGGGCTTTTTTGAAAGATATTATTATTATCTTTTTCCCATCTAATGAATTTTTTGTCTGTTCACTCTAATAAGCAGAATGGACACATAATAATTGATTTATTTACTCTCACAAGAAAGTCTGCCAATAAATCAACTTTTCAAAGGAGAAATTTTAAGTGACATTAGTTAGAAGACCTTACAGTCCATACCACTTTCTAGGCCATAGGTAATTTGTATCGTAGTTGATATGGTCTGTATCAAATAAAAAGACTACATATCTGTTGTGGATTATTTAAATCATATATCTTTACTTCTGGTGAAGACTTTAGCTTTGATACTATTAACTGGAAGGTATTTAGACTTTCTTTTTATCATGTTTTCCTACCAGCTATTATCATAAACTCCAAATTTACAGCCTATATAAAAAACTCAATAATTATAGGACATGACTTTTGGTTTGGTTTTGGGTTTTTTTTGGCATTTAAGCTAAGGGAGTTTCAAAAGCATTTCACTGAAGTTTTAGTTTTCTCCAAATTTCACCTAACCCAAGTCAGCCTGCCCATCTTTGATGTTAACATGGATTCAGTCAAACAAGGCAGCAGCAGACCACACCACATATGCCACAGTGTATTATTCTTTCTAATCAAAAGGTTTGCTTTGGTTTTCAAAGTGTGGGAAACCTGACACAAGATGCTTGTCGCAGATAGGAAAGGATCCTCCGCTCTTCAGCACAGAGTAATAATAACAACAACAATAACTTTGATTTTGTTTCAAGACTTCTCACTTGGGATCCTGCAGAGGTTCTAATATCCCGCCATGCCAGCATATTATTTTTGGATTGAATGACTGGATGAGCTTGATTTACATCTTATCTCGCTCCATAGCCCATAATGTGTTTTTAAATCATGTCTAAACAATTTACCACAAAAGCAAAATTGGAGGCAGGCGGTGGGAAGCATCTTGGATAAGTCAAGCATCAAAGGGAGAAACCTCAGAGGACGAAGAGGGGTTTATTTGCAGCTGCCTGAGTCATGTTTCATGTGGGGTATGGTCCCTTGCTAATAATAAGCAAACTGCTAAAATACTATTCCACACTTTATTAACTTGCTTGGTGAGTTTGGATGTCCTGTGCAGACATGTTCACTGGTAACTTCTTTTCTCTAAGAACCCTTCCCCTGATAGCCTTTCAGATAACTTTAGAAAATAGCTTTTTTCCAATGTTTTCCCTGCCTTATGTCACACTGCCAAGCCTCTGAAGAGGCTTCTGTTGAGCTGTGATGCAGCCTGAACACTCTTAATCTACAGCAAAGGGTCTTCAAAGGAAAGGGACAGACATAGCAAGGAATGGCTGCCTTTTAGAAAATAATATCAATGGTGTTTTTATAGATTGTCAATTACTACTGTTTCTGTATCAAAAGTGGGCATTTGAGGGAGGAAATGATTTTTTGACAAAGATTTTGTTTTCTTTGGAAAGTTTAGCTTTTCTTTTTTTTCTTATAGGATGATTTTGTTTTCATGAGGATATTATTATCAACATTATTACTTAATTTTTAATATATTATCTTCAGTCTTTTTTTTTTTGTTAAAGAGGACAGAAAAGGAGAACAATATTAGAGAATATTGACTTATGCTAAATCAGTTTGAGACTTAGTTTTCAGGAGCAAATTCAATTTTTGAGATAGCTCTCACTAAATTCTCAAGTATGTGGGTACATGGAATTATTAGTGACATTTGGGAAAAGCTGATCAATCTTTTAGTCAGGCAGGCACCAGGATGGGGGGTAATGGCTGACCAGAGCTCTATGGGCATCTCTTGCCACAGCTGAGTCCCACAACACGTTTTGTGTAGCACTCCAGAAACGACTCTCTTTGTTATGTAATGCTTGTGTTGAGCAGTGGCAGGTTTAAAACAATAATATTATGACTCTTTGGAGATCACAATCAGTGTTCCAAACCCAGACTCTGAGACTGTGCTTCATCATAAGTCACAATTGTCCTGAATATAATTTAAAATTATAGACTATAAAAATGCAAGACTTGGCGAAAGACAGAAGAAAAACAGCAAGAGAAAGAAAATTAAAAAATAATTTGTGTAAAAATTGAGAGGTACTCTCTCTTAACATACTCAGTAGTCCTGTATGTGGAGCTGGGATCCTGTATTGTGGTTGGGAAGGAGGAGATGAAAGCTCCTGTACTCGATCAGGCAGAAAAACTATTTGTCCCTTTTTCTTTCCTATCAAATGCAGTTTTCTTACCCTCTGGATCTTGGTGAATGATCCTGAAAGGATGATCCCCACTTTCATAAACAACCCCATCCTTGCTGAAGAAAACACTTCCTCTATTGTCCACCTTTGTAAGCTGTGGTATTTTCTAATACCAAATACACAATTCTGTTAAAAAAAAAAAAAAAAGAAGAAAAACCCCAAAAAAACAACAACAAAAAAAACCCCAAACAAACAACAAACCAGAAACATCTGAATAGCATTTATCTCTCTTATTTACCCCCAGAAGGGGAAAAAAAAAAAAAAGAAAGACCAGCACCCACCAACCAACCAACCAACCAACCAATCAACCAAAATAACCTCCCCCCTTGAGCAATAAGACACTCAAATTCTTTTAGACAAATCTCAGGTGTTTCTTCTCTGATTTATGGGGTTTCTCCCACAAGAGTCTCACCCCCAGAACATATGGGGTCTCTTGAGCCAAGGTCATGCTGCCTCTCAGGAGGGGACCTGAGGACCCACATCTGCAGCCCTCAGTTGTAGAAATGTTATCCCTTCCCCTCAGAGGGTCAGCACTAGAGGGCAATACAGCCACACAGACACACACCAGTGATTTTTAGTGGACAGTGTTTGCTTCACTGACATGAAAAAAGGGAGGGTGGAGATGAGTTGTCAAAACCATGAGTCAGAGAGTAAATTGGTCCCACCTTAACCACAGTCCTCTGCCATGCAGCAATTCTCCTTATCAGATTGCTATCAGAAATTAACATTGGGCAAATCTGCGAGATAAATATCATTAGTTCCATTATTAGAGATAGATGATATAATACAGAGAAGTTTCACAATGGGGTAGAAATTAATAACTGCAATTGCACGTATGCTGTAAGCAACCAGCAAATACAATTTAATTCTGATTAATTTTTTTTAAAATGGTTTAAAACTGGCAAAAAGCATTAAAGTCCAGCTGGATTAACGGCAGCAAAAAAAAAATCCTCAGACAAACAAGTAAAACTGATATTATTAATTACAATCTCTGCTCAGGGTGCCATTCTGAACTTGGCCTTGCCCTCTACTTTACTGAAACTCTATATGAAATGAAGAGATGGCTGATACAGGACAGGCTGAAAAGTTCAATCTGTTGGGACCAGGATTCATTTCAACCCACCAGTGTTCATTATTGCACTAAGTGGTGACATAATTACAGAGCTGGGCTCCCCAGGGACTCTCTTGGAGCTGGCTCCAATTTGCAGGCCACCCTGCAGGAGAATGTCAGCCCTGCTTAAGCCAAGCAGGGGGTTTGTAGGGAAACTGGGCAACTCCATGACATATTGAACATGAATTCCTTCCTGGAAATCTGTCACTCTCTCCCTGATAAGACTGATTTTGAAATTCAGAGAAGGCTGAACAGAGTTTAACTAAATGCTACCCAGCCTGTGTTAAAGCACAGCAAAGCATTTCCCCATCTCCATCACAGTCATGTTTATTTCATCTATCATTACCACCTACATTTCATGGAAAATAAACCCACCACCTCAAAGGCTAGTGAACACCCTTATCTACTTATATTTTGGCATTGCAGTCTTCTTGGTTAAGCAGGCACAAATCTTGTATTTACCTTGACACCAAGAGTGGGAATTTTACACCATGGAGGGATCTACCTGAGTATTTTATATATGTTCATACTCATGAGCTCACTATGGCCCAAGACTTTATAAATATTCACTAGAAAAATGACTGGGATTGGGACCTAAAGAAATGTAGATTTTTAGCATCTTTTCCATGTTTACACAGTGGAACAGTTCAAGGTTTGATGCATCTTTACAACCAGGCTGTGATTGGTACCATGTTTAAGTTCATCAGTGTGTCCTACATAAAGAGGAAAAATATAAAATAACCTTTCCCTGTGACTTTATCCCCTCCAGCCATTTATTTTATGATGCAGTACTTCTACAGCTCCCTGCTGGCTTCATGTGGCTTGACTTTAACACAGATCTGTGCAATGATTTCAAGTTAACAGCAACTCATCAAGGCCCAAATGGCCATAGAGAGCAAGATGCAGCTCAAGAATGCTCATCCTGAAATCCTATAGTTTAAAAGATTCCATATAACTGAAGGAAAGAAGAAAATATATTAAGTCAATATGGAAGAAACTTGGAGAGCTGTGTCGAAATGGGTTTAGGTTGGATGTTAGGAAAGGGTATGTACCCAGAGAGTAGTTGTGCACTGGAACAGGCTCCCCAGGGGAATGGTCACAACACCAAGGCAGAGCTCAAGAAGTGTCATGGACACATGGTGTGACTCTTGGGGTGTCCTGTCCAGGGCCAGGAGTTGGACTCAATGATCCTTGTGTGTCCCTTCCATCTCAGCACATTCTGTGATTCTATAACATATCAAGGCAAATCATTGCCTAGGGTGATATGTAGTGACAATTCTCTTAAACATCCCCAGATAAGTCTAGAACATTTGGAGCAACACACTGGCAATAGGCAAATTCACATTACCAATTAGACAGTTTCTTTTAGGCAAGGCTGACTGAACATTGACATATGCTGGCAAAGAAAGTGGAGCATGTTTTTTAAATGCACATTCTGAGAGATGTGCTTTATAAGGAGGAAGTCCTGATTTAGTCAAACGGGCTGCAACACTTCTTGCAGAGGCAGCTGAATGACATGTAAGGGCTTGCTTTGTATAGAAGGTCAGACTAGCTGATCCAATAGTCCATTCAGAGCTTAAAGTCTCTGGGAGCCTATAGTCTGAGCTACAGACTTAAGCCTCTTACTGGGAGTTGAAACAGTTTTTGTATTGTCCCTTGATCATGTATTGAGGAGAAAGCAGACCAGATGGTGAGCAGTGGGTTGCATGCGCCAGGGAAGAGTGTAATTTGAAAAGGAATCCATCTTCATACTGAGTCATAACAGAAGTTTTATTATTACCTCTCCATGTGTGGGTATAACACCTTATTTAAAGTTGGAAATACAAACTGACTCTGAAGTAAGGATTACAAAGTAGAAAGGCTTCAGGGTGGTTAACAAGGTCTCACACTAAACATCGCCCTATGCCAGAAGATGAAAGGAGAAAATCAACAGAAATATAAACACTTAAAAGTCCTTATTGTTGTTTTCAAATTTGCCCATCCTCAATGAATATATAAGCACAGGGAGGTTATGCTGCCTTGTGTTTGCTCATCCCTGGTCTTTCTCAGCTCACCTATTGCTTAGGTGTATTAGAAGCAAATAGCACCTTAAAAAAAATAAAAATAACCTCTGATTTGCATCAAATCAAAGGAGTTGCAGCTATCTGCAGTTTTACAAGTGGGGACTTCACTTAAGTGATGAAGTTTCAATGGTTTATTTCCTGGTACTTAGAGGAGATTTGTACTACACCAGTAACTTGTTAAGCTGTTACCATGTTTTGTAGGTACTAATTTCTTTTAATGTGAGTTTACTTTGTCTTGCTTTGTTTGCTGTTATTTCTTGAGTGAGTTTGGTTATCTCCTCCTTAAGAGGAGATTTCAGACTGATAGTATTTACCTAAGAGAGCCATGGACATTATCTCAACCATTACTGCATCTGTCATTACTTGGGAGGACTTTCTACTGAATCTAACTAAATGTTTTTGAGTTAACCTGTGAATGTGAACAACTTCTTAAAAATGACATGTAACCATAGAGGTCAATACCATCATGCAAAACATTTTCTAATTAAAATACCAAAAATTTATGTGAAAAGAGGAATGTTAAAATAGTAGTAGACAGACTTGTGTGGTATGTGGGGTTTTTTCCCCCCTAATGTTTGCTCCAAAGATCAATAAAGCCAAGGAAATATCCTCTTTCATTGTCTTAATTGGGTCCCATAAAAACCAAAATGGCTATGTATTTACTATTGTATTTATAAAATAGATGAAACAAGTAAAGTGTCTCTAAATTCATAGGCAGGGTAACAGCAAGTTCTAGATGCCTTTGAAAGCCCAAGAGTTGCACATAAGCCAAAAGCATTGATTTGGATTCCCAGCTTGATGATGAGCTCAATAAAAAAAAAAAAAAAAAATAAATAATTTCCCTCACAATGAACATTTACAGCATATTCTCAACAGATTACTCTTTGGCTGGCCCCAGTTTCCACTGAGAAACAAAAGGTAAGTTTTGGGGAAAGTTGAAAGGAACCTTGTAAAGATTTCATGAAACATTTCAATGTCAGGATTTGGTGTGAGAATTTGTGGGGGGCTGCTGGCCACAGTGAAGGGGTGCTTTAATAAATGCACCCCTCACCAACTCAGTTTATACAATCATTCTGGCAAAGGTCCTAAACTTTTTTAAGTAAAATGTAAAAATTTGGGAGTGGAGATCAAAGCCTAAAACTCCCTTCTTCCAGTTAAATATCCCTTCAGCCCTCCTCTATGTACTAGCATCTCTTGAAGGTTTGACACAGCGTGACTTTATCAACAGAACTGGAAATTACAGGAGCCAGACATTTGAAGCCAAATAGGAAACACCAGCCAACTTTCATCAAATATCTGAATTTCCATAAAGAGTTGAAAAACCACTTTCTTTTCTTTCTTTTTTTTTTCTTGTTCTAGTGTGCACGCATTTCCTCCCCTTACTCCCCCTCTTCCCCATTATCCCTTTTTTCATCATTTTTAGTGGTTTTCACACTTGAAGTGTGAAAGAACCCTTAGATAGTCCAATTAGTAAATTTTTGTACAACTTTTGACTGGGCAGAGATTCTGAGGTCCTAAAATTAGGTCACACCATGTTTCAATTTCCAAGTATTTGCAATTACTACAAAAATTCCCTGGAAATTTGGAAATTTTTATTTTATTTTTTTCATTATGATTTGAATCAGGGGTGCATAAAAGAAATATCAAACAATCCCAGCCAAAATCATGAGCATCTTCCTGCTTTTTTCATCACCTTACTGTCTCTGCTAATCACTGTTGTAGACCCAAGAGTTAACCTTCCTTCTTTCCCACAGAGAATTTAGGATCAAAACAAGCAGAAATGGTAACAAGTAGCACATTTAATAGGCAAAAACAGAATCACAGAGACTCAGCAATTTTCCTGAAGTCACACTGGAAGTCCTCTAGGAAGGCAAAGACTCAAGCCTGGACCTCACATCCAGGTCTACAGCTCTAATATTTAGGTGGAATATTTATTTTATTCACATATTTTAAATGCAACAGCAACAGTTTAAAGTGCAAAACCATTCTCAGGCAGGTTGTTCCTGGCTCTGATGTACATTTTTTCATACTGGAAGCGCAAGATTTTAATGAATTTGTGATTATTTATTACCGTAAACTGGATTATGTGACACTGTCTGAGCTTATCATAATGAACCCGACTACAGCACCCACAATACCTCCTACACAAGGGAACAAAAAATTTCTAAGAATCAGATTTCTAAGTATGATCTTTGGTGAATACCAAAGAAATATGAATCACTTGTCATGAGTCACATGAAAATGTTACAAGGCATAAAACAAGGGCTGTTCACGTGAAACATTTTGCATGAGAAAAGGTGGCCAGCTGAATAGGTCAGCAAAGTGGCTGCAGGACCGGTGAGTTTCCACTGAGATGCTTTTTTTGGGTTTTTTTTGCGTGTGTGAAAAACAATTAAAATCTCCTTTCTTGAAGACACTGATGCAGAGGGAAATGAGAATTGAGAATAGCTGTATTTAAACACAAGCCCAGCAAAAAAAGGCCCACCCTTGTCAAGACCAATTAACCACGCCGCAAGTTTCTAATGGATGTGAGAAGCAGGTTTATCTGAAAACAAAACTATTTAATAACAGGTTTTCTATTGCTCATACCACATTAATGCCATAGATCTGGTGTCTAAAAGACAAGCAGTGTACCTGCCTTTAACCCTCTCCTTATTACATGATTCACTGTTGTGTCTGCTGTGTAATTTGGCTGTACCTGGGCTCATTTTGCAGTGGGTCTCAGTGTGAGGCACACTCAGTGTGGTCTGAGCTGGGTGAAGAGGCTGCTCCTGGTACCTACGTGAGGCACTTTAGAGACAGCTTGGGAATCTCCACTGAAACCACAGATCCTTTGGTGCAGAGATGCCCAGAACATTTCTTTGTGGATCTATTCACATCATGCCTGTAAGAGGGAGAATTAAAATCTTTTGTCAGCTCTGTTTTGGAGATGATAAACAGCTGCCTGGTGAAATGGTGGGGCTTGCCCACACTCAAACAGAGAGTCTGGGGAAGAGCAAGGAGCTGCCCCCAAATTATCTCAATCTTGCTCAAAAAAGTGCTTTGCTGCCATAACATTCTTGTCCCTGGGGGAGCAATGGAACACAACTGTGGAAAAATTTCAGTTCTTCATTTTTATAACAGGACTCTTTTAAAAAGCCAAATTTGAAGTGCAAAATACTAATCTATGTGGGTGAACATTGGGCCACCAAGGGCAGAGTCTGATTTGTCTGTTGGACAGATGGCAAAAACACCAGATAAAGGCAACAGACATAGCTTTGGTTGTCTTGGAAGTTAGGAAAAACATAGCGGTGCTTTTTGTACTCTTTTTGTGTTTATGCTGTTTGCATAAATGGTACCTGACCTGGTGGTTTTCTGGAGAAAGAACAGGGAGGACATGATAGATACAACCAGGTGGACTCACAACCATCATGAAAAGAAAGGGGTTTGTCCCAGAAAACTTTTTAGACAGCTGATGCTGCTCCACTAAAGTTGACAGAAGTGTAAGAAAATGGCAAAAATGTAAAATAGCTTTTCAAAGCATCCGTTTTTATCCCCACTACAGTGTTTACTTCTCCTTTAATATACTGAAAAGATTTCCATCCCAGAGGAACGTTCTGGACATGCTGTATTATATAGTAACATTATGCTCTAACGTTTCAGTCATCTAAATATTGTTTTTGGGATTACTCATGGAAACTTCACAGTGGAAGAGGAAAGGGGAAGGGAAGTTGCATGGAGAAGGGAGGGGGGAACAATCCCCTATTAAAGCTCCATTAGCTCCAGAAAGGAACTCTGTGAAGTGCATGAAAAATATTGTGGATTATTCAAAGACATCTATAATTTGAGTGTCTGTTTTCAATGTCAAGTTTTCTCCTAACCCCTATCAGTTTTTTGCCTCTTTTTTTTAATTTCCTTTTTTATTTTATTTTATTTTATTTTATTTTATTTTATTTTATTTTATTTCTGCAGAGGAGGATAATGATTATTACAGAAGTAAGTGGGAAAAGATGGATTGTCTTTATATGTAGTCTAAGTGTTGGGTAAGGCAATTAAGCGGAACAGAAAATAACTAGGATTAAAAGCCTTTTTCAGATCCTGCCAGGGCTGAAATCGTTGTCACAGGGAAGATGTGTTTAAGCTCCAGCAAAGTTTGGGTGAGGCAATTGTGAAGATGACGGTCTAGGACTGTAAAACCTTCAAAATGGCAAACAGAGGAGAAGGCTTCCCATGAAGGAAGAACACCTTCTCTTCCCCTCCTTCTCCCCTCTAGTGCTCTTTAATGTCAGAAGTGAGCTGCACACCTGTGATAAATATAACCCCACAGCTGCCACTGGGGCTGGGAGCGTGGGCAGCAGTGGGTGGGGGACAGCATCTCCCCTGGCCCAGCACAGGCTCCTTTTAGCTGGGGTTTCTCTGGTTTCCAGAGAAAGCAGGTGCTGAAGTCGGGCTGAATCACTGAGCTGGCAACTTTTGAGTCAAGGCTGAGGAAGGGGTTATTCAACAGCTTTCACATTCGGGGTGGAGAGTGCTGAGAGCTCAGGAAAGAGAAAACCCACACGAATTCAATCGGCAAATTCAGCCGGCGAAAGCAGGAGCCTTGAGGAGCAAGGAGCAGGAAAAAAAGAAAGCAGGAGCTCTCCCTCCCCACAGGGGAGGCTGCAGGTAAAACAATCCCTGTGAAATGACACAGTGGATGCTGTAGTGCTGATTATCCCTCAGCATCAGACCACACTTCTTTGCTTTAGACAGCCAGCTTTAGTAGGCTTCGAGCCACGTGGAGCGAGAAATATCGGAAAAAACAACCCCTGGTAGACAGGCACAGAGGGAGGAAGCAGATTTAAGAAACCCCTCCCATCTGAAGCAGGGCACAAGCTGCTCCCAGAGCGGTTTCCCCTCCAGCAGCCTCAAAACAGCTCCATTTTGCAACCTCAGGTGCCAGATCCCTGGATGCTGCAGCCTTTCCTCTTCTCCTTCATGCCTGCACCAGCTCACCCCCAGCCCTCCCTGCTGGGTCAGGATGACAGATCTAAATAACAGGAGTAATGACAGCTGATGGTATAATTAGAGCAGTGAATTAAGTGTGGGAGTCCTGCAACTTGAGAGGTAGCTTGTGACCTCTGGGCTGTATCCATCATTGATGTGTGCCCTGGGACACCCCTCTGCAATCAGTGGGATGGCACAGGCTGCAGGTTGAGAGCACATTTCATCCCATTTTTTTGGTCAAAAACCTGCTCTGTTAGAAAAGGCAGCACCACACTCAACCTGCTTCATGGTTTGGACAAGAAAGTGAATTTGATGCTGCACTGAGAAATTCTTCCTCTACCCACAAATAATCCACTTTGGTATTTATGTTTAATAGTAGCAGTGTGTAATATTTCTAAATTGCTTGTACTCCAGGTTGTGTGATCAGGCACTAATGGACCTCACTGCAACCCTGCTCTCCCCAGGCAGCAGCCTGAACTCACAGACTGGCTTCTGGTTCTTACGCTCATCACTGCTGCACACATCACCTCTGCAGCTGGAGGGATCAAAAAGTTGTTTTTCCCTTGTGTTACGCAGTGAAATTTCAGACCCAGAACTTTCTGGCATTTGCTTCTGAGGAGAAAGTGGGGAAATTAATCTGTTCTGTTTGTTCTGGCTTAAATATGGAAACATCTGTTAAACTGCCTCCGATTGCCTCCTGGCTGCATTAAAGTGATGACAAATTTTGCCACTGATTACTGAGTCTATTTCACTTTTTCTTTTTTTTTTTTTTTTTCATGCAATTCTGTGCAGTGCTCAGGACTGCTGTACCTGGTGGTTTAGCTGCCTGCAAAATGATAGGGACTGGATCTGCATATCAGCCTCACATGTTGTATCAATGAGCTGCCCCACAGCTATACATCACTGCAGAATTTTGTCAACTTGTTCAGGAAGGTCCCAAATATCTATATTAAATATATGTATGATATCTATACACACTCCACATATATATATGTATAATCAATTTATATATATATATATTCTTTTATATGTACATGCATATCTATGCTTGTACCTTGCCTCTGGGTTGGCTTTATGACCAGAAACTGATTTGAGAAATGGAAAAGGATTTAAGCAGAAATCCTATTGCTGAATACAACATATCAGTGCTAAGCAAAGAGTTCAAAGTGGAGGTGCAGAAAGAAGTTCTTAACCAGGGAACGCTGGCAAGGACTGCTCAGTGCTTTGCTGGGGAGATGGACCAAGTTCTAGCAGTGGTCACCTCTCTCCCAGGAACCAGAAGATAAACCATAGGCCAATCCTGCAAGGCCAAAAAGTGATCAAAGGAGGGGGAACATTCTAAGGGAGAAAAAAAAAATTATTTTGGATATTTCTGGGTTAAGGAATAAAACTCCTGAGTGTCTGAGTGAAGAGAGAGAAGAGCATTGAGAACAGGATGAACAGAGGAGATAAAGGGCTGGGAGGTTTGGGTCCTGCTCAGAAGTTTGATTCAGTACCCAGTGCCCTTAGGAAAAGGCACTGATGAGCATTTTGGGATGCCTGTAATCGTTCCTCAGCTGCTGAGGCAACCTCAGATTGCAGAGAGCATTTAAGTGGGCTGAGTGTAATTACCTGATTGGCATTAAGTAACAGTGTAATTAGCACTTTTTGGCACATCTTCCTTTGAACATATGGTGTTCAATGCTTCTGTAAATAAGATATTTATATGACACTCCCAGCAATACACTTAATGATGACTTTAAAGGTTATTTTCCACATTTTCCAGAAGTAACACTCAAAGTAGGTGTGCTGGACACTGGGGATTTCTGGTCAACAGAGAGATGGAGTTAATGGCTAAATTCTGCTGACTGCTGTAAACTGTGGCAAACACCAAGAACTTTAAGGAGAAAACTTTTGAGACTGTAGAGGTAGAAGATAATGCATTCATGGCTCATCAAGAAAACTCCTTTTCACATGTAGAACCTGGAGAATTCCTTACTGCACAACAAAACTGAAGATGCAGGAGAATGGCTCAGGATTTCTGTGAGAAATTATTTTAACCTAAACTGTTGGACATTTAAAATACCTCAGTGAAGAAACTGCATTCTGTAGGTCTCTGCTTGGATCTAAGAACTTAATTCAAAGTTTCATAAAGTCAACACTAGATAAACAGCCTCAGTGCATTTGCTGCAATGCTGCAATTAGTCTCTGGTAAAACAGCATCCCAAATTATCAACAAAAGTTCCCATTTGCTGATAAGAGGAAAGAAGTAAAAATATCATAACATTATGATTATTAATATTGTATAAACCCCCTATTTTTAACTGGGGCTCTTTGCATAGATACACATTGCTATCTCAGCTTATAACTGATGGAGGGTAAGAGGAAAATTTTCTTGGGTAGCTTAATTTCATGTTTTCTGCAGGGTTTCTTGTACATTCTTTGGTAACGGTGATTCAGATCATGTGTTGGATCAAGCTTCCTTACTGGAGGATTAGCAAATGTGATGGTTTGTTCCAAGACAAAGGAATGTTTTAGACATTTGGTGGAACCCTGTGGCTGACCATGAATCAAAAGTTTTGGTTAATCACTGCTCCATACCTGTCTAAAAAATGGTGGGGGGAGGAGGGGGTCAGAAATGTAATAACTCCGTGCTTTCTCTGCAAAATTAAATTATTGCAGTCAGCTTTGGATGACGCTATTAAAGTGACACAGTGAGAAATACAACTTTTTTCCCTTTATTGCCTTGAGTCAGTTGATAATTCACAGCAGTGAACAAAAGAAAGTCAGTGGATAACACATGTTAGCAAGGTCTCTGCAAAATTACCTCCGTATTAGACTTTTTCTTTATCACTGAGATCCACTGCCAGTTCACATTAAAATTCAGAGTGCTGACAAATGCATTTCTCTTAACAAGATTGCCATTATTTTTTTTTCTTTTTGCTAGGCAGGATCAGGGCAGAGACTGGTAAGCAGAGCTCCTGACACCCCTGAAGGTTGTTTGTTGAGTGGGAAGGATCTTATCATTTCAGGGCAGCTACATCCAGTTCACAGGGTCTGAAAGTCACATAAAAATCAATGTGAAGAGTTTACTTGTGTCTCCTTGTACCACTGGGGAAGTGAAGGCACCATCTCATGCTCTGGAACAACATCTCAGTGCATCACCTTCCTTCCTCTCCTCCTTCCCATTCACTTCTGGTGTTGCTGCCACCACATGGGCATTTGGAAGGGGATTATTGTCATGGCTTTGCACCTGCAAGGTCAAAGAGGTCAGGCCCCCACAGCAATGAAGGTTATTGTCACATGGATTGTCAGGAGTTTGTGCTTGAGCTGAACTCCAGCTCCCAAACATTGCCTGATGGTCACCAAAAAGGTCTAAGAAAGATTTTTCTATTCTTAATAGTAATAATATATTTTAAAAGTTTTTATTGCCTGACATGAAGCTGAAATTACTCCTCATTGCAGCTGATTTCCTTGTGTGAAAGTTTTAACATTTTCCTGTGCCTCTCTCCTGACCCTCAGCTGTCACTGTGTCCCCCAGGCAATAATCTCAAGTACCAAGCTGAATGTATCTGGCTTTTACACCAAAATGTTTAGCTGTACTAGACTCAAAGTACATATTAAAAAAAAATAAAAAAAAAAAAAATAAAAAAAAAGTAGAGAAATCTTTATCAGGCTCACACATGAGGAATCAGCTCAGATTATCAGTTTTGCAAGATGACCAGAATGAGACTCACCTTCTGATGAAAACTATCACCTCTCCTTTTGATAATAAATCCTGCACAGAAGCAACTTGTCCCTGATTTGGGGCAAGAAATCTCCTACCTCTTTCTAAGCACTGGAACTGTCAAACCTGACAACATGAGAGTTCCTGCTGTGAAATCTGTGCCCATAATCAGTGTCTTGATCTCCAAAGATCTGGATGCTTTCAGCAGATCATCTGACCTCTCCAATAAAAATTTCCAAGCTGATATCATCTGATCAAATCCTCTCAAACCTTGCCTGCCATTTAGAAATCACACACATCCCATCAGAGTGCTGATGCTGATAAGAATTTAATACTCCATAACCCAGAGATCATTGGTAAGACAACCATCTGGGTGGATGCTGAGGCCTAAAGTTGGTGTTGCCATCACGAGTTTCATGTAATGGAGAACAATCCAGAGCTGATGTGCTCCTCAGTTTTTTTCTCTTGGGCTTGCAAACTCAGTTTTATTTTTCATTGGCAAAATCTGAAAGGAAGAATAAGCAAAACTGAAATCCCATCCAAAAAATTCTAACCAACTCCCCCCCACCATGAAACTTCAAAACAGGAGAAGTCAAGTACTAAATGATTGGTGGGATGTCCCTCCCCATCTCAGGACTATTGGAATTAGAAGATCTTTAATGTCCCCTCCCAACACAGAATCTTCTATGATTTTTTATTTTTGCCAGCTGTTCTGTGCACTAGGAGGGTTTTGGTATTTTTGCTTTCTTTTTATTTTTCGCTGCAATCAGGAGAATTAATTTTCAGTTATGGGAAAAGGAAAAAACCTGGTCTCTGCAAACACCATATTTTGTGTATTCCCCAAGTAGATTTCAAACTCACGATATTTAGCTGAAAGCTAGAATTCTTCTTAGACCCTTCTAATTTTCCAGAGGAAAAGAGATTAAATCTGAACTACTGAGTCTTTTTCAGTTTCAATAATGGTTGGTGAGAGAAGACCTGAAACTCTTGCTCTACACTCACCATTGACTGTTCATAGCCAGGTTCCAAATAGGTAATTAAGAGTCATTTTGCTGTTTACTTAATATGATAACCATGGCTCTAATCTAGAGTTTTAAAGTGTTTATTGCCAGGCAAGAGCATAAACACTGAGGGAAGTTTCTTTTGTGATTTCTTGGTGCACTAGATGGCACTAAAGCATGGCTTTTATATGCATGGGGAAAAAATCCCCACAAAAATTGATATGTAGGTTCAGTAAACCTGAACTATTTTGGTCAGGTATATTTTATGAAAGTTCTTTGATATATTATTTGTAATTTTTCATTTTAATTTTCAGATCATCAGAAACAGAGAATTAATTACACCCACTTTGATATTAAAAGAATTTAAAATTGAAAATAAATAATGCTGGGAAGTTGAAAAAAAAACCCTGAAGAAACTAATTTACCCCAGGCTAGATGCAAAATTATTCTAATGTTCAAAGATTAGGGGGCTTGATGCAAGTAAAAAAAAAGTTCTGTACCAATTACATGGCTTTTTCATGAACTTTAGATATCAAAAACATTAAAGTCACAAAAAATGTATAACATCTTCAGGTTTCCTATATAGAAAAAATATTCATAATATATAAGCAAATAGATAGCTCCACACTGTCTCCCAGGCATACCATGTTCAAAACATCAGGTAGAGCCATCCTGTAGGAACAGGGCACTTTTTTCTCCCACAGAAGTATCAAGAAAACAAAATTAAATTTTAATTTTTCTTCACTTCTTCCCCTCCCTTCAAATGGAGAGCTATGGCTCAGCTCATTCGAAGTTGTTTTTTTTTAAGGCATTCTCATGTGTTGTATACAGCACTCTTTGCTCTCTCATATCATCATAATAAACAACAACAAAGGAACTATGAAGGGTGTATCCCTTGTAAAACTTCTAGACAAAACCAGAAAGAAATATGTCTTAGTTCATCTTGGGTATTTTTGACTCGTAATGCTGAGGGTGCTTATGGAGGCATTTCAAGTCTTTATGATGTTTTGGTGATCTCAGGGTTATTCACGGAGTGTTTTGGTAAGAAAGGAAGCAGGAAGAAAAGAACAAGGAGTTAAAAGAAGAAGAATGAAAGAGCAGTGAGGTGTGGACAGAATGTGAGCTCACTCCAGCCCCAGCAGTGATCCTGCAGCCCTGGATTCCCAGCAGCTCTGCTGCAGAATGGAAGTTGCTCCATTTAATGCTTCAGTCTCGAGGGTTAGATGTGAAGTCCAGGGTGCAAATACGTGAGAGTGCAGGTGATGTATGGTCTGAGCTGGGCTAGAAACCAACCAGGCTGAAGATGTTATGGTTTCATGCTCAGCTCTCAGAAGCAGCCATTTACCTGCAGTTCTCTCACAAAAAGATGCAGCTTCCTTTAAGCTTCCAGTTAAAGGACTGATCCATCAAGCACTGGCTCTGCCATGAGCAGAGCTGCTTTATTTTGGGTGTAGAGACCTGAGAATTTGCTCTGATGTTTATAACAAAGCCCATATATATGTAGTATTGGATTTATTATTTTTCTGTCAACTGAGTCAAAGCCTGCATCTAAAGAAGAAATATTTTGTACTAAAAATCTAAAATACCCACATGAAACTATTAAATATGACCCAAGAGCACAGAAGTCCTTGAATTACAGAGTTTGCATCAGTCAGCTCATGTTGTTCTGAGGGCCAATATTTTTAGCACCTCTACAGAAAATAACTTCCCATAGAATCAGAAATGAAACAGTTTCAGTTACACTCATTTTTAACCTTTTCCACATTGCAAATTCACAACTATGGGAAAAGAGAAGGGGAGAAATATGCCATTTCAAATATTTTTAGAGCATATATTCGTCTGAAAACAACAGAAATAATGGAGATGTTAATGTTGCATCCTCTCTAATATCAATTGGTATGATATTGCCACAGAGCTTGAATTTTACTGTTTTAAATATGATACATGACCTTGCCTGTTTAATGAGGATACTATTGATCTAAAATGAACATCTTAAAAAAATTAATTACTGACATTATCGATAACACTTCAGGTTATTAAAAATGAAAGAATGCTAAACTTCCAATTTACTTTTCACCGTGCTGCATGCGCCTCATTCAGTCTAGACAATTTCACCCTCTTTCTCATTTGGTTTCAGCTGTTGATCCCGCTGTGATAAGGTTGCAGCCACCAAAAGGGACTTTTTAAAAAATAAAGTTTCTTAACAAGAAAAAGGGAAAAAAAAATTAAAGCAACCCGCTTGTCCTGGTTCTCTTCCGCCCTGCTTTTATGTCGTGTTTGGTTCCCACGCAAGGGGAATTACAGCAGGTATTTCTTTTACACTCACAACCCTCCGCCTGCTTGGCCTCCAAGTCACCCCCATCGCTGCTTTGGCTGAAGGGTTGGGTAGTGCAGGTGCTCTGCCAAGCTCAGAAGTTTAAGTTTTCATTCCACCTACTATCATGGAGTGCCTTGAGTTGGAAGGGACCTTGAAGAGCTCCTGGTTCCAACCCTCTGCCATGGGCAGGGACACCTTCCACTAAACCTTCTTTCCCCAAGCCCCATCCAACCTGGCCTTGAACACTTCCAGGGATAGAAGCTGCTTCTTTAGGAGCAACAGTCAAACTAATGAGTCCACCTAATTTCCACATCTCCTGCACACAGGTGACACCTTTTTTCTCCTGCAAGCTCCCAGGGCCATCTGCAAACTCTCTAACCAGAAGAGAATCACCCCCAAAGTTGGTCCTGGCCCCTGGGTGTGGAATATCTAATGTAAGAGCATTGCAGACACTCTCCTTGAAGCTGAGCCACAGGAGCTGTGGGGTGAGAAGGGCTCTTGGGCTGCTAACAGGATGAAATATTTCTGATGTTTTATCTTTCTATATTGTCTTGGGAACAAGGCTTGAAAGTCACTTCTGCAGCTAAAATCCTACACAGACAGTGACTACAGAGCTGGAGAGCCTTTGGACTAGTCCCCAGTTCAGCAAGATAAATTAAGGGCACGATGTGCATGATTATTTAAGCACACAGTGTTGATTAGTGACTGTCTGACAGATGTAGCATTTATATAACTTCAGGCATTTACCTGCTAGGTTACTTTAGTGTTTCAGAACAAAATGTATATATTTTCCCATAAAAAATGCTATCAGCTTTTTTTTTAAACAGCAAAATTGTTTTTTGTAATGATTCTTCCCAGTTTTTTTCTATTGAGATTTTTTCTTATTTTTTCCTCCTCTGGTTTCCCTTCTTCTTTTTTGACAAATAAGAAAACAAAGGAAGGAAAAGTAGAGCAGGACATTTGACCTAAACCATTAGCAAAAAATATTTCAGAGTTTGGTTTAATGCTTTATTTTTTTTTCCCCTAGGTAATTCACACACAAATAAATTATTTTATTTAGGCAGTTATATGCTAGCACAGCCAACAGCTGAGGTCTTAAATAATTGCTAACAGGTTTAATTTTTCAGTTTAGAATAAAGGTAAAACAACATCACTACAAGGACTCCTGTGTATTTTAAAACAAAGTTCAGATTTCTTTTTCATTTAGGTGGGTTAAAATGTGTTAAAAATGTGCATTCATAGAGACATCTTTTCTTTGCATTTCCATTTTATGTTGAAAAAATTCAAGTGCTATGGAAAACTAATGAAAGTCTTCAGAGAACTAAGTTCACTGGAGCCCCATCACATTAATGTCATATTCCAATACTTTTTTTTTCTTAAATCATGTTTTTACTCTTGCTTTCTCTACCTAGTAGGAAATATTATTAAAAAAACACTTTTAGATATCTAATGCTGATCCAGCCTAACTCTTCAAAGGGAGGAGGGGAGGCAAAATAATAACATTTAGAGAAAAATCAATGCAGCACAAAAGGTTGTTTTATTTAAATATTTTCAGTATGCTCCATTCCATCCATAGCTGACAGGATGCAGTGTAAGAATGCATGTTATAGTGAGTTTTGAATTTCTAGAAGATTTAGTTGTATCACAACCATCTCCTGTGACCTTAGAGCTCATGAATCAGTGAGAGGAAAAATGGTGAGCTCCAGGGAAAGAACTGGGCAGCCTGAAAACATCAGGTTAAGGGGATTCTGCTGTGTGTGAGATTTTTTATAGACGTTCTTAAATGTGTACGTGTGGGTCTGTACGTGTCAGGGTATATCTATAAAATAAAAGTTGGTTACAATAGATGCTCTTATCTGACCTACTTAAAATTGTACATGAAAGCACAGTTAATTTCATCTCCTATCTGTCAGATTGATACAAATCTCCTGTTCAGTATTAATTATTGTATGCATGAATATTCTTCATTTTTGGGGGAGACCTGATGATTAAAGCTACTGCCGACAGAAATCCTGAGCTCATTAAAATTCCCTCCCCCACCCTCACTGAATGTGCGTGCAACTTTTGAGTCAGGATTCATCCCTAGTCTGGCTGTCATGCAATCTTTTGCACCTTTGGATAAGGGGTGTAAAATGCTGCCTCTGTGAACAATTCAGGCTTTTAAACTCAGTTTATATTCATTGCACAGTGAAACAAATCAGAGCAAAGTGGTCTCGATTTTCATCTGAGCCTCACCTAAATCCTTAGTGCTAATTTTCCTTTGGTTTCTGCTTTAAAATCCTCCAAAGTAGCTAGGCCTTAACAATTTAGGTGGTGATGCAGGGTGTTAATGAAATTTTTGTTATTTTTTGATAAAAAAAAATGTCCCTGTTCAAAATTATGTCAGACAAGAAATCAGGAATTCAAAGCTAAGGTTAATCAGTCATAGTATTGTTTGATAAACAAATCCAGAACAAAAACTTCTTGTACTGCTGAGTCTCTGTTTATGGCTTTAAAGCTCATAGAATGGGGTTTCCTCCTGCCTGGAAGTGTCTTCTGCTATGAAGACCTTGATGATCTCTCAAGCTGATCCTTCCAAATGTCAGCAGGAGTCTCACAGACTTCTGTCATTACTGAAAAAGAAGATCTGCCCTTCATGGGATCCCAGATCTGAAGCAGATCAGCAGTTAACACTGTCCAATTAGGGTGTTTAGGGAAAGGAGTCATAAATTGTGTTTTAATGGTCAGATTTTAGTTATCTGCCTTGTACATGTTCTTTTCACAGAGGCAAATCCGTTTTGGTAAAGAACAGGCCCAAAAAAATATAGAGGAGGCTGCAGAAAAAGAGAATCCAGTTTCACTCATAAATGCTGAGAGGTTAATAAGCTGTTTTCATTTGAAACTTTAAATTAACATAATAAAAAAATCCCAAATCAGACACAATCACCCCCCAAACTAAGAAAGACACGTCTCAGGATAGTCAATCAACTCATAATTACATGTTCAGCCAAGCTGTCTGAAAATCAGGTTAAGCTCCCTGCTCTGTGGGACCTGAAAACAGAACTGTTCTGCCTTGTTGAGTCCTGCAGTTACTGGACAGCTCTATGAGATATACACTGAAAACAACATTATTAACTATATTTTTTTAAAAAAACTATTATTAGAGTTTTATTGATTATCTTAAACAGGGAAGTGGTAGGATCATTGTCCCTGCAAATGTTAAAAAAATGTGTAGATATGGGACTTGGGGACGTGCTGGGTTAATGGTTGGACTCAAATCTTTTCCATCCTTAATGATTCTATGATTTTACGAGGATGAATTGGTCACAAGCAGAAGAGCTCTACATACAAACATACATACAAATAGCGCTGAACAGAAATCTTTGCATCTGCAAAGTTTCTCTGTGGTACACTTGTGACTAAAACAAAAATAATAATTAAAAGAGTGATGAACATTAGCCTGTTGTGCTAACACTGAGAAAATATGCACTTTATTCTTAGGTAGTTCTAGGTACCTTTGAGTGGCTTCCCTATTCTCACAGCTGGGTGCCTTTGAGAAGTATTTGGTAAATAGTCTCTGGTGCTGTAATCAACAACCCTCATGCCACCATTTCCAGTGGGAAAAGTACCTTTGCAGTGGCCAGCTCATGATGTTTGGTTTAAAAAACACTTGGTCAGCACAAAGCACCTTTTCTGAACCAGGCATGTCTGTCAGGGTCAGATTTGAAGGTGAGATTTTGAAGGGAAAAAACAGAACAGCAGATGAAGGACAACATAAACTGGTTTAATCTAGATATTCTCTCTCTAATCTCACAAACATCTATGGTTTTCCTTAACTCTATGTGAACCTTTGCACAGTGTGTTTAGCTGCATACTGCACTGGTTTTTTTTCAAAGTCCTTTGGCTTGAGAGGAAAAAAACAAAAAAAAAAGCCTCTCATTTTAGAGCCGTTCTACAGGCCATTTATTCATCAGAAATAATTGTGGTCAGACATTTAGCTGAGAATGCTGGTATTTTTCCTAATGTTCTGTAAATGTTTATACCAAACTTAAATGAATGTAAATACCCCATCTCTGAGCTCTGTGGTAAATCGTTTGTTCTGCACAGGGAGCATTTGGCGGGGAAGTTATGCTACAACCCATTCCTACTGAAATAAGTTGACACCAATGGCAACTCGCCATCTAATCCCTGAGCTCAAATGTAAATACTCTGCTCCACAAGCAAAGCTGAAAAAAAAAAAATGAAAAAGGGAAAAAAAAAGGAAAAAAGAAAAAAGAAAACCAAGTCAAATTTTGGTCAGTTTTATGCCAGAGCAAAAATATTTTGCACCAACCCTCTTCCTGACATAACTTATTTGTCTCTGCATGCTGCTGAGCTCTGCAGCCTGACGTGTTAGAAGTCGAGTCTGAGCTCTTCCACGTCTCCCTCCATCTCAGAGCTCTGGTATTTGCTTGTTTCCCCACGTTTTAGCTCATGATTCAAAGGGATGAGTAGATGGCAGAAGTTTCAGTTGGCTCTGGGTGAAACCTCGAGCATTTGTTTTCACTGCAGGGAAAACTCCCATTGATTTCAAAGGGAAGCAGGGCTGCAGGCATGCGCTTCTCTTCTGAAAATCAGAGCTCCCAGATGCAAATTTAAGTCTCGCAATAGACAGGTATCAGTTCCGCTAATTAAGTCTCATTTATCTTAACCATTTCACTACTTAATCAGATAGCGCAGTGATAAGACGCTATAAAAATATATGACAGATAGTCAAGGTCTAGACTTCTCTAATGTGGCAATTTTTTATATTATGATCTTCCTTTGTATATGCAGATGAACTGCTCTTTTATTAACTTCCCTTTGTAAGCATTTCACATGCCAAAAAATCAGATAGGGCTTTGAAAAAAAAAAAAAAAATAAAAACGCTTTCCAAAGTGATGAGAATGAATTAGCCCATAATTGGACTGATTGGTAAAAGTTCAGTACAATGCAATAAAAGTGCACCATTATCAGGATTTAAACTTGCTATGGGGAATTTTTATTGCAGCTCATTTAAAAAATATCATCTTTGGCTGCGCTCTGCAGGGACTTACCAGTATTGAAGCAAGTGAAGAAATCTGTAGGGGGAAAGGACCTTTCATACAAGTATAAGTAGAGCAAACATTTAGCTGTTAATATATATGTTACTGGAATTACACTGATTTTCGCAGGTTGTCATCTGTGGTTGTGTAGAGAAATAAAATGATAGGATTTTTATGGTAGAAAAAGACCTCCAAGATCATCAAGTCCAGCCTTTGAGTGAATACCACCATGTCAACTGTATGTACTAAAGAAGAGTGGCCATCTCTCCTCTTGGGATGTCTCTGTTGCAAACCTCAGCAGCAGCCCAAGAACCTCAGCACGTTTCCTCTGTTAAAATAACAGAGGAGCAATGCACAAGAGTTTCACTCAATACAACAAAGATCACAGGATTTAATGCCTAGAAACAGAAGCTGGGCACCAGCCTGGCAAGAAATCCAGCACATATTTTAATGCTGGAAGCAGATCAATACAGATTATGTTGAAATCTTTAACTTAAACCAGGGAGAGTTTCTCACCCCATTGTTTCGTCTCTGTCAAACAAGGCAAGAGAGTATAGGATTTCTGCTCTGATGCCCGTTTTTAAATTCACGATATGATTTACAAATTTCTGGATATTTACCAGTGAAAAGGCATCCTATGATCTCTGTTCCTGAAAAAAAATTTCCTTCATAAACTTGTCTTGTTTCCTTTGGGGGCCTCCAAAATATCTGGTGATCTTGATGGATGCCAAGAACCGTTCAGGATCTCATAATTAATGTTCAAAATTTTGCCATTTTTCAATACCCTAGTTCCCTCCCACCATCTTGGGGAAAGAGATGTGTCAGTGTGACTTGAAGGTTATCTCATTGGGAATATTTCATGGGAGGGGAAAAATAAATTCAAAATGTACACAGAAAACATATTAATTCATTAGTGCCAACAGAGCCTCAGTTAACCCATATCTGTGTCATTAGGAAGAGTGATGGAAAGATGATTGGATTTGTTTATTTTACATGTATTTTCCAACCTCAATTATTTAATAAGACACAATACAATATTTGGAATAAACAAGTAGAACATAAGGTAGCTACCCAAGATGAAAATTAACATCTTGATCTTGATCTAGAAACTTCTGGTACTCATGGAAAAGTCTACTCACAAGTTAAACAAAAGCAAAAAATATGGTCCCAAGCAAAAAAAAAACCCAAACAACCAAAGGGCTGATCATAAAATGCTTAGTAAGGAAGGAAATACACAGAATAACCATAAATTTAAAGGTCCCTTTTGATGAACAGTAACTCCTACAAGCATCCGAATGGTGATGAAACTACTGAGCTGTGTGATCCCGCTATCAGAACCGCATCTCTTGTTCAAGGAAAATTACCACAGCTTCTCTGTGTCTCTCAGGCTGCTGATTGTGACCTTTGTGGGGCTAAAAGAGGCAAAAAAAAAAAGAGAATTGCAAGGTTTTCAAATATTTTTGCAATACAAAATATCTGTGTCTTATATGAACCTCTTTATTTTGTCCATTCAAATCCAGATTTCTCCATTCACACAGGGCTATCACTGACAGCACAAATAAACCTTCAGGGCTGATACTGTAACTTTTGCTTTTCTAAAAAATGGGGAGATTTAATTAAAAAAAAAAAAAATTGTTGCAAAGAAGTTGTTTACTGCTAAATTTTAAGAATGTCCAGACTACTCACAGACTGACTTCATCCTGAGCCTTGGTACTGTTGTGTAGGAGAGGGAATAACGGGGTGAAGTATCACAGCTTTTTGCAAGATGACCTTTATGGAAAGGACAGGTAGAAATTTCTGATCTGAGCTTTAAAACAAAAACATAAAGGGATTTACTTATAAAATATAAAGTGATTTACTTGTTTATAATCTGTGCTGTAATGTTCTAATTCACCAATTAAGATTTCATGGAATCTTAAAGTGGTTTGGGTTAGAAGGGACTGCAAAGATTATTTCAGTGGTGAGTGAACTATTAAGATGTATCATAACTATTATTAATATTGGTTTAAAAATCCATTTTCTAATAACAATCAGCAACCATAGCACATAATTCCCTTTTGAGATTTTGAATACCTGGCATAGTTCACAAGTTTTCACTTACTGAAGTCATACAGACCCATAAGAATTTCATTTTTTATGATAGCAAGGTTTTAGACCTTAGAACTGTAGAGAGAGATTTTTATTGCAAAATCTCAAACACAAGAAAACGGAAGAAAATGCTTAAATACAGGAAAGCACCCTAAATTTCCTGTCTTCACCATTATTAAATCTCTTGATTGTGTAGCTCACCTACCAATTTAAGAATGAGGTGACTTATGAATATTAAAAGAGTGAATAATTAAATTTCAACAGCAAAGAAAGACCCTCTTAGATCTTGATGAACTAAGTCATGCTTTTTAACTGTGCTTTGTAGAGTACTTTTTTTTAAATTATGATGATTTATGATTAATTGACCCATACCAGAAAAATGTAATAAAAAAATCAGAATTTAGCACACATTTTCTTCCTCTTCTTATTTCTTGACATTTATGTCTTTAACTGGGAAGCTATTTTTTTTCTTTGTCTGGCAATCTCCAACTTATATTGGAAACATATTTGAATAGCCTATGCCTGTTTCTTTGAGATTGCATTAGGCTATTGATGACAGTTAAACCAGAATGCATTTTTAAACTGAAATTCAGAGAGTGTCAGAACAGAAACTGAAGTCTCTTAGGTGTTTGAATAGATTATCAAGATGATATTTTATCAGCATTAGGGATATTATAAATGTATTTTTATTGGAGGAAAATAGATTCTAAGGCATTTAACACAAAAGATACATTATATTGATTTCTACCAATCCCTCAGAAATTCCATTCAGTAACATTTTTTGTCCTGTGGTTCTAAAACAATATAAGTTGTGAGGAGATAAGGCTACTGCAGTTTTAATTGCCCTTTCTAAAAGGGAAATTACTCTGCACAGCCCTCTACCTGGTCATTTGTTTTCTGAATGCTTTCGGGGCAGAAGCCTGGACTAAAATATTAACACATGCTGAAATTGTGTTATCTTCATCTTATTAGAGAACAGCTGGGCAGATGTGGTAGAGACACTCCTTTCTTTCTGCCTTATTCTCATGCAGATTAAATTATATAGCCTTTTTTCCCTAAACACAGAAAATCAAAGAACAGACCTACTGCAAGACATTTGGGATAATTTTAGTTGATTTTTCTCTCTACCTTGTTCTTCCTCTGCCAATAGTTACTCTCCCAGATACCAAATCTTGTCACTGGGACTTCAGCAATTGAACATCGGTGAGATATGGGAGCCAGAATCCACTGGATGCATTTCCACCACTGTTAAATATATATCCTCATTTTCCTTTTGCTGCTGGTGACCTCAGTGTCCAAATTTCTTGAAAGTTATTTGGCTCTTGGCTTCTCTTTGGGTGTGAATGACCTCCTGTGTGGGATCAAACACAACTGGAGTTCCAGGGACAGCAAGTGAAACATTGTGAGGGAGAAACTCGTCTGGATTTGGTTTTGCCTGATGCATTGCTCCAGCATTGTTCTAGTGATCTTTCTACCCTCACACACCTCTCTCAGTATATTAGCATTGGCCAGCTGCAGAGCACTTATTTTCAGGTTCTGCTACAGAAATAATGTGTTGATGGACTTCAGCATAGCCCCTGACTTATTTCAGAAACTTAAAAAAAAAAAAAGGCAAAAAACAAAACAACAAAACTCAATAATTTTATTTTATGACTACATGGTTCCCCTTGGGAACCAAATCTTTACAGATGAGAACATGGTATGGCACTATGCTGCAGTGGCTGTGTGGTGAGCTCCAAGCTCCGTGAAACCAGACATTTTGCTCAGGTTTGATTTATGTTTGTATTTTTTATAAACTGTCCTTGCTATAATCATGTCCTGGAAAGGGACAGAGTTATGGGAGTGTAGAAAGGATGACCCTGGATATGCCCAAAGCAGCCAGGTCCATAGGAGGAGATGACTACAATCAATTTGCCCTGAGCAGGAAATCTCTGTGTAGGTTCCTAAATGAAAGAATTGCACCATCCCTTCCCTTGGAGGACAGACCAGTTACTCAAAACAGCCCTGGCATTGCTCAGCCCGAGATCAAGGGGGTGAAGGGAAGAGCCCTCACAAATACTGAGTTTACAAATAACAGTAAAGTACTGATTCTGGTACTTTCTGTCATGAGCTCAGAGAATACTGGATTTTTTCTGCCTACAGTCCTGTTCCTCTCCTTGGAAGTCCCTTGCAGGTCAATGTACACTCGCTGGTTGATGGCATCCTCTTAAGTCAGGTGTTCTTAATCCATCCTTCCAAATTCTGCATCTTCCCAAAGCCCCTAACTTTAAATAAATGCTTGATTTTAGACTGCCTGGACAAACTGCACCCTATTTACCTAAGCTACGAAGAAGGAAAATGCTGTCAAAGTGAAAGGGTTCATAATTTTTAAGAAAAATTAATAAAAAGAAAGATTTTTAAGGAACTTGGGAAAATTATTTATGTTTTGCAGGTGAGTAATCAGAAATCTTAAAAGATGTAAATAATCCAGGCTCAGTGGTGGGGTTAGATAGGAAAGGAACCTAACTTTGCTAATGTGAGCCGGCTGTCTCCCACTGTCACGCCACTCTCACCAGTAAAAATATCACAGAACCACTCTTCCTTCCTCTGTCATGCTTTGCATGGCATGACAAATGGCAAAACATCTTCTTGCAATAGACTTCAGTGAAATTAATCTAAATGTTTTTGTAGGTGGATCATTTAGCTTGGTTTGTTTGGGTGTTGACACCGTATGCAGACATGAAAATATTGTAGTCTTTGGAAGGACCAATTGAAAAGGAATTTCCCAAATGTGCTTTTTAACAGAAAATTGAATGAGCAGGAACCAATCTTCCTATTTCCTTTCTCTGGTTTTTTGTCTACTGCATCTGTATGTAGAGTTATTTTATGAGCTAAAAGGAATGAAACGAAGACCCGACAAATATCATAGCCAGGAGCTAATCTCCACATTTTAAAAATATTTGTTAAGTAAACTTGGATACACAAGTGAGGATCTCTGACCTGAATTTTGGCAGGGAATCCTGCCCCTCACTTCCCTCTGGTGTGGTGAGCTCCAAGCTCTGTGAAACCAGACATTTTGATTTATGTTTGCATTTTTTATAACCTGTCCTTGCTATAATCATGTCCTGGAAGGGGAAGGATGCAGTTAGCTGGTGCAGCTACAGTGCATCCACTGCAACATCCCAGGCTGCACAGAGCTGCTAAACATTCCCCTGGTTATAAATAAAGATTAAGGATTTGACCCCTGGACTACTGGGGGGAAACTACAGTATGTTCACTTGTGGCAGAAGTTGCAGTGTTTTCTATTTCTTCTTTCCCTCTTGCTATGAATGCTGTGAAGAGATAAAGAGCAAAGGAAACAGAGATGAGCTGATGGGCTTCCTCCTTCTATGCAACAGAACGAAGGTTAATTTATCAAGAGGAACTGCTGCAGATTTCATGAGATACATAAAGCTTTAAGCCCAAGTAATCCCCATTGCCAAACTAGCCTGCTCCATGGGATAAAATGTCTTCCCCGTGCCCACTGAGTGGGAAATCTGCTGATCAGAGGCATTTCCACACCAAAAAGCGTTTCTGCGTGCTGCCTCTAAGATGACCTTTTATAAATCCCACCAAATCCTAGCTGGCTTCCCACCATGGTGCTAATAGTTTGATCTGTGACCTGCTAATGAGGTACATATTGTTTCACCTCCAGTAAAGGTATTAGGATGTCTACTCAGTTCTGCAGCACCACAGAGATTATAGTTGCTTGCGCCAGGAGGAAAAGGAATTTCCAGGGCATAAGTCATCATTTACAGTTATTAATAAAGGGATTTATTATGTTACTCTGTTTCAAACAGTGGTGTACATGATGCCTAGAGCGTGCCAGAGTGCAGCTCCCTGCCACATAATGTTCTAATGAATCACCACGGACTGGAGGAGATGCAGAACCTCAACATTGAATTTCACATTTCTCCCCCCACACACCAGATTGACAAATAAGGACATAATGGCTTTGCACTTTTATCAGGTAATAGTGATCTCAGGAAGATGAGTACATTGAAACCACATGGAGAAGAATGTGGGGTGGGGGGGAAATCCATTTTTGGGAAAAAAAAAAAGAAAAAAAAAAAAAGAAAAAAGAGAGAGAAAAAGTCTTGGTGCAGCAAAACAGCTTTAATGCAGAGTTAAGTGTTAACCCTTATCCCCACGGGCACAGGGGGGCTGTGTCTGTGCCCAGACAGTCAATGGGATCTTTAACCATGACTTCAGGGCTTGCACAGTCAAGTCCTACTGTAAAAAGAACCTTGCTTTCCAGAGTTGGGAAGATGAGGCTGACTAAAGGCTATTGAATCCTGCCTGTCCACGCTTGCCCTCTCTGTAATTTATTGTAATTGAAGGGCAAAGGCTCTCTCCTCTAAAACAAGCAGTTAAGAAATAATTACTGGACCAGGGTTCTGTGAGTTTTAATTAAGCAATGTTTAGAATACATATGGAGTTCTCCAGGTGGCAGGAGAGACAAATTATTATTTATTTGCTTTTGCTCATTTTATTTGCATTTTCAGGCTTAAAGGCTAAAAGAACTATGTTTTGTTCTGATTTTGCTTTCAGTAAAGGTGCTATAAATTTTCTTATTTACTTCATATGGAAGCAGACTCAATTAATATTTATTTGTCTGTGGTTAATAGCTCAAATAATCTCTGAAATGCCACAGTTCTTTCTGCTTGTGTTTTGGGAGAACGGGAAAAAAAAATCTCAAACATAACATTAAGCTCTGTTTGATAACTGAGGAATTGTTAGTGTTTTCCAACACTGTTTTCATTTCAGATTCTCACTAATGCTTTTTTTAGGGACAAATTTCCCCTGGGAAAACCTTCTTTCACCCTCATGAAAGCAAGTTGCTTTATCTTGGAAGAGAGCCAGCCTTTAAATGGACTGAGAAACAAGTTCATTTCCCTTCACAGAGTCCCTCATCCTCTTCCTCCCTCTCCCAGCCATGGCCTGTGTTAAGCAGTGGGGTTGCAAAAAGTCTTATAGATAATTTTGGGAGATTGCCGTATTCCTCCTGCTTCCATTTATTGATCCTTCCATCTGATAAGTCACAGGTTTGTGGACTTCTAGCTGTTTGATTATTGCTTCCTTTTGATAGTTTACAAGGTAGAATACTGATGGCATCACAATCAATGATTTTTAGGATCATTTAGCATCTCAAAAGAGTTTCTAAGAAAAGAGAAGTGACAGAGGTACCTTCTATTTAAAAAAAAAAACATGGATCAAATTCTGCTCCCACTGAACTCTGAGGCACAGCTCCCACAGCTTGTGTTAAGAGGAAGGTTGGGCCCAGGGGATGATGAAGCCAATGATTATACAGCACATTATGCTGAAGAAAAATTAAATCAAATGCAGCTGCTTTTATATAATTCAAAGACAGAACTCAGTGTTTTCTTAAATTATTTTTGGTTTCTTTTCCACTCTCCCCTCTCTGCACACTGATTTCTTGCCTACAAAGAAATGTTTCAAAGAGCATAAAAAATTCCAACCCTTTCATTTAATTTTTGCTTTTTTACTCCCTTTTTTATAAATGACAAAAAAAATTAAGAGATGTTTCTTCTACTTGATTGTGATGCAAAAAAAAATCTGCTTTTTAGTTCCTTTGGTGATGCTTTCATGGTGTTAGGGGACTCAAAACTGCTTTAAAGGGGGACAAGTTGTTGTCTCAACCTCAGCTTCAGAAAAGTTCTACCGTCATCTTCAGTCAAAGAAAGATTTCTATGTCTTTTTAGAAAGACTTGCCTTCAAACTACAATCTACAAGCTGCTGCTTATTGGAGCCTAACCTATCTAAAAAGGTAGATCAGAAACCCCCAGTGGGTTTGATAAAAACTGCATAAACCAAGCTCCAAATTCACTGGTTTCTACTAGGTGGAAAAAAATCATCAAGAACAGGGTTTTAATGTAAAGACACATTGCAGAGTGCAGAATATTATATCTCTTCCAAGAGGGAAGCCTTTAGCTGGAAAAATTTGAGTTTTTATCTAGTCATTGACATGATTCTACAGTTAAGGGCATTTTCCTCTTGCTGCTCATTCTGATGATTCTGATTTTTGATGCTGATTCATCAAACTTCTGGAGCCCACATGAAACCTGAGCATGTTTGTGGTTCCACTGAGTTCAACAGGGGCACAATCACATGAATAAAGTGAGATATGAGAGTGGCTTTTTAAATCAGGGCCCTGTGCCAATGTCAAAACTTTCATTAGGGAGATCTACCATCAAATAATTTCCACTAGAAGATAATGATTGCCTTGCTTTACTAAGTAGATTGATATTTGGTTCTGCATTTGAATATAAGCAGACATCATTATTTGCAGGTCCTTGACAACCAGTGTTTGTGGAAATACCATTGCTGATATATTCCTGATAAATGTTAAGGTTTTTACACTACATTGCCATTCTTTACATCCCTCAAGAAAAAACAATTGCAACCACATAAGAAAATTCCCCACTGAGCTGGAAGAAGAATATCTCTGATGTAACCCTACTATTTTTAATTATTTTTGAGGTGTGTTCAATTGCTCTGAGAGGATCTGAGGTGTTGTGACTAAGTAGATCATTTTACACAAAATGAAATGCAAAATTTAACTTATGTATTTTGGAGAATCTTTTTTTTTTTTTTTTTTTCAGGGACAGGAGGTGAGATAAAACTGCCAAGGGCAATAAGAAAAAGAAAGAATGAGAAACAACTTTTTATATTAAATTGTTAGGGAAATGGCACACTATCCAGTTGCATACATTTATTTTGCACATATAATGTACTTTGTCCTAGAAGAAATGTTCATAAAAGCCTCTCAATGCAGTCATTTGACAGATGAGATCTGTTCTTGATGTCAGTCACTGAGTTACATGTCTCTTCTTCTATTTTGCTGCTGTGATTCTTATTCCGTTTATCTTTGTGCCCACACAGTATATCAGTATAAATTTTTATGTGTGTGTGCACATTCTATACATACAGACTATCTTTATTATGCAGATGATAGCAGCGTTAAGCTTGCTGCAGAGGGCATCTCTTTCATATTTCAGAGGAATGCTGGGCAAGGAGATCTATTCTTGAAGCCCACAATATTAAAATAAGAATGAAATAATTTTCAGAGCCATGCAGTGGAGGAAAAAACAGGAAAACTTTGCAAACAATAAAAGCAGAGCCCTTTTTTTTTTTATGGCATGCAGCAAAACAAAACCTTGTGTTGAAAATATTTAGAGCAACCTCAGCACTCAGGAATGGAGTCACTGGGGTTGGTTCAACACCACCTGAGAGCAAAGTGGGTGGAAGTCATTACTGTCCTCCATCCTGGCACAGGCTCCTTCTACTCCCACTTCACTTGGTACAAATGAGCACAAACACAGTGCAGTGCAAACATAGAGCCAAGGTTCTGTGCAAAGCAACAGGTTCTCTGTGCTTTTCAATATTTTTCTGCTGTTTTTTTTGTGTTTTTAAATTGATGCTAGTGCTGCTCTTATTATCAAATTAAAACTGACACATCCATTTTATGGGCTCAGGTTTCTGTTTTCTGCTGCACACGTGAAAGAAAAGCTTATTAAGCAAGTTCTGTGACCTGTGAAATTACTGAAGTCTCTTTATGAAGACTTTCAGGGTAGGTTTCCCACAGGCTGGACATTAACTGTTGTCTTACATGACCTCTCTGGCACCAAGTCATACTGAGGCCTTTCTCTAAGTCCGGACTAATTAGGGCTTTCTCATTACTCAGACACCTATTTTTAAAGAATTCTACAGGATTCAATATCTTAAGAACTTCAACTCTTTTGGTGAATTTTGTTTAAATCAATCAGCAGTATTTAAAAACAAAAAAAAACCCCAGAATGTCTGAAGGAGGTATGGACAGCAGCCAATCAATTAATCAATGTGGTCACCTCAGAATTTTATTTTTTTTTTTTGGCAAAAACAGATTTTGTGGGTTTTTTTTCCACAAAACACAATTTTTTTGGCTTTTTTATTAATATCCCCAGAAGTGAGAATTCATCTGACTTGGCCTAAAT
Source organism: Cyanistes caeruleus (assembly GCF_971803275.1). Classification (NCBI taxonomy): domain Eukaryota; kingdom Metazoa; phylum Chordata; class Aves; order Passeriformes; family Paridae; genus Cyanistes; species Cyanistes caeruleus. Next base: position 5,114,356 of record NC_141704.1, on the reverse strand, counting down.
TGCCTGTTAAGGCACTTCTTGGGAAACTGTCATCTGGGGGGACAGTCTGGATAATAGTAAATGTTGCTTCCAATTCAAAATATATGACCTTATGCTCTAGGATGAATAGACACGCAGGGGAAGGTATCCTGAAATTCATACCTCAAGCAAACACAAGCAACAGATCATATACATAACAGATGTGCTTATAAGAAACTACATAGAGATGATGTAAAGTCAAATGTTTTCTGACCCCTGGGTCCTAATTTTACCACAAGGAGTGTCTGCTTCCACTTGTTGAATCATAGCTGGTTTTGGGTTGGATTCTCAAATTTCAGCAGAAAATTCTGCACAAAATCTACTTTTGGTCCTTTCAAACTATGCACAATCCATCTTCAGAAAATCTAAAAAATTAAAGAACTGCAACTTGTAATGCCTAATAGAACAGTGCTTAGTTCAGATTGCACCTATACATGGAAAAAGGGAGCTGGAAAAACAGCATTCTTTTTGTGGTAATTTTTTTTTTCATTAAAAATAATCTGCGTAATTAATTAACAATGCGTCTATGAATGATTAAGTGCAGAGAAAAGCTGTTGAGAAAGGATTTTAAAAGCTGTGTTACTGTAAATCATTGCAGTATAAGACTTACTTCTACACAGATAATATATCCCCAAATGCCTTTGAAATTCTGCAATAAGTGAGGGGAATAGAAAATGAAGGGTAAGAGATACTGTAAGCAAACTGCTTCTTAACATCTCTATCAAGGCAATACATTTTACCTCAGCACGTTAAAAATGCAAACAGAATCTTTAACTCCTAAGATCAATTGCAAGCACAGAGAAACTCTGGGTTTAGGAAAAGCATTCTGTCTTGTCAAGCTCACCTTATCATCATGGAAGAATAAACAGCGTAATTATTCTCACCTTTTTGTTTGTTTTCTAATTGGATCATTTATTACTTTCGGGAAATTCAAGTCCACATCAGATTTATGGCATGAGGATTCTGAAATATTGTTTTGGTTATAGAAATGTCAAAGCTGGCAGGTAAGCTGTCTTGTTGCCTCAGGAGTCTTTTGCATGAGCAAAAATTATGGAAAAGGCCTTTAGAATTAAATAAGTTCAACAATTTGTTTCTGTGTTATGCATGGTTGAAAACTCTGTTCTTTTACCGATATTTGAGGTCCATTTATCAGCCTTTGGTTTCTAACATTGGTGGGCCTGAATTAAACACACAAAGGATTGGATTGTAACCGTTCTGTTTTGCAGAATGTATTCTACTTCTAGGTTTGCTACAACAGGGTTTGGGTGACTCTTGACACAATTTTTCTGGTTAGTTACCAAATATCTACCAATACGAACCATGACTGATCTTGAAATGGCTCCTCTCCATTCCTTGTAAATGTTGAAGTGCTCAAACTGTTTCTTATTTAGCACTGAATGAAGTTTGTGTTCTCTGCTGCTCAGCAACACAAGTTTCTGTTGCTCCTTTCACTAAAAAATGCAAAGCAAGGCCTGAAATACCAGCTTCTCAGGCATGTACCATAGGAAATTTGGTTTAACTCTTTTCCTTTTAATTTCAGGAAATTTACTCATGGGTTCATTGCATCATTTTGTGAGTCAGATAGCACATAGTTTATATTCAGCTATAGAACCAGAAAATCACAGAATCATAGAATGGTTTGGGTTGGAAGAGACCTTAAAGATCATCTATTTCCAATCCCCTGCCATGGGCAGGGCCAGCTTCCACTAGACCAGTTTGCTCAAACCCCCTCCCAGCCTGGCCAAGTTTATCTTGCCAATTAGGCATTTCTTGTGTTAAAGGGACTGATTTTCTCCATTCAACAAAATATCTCAGACAACAGGGAGCTCAAGGCATTTGATGTAAATCTCACTTGAGGTCACTGGAAAAAACACAGGTTTGAAATCAGACACCAGCCTAATAAGCTGCCATGACATAAAGAATATTCTTGCCACAGCTGATGATGTTCCTGCAGGTGAGAATCTCCCATCAGCACAAAGTGATGGTGCATGAAGTGGCTTTCTTTCTGTCTGATAAGATTTATCTCTACCCACGACAGGAAAAAGCAGCTGAGGGGGAATATGACTGTGTGCATGAGCACTGTGCTGGTCCCCCTGGGTACCCTCTACAAACAAAAGCAAAGGGAAATGGGTGTTTTTAGGACTTGGTTCATCTAACTTCACTTAGAGGCTCAATTTTTTTTAAAAAACAGCACTGACTAAACAGTAGGAGAGCTCGTTTGTCTTCTTAATCTACACTGGAAGAATAATTTGGAAGTGTGCATCTGTATAAGGGATGGGCAGAAGATGTTCTCATGAACACTGAAATATTCCCTAAAACAGAGTTACATAGCAGGGGTCTGGAAGAATTGCAGGGAGATAGGGGAGAAGAGAAATGAACAGAAAAAAAAGAGGAATCTGCTCCTTTTTTTAAAAAAAAATAATTTGGGTTTTTTTGTAAGAGTGATGTTTTAGAACTCGTGATAAATCAGGAAGATTAGAACTTTATCTTCCTTTCTTCATACATATATATGCAGTTCCTAAAGACTGTAAAGCTTTATGAGATAACAAGCAAAGGAACCAAAACAGAAACTATTCATGTATATACCTCTCCTTAGAGTCTTTATTAAGATTATATTTTTAATATAGTGAAGGAAAATGTAATCAATCTTTACATATAGGATTAATAAATTTTGTAATTTTCTTCTTTCTCAAGACAAGACCAAATACTATTCAGAAGTTGTTCAGACTCAGCTTCTAGTGAGAAGAGGAAAACATACAAAAATTTCAGTTTCACTGAACTTAAGTAAAAGCATTTAATTATTCTTAGTGCCTTGTTTAAGAAATTAGTCATTATTCAGCAAAAATGAGTTATTATTCTGTATATTTGGTATAAAATATTTCTGTGGGATAATGTGAAAATATTTCTGAGGCAAAATATCAGTCCAAGGTATGAGGACCATTTTTAATTAAGACATCAATTGATATTAGGCATTAGGAATTGGGATGTTATCAGTGTGCTTCTCTTAAGAAAGCTCCATGCTAAACCTTCAGAAATAGAAAATAAAATTAAAATTAAAATAAAAATAAAATTTAAAAACAACTAAACAACTATAGAGAAAGAAGTCATAGAAAATTTGGAAACAGCAAGAAAAGAAATTACAGATTAACCACGGGGGTTTTTTGAGGAAATTATAACAAAAATTGAGATTTTGTCACGTATTTCAGCAGATAGTACAGAAAGCTAAAGTAATCAGAGCAATCACAGATAAGAACTTGGGATAGCATGACAAAAGTCAGTATTTCATGTGCTAAGATAAAACACTACAACACTTTCTGTAAGCATGTAAATGATTTTTAAATGAAACATCACAGCAGAACTCCTCTGGTCCTGAGTATCTGGACAATATTGCAGGAGAGGGACAAATTAATTCTTAAGTCCTGAACATTTGTTGCTGCAAACACAAATACATACAACAGTAAATGCACATAAACAAATTGTGTTTTTAAATAACACGTTTTGTATGTCAATGTATTTATTCTTTTATTTTGACAGATCAAGGCCAAAGCTTTTCATCATGGTCAGGAATCAGCATCTAGAACATATCCTCCTGCTGACGAGATTCATTAGGGTTTTATGTCACATTTAGATCCATGATAAGAAATCCCCCGAAATGTAACAAGAATGAGGATTGATTCTTTGCTTTAGCTTTTATTCAATTACTTGTCTAAATGACAAACAAGAACCCTGAGCCCAGGTGGGACCTGCTGTATTTTAGTTATTAAAGCCAAAGATTAGCAGTCATATCACCTTGAGTTTAATCCTCTTTTTTTCTTTTTTTTTCTGGTTCACAGTAACCTTAGGCAAAATGAATTCTTTTTTCTTTATCCACCTGCAAAACAACAGGTTGTAATAATTTTGAGCTGCCTCTGGGTTACTCCCTCATATTTATTTTTTTTTTTTAATAAATACATTAAAAATGCTTTCAGATGATTACTGCAAAGAACACTAGTACAAAGTACTATTATCATTATGACCTGCAGAGCTTTGTCCAGCAATTGAACAAGCTCTTAATGACAAAGAAAGCTTGTGGAAGGCTGTTACATCAAATGACTTGGTGTAAACTACTGATGTTCAGTGATATCCACTCTTGGAAACCAGATTATCCCAATTGAGGATGTGACCCAAATCCTTTTCTTCTCAGAAATTTGAGCCTGTGGTGAATCTTTAATATCTTATTTTTTTATTTAGGGCAGAGTGTGGAACAGCGTGGCTGGGCTGAGCTGGGGTTCCTCCAATGCTGACCAAAGAGTTGGTTCCCCATGAACAGAGAGTTGCACTTTGCCATGGCACCCCATGGAATTTTCTAGACAGACCTGGTGACCAATTTATGCTCTGAAACACTAAAATACCTGAGTACAGAATGAAAACAGTGACCAAATTGTGGCCTGTGTCTAGCAGCCATGTGCTTTCCCTATGCAAATCAAACCACTCACAGAGCAAAGGCCCTTCTGGTCCAATTTTTTTACGGGAAGGAAAACCCAGCTTTCTACTGACATGGGCTGGAAAAAAATGAAATATTCAAATTTTATTAAAAAAGAAAAATGACACTGGTTTTCACAGAACTTCTTTTAGCCCTTTTCAAAATATTCTTTTAAATAGATCTTTCCTCTTCTCAATTTTTTTCCTGTATAATACATATTTTGTTTGCTATCTTTTTCCATACACAACTTTTGTTCTAAGCAGAGAGAAAACATTTATTAAACAAAGCAGACTTGGTCTTAATTAATTTAAGGCCTTTCCCTTTTTCTCATTACAACCTGAGTTAAACAAAATTATTAAAGCATTTTCTTAATATTTTTGAACTTACCTTAATTTTTCTTTTTCCCTCCACTAATGGGAAAAGCTGTTACTCATTCTCAGTCCATCTGCCTAATAGAAACTAGCTTCTGACAATTAAAGTGCTAGCATGTAAGTTCTTGAATGACATACCCCTATCTGAAGATTAATTTTTGCAATTCATGACTGATGAGATGCATTATTATCTGCAAACTTATCACCTCTCTTGCCCAAGTTCCAGCTCAATCTGATCTTTGTTAAAGCTAAATGAGAACAAATGCAGTTCTTGAGAACAATGGAAAAAGGTACAAAGTGCAGTACATTTTGTTTAAATCATTTTTTGGAGACGCTGTCTGTGGGTGTTAGTATAGTTATGAATCATTTTATAACCAATCTTGGAACAAAACAAATAAAAAACCAGAAAATACACTTGTTCTTAGAGAACGAACAGTTCATCAAAATGTTTCCCATCTTAACACCAAAAAGGGCAAAAAAATGGAGCTTCAAAGGATTTGAAACTGCAAAATTATGATTAGGGAACATAGAGTCAAGCAAATGCTCACTGACATTTGGAGAGGGGTTGTTTTCATTCTAAAGAAAATTCCTGCATTCAGTCAATCTCCTTTGTGAGTAGTCACGAAAGCTTTCCACACCTTATCTTCAAGAGGTTCTTCTAAGACTAAAGATGCTGGTTTATTTTAGGGTATGTGTGAGTGACTTGCTGGCTTTGGGGAGCAGGGTTGCTCGCTCAGCAGTGACACCACGGCTGTTCCCAAGTCACCGCTGTGACACAGCAGCAGACTTGAGCACATTCAGGCAGAGCAATGGAGTCAGGGTCACTGGTCCCAGTTTTCAGGATCCAATCTCATGGTCTAAGCAACACACACATTATTCAGCATCCTTTGCCTCCTGTCCCAGCCTTGTGTTTGGCAGTGGAGGCCTTAACTTGCAGCTGGAGAGTGTTGCATGAACACGATGGCAGCTGAGAGGTCTGAATATCAGTTCCACGTCTCAGAATTGTAGAATCATAGAATTTTTTAGGTTGGAAAATGCCTCCAAGATAGAATCAAACCCTTACCCCTTCCAAGTGTACCAGGTTCCTAAGTGCCACATTTATCTGCATTTTTAATGCCTTCAGGGATTGTGACCCCTGTTCCCTGGACAGCTGTTCCAATGCTTGACAACCCTTGTGGGAAAGAAATTTTCCCTAATGTCAAATATAAATCACTGGCACAACTCAAAGCCATTTCCTCTTGTTCTATCCTTGCAGGGGTGTTTATTTCACCTCTTTTGACATCTATTTTCCCTCCCCTCCTTCACCTGCCTGGTCAATTTAGGCTGCAATCTCTCTGAGCTTCTCTGTTTTTTTTAGTGTGAGGTGTTGATTTGTAAAGAGCCTCTCAGTATTATCACAGTAAAAAAAAAATCATTATTCCAGAAGACACCAGGGGTTGAAATCTGGTCTCACATGCCCTTGTAAATTCTTACAGTCATCCATACCAAAGGATATGTGAATTGTCAAATCACATTGGATTTGATCTTCTCTTCTGAAGCATCTGAAGTAGGATGATATTTACTTCTGTCAAAAAACTGTTCTTGTTTTGGATAGAGCAAAACCTCCAGTTTCTGTGGTACAGGCACAGTCTCAGGACATGTGATTTCTACAGTTCTTCAGCACAACTGTCCTGGCCACAGAAAAAGGCTGGAATGAGCAAAGCTTTAAAGCAGACAGCAGAAGGAGTCTGAGGACTGCTCAGTGTTGAGGACATATAGATTGCTTGCTGAAAAAATTAAAACCAAACAAAGCCCAGGAGACTTTACATGGGTTTCAGGGAGCTTTGGAGGAAGACCTCAAACAGCTCTGACACTTAGTTCTAGTTTTAATTCTTACCTCAATGTGAAGAAAACTTCTGTACCTTATAAACAGCACTGCCAAGGGCAACAGTTTGTTTTTAAGATCACAGGGGAGTGAAAGGGCTGGGAGGGGAAAAGAAACCTAAAACTTCTCAAAGACTCTTGCAATGACTTTTCCTTCCTGTTCTGTGCATTGATCTCTTTTGCTCAGATTAAAACCTCCAGTGTCTGAAAGACACCCACAACTGACACCTATTCCACTAGACTGAAAACCATTTAAAAATTATGCTGCACTGTGGGGTTTTTTTTACAGTCACACAGTGATCAGAGTGGAATAGATTCAAGACAAGGTTATTTACATTGAAAAAAAAAATTGATCGCTTGTCTAACAGCAAAACATTGTTATGTCATTAAATGATAAGGACTGTATATGGCACAAGGATATCTGTTCTTTTCATAACACTGAACACATTTCTTATCCTCCTGACATTACAGTAATTTAACTTTGCAAAGTTATATTCAGATGCTGCTAGTTTTAAATGCTCCTGTACATGTTTATACAATTCATATTATGATATCCATTCTCAAAATAACTGCCAAGCCCTCCTGCTTTAAAGACACAATGTATTGCCCTGAAACTCTACACTGCAGAACCAGAGCAAGACTGCTAAAGAATGTTAAAACAATTATATGGATTATTATTTCCTTTCATAGTAGAATCATCATTTATCAAAATCTCATTCAGCAAATTGCATTTCAAAAGTGATCCTGCACAGCAGAGGACTGAGGTCTTATTTTGTTTGAGAAATGGGGTAGTTTGAAGTCTTTTTCTTCTTCCTCTTCTTCCTCTTCTTCTCTTTATATTTCATGTCTAGGGACATGACTCCTGGATATTAGAAAAATGAACGCTGCATTCAGCCCTGGTTCAACTTGTTTGAGAGGAAGTACAAAGCTGAATCCTAAAAAGCAGCATTGTGTTCATAATCTATTCAGTAACTCTCAGGGTATGATTCAGCTCCTTTGGGTTTCCCAGTCACTGAGTCACCTTGCTCAGGATCCTGATTATTGATACTGATTACTGATGGTTCCCCCTGTGGTCAGTGGGGGAAGAAAAGCTCTTATGGAGACTTATGGTAGGAAACCTGAATCACCCTGAGGGTGACATCAGCCAAGTGGAATAATTCAAGCCCGAGAGGCACATTGCTGCAGACCAGCCCCGAGACATAAAATTTAGGAAGAGAAATTACTTTTGCTACTCCTTCCCTTTCTTAATGAGAAAATATGTTTGTTTTGGAAGGGCAAAGCACAGAAATAGTTGTTGTGTATTGAGCAAAGACCGGGTAAGTGAAGCAGGTGCACTTCAGAGAGTTCTTTCATGGCAGGAAAGGGAAACGGTTTAAAGATCATGCAGCAGTACAGTAGGTTTGCTCACCTTTCACTTCAAGGCTTCACCCATCTTCTGTTCCATTTTGGGCACTGGGATGAGTTAATAGGTTTTGCCATTTGTTTGGCCATATTTAAAATAGCCTTTCCAGACCTGGCTAACACTAACCAGCTCTGCAACCCACTTGCTGTAGTACTCTTGGCCAAGTTTTCTTGACATGGCACAAAGTACTGGAAACAAAGCAACATCAAAATGGTTAATAGGAAAATATTTTGCAGAGATCCTGACAAGCAGGGGGGTTACACATTGGTTAGAAATGCTCACAGCAGAATTGAGCACAAGTCCCCAGCCATGGTTGAGGAGCAACACACTGGGCTCTGCCAGTGAGCAGTGCCAGGGTACTGGAGTGTGCACAGTGAATTGTCAAAAACACCCTGGGTAACACAAAAGAAATAGGCTGGATTCTGCCCCATGAACCACCAGGCCAAATTAATCAGAGACTGCTTGACAAGTCATGAAAGACAGATTCTGTGACATGGAGGGAGGAAAAAAATGTAATCAGAATCTGTCATTGTGCCAAATCAATCAAAATTTGTAGACTGGATCCTGAAACTCACTTGTTAAGTATGTTAAAAAAAAAACCAAAAAGAACCCCCAAAACCCAAACCAAACCAAACCAAACAAACAAACAAAAAAAACTGGGATAAAACTTTGGATCCTGCCAGTATGCAATTCACTGGTCAAAACTGATAAAAATGGGTAAAGCAATCTGAATATAAGTTGTGGTATTCAAATGTGGGAACTTAAGATTGAAATCTGATGCTCTGAAAGTCATAAACATGGACATGTTTTTAGGTAAACAGAAGGATTTTTTTCATGTTTATCAAACACCAAAAGAATGCACTGTAATGAGCTGCTGCTATCAGACCTACAGCTTCAGGAAGTGGCATTGATGATAAGAATTTTGATCAGCATATCTGCACCCAGCGCAAAATAGATACAACCCTCTCACGGTTTTGCACCAAATCGAAAGAATGCCATAGTTTCATACTGATTTGCTAGACATTAAAAAAAAATAAAAGATGTTTAAAAGAACCTTTTTTAATTCTATTTCCTGAAAACAAGAAGTTGGAATATCCATCACTGAGAAGGCAGAAATTGTAGCACTTCAGATGAAACTTTCAGAATTAACGGCACCTCAAAATTCAGTTTCCTTTTACCACTCATTTTGTCAGTTCATACAACCAAAACTAATATGAACAGCAACAGCTTTTACAAATTCCTCTCATGCTTCCTATTCAAACTGCTGCCATCTTAAGCTATCTCAGACTATGGGAAAGACGGAAATGTTTAGGATGCAGTTGTATTTCTCCTGAATTGGATACAAGTGTTGAGTTCAGGCATTTATGACTTTAGACTTTGTTGTCTGGTTTTCCTTAAACTTGATTTCTTTTGTAGATCTCATTGAGACTTGAGGAAAATTGTTTCAATGCTTCCAGTCTTCCAGATGCTTAAATTTGGAAAGATATAGATTAAAGTGAGATTAAGTTAATAAAAGAACCACTGGGAAATGCAAATAAAATATAACAGAATTTTAAAAATAAATTTAAAAAAAGTAAATAAAATTTCCTTTGCATATATTTCAATAAAAATATTTTGGAAATAGACCTATGCTTTTCATATTCCTTCAGCATTTTCCTGCACATTTTACTTGATAATTAGCTTACAACATGAAAAGCAAAGAATGGTCCTCAATTTTAAAACACCTGAACACATCCTCAACTTTCTTCATAAAACTAAAGCCACATGAGGCCTTCAAAACAAACAAGACTGCTCCCTAATATAAATGCACGTAGGGATGTTCACAGGTCTGTGTTTCAAGGTTTGATTGTTAATCATTTTTTATTTGTCCTAATTACATTTTTAATTGAAACATACAAGAAAAAAATGTGTTAGGTTCACTCTTGACTAATTTACACTCAATCATTTTAACAAAAAAAAAAAATAATATAAAAACCCAAACATTTACCTTTCAGTTGAATCCAAGCATGGATAGTTCCAGCCCCTCAAATTTATTTTGAGAAAGTTATGAGCATCTGAGAAGAAAGGGGAGGGAATAGGCTGGAACTTACTCATGAATGCCATATTGTGTAGCTAAATCCTGTTTCCCTCTGTTATTACAGAATGTTGCTCCTTCCATCCAGATTAACAAATAAAGAAAAATATATACTAGAAAGATTCCAGTCTTTCCAAACTATGTATTATAGACACTGCTTCTGACTGCTTTGATCTTTTCAGTTTCAAAATTGTAAGTCTATTAAAGGTTTAGGATACTAAGAATAAGGAGCTAATCTTACATTAAAGTGATTTGACTCACAATAGTGGAAAATGTTGATACAACCATATATGCTATTTATTTAGATGCCACACAAAGACCTCCTAAATGATGGTCTCACTTTTCAATACCTTGAGGGAGCACACCTGAGTCTGGTTACTTCTGCAAAGAATCCACTGGGCTTCAGACCTGAGACAAACTCAGGCAAAAGCTTCATGAGATCCATGTCCATCACTCTCACTGTTGTTAGCTTGGCCTGTTACAGAAACTCCATAGAAATGGAGAATAAAAACAATAAATTAAACCCACCCAAAGCTAATATACACTGGGAGTTGGTAGTGGTATGTTCTTGGTAAATTAATCCGGTTTCTGTGTGCACAAGAAGTATTACGTGAGTAATAACAGCTTTTCAGTGCTCTTTTTAAAGTTCCTTGTAAATTTATGAATAAAATGAAAATGTCTCAGTTCATGTGCCTGAAATGTGTTAATATGACTGTATAAATCACATTACTTGATTAAAAGTAACTTATTTGATGATAAAAAAGTCATATAATTTTCTGTGTGAGTCAAAATTTCTGATCATATAATATCATCATACAATCAATGATGATCATTCCTGATCATCATACAATCAATCATTCCTGTTAATTGGACAGTGAAATAATTTTCTGGACAGTGTGTTGTTTGTTTTTCAATGATGAATGGTCAGCTTAAGCGTTTTATGGCTTCTAGGTCCAGGATTTAGGATTTAAATACAAAAAGTGTTGAGCAAACCAGCTCTGATTCTAAAGTGACTTAAACACGTATGTAAGGGCTTTGCTGGGTCACTCCCAGGTGAGTCAGCACCTTCTAGAGACAAACCTTCAGTGTTAATTGGAGAAGTAAAAACTTTCTCTTCTTCTCTTGAGTGCCTCAGGTTCCAACCCCAGCTGCTAAGACACAATGAGTTCATTAGACCAGCTCAATTTCACACTCTCTCCTCTGATGAGGTGTATTCATTGGGGTGATGAAAAGCAGACAAAGATTTCAGACTTCCTAAACTCTCCTCTTCTAGAACAACCACAAACATCTGTAGAGGTGAAGATGCCACAGCCACCATAGTGGAAAGCTGGGCTTGTTCTCCCTGTGCAGGGGTAACAGTGAGAGAAACCCCAGTAAGACATCCCTCTCTCTGAATTCCCTTCAGCTCAGTTCTCCTGAGCAGCACACAGGAAAAGAGGCTTGAAAAATACCTGAAAACATCATGGTGAAGTTGTAAATATTTTGCCTTTCTTTATTATACTCTGATGTATATATCTGATAAAGAAGCCATTTTCTAATACTGCTTTATTTTAACTGATGATATTAAATACATGGGTAAACAGGGTGTTTTTGCTTGATTGGTTTGGGGTAGTTTTTAATTTTTGAGGTATCAGATAAGAGTTGGTCTTTAAGAAATCTCTTTATGATCACCTGGTATGTGACAAATATGGCATCCTTGTGTCTTGAAGAAGCAAACATTCATCATCATCAGTTTTGTTTGATTATAAAACTAACAATCTTTAAGCATGATATGGGGTCTGAATAGCTCTGAAATTCAGTTACTGCAATTTTTTAAGAAATAACACAGTCATTAATATGTAACTTGATAAATACCATTGTTTTACAGATTTGTGGTTTCAAATCATTCAAGAAAAGCACGGTCTTAGCATTTTTCCTGACTAAATAAAAACTTTATCCATTTCCTGACTTTTTGGATAGTCTTTCAATATCATAAACAAATAAATAATAATTTAATGTAACTCTGAAGGGATAGATATGGCATGTAAGGAATTGATTCTCAGCTCTTAAAATGATGATGGCTAAAATGTTGCTTTGAACCCAAACCTGAAATCCTCAGTCTAAACAAGTATTGATCATGGTAATGATGTTGTGCTAGAACAAGTTATTCCTTTATTTTATGTCAAGTGCTACATGAATATTCCTGCTGTTCAAATGAAAAATATAAAATTCAAATTTGTCAATTTGTATTAACTTTCTTCTAAAAATCAGTATCTGAGCATCACATGCAGAGAAACAACTGAAATCACCCAGAGAGAGAGCTGCATAATATACATTAGTTTCAAATTGAGAACATATCTGCACAGATTTTTCAAAACAACTGACCTTTTCAAAACTACTTAAAAAAAGAAAAAGAAAAAAGATTGTATTTAAATGGAGGATTGTTGCTACAAAGAATGTGAAGTACTAGATTCATGCAGAAGGTTCTAAAGGAATTACTTGATAGGAAAGAGGAAACACTAGTAGAGGGGTTATTTTACTTTAGGGTTGTTAAATAGCAGAAGTGTTTATGTAAGAGTAAAATCTCCTTCCTCCAACTCCTACATCTACAAACTGCAGATCCTTCCAAGGTCTCAGTGAGACAAAGGCATGGAACTCTGTTGCAATTCTTTCCATGACCTGATATCTTTTTATAGAAAACTATTGGGAAATAAAAGATGGTTCTGAGATACATTTCATTGCTATGAGTTTCTAATCTACAAAATTTTGGAAAGATTATTTTCCCACTTTCTGCCTGGCTTTTAAAGCTGGTGATATTTTCATATCTTTTTTAACATTCCAAATTTTTAATGGGAATATTCAGCCAAACCTCTTCAGATGCCTTCCTTATTATGAAAAACATATTTATGCTTAAAGCAAAACAAAATAAAAAGTTGAATTGAAATATAAAAATAAGTAAGCAAATAATTCTAACCTAAAATATGATTAAAATTTTTCAGAATGTTAAAAAGAGAGGAAGTGCCAGTGTAACAAAACTCAGTGACTAATCTGCTCTTGTAGCAGAGGTGAGGGGGTTCTTTTCATAGGGTGACTACCAAAATGCAGAATTCACAATATCATAGAGTCATGCAATCATAGAATATCCTGAGTTTGAAGAGATATACAAAGATCATCAAACTTCAACTCCTGGCCCCACACAGGACTACTCGATCTCCAAGGTCCATTCCAAACCCTTGACATTCTGTGATTCTATGGTTACTCCTGAATTCTCACAGTAGAGTGCCCTAAGACAAAAATATGTTGCACAGACAAACTAATATTGCAATTCAGGACATACTTTTAATAGGAATTTTTACAAGAAAAATCCAGATTCAAAACATTCTCTATTTCATCTAGTATGTCTGATGACTCATTTGAGTTTAGTCATTTTGGAGAGAAGTAGAGCTGGCATTGGAGGTGGGTTGCTGCAGTAAAGCCCAGGCTGTGTCTGCAGTTCCTTGTAAAGCATTGATGCTGTAGGGTCAGGCATCACTCCCAATAACCTATATATGACACCAGAAGATATGGTTTCCCTTCCAAATTTCAGCTCCAGCCCTGACCTACCTATACATTCAAGTATAAAACTTTTTGAAATGACTGCTAGAAACTGCAGGTTATGACCCAAAGATTCCACTTCTAATAAAAATGAAAACCAGCCCAGCAACAGCTGCTGTTAACAGGTTTCAGATGCCCAACTTGCAGCTCTGCAAGGGAGTAGATCTGATTTAGACTAATGGCAGCAGCTTTCCATATAAAACAACATCAACAGAACCTTTCTCAGAGCTCTGGTGGTTTTCACAGTCACATACCCTTGATCCTAGAAATTTATTTTTTTAATTTTTTTTCCCCAAAAAGTTTAGGTACAGTTCAGATTCATCAAAAAAAGAGATAAAATTTCAAAGAATCCATTCTAGGTTATACATGAAATTCAGTATCTCCTGAATAATGGAAGTGTCATAAAATTCACAGTAGAGGCTGAAGACTTGGAATCAATGAAAATATCAGGATAAAAAACCATAGAAATATGCTTTTGGGGTAAATTGTTTCTGATAAGTTTCATATCCCAGGCTGAGTTGTGTCTCCTCCCTGGTGAGGTACTGCTGTGTTACTGCTGTCTCCCTGTAGGCAGAATCCTGTGAGAAGATCCCAGTCTGATCCAAGGGGAACCTGCTGCCACATCTCATCTAATGAATTCTCTAATGAAACTTTCAGCTTCTAAACTTTCAACTACAAAGTAGAACCAAGTAAGAAAATCCATCTTTGCTAGGCAACACAGATATAACAAACCAGTTTGAGAACAAACCTTGTCCCCTTCTTACCATGTCCTTGCCTGTCTTTTCCCCCTGCTACCCAGCTGCAGGCTCTTTATGACACCACATGATGCCTTCTGTGTGGCCATTGCTGTCCAGGGAAATTATGAAAAAATGAATAAAACATTTTATTGTACTGTAAATGGTTTTGCATTCCCTGACATTGATGAAACCTTCCGTGATTGGGTGTACATAGAATATTTATAGGATATATGTAAAAGAGTAATGGTTGCATGAAAGAGCTTATGTAGGAGCTCCAGAAGGACGTCTCTCCCCAGACACCAGCACCTTCTCTGACTTGCAGAGTGATGGGTCTGAGTTCAAATCCTGCTTGAATTCAGATTTTTATCATCGATTCAGGATAAGGATTGGGACTGCAAATTTTCAGAGAATGTGTGAGGACAGAGGTGAGGCTTTTTTGTGCATTTGTGAAAAAACAGTTCTGTTTTCTATTTCTGAACAATCCCAACTCTCTCAGCCTGTCTCCATAGGAGAGGTGCTCCAGTCTTGTGAGAAACTTCGTGGCTCTCCTCCAGATTTGTGCCAACAGGCTCCTGGTGTTGGGGGCCCAGAGCTGGACACAGAACCTCAGGTGGTCTCACAAGAAAAGAGTAGAGATGGGAAAACACCTCCCTTGACTTGCTGCTCATGAATCTTTTCATCAATTATCCAATTATCCATTGATTATGAATTGGGGCAGGATCAAGCACTTATTCTTTTATGGATTTCACTGCATTGGAGTGTAGAAATATTATAGTATTGTGTAGATTACAGCATATCATGAGAAAATCGTAAGAATATCATAAGAAAATAAGTATTTCAGTTAAAAACAGAGTTACTAGATATTTCTCACTTTCCACACAGCCTAAAGTACACAGCAAACAGAGTTCTGCATACCCAGTGCTTTGGTGAATGAGGACATTTCTGAAGGTCTGAGTCACTTTCATGCGGTGTAATGTCTGGGGGTGGCTCACAGGACACCACTTTGCACTTAATGCTTGGTTCAGATCAGCACTGCTCAACCTGTCCCAGAGAGTTTCAGAATCATTCACAATCCCAAACCTTCAAAGCTGAATAGTGAATGAAAGTTAAACTCATTCAAGAACACTCTTGAAAGGGAAAGTTTGATGACAATTTAGCATTTTTTTTATTTTTCCAAGGAAAGGATGAAGATTTCCTCTTCCTGCCCTGCCTAACAGAAGAAATTTAGTAAAAGAATAAATTCATTATCTGTGCATGTTTATGCTACACTGAATTCCTTTCAGCATTCTTTCTTTCTCTTGAATACAGGTTTGCTCTGAAACATGCAATATGCTTACCATGTTTTAACATAAATCCTTCATATTTAAAGCAACTTTTGCCATCTATAACAGATTTTATTAATGACAACATAATCCCAGCTCTGGTAATGAGTCACTTGGTCACGAGACAGGCAGCTCCAGAGTGTGATTCCTCTCAGTTTGAGAAAAATGGTCCAAAATAGATAGGTTGACATGTCTTTGGAAATGCCTGTGCTTGTGCGACAATATTCAAATCTCTTTTCCTCAGTTAAGCCATTTTAACTCTGGAATTATTATGCTGCCTTGCTTCACAAGACTGTCACTCAGATCATTTACAAACTGCTTTGAAGGTGGAAAGTGTTGTCATGACTCAGAACATGTAATTTTGGCCTCCCTGTAATGACAATGGATACCAGTTTTGGTTGAAGTGCTAAATAGGAAATAAAAACATAAGCAAAGTTTGCAATGTGTTTGTTAGGCTGTAACCATCAAGTATCCTCCTTTTAATGGGTAATATTTTTCTCTTCACCCTAAAGTAAGGATAAATTTAAGGGTAAAATTGCAAATATACATACCTGAAAATAATATACCATTTTAGCAGTGACCTTGTATGATGCATTTGCAAGAACCATTTTGTATCTGCTTACAGCTCAAGATTAGAATTGAAACCTACTTACTTCATCAAAAATGGATTTATAATCTTCAACTTTACACTGCAAGACAACAGTTTCCTTCTGAGAAGCCAAACTGACCACTGAACAATTCTCCTTTTCAATTATAACAGACCATTTTTAGCTCAAATTTAGAATTACAACACAGAAATAAAAATTCTTGGAGAAATTGTTGCTTTTCAAGCAGTTGTAATGAAATCAGGTGTTTTAAGGAAAACTGCATCCAGTGCCAGAATCAAAGTACAAAGAATTAATATAGATCATTTTATATAGAACTAGAGGGGGGAAATGGACTTTAAAAGAGAGAAATAAGGAAGAAAGAAAGAAAGAAAGAAAGAAAGAAAGAAAGAAAGAAAGAAAGAAAGAAAGAAAGAAAGAAAGAAAGAAAGAAAGAAAGAAAGAAAGAAAGAAAGAAAGAAAGAAAGAAAGAAAGAAAGAAAGAAAGAAAGAAAGAAAGAAAGAAAGAAAGAAAGAAAGAAAGAAAGAAAGAAAGAAAGAAAGAAAGAAAGAAAGAAAGAAAGAAAGAAAGAAAGAAAGAAAGAAAGAGAGAAAGGGAGAAAGGGAGAAAGGGAGAAAGGGAGAAAGGGAGAAAGAAAGAGAGAAAGAAAGAGAGAAAGAAAGAGAGAAAGAAAGAGAGAAAGAAAGAGAGAAAGAGAGAAAGAGAGAAAGAGAGAAAGAGAGAAAGAGAGAAAGAGAGAAAGAGAGAAAGAGAGAAAGAGAGAAAGAAAGAAAGAAAGAAAGAAAGAAAGAAAGAAAGAAAGAAAGAAAGAAAGAAAGAAAGAAAGAAAGAAAGAAAGAAAGAAAGAAAGAAAGAAAGAAAGAAAGAAAGAAAGAAAGAAAGAAAGAAAGAAAGAAAGAAAGAAAGAAAGAAAGAAAGAAGGAAAGAAGGAAAGAAGGAAAG
This sequence comes from Cyanistes caeruleus, assembly GCF_971803275.1. Classification (NCBI taxonomy): domain Eukaryota; kingdom Metazoa; phylum Chordata; class Aves; order Passeriformes; family Paridae; genus Cyanistes; species Cyanistes caeruleus. The sequence goes on along the minus strand of NC_141704.1, from coordinate 5,096,986 downwards.
AAGGAAGGAAGGAAGGAAAGAAGGAAAGAAGGAAAGAAGGAAAGAAAGAAGGAAAGAAAGAAAGAAAGAAAGAAAGAAAGAAAGAAAGAAAGAAAGAAAGAAAGAAAGAAAGAAAGAAAGAAAGAAAGAAAGAAAGAAAGAAAGAAAGAAAGAAAGAAAGAAAGAAAGAAAGAAAGAAAGAAAGAAAGAAAGAAAGAAAGAAAGAAAGAAAGAAAGAAAGAAAGAAAGAAAGAAAGAAAGAAAGAAAGAAAGAAAGAAAAGAAAGAAAGAAAAAGGGAGAAAGAAATATGGTGTTATTTACAAACTAGCCAAGAAAACTCACACCAAAGATCACTTTTCAATTATCTTGTTGTTGTTGAAAGATGGAGAGTTAAGAAAAAATGAACCAAAGAAGTCTCAAATTACAGAATTATAGACTCATGGAATCACAGGATCATCTGAGTTGGAAGAGACATTAAAGATCTTCCAATTCTTCCAACCTGGCCTTGGACATTTTCAGGGATAGGACATCCAGAGCTTCTTTGGGCAACCTGCTCCTGTTCCTTCCAATTATCACTGTAAATGATTTATTCCATTTGTCTGACCTAAATCTACCCTCTTTCAGTTTAAAACTGTTTCCCCTTCTCCTGTCACTGCAAACCCCTGTAGAAGCCTTTCTCATAATCTCTTTTGGATAATGAGAGGTTGCAATAAGGTCACCTCAGAGCATTCTGTTCTCCATGCTGAGCAATGGATAGCAATCACAACTAACTTTAGTTTTGGACAGAAATAATAAAAACCTGAAGAGCAAAGAAAATTTAATTTAGTATTTTCGAGTTTCCTCAGCCTTTGGGAAAATTCAAAATATGTCATACACACATATCCCCCCTCCTCCTCTTCACTTTTGTTTCAAGGAAGGTTATGATAGCAATATTTTCTTGTCTTTATTTCTATATAAACTATTCATAATAATGTGTACACGTCTCAAATTCAGATTATGTGGGAATGAAAATGTGTGTTCTTATTAAATGAGTGAGAAAATCACCTGTGTTTGCCATTAGCTCTTGTAGACAGGAGTACAGATAGAAAGAGGTGGGCGGCCTTGTGGTAACAGGAGGGGGAAAACTAAATTCTAAGAAATAAGAAGGGGTTAGTAGCTATATGGAAAAAAAGGTTATTTTTTGATTTAAGGGGCACGCAGTGCTAATATGAATGTTTAAGCTTTGAGCTTTGCTTTGTTGCAAAAGGTCAAGTTCTCAAATCCCATTTTTCAGACTGACTTCTTATGTACATAAAATGTTTGTAATAATATAAAAAAGACAATATTAATTCAGGTACAGTAATTTAATTTGTTATGTAGGGTTAAATTGAATTTTGTTGTTTTAACTCCATTAATTCTATATTAATGCACACCATTGCATAAGCTATGTGATACACAAGTAACAAGAAGAACAAGTAATCTTTACTTCACTGTGCATTCTTGATAGGTGACTTTAAAATTGATCTATTTTAGATTGGTCTAAAAACACCACTACCACTGATTTACCTGTGTTCAGACTGCACTGTGCCAGCCATTAAAGGCATGTGGGAATGTGGGGAGGGGAACAAGAAGAAAAAAACTCTCAGTAGGCCCCAGTTATAGGCTCTCTCCTCTTTGAGGACAGATGACTGGTTTCCTCTGTGGCACAGGGAGAGCTGTTCATTCCATTTAATCAATGAGCACTGCCCTACCAGAGTGAAGGGCAGTCACTACATCCTATTTACAATATTTACACAGTGTGACAACAGCTCTGGGCAGAGATAGAATTGTAGAGTTATGGAATCTTTAAAGTTGGAAAAGACCTTCAAGATTATCAAGTCCAGCTGTCAACTCAGCAGCACCACCAAGTTCCCCTCTAAGCCACATCCTCAAGTGCCATCACCACGTTTGGTGAACACTTCCAGGGATGAGGACTCTACCACCACAGCAGCCCATTCCAATGTTTTACAAACTTTTCCATGAAGAAATTTTTCCTCATATCCAATCTAAACCTCACCTCATGCATCTCAAGGTTTTTTACTGTTGTCCTGTCATTTATCACATGGGAGAAGAAAATGAACTGCGCCTCACTACAACCTCCTTCTAGGCAGTTGTAGGACATAATATTTCCCCTCAGCCTTCTTTTCTCTTTTTTTTCTTCAGTCTTCTGACTGCAGCTCCCTCAGCTGCTCCTCATAAGATGTAGGGGAAAAAAGGGCTGGAAAAAAATTCCAAAAATATCCCCACAAACAGATACATTTTGGGCTAATAATCCTATTTCAGAAATATCCCTGCTGTAAGGACACCTGTAATCATCACCTCAGTCACAAGCAGGGGTCTGTGTTGCTCAGAGGGTAACAACAACACTAAAATGTGCCCAGTTGATTATTTTTTGCTTATGCCAAGCTTTGCATATAATATTGCACAGACTGTATGGATCTAATTGTAGGACCTGGGCTGCATTGGCACTCTATGAGATGTACCCAGTGCAGGAAAGTAAAATTCTTTAACTGCAGCTCATGGAGCTGTGGGTGATATTGGTATGAATTACATGTCAGTGTTACTTTCACCACTCTTAATTCTCACCACATAATACTGCAGTATTTCTGTTTCACGTGTGGGAACACATGAACAACTATTTCCTATGAAATGGTAGTGAAAGATATGTGGGTGATCAAGCAGACTGAGGAGAGTTGAGCCCTTCCATTCTAACTTAGGTCATATTTGGTGTTTAGTTTAAGCAAGAGAGTCACAGAGATATTTAATTCCATCTGAAAATGCTAAAACTAATCATGTTCATGAGATGTCTATTCCTGACCTTTGGATTGATAGAGAATCTATAATTCACTTACTTACACTAGGTTTCAAATGAGAATTAAATCTTTCCAAAATAGAATAAAAATAAGCCAGTAAAGTGATTTGGATAGGTGTAAAAGAACCCAAAAAATGCAATTAGGAACTTCAAGGTGTCACATCTTCTCACAGAGGAAGACCATGCCATTCACAAGCACACCTCAGTCTTTGTCTTGAGTATTATGCACAAGGCTGATTATACATCTACAAGAAAATCAGTTTTAGATAGAAGAGCAAAGCTGAAAGGGGGCACAAATCTGGGAATGAGTACAGTGGCCTACAAATACATGTGGGAGGCAAATGCAGAAGAGAGAGAATATAAACCACAATGTTATTATGAATAAGGATGATATAAAATGTCCATTTGCACATTTAGCCTGGAAACAGGCATATGATCATATGTTTTAGCAAGTGGCTGACCTATATAAAACAGGATTCACCATCCAATTCCATGTGTCTGTGATACAGCCTGTGCAATCTCCTTAGCTATTCATGTCTCATTATACATGACACATCCCTCTTGATTCACATTAGCTACAGAATGCTGGGTTTTGCTGACTGCATCTTTCTCTTAAAAGACATTAAAAGGGGGTGAGGGGAGTGAGAAGAAAACCCTTAACCGTGAAAGTAGGAAAAGAGAAAAAGAAGCTTAGTGCAATGTGTGCATCTGTGTACTCATTTGCAGATGTCCTTAACACTAAACACAGTGTAAAATGTATAGCTGGAAATTGATTAAGATCTCTGTCTGGAAGTGAAATTCTTTTTTTTATCTGTCTCACAGTTCTTAGTGGATTTGAGATTTCTTAGCTTATAAATTATCTCAGAAAATTCAGTGAACACTGAGGCAAAATTTAGAGTTTGCCATAAGGCCTAGTAGCAACTTTGTTCAAGAGCTGTGCCCTCAGACGTGTGCAAAGAAGTAATTTTCCACTTGCTCAAGCACAGAACAGGTAAATGCTGGGCAAGGTTTCAGAAAGAGTTCATTTCTTTGGATCAATGGCTCCAGCCCAGGACAAGGTATTGAATTTCTAGGCCACGAAGACCAAGCTCTCAGTCTTTGACCTAGTGACTAATCCAGTTACTCCTTGGAAGAACATCCCACCCAGAGGCATATCTTGAAAGGCAGAGTCCATGCTAATCAGTGCAATAGCATGACCTACATCCTACCACAAAAATCCATGTATGTGAAGTATCCCTGTGAGGCCTGGGGCACTCCAGAGGTTAAAATAAGAAACATATTTACTTAATAGTTAGCTAAAGCCTTACCAAAACCTCTTGTAATTGTAAAAGCTCCCAACCTCTTTTCCATCCCCCTTTCTTCCTCCTTCCTCTGCAACTACAAAGAGAACACACGCCAAACTTCTGACTGGAAAGGCATCCAGTCAGATCTTTTTGGGTTATGTCATGAGATGCAAAGGTCAGAAAGTATGAGGAAAGACCTAGTGAGAAGCCAATCAACTTTCATCAGCAGAGGAACAGAGAGCAGAGGCTTTTGCAGATGTGATTAAGGAAATGATAACTTTCCAGAGCAGGATAGGAGTCCAATGCCTCTTCAGTTCTCTCTGGTGACAGTGCCAAGATGAATGTCTGGGTAAGGGGAGCAAGGGTCAAACAAACAGGTATTGCTTATAGGCAAATGCCACACAAATTGCTTCTGTTTATAGATAGACCCTGCTCTGTTTTTCCCATAGGTTGCCTTTGAATTGCAGTATTTTATCAAGAAAAAGACAAGTTTTAGCTGCTGAACCTACAGAGGAAGCACATGGAACACCTTTTTCTCAACAGGCATAGTGTATTTTAAAATAAAAATATGTTAAAAAAATAAATAAAATAAAAAAATACCTACAAAAGACTAAATTTTTAGTGTTGCCAGTACATGGAATATAAAGTGTCAGTAGTAGTTGGAGAAGGTGCATCCTAGGACTTGATCCAGACACTTGTGTGTTCTTCTCATGCTGTTACAAATATTTCTACCCAGAAATCCAGTATCCCCTGAGTGCACTCATGGAAAAATTTTCAACGGCTCCAGTTAAGTGTGAACCAATATTAAGCTTCCCTGCCTCCAAACTGGAGCACACAAAGAACTTTATTCTTTACCATTCCTGAAAGACAGGAATGTTGTTGTGATAAAATTGAAGGTGTGGAGAAAGACACCAAAATTTGTCACCAAAATGGGAAACAAAACCCACAGACAAGATAGCAGTCTTCCTTATTCTTTTCATTGACTTTGTTCCATTATGATCTCAAAATATAACCTAATCCTAAAACACAGAACCTGTGTGGTAACAATCTACAGCTGTGTATTCTTTACATATCCACATATATAAATAAGTCATAAAAAATTATGCAAATATTTACTGCATCAAAGCATGATTTTAGTGCCTGAAATGGAACTTATTATTTTTCCATATAATGGATATATTTCTTCCTTTGTCCACCTGTGGAAAAGTTAATGGAGCTGATGCTGAACAGGGAAGAGTTAGAAACATTCATGACACTGACCCTGAGAAATTAAAATCACAAGCAGAGTATATCAGCATGGGATTAAGATTAGGTAAATGGCAAATCCCCTTAAATCTGGTGATCATTATCAAGACAATATTTCAAAGGGGGAAGCAATAAGGAGAGGTCCAAAATATCTAGTCAAAAAAGGTAGAAAAAAAAAAGAAGAAAACAGGCTTCGGATATTTTCAATGCCTTGTGGAGTAAAGCAAGCAAGCAAACAATAAAAATAAACAAGAAAATATAGAAAGAAACCTAAACCTTAAATTATTGTACTTTATCATCCTTGTCTTCAACTGTTTGTGTGCCTAATTTTTTTCCCTTATTCATGGAACATCTCATGACTTTATCACTTTTGATATAAAACCATCTTCTCCAGAGGACATGAAAATTACGAACATTTAAAAAGAATCAAGCTTTTAAGTGACTCTGCTGATTTTATCTTACAATTTAAACAAATAATTTTTGTTCATTTTAATATCAGAAAGCACTAGATAAGTAGAGAAAAGCCATGGGAAGGGAAGCAAGAGAAGTTGTGGATGGCCCATCCCTGGAAATGTTCAAATCCAGACTGGAAGGGGCTTTGAGCAATCTGGTCTAGCACAAAGCGTCCCTGCCCATGGCAGGGCATTGGAACTGGATCCCTTTAAGATCCCTTCCAACCCAAACTATGATTCCATGAAAACATAAAAGGAGGAGAATTACAGGGAGTCAGATGGAAATTGCCTGGAAAAACCCAATTATACTGCAGGAGAAACATTTCCATGACAAATAGATTTTGAAGAATTTATCTGGACTGTGATCTGAAGTCAGGGTGTGTTGAAAACCCCATTGGAATCAGCAAGAAGTCATCCACTGATTTCAACTATTGATGAACCCTAAATCCAGCATGCTTCAAAACATGAATAGAGAGACAAAGGTACCCATAAATATCTCCAGACTTGAAGTCCATCCTGTAGTTCACACATAGAAACTTTGAGGGTATTTAATCTCTGCTGAGGCCTTTTGCATGCTCTGGTATGAACGACAGCTAAACTTCTCCTCCCTCTTCCTGAGAACAGAGACATTTTCCTGCAATTCTAATACATCTTTTGTCATTTGACATTATTTCAGGTGACTTCTCTGCTATTCAATCATGCAAGATAGTCAGGAAGATAAATGTTTTTGGGGACAGCAAAGAACAGTGCAGTAGTATTTTAATGTGTCCTGGGTTTCTCTCTTTTTCTTTCTTGTTTTTTTTTTTTTGTTTTTTGGGTTCTTTTCCCTAATTTTAATTCCCCTCTTTAAAGTTTACCTGACAACAGCATTTATTTCATGTTGCAGTTGTTACAGGTTAGCACTATTGTTTTATCAGGGAACATTTATCTTCAGGAAGAAAGTTATCCTAATACAGGACATATCTTATCCAAGGGCAAATAGAAAGGGGAACATTTCCAGAGGGTAATGTTAATGTTCCTAATGCTATAAAAATAAATGAAATCTGATTAACACCACTATGAAGAAGTAAGTCATAACTTGTATATAAAATATAGTTGTCTTGATTGGGAGCATTATTTTTGGCAGTTTAAGGCAGTGCATTAAAAGATGTGATGGCACTAAAAACATGATAAATATCTTACTGCTTTGGCATTATAAATAAAGCTTTAAATCTATAAAACTGGAAAGCTTTTAAAATCAACTTTTCTCCAGTGAGAAGGAAGTAACACACTGCACATCTTTCCTTAGGTTTCTGATATGGAAAGTTATATTTGCTCTGTGGGGAAAGTAGGTTTGTTTGGAAATGGGAACTTTGGCCAGTTGATTGACTCCTTATTGTTGGTTCATCCATTTGCCTCCTCCAAATGCCATTAGGTATATTAATTAATAGGCATGTTAGAGCAGCCTCTGATACACTCCAAGATGTTTGGTGTTTTTTTTTCAATTATGTTACATCACAGAATTTCTGACTGGAGTGATAAGAACTGAACAGCAGTGCACATCCCCTTCAGCTTCCTCATCTCTGCAAAGGGCAGAATGCCCAAAGGTGAACATTCAGACCTGCCAGACTCTTGTTAAAGCAGGATGAACTTCCAACCAGAGACAAAAATCTAAGATGTGAAGTCAGCCAGGGACAGCAGGTCTGTCAGAATTGCCACCATGGCAGCAGATCCTGCTGGCTGTCATCATTCTGCTGATTGAAGAATGGCAGGACAAAGGAGGATGAAAGTCAGAGATGATTCTGCACAAGCACCCATTTTCTGGAGACTTCAGGTGGGGGACTCCAGAGAACTAAAAATTTGCATTAGCAATGACCAACCAAAGAGACAGCCAAGAGGATGGCAAGCAATTTGATCTGCTAGTGAGTGTCTCCCAGTTTTATCCATCATAATTAAATTTCAGAAAGGAAAAAATCCTGTATAGCCAAAACACTGAATAACAGACATCACCAAGAAGGAACTAAAACAATAATTCTTCTTCAGAAAACCAAAATCATGTTTCTTGCCTTCTTGTCTTGCCCTCTGTTTTACAACACACCAATGGGGAGAATAAGCAAGGGGAGTTGAGATGTGTGAACACGTGCAGGGTGATGATGATGTGTCACAGGTCATGGTGGAGTGTTGGAATGGAAGGATTCAGGCTCTTTAGGAAGGATGGGCAGGTGAGATGAGGAGGTGGTGTTGCCCTCTCTGTCAGTGACCAGCTGGAGTGTGTGGAGCTCCTCCTGGGATAGATGAGGAGCCAACCAAGAGCTTATGGCAGGGGAGAGACTTGGAAACCAGGTCATCCTTAAAGTTGCTGGACATCAGCAGCTTCCAGGGCTATCTGAAAGAATTTTATTGGGCCCAAAATTGAAATTTTCTTCTCAGGTCCAGATGCAGTTTTTAGATGAAGACAAACTAAGATGACTTTAGCCTGAAATAAGCTGGGAGCTTCTCCACTTCTGAGCTGGCAGCATAAAGGTAATTTTGTCCTCCTATTGCATCTTGCTGTTAGTTGACAATCATTAGTATGAAACCTAGGAGGATTTAAACAGGAATTGATACAACATTCCTGTTGTATCCTGAAATTGATATTATAGGATACAACATTTTGAGGTAAACTGGATGGTGTCCCAAAGTTTTTTTACCACGGAGATTTGAAGTAAATAAATTCAGGGGCCAGATTCTGCTCTGGTTTTTATATCAGATAACAAATCCTGTGATTCCTGTTGTAGAATTAAATAGGATTAAAGCTTTTGCATTGGCTGTTCTGACACATGCACGTGGACATGGCCACAGGGATCTGGCCAACAAGTCAATCACCTACCTTGGATCTAATTTCAAGGTGTTACAAAAAGGAAGCTTCCTTAAACAAATTTCTTACATGCTCAACAAAAAGAAATGAGGTGTTTTGAAAAACTTCAGAGGCTTTCCACATTCAGAGACAAGTATTTAAAGATTTTAAGAACCTAAATGAGATCTGACTTTGAAAAGCTTCAGGGGTTTGTATCTCACCACATTGTACAGAGGAATATTGTAGTAAATGCCAAAACTGTCAATATTGTTAAAATATACAATGAGGAATACCATGTCCAACACTGCATAAGCATCTGCAGACTGAAAAAGGAAAAGTGCATATCTTGTCAGAATTGCAGGTGCAGGAGATTCTGGTTTTCTGCAAAAGTGCTGAAGTTCTCTGAAATTCATGTCATCACCAAAACTAGAAAAGATGGAGTTTTCACTTGCAACTGTCACTTAAAGGAAAATTAAAATTTCCATGCAAATATATGCCTGATCTTAGAAAAGGATGGAATTTAAAGTAAAGGTTTTCCTTGTCCAGTTGCCTGGTGTACAGGAAACATTTGCAGTGACAGAAAATTTACCTTCAACTCCCTGCTCTGTGTATCCAGACCAGAATGCAGGTATTTATTCTGTGTGTCCTATCCAGTAGGTCATTGGTTTTACATCAAAACAACTGCTGTGAGCTTCCAGTGAAAATTCTGCATACTCTGGTAATGGCAGTATTTTGTTCACATAAACCATTTCAGTCAATCTGAAACAAAGAAACTAAATGAGTTTAGAACCTATTTCTGATTCATTTGTTTTACTCCCCAGTGTCTCTATGTCATAAAGTGATGCAATGCTCCCTTCATGAACACATCTTGAGAACAATATAAAATCTTTATATCAAAGATTTTATAACTTAGAGAGGAATAATATAAATTTGTTTATAGAAACAGGAATAATTTTAACAGTATAAGTTATCTTTACATGGCAGCCCTTTGCTTTAAGGAATCTCAATTTAAGTGATGCTAATTGAGAAACAGTTCCCAGTGAAAAGAAGAAAAGCCATCTACTCTCTGAGGAAGATATATTGCTTCATCTTTATTTATTGAATTCATATGCACTTGGGCACATCTTGGGACTCCAGAATTAAGCTGAATTAAACTTGCAAGGCTGTGGGGTCAATGTTGAAATTCTTGGCTCCAGCTGAATTTTGACAGTGCTGTGAGCCAGTGCAGACACAGCCTGAATAGGTGAGGTTCTGATGTTGCAGGTTTGCAGCTGGACTAGTTTGAAACATAAACCACAGGGAGGACATTCCCACCTCTGGAAAAAGGCCTGAGTCTCCCCAGTAAATCCACACAAGCCCTCAGCTGCAGAGAGGAGAAGAAAAGGTATGAATGGAGCCAAGGGGAAAGTTTCAAAAACTGAGATACTGAACACTTTGAAGAAAGATTGGCTCTTGTTTCACATCCATCCCTGTTGCCACAAAGTACACAAGAAAAATTGTTATCAGAAAAGGGAGAGATGCAGGGCCATGTCATTTCCCACCATTGAATTCATTTACTTCATTCAGAATGAATATCTTCATGTTTCCATTATTTCAAATTTCCAAATTAGCAAAGCCTGTAAGATTTTGCTATTAAGCTTGTCCATACTTCAACATTTACATTTGCATCTCTTTTTCTGGTACATTATTCATTAGCTTATTTATCTATCTTTTTAATTTTTATGCCCATCTGCTTAATTATCTTCTTAGGGAGATTATCAATGCCTTCCATTTTCTTTGATGTCAGTTTGAAAAGGGACAATGAGCTTAGAGACAATCATCATTTCAGCCATTTTGATGACATGCCTTGTCCTTTGACCAGCTTGGCAATCATCTGACCCCACTCCTGACCTTTGCATAATTACCTATCCAATTTCCTTATCACCATTCTCCCTTTCAGTTCCTAAAAGCAATATAGCTGTGGTCACTGTCAAAGTCACGGTGACCTTGTTAGGAATCCTTCTATTGCCCTAATGAGATAACCAATTAATCACTTATTCCTTTATCTCAATCTCAAGTAATTTCTAAAACTCCTGTTATGTCTTCTTTTTTGTTTTGAACAAATGTTAATTAACTTGACCAACTTTGCCTCTTTTGCATTCATCTGTCATTTAAAACAATAAAATATATCTGAATAGTTTTGTTCCTACATTTCCTCCGAGTGTTCCAGATTAATTTTCTTTCTCTACTATGTACTCCTTAAATAAGCAGAAAGTTTCAGGAAATTTTATGAAAGCAAATTCTGTGAAGCTAATCCACAAATAATTCACAATAATAAATATCAAGGGTTTTTTTTGGAAAAAATGTATGCTTCAGCTTTCTTTCAAGCTGAAGTTGGAGGATATTCTACCTTTCTTCCCTGCTGATTTTCTACCTTTCAAAAACTCCAGGAGAAACAGACAGACCACTCCTGGAGACCACTAGAGAAAACTGTAACTATCAAAAAAGTAAATTTTTTACAGATTTGTCCCTTTGGCATCCCTAACCCCTTCCTCTGCTTCTTAAACTTGCAGAAGTATTTTCCATGCTTCTCAGAGGGATTTGCCTCCATACAACACTGCCCCAGTTTAAATGTATCAAAGACCAACGCAGAATGGAGGCAGGAAATATCCACAGAGCCACAGATTTCTAAAATGATTTGGGTTAGAAGGGTTAGAGACCATCAAGTTCCAAACCCCTGCTGAGGGCAGGGATGTCTCTCACTATCCCAGGTTGTTCAGAGCTCCATCCATCTGGCCCTGGACACTTCCAGGGATGGGGCAGCCACAGCTTCTCTGGACACCTTGTGCCAAGGCCTCACCAGCTGTGAAGTAAAAAATCTCTTCCTACTATGCAAGCTAAACTCACCCTCTTTCATTCTAAAACCATTGTCCCCTGTCCTGTCACAATCTCTCCATATAAAATCTCCCTCCTTTTTATGACCCCTGCTAAGATACTCCTGTACTTTCCTGTTAAGGAAAACCACACTGGTGTCTCCCCAAAGCCTTCTCTGCTTTATGCTCAACAACCCCAACCCTCTAAGCCTGTGTTCCAGCTATAAATAATGGACTAAAGAAAAAATAAAAATCGGCCAAGTCCATACAAATGCAACAGAGTGGGTTAAGGAGATCTTCATGCCAAGACAACCCCGGCTGCTGCTGTGCAGCATCAGTCCAGGTATCTGTAGCCACAGCCACGTTTGTGCTGTTTTCAGCTTGAGTTGATAAGCTTTAAATGCACACATAGAAAGTCAGCTCAGCTGTCCCTGGCCTGTATCTCCTCTCAGGTCTGATTCCAGGGGTAACTTGTGAGGAGCCAGCTCAGGTGTATGCAGCCACAGGATATGCATTCCTCGGGAGAAGTTGGATCAAGGCTGAGAGTACAGGATGCAGCATGTTGTTAGGGATATCAGGCTTTCAGAGAAAAGACACTCATGGACAGGAATATCTTCCAGGAGATGTCAGGTGAGACAGGCATTCCATAGTTTTTTCATCTGAGTCCCAGACAAGTTACTACAATTTTTAAAAAAATGAAGTGAAGCCTTTTGATAGATGTATATAAATTTTGAGGTCGAAAAGGACTATTCTGATTCTTCACCCTGATCTTTGAATAGCAGTGTTGTGGGCTCTTACTACACCCCCATCAGACTCTTTGCCATCCTAGAATATCTGCCTTGAAAGCAAAAAAGTCTCATCAACAAAATTTCTCTGCAGCAAGTACTCTTAATTTTGCCATGAATTCCTCCAAAACTGCACATAAACAAAGTCAACAGATGTTAAATGTATGATCAATAAGAAAAGGCTGTAACTGAACAGCATTCATCTCTCCTTCAAAACTGACATATTCGTGGAGGGAAACAGTGCCAAAACAAATACAAGCAAAGCAATAGCCTGGAAATACTTTAAACATATTATTTGAATTCTCAGAAGTATCATTTTTAACTTAAAGTAAACATTGGCATGCAAACCTAACAGTCTGCGTAATCCAGTCTTGAAGTGTAACTTTATTTGTTATGGGGATTTGCTCAAGGAAAGGGGGAGGGAGGGTGAGGTGGGAAAATAAAATAAAAACACCCCTCCTTTCAAGAAAACCTCCTCCTACTACAAAGAGGAACCGGTTGTTTCTGCAATGCTGCAGACATTTCACAAGGTCGTGGAAGTGGCTGTCTCAAGCTGCTTTAGCAATTTGGGAGGGAGGAGGGATTGAATTGTTATGCACTTGGATGTTCACTTGGCACACCAGGATGGGGAGCCTTTGTCGCTGTTTTAATAGGAGTCAGAGGCTGGGATGTGCCAGATTCCCACCCTCATGAGCACAGGAGCTGGGTTCTGTGGGATTACTCTGATGTGAGGGAGGAAGGGCCATAACCCTCCTTCTTTGGGAGCCTCTGGTGTCATGCTGCGGCCCACCAGCTTTTCCTGAAATAGTGCTGGCTTCTGGCAATCTCCACATAAAGTCTCCAATTAGCAGGGAAACAAAAGCCTCTGAGGACTCTAGCCAGGATGTGCTGTTAAATGGGAGATGTTGCAGGCACCTTTTCCAGCTGACACAGAAATGAGGAGAAACATACCCAAAATATTTTAGCAAGAGACAACTGGCAGAACAGCCCTCCCTTGCTGGGGATCAATTTTATGCACCAGGAGAAAGAAGCAGAAACCTTTTTACAATAACAGAGTCATTAAGGTACGAAAAGACCCCTAAGATCAAGGAGTCCAAACACTAACCCAAGACTGTCTAGTCCACCACTAAGCCACAGTGTCCCCAAATGCCACATCAACCCATTTTTTAAGTATCTCCAGGGATGGTGACTCATTTTTCCTGGTCAGACAGTTCCAAGGCTTGACAACTCTTTCCATGAAGAATTTTTTTCCTAATATTCAGTCTAAATCTCTCCTGATACAGATTGTGGCTGTTTATTATGTTTTTCCCATCTGCATACTAACCAATAATCTGAATTAACTAATAAAGTGGATGAGTCTTTTGGCTTTATATGCATAAATTCTTCATCACAATGGAGTTATTTAACTTTCAGGACTCAATCTTCCTTGACCATATTTTGCATTGACTGAATAATTTTCATTACAAAACTAAAACTTTATTATTAATTTAATGTTGTGGTTGTTGGTATACTCTGGTACACCATTTATACTTACTACCTCAAAAACAGAGGTTCACTTTAGATATCTAAGATTGAAATGCTTAGTTGAAGCTTATTATCTAGAATATGTCTCTGGACAGAGAATTGGAGACAAAATATGAACAAAGTCATTCTGTCCTGAGGGATTTTAATAAAAAAAGTGGCAGCCACTGCTTAGGGACTGGCTGGGCATCATTCAGCAGATGGTGACAATTGCATTGTGTATCACTTCTTTTCTATACTCTCTTATAATCATTGTTATTTCCCCTTGCTTTTCTCAACCCATGAGTTCTATCCTTTTTCCAATTCTCTCCCCCATCCCACAAAGGGGGAGTGAGTGAGCAGCTCTGTGATGTTCAGCTGTCTGCTGGCTTAGACCACAACACTGCTCTGTATAGAAAATCAGGGAGAATCTGTCTCCAATTAATATTAAATAATTAAATATTCATTGGAACAAAGAGACAAACTGGTTAAGTAGTTAATGCTTCTCTATAGATCACGTGCAAGATGGTATTTTAAGTCTCTGCCTTAATGACTGTTTAATTATTTATAGAAAATGGAAGCACTTCAATGGCAAGTTCAGAGAGACACCTGCCCCCATACTGTCACTGTCACAGGAACTCAGCCAGTCCCCTGTTTTTGTAGTTCTTATCTGGACTGTGGAAATATGAGGCTGAGTTCTAGATCTCAGAAGAAGAGGACTTGAAGTTGGATTCTTTTCATTCTTGGTGAGTCCCAGAATGCATCATACACATGCAGATGGACATTGACATATTTCCTCCAAATTTCAAAACAATTGTCCCAATGTAGAATAGAGAAGAGGGTGTGGGGGGGAAATCAAAACCAAAAATTAAAGTTATATCTAGTGTTTTCAAATCTTGACAGCTCCTGGTTCAGTTTTAACGTGAGACTCTCAGCATTGCTTTCTAACAGCAACATAATAATATTTTCATAAGGTGAATGCAGCCTCACCAACTTCTGAGTGACCAGAAACATTTGCTATGATTAAAAGAATATGACAGGAAATTATTTAAAGAAAAGGGAAAAAATACTTTATATCCCACCCCTTCTCCTCTTCCCCACTTTCTTTAAAAAAAAAAAAAAAAATTAGAAGAGAACAAAAACTCAGCCTAAGTGAAAGCCAACTCACCTCAGGAAAATAATTTGGCATCAGCCTTTATCGACAGCTGCACTTCACTGCAGCACCTGTGTGTATCATTGCAAGTGATGACTGACTGGGGAGGCTGTTTTGTATTAGTGAAACACGTTGTGGCAAAGCTTGTATTTATATTTACAGGATAAGTTTGAGTTGGACCAGTCTTATGAGATTCAGATCTTGGTGGTAAAGGTGGGATGTATTGGCTGTGTAGATGTTATTAAACCCAGGAATGCCTCCAGATTTTAAGGTCTGAGTAGATACATTGGCCATGTTCCAGTCTGGTGTTAGGGTGAGACTGTCTCCACCCTATCCCAAAGTTCTGGTTTCATTGAACACAATGATTTTGATAAACAGTCAAGGGTGGGGGTCTATACAAAAAAAAAAAACGGAAAAATAAATGGGAAGTAATAACCTCACTGAACAGACCAAACTTCTGTAGAATTCAAAAGTAACTATGTTGGTTGATACAAATTTAAAAATAACATCAGGGAAGATAAGGTAGGGAGTCGAAAAGGAACTGAAAGAAAAAGTAAAGTAAATCATCTTATTATTGTATTTCAAAATCGCATTTTCACAAAGGGATTAACTTGCATCAGGGAAGAATCTTAAAAGGATAATAAATAATAAACAAGCCAAACATAAGGCATTGGACAAAACACTTGTCCACTAAAACTATAGAATTGTTTCACACACAAAAAGAAGAGAAATTCTTTTGGATTAATCCAAGCTGAAAATACTTTTTCTGCAGATTTTTGTTTTTCTCATTAAATTGAAAGCTCTTTGTATTTGTACTGCTTTAAGATATTTATTTCCAGAAGATTACTTCAAATCCCATTGAGATCAGCAAAAGACTATCAGGTGACATTAGTTATTGTTCATTTGAAGTCAGTGAGTTTAAACCTTTTCTTTTTTTCTGTAACTTTGTGAAAGTCCTGTGTTGTCAAAGCCAGGGAATCTTCTACATCTGGTTCTTCTTTTTCTTTATTGCCTTTTGCAGAGATTATAAATGTTAATAGTTTCAAATGACTTATGAAAAACAGGACAAAAAACACACAAAAGCTTTCTTCTCTCTCTCAGTAGTACTTATTTTGGGGATATATTTGACTTAACATTATCATAATTCTGGAATTATGGATTCTTGGCTAGTGGAAATTGCAAAAATCTAATTGATGGATCAACAACGTTTAATACTCTTAACAGTCTTCACCATTTCTTCCAAGTCAGATTGTCATAGAACACAGACCAGGCTACAACAGGACTGAGTAATATTTACTTATCTAATGTGCACTGATTCCAAGATACAGGAATGAATTTTCTGTGCATTGGTTCTGTTTCCCAAGCTGTTTCCCCAGACACCAATATTTAGATTTCTTTTTTAAATGTTTCCACCAATATTTTGGAGGAAATAATGTGAACACTTATTAACAGGTACTTATTTTCATTTTTCTACTTATTGGGGAGAGTTTCAGTTGGTAAATATTGTTCATCAGTACAGGATAATACACCCATAATAATTACTTTTTTTTTCTCAATTCCTGACTATTATTTAAAATGATCATATATGTTATTAAGTACCAGTAAAAAAATTCCTGAACCCTTAAGTGCAATTTTTGACATGCACTAAGCTCTTCCACATCTTGACCTCGACTTATCCTCCAGTTTACTCAGCTGAGTGGTTCAAATGTACAACAGAGTTTGTCACAGTTAAAATGTTATGCATATAAGGATGCCTTTTCCTGTCATTAGAATTGTTCCTCCATCTTTCTCTTTATATGAATACACACATGCACACAGGTATTTTAATTTGAAGTTTAGTGAAGTTATTTTAAATAAGGAATAAATTTCTTTTTCTGAACAGTAAAGAAAAACTCCCTGGCAAAAATTATATTTTAAGCTGATAAGAATTTGTATTTTACACTGTCTTTTACACTGTATACTTACAGTATACATATTTGCAAGAAATTAAAAATTAAAATTTAAAAAAAGAAATTTTTTATTCAAGAATTATAAAATTTAATTGTTTGTATTTAAAGAAAAAGATTAATTTAAAAATTAAGTTCTCATGAATGTTGCCCTAGTCTATTAATTTATAGAATTTTTGATTATGAAGTTCTCATGATGGAGTTACTGTTTTCAAACACAGTTGAATCTGAAAACCTAATTTTTGTCATTGTAATTCAAGTTTAAATTTGAAAATTAAAATAGAATATATTACTAATAATGGAAATTGGACTATTATTTTTACAAATGGTCTTTCATTTTGTCCATTTTTCAAGGTAATCCTTGTGTTACACAAATAATTCCTTAGGAGGATGAGATAAATTTGCCTAATTGCTACAGGTGTGATATTCTCAAATGAAGTGATTGCTTTAAAATGAGTCTGATGCCTGCCATTGGTGTCAAGGGATTTATCTATTTGCCTGTATCTCGTTATGCTGAAGGGAATCTCAAATGCAATTAGCTGTTTCTCCCTCTTTTGTACAACAAGAGAAAATTAGCTGCTTAATTAATAATGAACACTACTCAGTT
This sequence comes from Cyanistes caeruleus, assembly GCF_971803275.1. Taxonomy (NCBI): domain Eukaryota; kingdom Metazoa; phylum Chordata; class Aves; order Passeriformes; family Paridae; genus Cyanistes; species Cyanistes caeruleus. Next base: position 5,079,538 of record NC_141704.1, on the reverse strand, counting down.
TTACCAATGAAGAGTAAAAATGTGTGTTGGTGCTTTAAATAGTTATGACATTTGAGGTTTGGTGTAAGTTTGTTTGCTTGCAGAATGCTGCACTTGTTTTTTATTAAGGATCTACATGCAATAATTGAGAGGGAGATCCTCTTCCCCAGCCACGAGCAGTTCAGTCCAAGCCACTCATCTTTGGGATTCAAGGAAAGCAGGCAGGAATGCACCACATCAGTGACTTCTATGCTCTGCTTACAGGACACACATGGAATAATACTTGAGTTAGTGGTGAATTAAATAGGTTTCAGACCAATTTGGATACATTGTTTTCAACATCTGAACTTAAGTTTTAGCTAATTATGGTGGTTCTGCCTACTCAGACAGATCCCATACTCAGAAGTGTGCTCCCCAACACTTCAGTATCTGAGGATCTTCTGTCCACCAAGCCATGGGTCAGCAGGGTTGTGACTTCTGCTTAATTGCAGGTAAGCTCAGAAACTGGAATTCATAAGACATAAACCTTCTTTGACGTGTCAGACCTTCTCTGGAAAGAAACCTGGTAAGACTGATTTGCCCATGGTAGAGCAGTACAGACACAGAAGGAACCACTCAACTCTTTTTATGTGATTTTTTTGAAAGAGTCAACTGCATGACCATTCACAAAAACTTCCTGAGAAAGCAGACATGGAAGTAGTTATGCTGATGTAACTTTGCCCAAAATAAACCCTATTTTTGAGCACCAGTTTTACAGGGCTTTCATTTCTTTGGACTGTTGGTTATCTGCCACAGCCCACTTCTGTCAGTCACCTAAAGACCTTCCTCTACATGTGCTTTCTAAGGGTCATTCACTTTGAAATGTACACATTTATGCATTATTAACTTATGCTTTGCAATTATCAACCCTTCTCGTCATACACTGGAAATTTGCTTTGTTTTCTTGTTGTGATTCCAAGTTATCCTGTCACATTTTAAATAAAAATCATGGCATCTCTCTCCTGGAGCATCACCAATTTGCAACCTCACATCAGCAGAACCTTCACTGGGCTGTTCTTGATGAGGAAAACAGCCTTAGTGGGTGGTTGCAGGTTCTCAGCCATGATTATCCATATATTCTTTTATACCACCTTTTTGTTGTTGTTTTGGTTTGGGATTGGGGTTTGTTTTGTTTTGTTTTTGCTTTTGTTTTTGTTTTTTCTTAAACATATCCAGAATTTACCAGATTAATACAGATTTAACATATTTGTTTCTGACTTAAATTATGTTTCTCTTGCTACTGCAAGAATAATTTAAAACAAGAATATACCACTAAATGATACAATTATCAGATCTCTAATGAAAGGAAATTTCTATAAAATAAATGGAACAATCAGATGCAAAACCCAATCTTGCTACATACATGTATATATATATATATATATATATATATATATATATATATATATATATATAATATGGTATATATAATGTAAATATTTTTCTGTTGCAATTTTTCTCTTCAATTTCATCTGCTTCATCCTCCCTTCCATCACTTTTGTATAAATTTTCAATTTGTTTCACTCTATATTCCTCTCCTTCTCTCTGCTCTCTTACTTATTCCATTCTTAATGATCAAACTCTGTTCAGCTTTAGATATATATATATATACAGTCCTTTATGGCTTCATCAGATTTTGAAGAAGACAAAACAAGATTCTTTACTATTTTTGCAATACCCTTACTTTACTGTTTCTTTAGAGGATGTTTGCTATATCACATAAACATTCACCTATTATGATTTTACTTTATAAGCACATCTTCTATCAAGGCTCATTTCTTATCCATGAGGGAAACTGCAAATAGGTACAACTCGAGATGTTAAAACTAGTCAATGTTCTTTGGGACACTGTAGCTGGTTACAGAAAACTTTAAAAATCCTCCATACCCTGGAGGTAGAATTTGTCAAGATGCTCACATAATTGAAATTTTCTATGGCTGTTAAGAACCAAGAGAATAGCAGTTCTTCCCTCCAAATGAAATCTCACTGCCAGATTTGTATGACATTTCATGATCCAAGCTTAATTTGTTATACATTGTTCCCAGAAGGTGAGATGAGATTACATGGAGCCATACATTAGTTAGAAGATTTATTTTACACTTACCCACTCAAAGTTCCTTTCTAGTTATTCAAGCAGAATAGAGAGATCTTGATTAGTTAATCTCTCTACATCAGCGTTTTTTCCACAGAGCACTTCACAGAAATGTTTTAAAATTTCACAATTAAAAAAGCAATTAAAAAGGATTATCAAAATCAAAGTTGATCTTTAATTACTGCCTATATCTAGATCTTTATTCCATGATATACCAGATAAAATACTCTTAAAAATGCTTTGTTAATAGCTTTTTATTACTGAGAACATAGGAAATTTCAGTCTTTTGAGGCGCGTCCCTTTTTAGATCAACTTCATTTTCAGGTTGTCATCTAAAACTTTATTTCCATCAATCTTGTCTTCTCTAGCTGAGTAAGCCATTCCTTTATCTTCTGCCCACTGTGAGAATTGGCCACCTTGCAATGACTTGGGTAGTGTGGTCAAAGTACTGCTGTAATTTCTCCAGTGAAAAATTGCTTTCTATCTCCACCTTAGTGAGCAAATCTCCTCTGGCATCTATTCAGTCAGGTCTGCCTCTCTGAATGCCTGAAATCAATTTTTGGACATTTTGACTTCTAGAAATATTCAGGTAAATATTCAACTGCTCTTTTTCCTCAGACTGGTGCTGGCAGTAGCTGGTTTGCTAAAAGTCTTTACAGTTTTACAGTTCTTGCTGAAAAAGAGTTTCTGTTGAGCAGAAGCAATAGCAGAATAGCAAAGGTTCTCAGAAGATGATTTCAGCTTGATTAGCTGTAACATTTAAATGAAAAGAAGGGAAGAGAATTAAAAATGGTGGTACTCAGGACAGCTCTGTGTTTCAACGTATTTAAGAATATTCTGAATAACAAAGGAAGGATTTTTTTTTAAAAACTGAAAAAAAAATATTGAAAACAAGAGCATATATATAAATAAAGATATCACTGGATTGAAAATCTCACAATTGTGAAATTTCTGTTTGTTTGAATCCACTCTTTCTTTTCTTGCTAACCTCAGATTCCCAGTGAATTATGGCTTCTCAAAAAAGGACCCCATTTCACATGGCTTTAATGTGAAAAATAGTGAGGGTGAGGCTCACCAAATTTCAGCAACATGAAAATGGCATCTTGTCTAATCGAGTCACCTAAGGCTTGACTTTGCAATCCAGTATCTCTTTGGTCTCCAATTGCCTCTCCAAAGTGGATCTTTTCCAGCCTCATGTGAACACTTTAGAATTATGGGAGGCTTTCAAATAGTACTGAACACTTTCTTCAAGCAACCTGAAAGCAGACTTTCCAAAGTGTGGCACCAAAGATGCAAAATTATGAGTAATTTTATCTAATTTGTGTATCTTAATCTACATGTCAGAGTCCCCAAATCTTAGATTTCTATAAATAGGTGTCTGGATGTGAGCTGGGAGTCTGAGGTCAGCAAAGAGTTAGAAAAAAAGCCAGAGAAAACAATGGATTGAAGTCAGCATATAATAATAAATATTATTTACATATATATATATATATATATATATATATATATAATGAAAGTTTTCTAAAGTTCTTTAGGGTAGAAAAGACAAAGAAAGCATTAATTCTCCAATCCCCTCCTCCCATGTTGAGACACCAGAGAACCCCCTGAATCATTACATTATGCTACATCCTACTTTATAGAAGATCAAAAGCTCAACTTTTCCCCTTCTGCCCTTAGAGTTTGTGGGACCCTGAACTCGACTTGTTTGGACTAGTGCAAATTGATATATCCAAATCAATAAATCCCTTGTTGGCCTCTTTAACTCCATCTGAACTCCTTCGGGTCCCAGCCAGAGTGAGCCCCTACAAAGACAGTACAAACACAAGGTAAACAAATCTCAGGGTCAGGTGAGGCTTTTCTGAAGTGACAGCTGAGTGAGGACCTTGTTAAAGAACTTTATTAAAGTCACTCTCCTCTCCAGCACAAGCATTAGGCCATCAGGCAGTGTTTTCAGACTCTCACCCACATGGGAATTTTATGCTGCAGTAAGACATGAAATCCCAATGTCCTCAAAATCTTTCCTTTTTAATATCTGGATTCTTTCCTAATTATTTTCAGATTAATTCCCAGCTAATACATAAGGATGAAATTTGGAGCATGACCTATAACCCTAAGCATGTTATAATTCTGTTACCAATCTCCTGATTTCATGGGGGGCTTAACAAGCACCATATGTGACATGCTGTGTTTCTGTGCATTAATATGGCCTAATGATCCAGGGAATCCCTGCACTGTCCTGCCTTGCACACCCTCAGCAGCTCAACAATGGCAACACCAAGGTCTGTTGAAATGGGTTTTTTTTCCATGTCTATGTCCTCAAGGCTGAAAAGGCTCTTGAACTCCCCACATTGTGACTGTGCTAACCAGTGTGGGATTTGATTTGTTTGCTTCTGGTTTTTGCCTCTCCTCAGGAGATGAACAAGGTAAATTCCATTTTCCCCCAACACTTGTGATGACTATGCATGTGCTGTTCAACTCAGACACAGCTAACCAAGGATGCAAGAGCAACAAAATTCCCTGAACTGTGTTCAAAACATTCACACCAGAGGGAAAGTCCTGGGGATACTTTGGAGGAAAGAGCTGGCTCAGGCCTGAGAGAGGAATTGTTAATAGTACTAATGAAAAGGTCACCATAGAATATCATATCAAATCAAAGCAGATTTGGCATCTTAGAAGCCAAGTCAGAAAAGAGACCAGCATTCAGAGATGAACTGTCTACTGATCCAAGTGCATCCCTGGACACACATGCTTGACCCCAAGCCCAGAGACACCCATGGGAGTATTTCAGATTCAGTGGGATTTTGGATTGCATCTGATGGGCATGGCACATTTCTTGCTGCTGGAAGAATGGTTTCATGCCGTAGAAATGGCTGTTAAATCACATGTTCCCCTCTGAATCATAACAGAATCATAAAGTGGCTTGGGTTGGAAGGGACCTTAAAGTCCACCTAGTTCCAGACCCCTCCCATGGGAAGAGTGCCACCCCCTAAGATTAAAGTGTCCCTCAGTCCTATCCTGGACCTGTTCCCTCCTTTAGGAAGGACTCAATTTTCCACTCTTGCTTCAGAGAAGAAGTTGTTGCCCCTTTCCTCCTTCTCTGTTTGCAATACATTCTCCTTCTAATCGCCTGCCCCTCACACAAACCCATAAAACCTTGCAACACTAACTACACTATTAATTCTTTCTTAAACCTATATATGAAACAGCTCTTACAAACCACCATGGTTCTAGTGTATTGTCTGAAAATGAGCTTCAAATCTAAAGGTTTTCAGGCCTGTGGGGGAGAAAACCCATTACATGTGAGAGCTCTCTGCAAATATGGGCAATTACAGACAGAAAAATCCTCCTTACTGCTGCTGAAACTCTCTGTGATCAGCTGCATTCACAGTTGCAACCTAAAGACTGTAGGACTGAAAAGGCTTCACTAATGATTTCTACATTGGACCAAATGATATCCTTGACAATAATGTCATCCCGAGAACCCCCGCTCACTTCCAGCCGTCACCGTCGGGGCCACGGGCTGGCACAGATGAGCCAACACACTACTCCAGACCTGCACTTATATTTCAACAATAAAAGCCCAAATGCAGAATGTTTTCTTTTCCATCTCCTCCCTCCCAAATGCTACTGATCGTCCTATTGCCATGGCAACCAACTCCTGCTGGCATGATCAAGAAAAAACCTGATTTGGGATTTTAATTAATTGCTTGGAAATGGAAATGTAACAGTGACTGGCAGTTCAACTAAGCACGTTTGCAAAGTGAATAAAAATAGAGTTTCTGAAATACTTGAAATTGTTTCACTGGATATAACCCACATTTTTTACGAGACACCTTAATTTATTCTGTTCATAAAATAAATCTGCTAAATGTACTAAGCCATTTTGTCAACACAAATCATTTTGGCAAATACTTTAATCCTTCTTCTTAACAAAATGTATTGTATTAAGAAAAAAAAAAATCTAACCCATCAGTATAAACCCATAGGTTTGATCTGAACGGATGCCTTTTTCACCAGTAGGTCATATTTATAAAAGGCTTTCATCTTGCCTTCACAAAAGAGGATGTTCTTCTTCTGATGCACGTGATCACTTATTAACACTGATGGCAGCTACACCCACATATTCAGCAGAGAATGGAACAGAAATGGCTTTCAGTTGATTTTTATGACCCCCAGTCTCCCTGTTTTCAAAGAAAATAGAGTTGTCATTGTCTGGGTATGCATTACCCTCTCCTGCCTGCTGCCAGTGCTGCTGAGGTGGTGTCATAGGTCCTGCATTGCTCAGCCAAGAAAAAGCCCATTTCTCTCCAGATTTCTAGGAACAAGAGGATTATTATGGATATCCCTGTTGTCTCTATGCAGATCCAGGTATCCATAGTTTCCAGCATCATGCTAATTTTGTAGACCTTGTAGTCTTACATTATTTATCATGTATATATGTATGTAAATAGATATTTCTACAACTTCTTCTTTTAAGAAATTAGAAGAGGCTGTGAAGAATTCAGAAGCCCCACATCACATCTGAAAATGGAAGTAAACTTCATCATTTGCATGAAGTCCTCCAGCTACCTTTCCTGAAAGGAAGCAATAGTAATACTTCCAGATAACAAGTGATAGGACAATTGGAAATGGCCCCAAGGCATGCCAAGGGAGGTTTAGATTGGATGTTACAAAATACTTCTTCACTGAAAGGGTAGTCAGATATTGAAACAGGGTGCCCAGGGAAGTAGTGGAATTACCATCCCCAGAAGTTTTCAGAAAACATGGAAATGTGGTATTGAGAGACAGAGTTTAGTGGTGAACCTGGGTGAATGCTGGACTTGATGATCCTGGGGGTCTTTTCTAACCTTGATTCCTTCCTTCCTCCATGATTCTTTGATTCTTCACCTGCAGATGTTGGTCTGATGGGAAAGCTGAAACATGGTTGTATTTTAAACATGTCATGGGCACTTCTCAGTGTGTGGTAGGTTGGTAAATTTTCTGGTGATTTTTGGCTAGTGCTTTAAACCACCACACAGTGACAGCACAATAATGCAGTGCTGCATGGAGACAAAAAAAAATCCATATTACTGCTAAAGAATTTCCTTATTCACAAGCAAGACTCAGGGCACCTAGATAGAATCAGGAGCCTTCACTACCTTCCTCCTTTGAGATTTTAGCTTTCCACTTATTTTAATTCTTTACAGGCTAGTGGCCTCCCTGACAATCAAAGCTAAGAATAATTCTACATAAACTCACTTACTTTCATATATTTACTGATTTCCCTCCAAGCAGATTTTGTCAGTCTTCCAGATGTAAAATACCCTGCAGTTCCCAACGCCAGAGTATTAATTCACATCACAGGATCACATAGCTGACCCAAAAGTTGCTAAACGTTTTTACTCAGTGAGTTAATTATATTTGAGAGGTGGCTGGTTCTTGCCAGTTTTCACACATTGACAGTGTTGCTCTTTAGTGAACACTACTCACTTATCCCCTGAACTCTACTCAGCTCATGGCAGATAATCTCAGTGAACATAGCTGTACTTAATGATCTGAGTTGAGTTTAGTCAACTATTTTTAAAGATTACACATCACAGAGCTAGAAAAGGTTCTGGAGAGGTCTTTTTTCCTTCATTCTTGGGCTATATTTATTCACCATTCCCAGCTGCTTCTCCTTTCTCTGTGACATCTTTAAAATACAGGTAATAATCTCCATTATTGGAACATCTTTTAGGACCCAAATATCATTAAGCCAGTAGAAATTGTGAGACAAAATGAAAACATAAGAAATCTGGTGATTATCTATCTCTTACGGTCTCTATCATCTATTGGTATTTCTAAGGCAACTATCTTTGTGTTATCTAAGTACTGTAATATAATACAATCACTTGGAAGTTGTATCTAAGTGCAGTGGGTTTTACTTATTAATAACATAGCACTTATCTTCAAAGTGCTTCATAAACTAATTAATTCTCCCAGCACCTTCTCCCTGTCTGGCAGGTGAGGCAACTATTATTCCCATTAAATATATCACTCTGATTATTTCTTGAGGAAATAAGGTTAAGTTACTCATCCTGTCTTCCAGAATAGTGAGTGCTAGAAAGAGCACTCAGTTATTAAGGAACAGGGGTTTTGACCAGATTTGAGACCATCTGAAAGTCCCTCATGCCTGGCCAACATCTCTAGTAACAAAATAATTTTGTGCTTCTTTAAAAATTAGCATGACAAAGCACAGTTGGATCCTTTGTATGAGATTGACTATTTTTTGTTTGTTTGTTTTTAAAAGGGGCCCTGACCAACAAGCTCCATTCTGCTGCATGAGTCATCCACGTGTGTCAGGCTTGTGAAATGACACTGACTTGGCTGCTTCCATTTTTATGTGCTCCATTATGTTGGCATCATTCCTCAGCCAAGCAATTCCTGCATTCAAGTTTCTGCATCTTCCAGGTATGGAAAACACATGGGAAAGATATTTAACGACTATGGAAAAGAAAGAAATTATAATAATGCAGCCTATTTGTTAAATCATTCTAATTCCTTGATCGTTCAAAAAGCATTTCCGCCCCATTAGGCTGTTTACAGCTCTATCACTCTGGTTTATCTGAAGGTACAGATATCTCATGGCGTGTGAATACACATTTAAGAACTAATTCCACTCCTCAGAGCTTCAATGGCTAGCTTGGAATTAGGATCATGCCATGGGATATTGCATAACTATTGGCAATAGCTAATGGTATTCATCAGATGAAGCAGTTCCAGGAGGTAAACAAAGATAAAGGCATAACAGTTGCCCAAGTGAAGGATGTCTTATTATAATTATCCCCATACAACACAGCAGCCTTATCAGACTGTAGGATGGCCTAAAAGCTACTTAAGCTCCCATTCGTTGTGTAAGGATGGAACAGTGGGCAGAAATCCACCAGCTGCCTCCTTGGAGGAGAGTGCCTTCCTCAGGGTCCCTGCCAACAGAAACATTGTGCACCAAGATTAAAATATGTTTTAATTATTTGCTGAAGGTCAACTTGACTGTGTAGCCATTAAATATATATGTACACATACAGACACACATAACTTTATTCCTATAGAATTAAAAACATGAGAAATTGGATATTGGCACACCTGTGTTCTATAAGGATGAAGAGGGAACTTCAAAAGGCTGGTTTGAGTTTCAGGAAAACACTCCAAGTCTTTGAGGTAAAATTCATCTGCCCTAACTTGGACATCTTAAAACTAAACAACTAAGTCTGAGCTCCCTTTGTGGGGAGAAATGGGCATCTGCAGAGTGTAATTCATCTTATCCCATCACAGGTGTCTGAGAGAGACTGGATGAGCCACTCCCTGCAGGTCCCCATGCATCTCTGCTGCCTCTGAGGAGAGCCTAGCTCAGATTTAGACATTTAATTTTTTGATACATAATGTTGTGTGAAATGAGTTTCACCCTTATATCCTCCTCTCAGGCTTGGTTCCAGCCAGCTGGTGTTGACATGGAAAATGTGGAACAGGGTCAGTGAGTACCTGGGGCTTTTCTGCATCTTTTCCCCTTAGCAGGACAGAGTTCCAGAAATAAAATGGCACAAGAATAGGAAGGAGAAGAACAACTTCTTCCTCCCAAAAATCAGGCAAAATTTGTGACATTCTGTAATTTAATAAATGAGGGACTTGCTGGCAGGACCTTCTCCATTTGATATTTCCTCACTGAACCTCAATTCACTGAGCTCTGTTTTAGCAGGTGAGGAACGCCTTTGACTCCAGGAAGATCACAGGGCCACTGAAAGTTGAGTACATCCATAAATGTTTTCAGGATCAGGCGCACATAAATTAATTAGAATTACGTATTTAAATAGCTTTGTGGATCTTGGCCTTTGTTCCTAACCTTCATCATCTGAGGCCTGAGCCTGCAGCCTTCATAGAACACGATACCAGATGTTCATTTTCTGTTTGGAAGGGCGATGCTGAGGAGGATGAGGAGAAGGAAGCAAGACACTTTTACAGTTTTCACTGGACAGTGAAAACATGATTTTAGTGGCAAGACTTTTAGATTGCTCCTGAATTTTTTTTATTTTTTTTTTATGTAAAAATGCTGGAAACCTTATTTCAAGGGACAAAAAAAAAAAAGTATTTGCCAGAGGAGGTTTGAGCTTTGAAAGGAGATGAGGGTTCTCTTTGCATTTCTATGCATTTATTTGCATAAATACACAGAAACTGGGGGGAACACATGGCAACTTTCAGCCTATTTCTAGTCAAGCTGCTAAGTCACTCATGAATCTGCTTTAACTGTAATAATTTTTAACTGTATAGAATTAGCTTTGCATAGACTTTTCGTGCAGACTATTTCTGCTCTGTTTGCACAGCAATTAGAACAAAAAATAATAAAAGCAAGAGCACAGGCACACATAAAAAGTTATTTTCTGTGCCCAAATCAATGGAAAATAGAGAAACCACAATAACTCATCCACTTTCATCTCAGGGAAAACCCTTTTGTCCGTATTTCAGAAGGGTTAGGTCTTGTAAAGAGTCCCTCTCTATCACTTTCCTATGTCTCAATTTAAAACGAGAACTTCAAGGTCAGTGGAAAGCAGCAACATAAAAGCACCCAATTCTTGCTAAGGCAGCCTGGAATAGTGGGTGGGCCATCTCTCAGGTGAGAAAAGGCAAGCTGCAAAGCAAATACCTGAGGTGACTTCTCGTTTGAGTCTGCTACCCTTAGGGCTGTGTTCTTTTGGCTGGGGATATCTGTTGATCTTACCTCTTAACAGTAATTATGCCAGACAGATTTTTGGCTTTCAGTTCTGCTCCATAGGTAACATAAATCATACAAATTATTACCACAATGCTAAACTATAATTACCCACAGACCCTGACATGCTAAAGGTGTATTAATTTGATAATATAATAAATACGTTACTGCATAAAACTATAATTATTACTTCAAAATTGACACTTATGCCAGCTTGATTTTTTTTTTTTTTTTTTTTTCCCAGCAGGCAACTCAATTGCACATTGACCAATACCAGAAATGCTATTTGAATTCTGTGAGATGTATTGAAGTGGAATTTGGTAACATGTGGGAGGCCTCTCTTAAAGGAACATGTCACTGGAGTTAGTTTGGGTTTTGGAAGTTACAATTCCATGAAGGAATAAATTACTCTGCAGTTCAAGAGGAAAAATATATCTGACAAATAGCCCAGGAAATGGGAATTATATCAGCATATCAATCAAATAGCCCAGGAAATGGGGACAATATCAACAAAATACCTAAAATATTACCAATGGGGGAAAATAATTCACATAATAATGTAAATAAACACCCTTATTTATGTTGTTTCAAATGCTGTTGGGGAAAAAATAGTGACTGACACTATAGGAGGAAATTTTTTTTTTTTTTTTTTCATGGAAAAACTGACAAACACATCTGTGGGAAAGACCGAGGTCCCAATTCTGCAACTGTTTGGGTGTGGACAACCCCTGGCACAGCTCCCAGGTTTATTTTATTCAGTGACTGCCTAATGTAAAATACATAAACAAGCCTGGGAACAGAGGTCTTAATCCAGACCTGCTCCTGCTCAGCTCAGCAGCCCAACTGGTGTAACACCAGCTCAGGATCCTGTTTCCCATTTTCTTTATATTTTGTCTTCCACGTGGTCAATATAAACTTTTAGGAAGTGAGTCTTATATGTTCAAGTCTTCTTAAACTCAGGATAAAAATGATCTCACTTCTTGCTCCTGATTGACTCCTTTAACTGCTAGTGAATGTGCAGGAATCAGTCATTCACACCTCAGCTGGGCTATATGGAATTGATATTTACACACTGAGTGGTGTTTGTGACAGTTTCTTTTTGAGCTTCTTATTGCTGTTTGGATATTAAAACATGTAGCAAAACGAAATCTTCAAAAATATTTGTTCCCAGGTTTTCTTTAACAACTTGAATACCAATGATTTTTCAAGTTCTTTTATCTCCAGTTATACTTTGGATTGCAAAAGAAGGGGGAAAAAAAGTATCAAAGAAGAAGGGAATATCAAGTTTATTTCAAGTTTTCATTTCTGGGTGGTATTGCTATCATTTAACTTCATGTATTTACACTTACACCAGTTGCCATAGGCATACTCTATTCAAAGGACAGCTATAGGCATCCTTGGAAGAGCTAAATCAGAGGATCTTCTGTCTGCAGGTGTTTCCATTTACAAAAATGTGAGACTATGATGATTAACTCAGTAATCCTCATCCAAAGTTTCTAGGTTTTTTTTCATTACCAAAGTAGAAACAAAGGTAGGGAAAGAATTGTTCAAAAGGAAGAAGTAAAAACTGGAGGAGAATTCAAGAAAAAAATAATAGAATATTAATATAATATATAAAAGTACCTGAAAACAATTTTTTTTTTCTTTTCCTTGACAAAAAATATATGCTAATGTGTTTGTTGAAAAACCTTAATATGTCCCCATTTACATGTTTTTTTTAGAATATTTGAAAAAAAATAATAAAAAAATTTATAGGGGGAAGGTTAGTTTGGTATCAAAAAAATTTGATACAGAAGCAGAAAACCTCATTCCAATACTTGCAAAATAAGTTTATTTCCAAATGTGAGGATGGTGGGAAGACACCTATTTTGAAGAATATTCATTATGATGCTTGTGACCATACAAAGGAGTGAAAAGGCCCTGATTCTCTTTATGTAAATATCTGTTCAACTTCTGTGTAAATAGTCTTAACAAGGGGAGTTCCTGGGTTGCACTTAAGGGTCAGTGGAAATGAATGTTGTGCAGCTTCATCATTACCTTTAGCTGTTGCTCCTCCACTGACCAGACTGAATGATGCAAACAGGTCACTGCAACTGCTTGGCAGCCACTCTTCACCTGGCTTTGTGCATGTATTATTGACATGGTTCCCCTCAAATGCCAGATTGGAATGTATTAATAGTTTTGGCAGAGCTTCTAGTGACTTTCATCCAGCTGGAACAAAAGGTGAACCGTGTGGGGAGAGCAGGAAGATGATTTCCACACTATCATCACTATTTTCAATGAAACGTGAGCTGGAAAAACACCATGTTGATGCTGAGATCTGGGTAGAATTATTGGCCAAAATTGAACAAAACACTGGGGAAAAAGGAAAAAAAAATAGAAAAGAAAAAAAAAAAAGCCATAGAAGTATATGGTAGTTTGGTACAGAAGATGTGAAAAAGGCTGCTGGAATGTGGTGCCTAACTTGGAAAAAAATATTAGGACTTAAACCTGTGTATAAATTGTATTATATTATACATAACCTCTATGTGTTAACTTCTTAGAGAACAGCTACTGCATGCTGGAGCCTAGAGAATCCTGAAATCACAGAATCACTGGGCTGAAAAAACCCTCCAGGAGGCAAATCATTAACCCAGCATTGCCAAGCCCACAATGTCCCTAAGTGTCACATCTGGGGATGGTGACTGAAACGCTCCCCAGGGCACCCTGCTCCAGTGCCTGACAACCCTTTTGGTGAAGAAATTATTCCTATTATCCAATAAAAACCTCCCCTGGTACTACCTGGGGCCATTTCATTTTGCCTTGTGGTTTGTTTTTTGGGAGGAGAGCCCTGTGTGTCTTCAGCCTTCTGTCAGGAAATTGTAGAGAGCAAGAAAGTTCCCCCCAAACCTCCTTCCCTCCAGGATAAACAATGTGAATTCTAATAATTTTCTAAATAGCAGGGTATATGAAAGTGGCTTTTTGACTGAATATTTTATTCCTTCTGCTCACAGATGTTTTTGATCTTGGCAAACTGCTTGTTTGAGTGTACATGCTGACAGTAAATATGATGTTACTGAGACCCTTATACACATTTACCTATCTTAGGTTTTTCCTATGTAAATGATTATTGCAATCATTTTGCAGAATCGTGTCATTTGATAGAAATAACAGTTTACATACACAACTGGAATTCCCTTTTCCTCTTAAGGCACTTTGGGGGAAGGAGGAAAGAAAATAAAAAGGTAGTTGTGATTACTTAAATCTATCTTTTTAATAATGTGGTAGACAGTCAGCAATGATGATGTGATTCATTACTTGCCTATAATGTTAATTATACATTATTAGCTGTTTCACTGTCTGATAGCTGGCAATTGGTGATATGATTCATAAAGTGCTATTGTTAAGCCAATCTGAAAATCTGTTTGATTTAGGTTAAAAGAAAGGGCGATAGGTCATAAGAAGTTGAAAAAGAGAGAGAGAGAGAGAGAGAGAGAGAGAGAGAAAGAATAAAGAAAAGACACCGACATAATTTGCGGTTCTATTTTTATATGAACAACAAGGTTTACAGTGAAGAGCTGTTGGATACAGTTTCAGTGAGCAAGGATTTTGCAGAGAGATTAGATCAGTTACAAATTGCTAAATCTGATGACTTAGATAAAAATTTAACCAGAGGCTTTGAAAGAGGTAGAACATGTTTCTGTGGAGAAGTGATTGCCCCGTGCTTCCGAGATAGAGCTAATCAGAGAGGGCCGCACTGGCTGTACCCTCAGTAAAAACTGAACAGGGAAGAAATTGTTCATTTGAGAATGGAGATGATTTCCAGGCTGAAAAATCCACTTCACTCTCCAAATGCACCCTATATTTTGGGGAGCCCCCAGAAGGCAGTCCTGCAACTGTAGTACAACACATTCCCTTCCAGTGTATCTCTATCAGATCTGAACAAACGAGCTGAACAAACTGAATAAAACAATTGCTCCCTCCTCCACATTCTTTGTGAGATTCCAAAGCATTTTCCCATTTCCACAGAAAAACCACCAACTTTAACCAACCACTTAAAAAACCCAAAGGAAACAGATTTTGCCCAGAGATAGCAAATACTCCCAAGGTTAAACATTCATTCCAGACTGGTTCATATCTGCACTTTATCTGAGCTAGCAAGGGGAATTGAAGCTTCATCCTTCTTGCTCCAGCAGGCACCAGCTTGGGCAGAGTGGACCTCATCTGTTCTCTCATGCAAGTCAAAAGTGAGTTATAGATCTGAGCTTCTGCTTCCCAATAAGGGCACTGAACATAAAGGCCCATCTCACAAACAGATTCCAATCCCTAGGAGTAAATACTACCTGGTAAGGAACAATTTGTTAAAAAAGTAATAAATCCACTAGAAACACTTTTAAAAATCCAAGTCATAGAACAATTTAAGCAAATATTTTTCCTTCATTCATTTTAATATCCCTGTAACTCTTATGGGAAAGAGTTAAGATGAATGTTATATCACATGGTTCTCAAAGGGATTTACGTCTTCTCTTATCCCAGATAACACTCCTAAAGAATGAGATAAATCACACTGACCACACAGTTGTCTCATCCATTTCCTCACATATCCAGCTCTTCTGTGCAGCAACAACCCTGAAAACAATCTTTTCAGAGAAGGCAAGAAAAGTGCTGTGTTTTCAGATCTTCAATTGCATTAAAATACGTGACCTAGAAATGCTTCATGGAAACTTTTAAGACTATTTGCTGCTATAAAGGCAATAGTTTTGTGGGACAAAGATAGGCCTGAGAGCTAGGAATTCCTGAGTAGTGTCTCCTGCACTGTCTTGACTGTCTATTGCCTACATATCACAGTGATTGTGTGATTTATTTATAAAACATAGATTAGATTAACTCAAACAAGATTAAATTAGATAGAACAAGACACTTAAACTCTCACTGACTATTTCCTCATCTGTAAACCAGTGATATCTGTATTTACCTATTACATGGTGACTGTGAGGATTACTTAATCTCCCTAAAGAATTATCATGATTATCATTAATCTGGAACACACAAAACAAGTCCCGATAAGGAAACAAGCTTGTGAATCAGCTGAGGTGGAGTAAAGGTACCAAAGCAATTCTTCTGCTGATCTGATAGTAAAGCATTCTTGATAAAGGTTTTGGGATGGCTTCATTTCATATTAGGCATCTAAAATATAATGTTTAATATAAGATAGCTGTCTAAATTCCTTCTGTAGTCCAAATGTGTGTAGATGGACGTCATGCATTGAGTGAATAATGTCATAATTCTGGGATGAATCACCTAATGGATTTCTCGTCATTATCTGTAGAGGGAGCCTGGACAATTAGACAAGATATATTTTAGATAGTTAATGTTAGGTGAGACCAAACTGAAGGATTTAGTAACTTGCTTGAAGGATTGCAGCTGCATGACACGTTCTGTCCTCATAGGAGCAGAGTAACAATCAGTACCGGTTTACTCCCAAATTCTTGTCACCCCATTCCTGCATCCTAAAAATTTACCATCCCTTTTGTAGTCCACAAGACCTCATGATAGCTTTGAGAAATGCAAATTTAAAATTTCTGTTAATTAAGGTAAGTATCAAAATGTTTTCCCATAATACAGCATGGTTACATATTTTGTACAAGGAGCCCATCTATCTGGGGGCGGGGAGGACAGAGGGGAACAGTTTGAGGTAAAGTGTGTTTCCTAGCTGATCTGTTCTTTTAGGAAGGGGCAGGAGTTTTCCTGGAGGAGGTCACTCCTTTTTGGAGTCTTATGCACAAGAGGTGATGGAGAATAATATCTTCCCTTGGGAATTTCTTTGCTCCACAAAGAAGTGCAGGTCCTCCTATATGACTTTCCACCCCAACTTTTCTTTTCTGAAGGCTAATGCCCCATCCCTCTTGTGAGCACAGCTCAGGTTCATTCCAGGGCTAACTAAGGGCAGAACATCCTGCCCCTGTCAGAAAGGAAGAAGGAATCTCTCCTACTTTGGCTCCTGCTCTAAAGAGGGACCAAAGGACATCAAAACAAAGGTAGAGGATGTGGGGCTGCAGTAGGGACAGGCACGGAGTGGGGCTGAGAGGAGCCTTGTGGCACAGGCTGAGCCTGGTGTCACAAAAGCTGTGGTTACACCAGAGCCTGAATTTCTCATGAGCAGCTTGGTTTCACACAAATGTAGAGCTGCAGCAGTGTCGTGGTGCAGCTACACCACCTCCCAGGTCTGCTCAAAAGCAAGAAGGAATTTCTCCTCCAGAGCACTTTAACAAATCCAGCTCAGGCAGCTGCTGCCCTGATGACAAGCTTTGTATGTGCATGTTGGGGGCCAGAAGTGAGAAATACCTTCCTAGCAAGGGAGGGGTCTGGAAGAAAACAGTGAATATGAGCAGGTGGGAACAGGCTAAGATTTACCTCCCCTTAGCAAGGCTCAGCTGCAGAAAGGCTTTCAGGTTAGATCTAAAGCTTTTCTGAGTCAAGAGGAAAGCTGCTATTGATGTAAAGCAAAATACGTGGGTGAAGGTTATAGGAATGTTAAAAAAAAAAAGGATCGTGCAAAAACATACATATATATATGTATGCTGAGAAGTGAGAAGCTCTTTAAAAGTCAGTGTTTCTTCTTAAGAACAATGGAAAAAAGAGCAATAGGATTGAGCAGACTTTTAGAAGTCTTAGAAGCCAAAACATGGCTGGCCTTTAATTTGTTATAATCTTAGAATAGGGGAGGAAAAAAATCTTTCTAAGCCTAAACCATCTCTTTGTTTTTCTTAGAAAAAGGAAAACTATTTCAGATAAAATAGAAACCACCCTGAAAAGCCATCTGGAATTTGAAAATAATCCAGACTACCTGTGAGTAAGATGTGCAAGGAAGGGTCTGCCTTCAGTCCTGTCTTGTACTGAACTAAGAATGCTGTCAGCACTTAATAATGTTAGTACTAATAGTTCATTTCACACACCTTTTCACTTCTCGGTGTTGGCTGGGACTGGAAAGAGCAGAGCCTTTCCAAATGGAAACAGAGAGCACTAAAAATTACATTTTAAAAACAAAAACAAAAGAAAACCAAACAAACTGAAGCTATGCTGAAGTTTTCAGTCCTTCAGTCCAACTTTGAAAACTCATTAGTGGTAGATAATTCAGATAAGGTATGAATCCAGATGTTACTGTGTTTATCTTCAGCAAAACTGAGTTCAAAATTTTACTTAAAAAAAAAAATGGCTAGGCTCCTAAATCTGAAATTAAACATGTAAGAAAATGCCTTGATGGGTAAGAGCATGAAGACATGCAGCTTTTCTTGACCTTAATGAGATGTTCAAGGTACTTAACACTTTTGAAAATCAGGCCACAATTCAGCAAAGCATTTCAACATGTGTTTAACATTAAACACATATTTAATCAGATTAAAGCATATACTTAAGCACATTCCTGAATCAGGATCAATTTAGACATGTGCTTATGATCTTTGTTAAATAAGGTTCTCACTTAAGTTTCTAAATAAGGTTTTGAGAGCCTAAATTTAATTTTTTGATTTTATAGAAACTTCAGTGTGTTTTGAATGAAATAAAAAATTAAGTGAAGGGGAAAATTTTTAATACCCCTATTTGTTTTGCTAATCAAGTTTATCAGTGCTTGACAGACACCAGGTAACAAAAAAAATTGAGTCATTAAGGAGAAGTAAAAATATATATTGTAGGAAAACATCTATTTTTCACATGCAATCCAATTTTGATTCCTTGGAAGTGTCTTTTTCAGATATATTTTTACCCAATATTATCCAAAATTAGAGACCAAAATTAATTTTCTCTGTGTTTCCTCTAATTTTATCTATCGTGTGTCTACTGCTAATATTGGTGAAAGAAACAAAATAATTATTTCTCTCTCTTTTTTATTTTATTTTCCTTCCATTTTCCTTTAACTTCTCTTTTTCTCTTTACGTATTTTTTCTTGCTCTTGTAACAGAACAAGCCACATTCCATCCCTTTAACACCCCTGCATACATCTGAGTTTCCATCAACCTCCTGTCAGTCTACGTTGTGTAATTACTTGTGTTAAGACAAAAATGGTGTTGATGGCCACAATTTTGATTAGGGTAGGAGTGACTCACTGGGACAGCAGCAATCCAGAGCGTGTCCGTGCACATGTTTGCATGGATGTGAGACAGACACACAAATACGACTGGGCAAGAAGGGTGAATTTGAAGTTTGTTAGCAGTTGGACACACAACACTCAAGCTGGATGGTGGCCAACCCCTCTCCATCCTCTCTGGCATTCCTGCAAGGTAGAGGATTGCAGTCCAGTGTGGGATAGTGCTTCCCTCAGTCTATTCCTTCCTTCTCCCATTCTCATTGGAAATATTTCAAGTCCTGACTGCTTCAGAGGCTGGATCGAGCTCTGAGCAACCTGGTCTAGTGAAGGTGTCCCTGCCCATGGCAGAAGGCTTGGAACCCAGTGATCTTGAAGGTTCCTTCCAAACCAAAACTACTCCATGATCTTATAATTTCACACATGCATGTTTTCACCCTGTTTTAAACAGGGCAGTATTTGCAGGGAGGGGATCTCTGGATTAAAATTAAGTATTTTGGAGAGGAGATGCTGAAGGTTAAGTGCATTATCAGGTACTGCTTAATTATTTGCAGGCTGAAAATTTATTTTCTAGCTTATGCCACCAAACCTTCTGTTCAAATTCATAACCTTGCTTAAACTAGAGCAAATCCCTATGTGGACACACTAATTTCAGTTTTAGAGTAGCTTATCTCAAATTATCATAAACTTGCTCTGAATCAGCTTATGCTGGACTAGAATAAGCTTAACTTAAAACTGAAATAAAAGGATTAGGATAAATTAAATTGGTGTAAAATCACACCTTTATTTAAACCAGTACAACTCTGTATGCAGATAAAAACCTAGGACTTCTGTTTATTTAAAACTGAGTGTTAAAGAAAATAGAAAAATACAATGAATAGGGTAAATATTTACAAACCTTGTTGAGAGAACATTAGAACAACAAAGAGTTAAAAATAATGTAATTTGAAAAGAACTATTTTTAAATTGCCCAATCTCCATGGTTCAGAGACTCTCCCATTCAGCAACATTAGACAGAAAGACCCTTCAGGCACTTAATAATGCTTTTATATAGTAGCACTTTACATTTTCTGTGCTGTAAAAACATTAACTAATTAATCCTCACAACAACCATCTGAGGTTGAAAAGTGAGGACTAATATCCCTTCCTTAAAGATAAAGATAAAACACCAGGCATGTCAAGGGCTCCTGTTCCTGACTATTGTGTGTTTTGTTTTGCAAGTGAGAAGGCCTCTGACACCAAACATGATGGGATAAAGTTGGATAGCCAGAACTGGAGTCTCCTTCCCTCCCCCATGACAGGCTGCTGTTGAAAATTTGGCTTCAGGAGATATATTTTTCAGACTCCTAGCCAGGAAGGCCCTTAAGCATATGTTTAACATGAATCACAAATAACATGGAAAAGCCAAGGTCCTCCTGTGAAAAATATGTGTGTATCTCAGTGCTTTGGTGGCTCAGGTCCAGAGATATAGATTTCTAAGGAGGCTTAAGTTCCTGAGTCCCACTGGGGAGATGAAGAGTCAAAATTCCAAACTCCTGGGCCTTGATTACCAGAGTCTGACTAGAAGATCCTGGTTCACACTTTAGTTTCAGAATTTGAATCCTATGAACTCACACAGGGGAGGAAGCATTCACAGGTCTCCTACAAAGGTCAGATCCTCTAAGGCAATGAAGATATTCTTAACCACCTCAGGGGATTCTGTCCTGAACCATCTTCTGGTTCAAATCAGTCACTCAGCCTAAGCCACACATAAATACAGAATCATAGAATCATTAAGCTTGGAAAAGACCCCCAAGATCATCAAGTCCAACGTTCTCTTGGAAGACATGCAGTTGCATAAAATGGTGAATTTTCTCGAGTGGGTGACATTTCTTTATTTCTTTACACAAATATTTCCCTAAGCTCCCTGAGAGGGCACATTTATGTGTGTTTATGCTTCATGGCAGGGAATGAGATATTCTCACCAAGGGGCTGCATCTGTCTCAAAATTTAACAGCTGGTTTTTCATAACTGCACCTTCCTGGAGATGCTGGGTTGAGCTCTGAGCAAGCTGCTCTATGGACAAGCGTCCCTGCCAAAGGCAAGGGGTTGGAACAAGATGATTTTTAAGGTCACCTCCAACCCAAACAGTTCTGTGATTTTATTCTGTGATTCTATGATTCCATTAGCTCAGCTTCAAAACTAAGCATATTGAATCCCAGGGATTTTGTGATGGATAGATACACCTTAGAATCCTAGAAGCTCAGAACGGTTTGTGTTGGAAGGTATCCCTCTCTCTCTCTCTCACCTGTAAAAGCACTTTGGATAGCTAGTTTAGATTAAATATCCAAATTTCAGATCGCTAAAATTAGATCAGGCAAATGCAGGTGTGGGTTGTATGTTATTCTATCTTATAGGAAGCTGAAAAATCATTCCTGATAAACTTTCATGATTGTTTCTAGTGATGGTAAATGGCTAAGTAGTTTCCACTTTCAGCTGGAGTAGGACAGATTTGAAGCCTTGCTCTTCTTGGGAACAGGCACATACCTCAGCCTCAGTTTAATCCTGGTGTACTATTCCAGTTATTGGTCTGTGAATTTCTTCCTCACTATTTTATTTTATGTACTATAATTTTTATTATTTTTATTATATATTTATTTACTATAGTATTTTCTTTATTTACTATTTATTTTAAAGCATAACTTAGATACAAAATTCTCCTTTTTTTACGATTAATTGAATACAATAGGAGAACCTTGTCCAGCAAAGCAAAGGAGGGCTCTGATCACGTTCTAGCATGCCAAGTTGAGATTTTGGCTGGCACTAACAAGCGTTGCAACATTTATTAATTCATTACTTGGGAAATTGTCTCACCCAATTTCTTCAGGCTGCACCTCACTCATTGCTACACATTTGGAGAATAAGTTAAGGATGCCTCATGTTATTTCAAAGTCTTAGTCACTGTTGTTTGGGTGTGGGCACTCCTTAACCTGGGCTTCAAAAATTGAAAATAAATGAGAGGTGGAGGTACAGAAACTATTCTCTTCAAAACCAGAGGGAAATGAAGAAGCAGAAAGATGAACCCTCAAGTAATTTAAAAAAATAGTAATAAAAAGTGAAGCTATCTCCTTAGTTCAAATGGTATAAAAGAATCTATGTTGGACACTGAAAATCCTAAATAAGTGATATTCTGGGAATAGAACACTCCTAGAATATTCTATGTTACCAAAACATAAAGCAGTACAGTGCATGTGTTATCTGAGGAACATCATATCAGATAATCTGATATGCATCAGTATTTTGGCATTCTTTTCAATGTATAAAAATGCCAATGGAAAATAAATAGGTAGCTACTAAGACAGACTAAGCCTTCAAATTGATGCAGACAATTACATTTTTCTGATGCATTTCTGGTGTGTCTTCTTTTACCAGAGTCCTACAGAACCTGGGAATATTTTATCCAATCAACTATTTCTTTCTGAATGTCTGCAAGCATTTCTAGGGTTCACAGTCTAAACTCACAAATGGTAAAACCATAACTTACTACAAATAAAGAGGACATTCTTCCCTGTGGTGGTGGTGAGGCACTGACACAGGTTGCCCAGAGCAGCTTTGGATGTGAACATAAAAAAAGTGCCACATGGACAGATATGAACAAGATCCACTGAAAGAGTTTCAAATCCTACCCTCTCAACTGTAAGTTCAAGACTTTTCTTGTCCTTTCCCTGGGTTTTAGACTTCAGAAGACTGAGATTCCTTACTGTTATCACAGTTGTTAGGCTCAGTATAAAAATAGTCCAGGAGAACTTAATAGTTTTTATTCCACAGAATATCAGTATAACATCTTGTTCTCAGTTCCACATTGTTTCTAATGTTTAATGAAACTTTAGGGATTTTTTAAGTGTGATTTTGCCTTATCAATAAAATTTTGTGGGTTTGCTAGCAAACAAAATTGAGCATGTGCTGTTTTCTAAAAGTAAAAACAACATTAACAGGTTAAAACATAAGAATAACTAAACTGCTTTTCTTTAGACAAACAATGGAGTATGCAAATTGCAAATCTAGACTTAGTCTAAGCTAGTCCATATTAAAAATAAATTGAAAAACATTGCAGACATTGTTAATTTAGCATGAAGGCAAAAACATTGCTGAAAGATTACTGTAATGGAGTATAGTTAATTCCATTCAATTCTTTTTCATGGTTCTTAAGGATAGGTCAGAATAAATATTAAATCCACAGGAGATTTATTGCTTCCTTGGAAAATCAATATGCCGTGAATCAACATTAACATGAACTTTGGACATTCTGTGTGTTTTCTTTCCTGGGAAATTTTTGGTAAGCCTGGCTGAATCCATGGATATTCTCACCGCGACTCATGAAAAACTGTACGTAGCAGCATGCCAGCTAACTGTGATTAATACATGGATTTAGCTGGGCTTGAGGCTGGTGAGATCTGAGAACATTCTTGAGGAAGGTGGAGAATCGAGAGCTAAGCCTTGAACGCAACTGAACTTGGTTAAAACTTACTTGGAGTCACGGTCAACATTGTGCAAGTGACTCAGACTTCACCAACATGTTAAACACAGCCAACATTTGTAATGGATACTGCCCCACCTGCCCAGCCTTTACTAATATGGCACATAATTATATGTCATCAATATTACCAGCCTCCTTTTCTGGTATCACCCCTTCCATCTACTCTTTCTGTCTGTTGCCATCAGTGATTAAAATTTCTCTTAGCTGCTATTGGAATGTGGGTTGTGTTTCTGTTCAACTCCCCAGCACTTCGTACAAGGCTGGCCTAAACTGGCAACCTGTTTGGACCAAAAGTCAGGAATCTGGGCCAATATTTCATCTTGAGTGCGACCTGCCTAACTGAAGTATACTATTTCAATAAAGTTTGATTTTGGTTTTGTTTGCTGGGATGTTTTTGCCCTGCAAAATCTTCTGTCAAATGTCAGTTCAGCACAACGCTAATGTTATTCAGCTTTAGATTCAGACACCTGAATTTAGACTTGACTCAGTTGCTCACACAGATATTTAGTGCCACTTGAGAAACCATGACATATCTGATATGCTGGTAGGCCTTACATATTTTACTTGGGATTTGTAAGAGACCCTCAGGCCCTCTCTGACTCTTCCTGGTACCCCAGGGTATCACAAATGCCAGAAAGAGCCCATGGTTAGGAAGGTGGACCACACACATTTGATCAGTTGAATCTCTCTCATACAGACAAAAATAGGAGTTTAAACACCAGCTGATACAAGTAGCTGAATGGAGACACCTAGTCTGGGTAAGGGAGCCTGGAGTCAAGATATTCTTCACTTGGGCTGGTTTCTGTTACTCAAATAAAAAGGTCACACTGACACTTTCCTGCCTCTCTGCCTTCCCCATCTTTTCCTAGTCCATACAGACTCCATCCCTGGTCCTACACCACAAGGCTAGGCAGCTCTGTAGACCTTGGGCAAGGCTGATGTAGCCAACAGGCTTTTTGATCATGCTGCAGGTGAGAGCTCTGCAAATTTGCTCTAGTGGGAAGAGGTTGGATCTTTGAATCTTGTTATCAGAGATAATGCACTGAAATCCAGCATGCCTGATGAGATTCCTGAAATAATCTCACTGTTGTATCTTGTTATACAGAAATGAATCATGTTTAAGAACAGACTTACTTGCAGGTGAAGCAAATAAGGAGGAGAGGAGAACTGTGGTATATTTGCCTCTTCTGGGTGACATGTCTTACTCCACCACCAGGACATTTGCTAACACTCATGTTCCTAATCAAGTGCAGCACCAAACTTTCAGTTGCCCTCACACAGCTACAGGGAGTTAGGAAAAAACTTGTTAGACAACAAATGCAAAGGATCTGTCAGAGGAGATGGGGTTTCTACCTTGGTTCCCCCACCTGAAACCTTGGCCATCTTTTTCTACCCCCTGAAACTCTCCTCTTTCTATATGTTTTACTTTTTGATTGTGAAACATGTCAAACTCATTTAGGGTTAACAAACTGATTATGAAACAGGTATTGGCTTGAATGGGAACTAAATAGCAACAGTTTCTATTTAAACTAGAATGGAATTGAAAAATGTTTTGCTAAACTCTCTGGGGCAGGGCTTACCTCTTACCACTGAAAAATTGGCCTTCAAGGTGTGTCCACATTGCAAGTAATGGTAAAAATAATAAATACAATGATGCTGATGTTGACAATATAATAATGATAATAGAAGATACTATTGTATGAATTGAGGAGACCTACAGCATGAAAGTACAGAGCATGACATTCCAATATAGTTTTTATTTTTTAATATAATTCAACATTTTTATAACCACTAAGGGCTTTTTGGTTATCCATCAGCACATGGTGGGTGGAAATAACTTGGGGTGTAACTGATGAAGCTAGTTCTTCTTTCTTTTTTTTTTTTTCCCCTTTTCTTTTTTTTCCTTGCTGAATTTCTTGATGTGTATGCTTTTCCACACAGATGGCACCTTTGGCAACAGCCTACCTGGCAGGATTTCAGGGCACCATTAATCTATCAAAGCAATGCTAATGAAGTTGGACTCTTTAACAGTTTACTCACCATCTGCTTCTAACCGTCATCCTTCCCTTTGCTGTCCCTAATGCTCCTCTCGTGGAGGATGGGAACTCTGAACAGCACTGATTAATCTCTTTTACTGGTACAGCTACCAGCTTCATGCTTTTGCTGAAAAATGGTGTTAAAAAGTCAAAGCCACAGCTTTTGAAAAATTTCGCAGAAGCCAAAGGTGAAGTTTTAGACCCTCAAAATAGCCAAATTTTGCCTGAACCTGTAGACACCTAGGTTTCCATAAGTCCCTGTCTTTCCTTTAGACTAGAATACACAAAAAAATGTTACTACATTTAGATTACTGTAGAATACCATAGTTTGTTATTAACACAAAATATTTCAGAGTTTGTTGCAAACCTGGAAAAAAAAATAAATAAAAGTTTAGGGCTCATTTGTCTAAAACACCTACATATTTTTTCCAGTGATATTACTTGGTCTAAATAAAGCCACTGACTGTCCACAAACCTCACCTCACATTATATCTTTACACCAAAAGAGTTACCACAGCCGCCATTCTTCCAGTAAAACCCTCTTCTGCAACAGGCTCCTGTTGCCAAGGTGTTCCACACCTATCCTCATTCCACCATGGACTGGATTTGCAAACTAGGTGGTTTCCCTGCCTATCTGGCTCACAGGACCTAAGCCAGAAATATTCTCAGAGCACAGAGAAACTCATCCAAGAAAAGGAGATTTATAACCCTCTTGCTGACTCCTTTATATTCAAAAGTCTCATGGCTTCACCTGGAACAGGGCAGTCCCAGGTGCAAGTTTTTCTTTCTCCTGAGGGAGTTTGAAACCACATCTCTATTTCTCTACCTCCCAGGAGAATACCCTAACCACCAAGAGATAGTGCAGGAGATTGTGGGTCTCACAATCTCTTCCAGTAAATCTGTTCCACTTTAATTAAATATTCATTGTGCTTTTGGAAGAGATGATAACTCCAGACACAGGCAGAATGGGAAAACTTGGGTTTCTACTCCCATATCTAACAGATATGCTCAGCATGATGCACTGGGCTTGTTAAACTAATTTTAGGAGTCACATGCCTTATTCCATGAGTTTGCCCAGGGAGAGCAGAGACTCTCTTTGAATCTTCATACCCAGCCAGCTGCCAAAATCAGACACTCTAGCAATGAGAAAACTTCTAGACTTTCTCATCTCTAGTGGCCAATACATCACTACTTAAATTATTTGCTTTTAATTAGAAAAAGGAAATAGTAACAACAACTCCCCAATGTCGTAATTGTAGACACACAGTGATTTAATAACAATTGCTGCAAACATATGGGCTAAGCAACTTAGGGCAGTGAGTAAAACCATCAATTATATCTGCTGCAACATTTATAAGACTAGCCAATGACAGTGGCATTACAATTTACATGATTATCAATAAAATGATGGGAAAAATGGTAGAATTCTGAGCCTAACTTACTGTCACCATGAAAACAGAGGAGAACAAGGGACTGGCCATGGAGAGTATATAAGTTTGAGGCTCAAAAAAAATGCTTCTAATGAAAAATAGACCACGAAGAAAAGAAGATAAACAAACATGAGGGATGTGATAGAGATCATAAAATTGGTTGTTCGCAATTACCCCATTTCTTATTACAAGAATAATGAAGCATCCAATGGAATGGGATGGCAAGACATGGAGAGAGGATAAAGGAGAAGACATTTTTTCACAATAGATAATTGACCTGTGGATCTGATTGCCACATGATAGCTGCAAGTCCAAGAGCTTAGCAGGTTTTAAAAAGGATTAAACATGTATAGGGATAATTAGTTCATCCATTATTAAACAAGATAAGTTTTATTAGTCACTAGTTATATTAAACAAGATAAAGACCTTGTAGGAAACTTTAATTCTTACCCAGTGAGAAATTCCCAAATATCAACTTCCAACAGAATTTTCAAAAATAAATGTTTTTCTCCTCTATTTCATGGGAAATTCTGAATTTTAGTTTCAAAAAATCCAGAATGCCTCTGCCTAATATAATTAACAAATAATGTGATTTCATCTTGTCTTAAAGGTGGATCAGCACTGACATGTCCTGGCTAATAATAGGTATCTGCACTGAAGTAACTCCTATAAGATAAAATGGATATCAAGGTTTTTCTGTAGAAAAGCAAGGAGAGTTTAAATATCTTTTCAAAGTGTTCTCAACTGAGATAAATTTTAGTTTCTAGAAGGCTTTTCTACCCAAAGAGAATCATATCCTTTATACTTTTATGGTAACTGGATACCTTACATTCTAGGGTGACAGTGCTCACCTGCAGGAGGATTCCAGCTTTGTGCAGTCAACCACTTTTCTTTGTCACTCATTCTGAAAATATTCTTTCTTATTGGCTCAGGTTCTATCATATGCTGGAATTTACCAAAGCATCTGCAGGAAGATATTCCTCCTTAGCATTCCAGCCAGTGCAGAGTGGTTACATCCAGTTGGTGGATTCAAGAATCGTGGGACAACACAGACACTTAGGCTAGAAGGGACTTTTGAAGGTTATCAAGTCACAGCAAACCTTACAGTGAAATTAGACCAGGCTTAGAAGGGCTTTTTAGCTTCTGAATCACTCTATGGAAGTGGGAACCTCTCTTCCTACAGAAAACTGGTAGCAGAAGGAATCCAGAAGAAGCCTGAATGAACAGCTTGATGTAATTGGGGTAAATCCAGGCCATTCTCAGATTTTCACTGTCTCTCCCTTATGTCATATCCTTTCCACTCTCCTTGCTCACCTGTCCAAATGTGTCATTAACCCCTAAATGGGCATTTTCTAATAGTTACAACAAAAGAAGAGCTGTGTTCTGAAATGACCACTCTATTCCTTTTCGGTTCTGTTCCCTGATAATTTTACAAATAGATTTCAGCTCATTCCTGAAATACATCTTATCCCTCGTACTTTTCTCTCTCCCTCTTACTCACCTGATCATATTTACCTCCCTTTATCTTACATGTCTATTGCTCATAACTGGGGCTAAAACAGGTTTGGAAACAACCTGTACCAAAGGGTGTTTCTTAAAAGAAGTAAGCTATAATTGAGGAAGCATATTTTCTTTGGTGCTTTTTATAATAAAGTAATACTTTTTTCCACAATTTTTCACCTTGGTAATACCTTGCTCAGAGCTCTGTGTTGAAGTGGTTAGATCAGTACTCTGCTCAAATCTAACACAGGTATCTCAACACAGTGCTTGCAACTACAGTGGAGACATACCTTACACACAGCTCCTGATGGCAATCTTGTCAACCATTAATGTAAAAGAAACCAGAATCCTGTTCCAAGAATTCATGAGATTGACATCAAATTTTTTCCTTCATTTGGCTTTTGATTATTGTGCCCTTAAGGTTATTCAGGTACAGGCACATCATCAAACTTCATTTCATTTGTCCTGTATTAATAATTTTTTTATGGTAGTCAAGTGTGTCATGGTTTATTGGAGCACTGCATGTTTTTGAATGTATTTATCTTCACATCACTCTTATGAGGAAATCAAGTACAGTCATTCCCATTTTGCAGATGAGGATCCAAAGCACAGAAAGGAAAAAACGAGTTGCTGAACCATTGTGCCATGGCAGAGCAAGGACTCCAAAAACTAAACCCACCCTTCACTTCAGGGATTCATTTCTACTGCATTAAAATCCAAGATCATTCCATAAGTACATGCTTCCAGAAGCTAAGAAAAAGCACAAACTATAATAAAAATTCCCCTGAAAACCTAAGAATTTAGGTTTCTGTAGGTTTCTAGGTTGCTATAGACTGGGACATTTCAATTCTCTTTTTGGTCCAACTCAGTATTTCCTTTTAAGAACCAAATGCTCCACATCTGTTCCCAAGACATCAACAACAAAAGGTAGATGCTCATCTAAAAATTGGCTGTGTACCTCAAAGTGCCACCTTTCCCCCAGTTCTCCATCTGACAACTCATTTTTACAGACAAGTACCTCTTGTTCATTCTTATTTCTTTATCCCACAAAAACTCACCACTCACCTCATTCCTAGTTCTCTTTTCCCCATTTCACTTCTTTTCTTTATCCCCCTCCCTGCCCCATAAATCATTTTGTTGTACTTGTAAGGCTTTGTTTTTAAACTCACCCTGCTGTGGGTTATTCCCACAAGCTCTGGAAAAATCAGTCCTACATTACAGGATGTGTGAACAAACTGGCCACGTTACAGAGCAGCAGCTCTAGGTTAAGTCACAATGTGTTCCCAAAACACCTGTTAGAGCTCTCCAAAACATTTCACTTGAAACAACTTGCTGCAACACATAGAGACCTTTCCAGAAATATGTTCACCTGGGAACTTCCTGGTGCTAGTGCTGTGGCTTGTCTAAATAAAAACCAGCTCTCTGCAATGCTAAACTTTATCTCTGAATGTTTCGACAATGATGTACAATACCAAAAAAAAGAGACTAAAAAGGCTGGATTCTGTCTTTTAGTTTTAATTTATTTTTTATTATAGATGGACTGTGGATAGGTGGGTTAATCTAGAGATATCTCCAGGCAGTTGGTAATACCAATTTAACATGGCTCTGTCTGCATTTTATCTCAGCTGAGATGCTAAATTAAACATGCATTTAAAAATAATGGCATCTGAACAGGGTGTCTCATTCTATTTTAGCCGGCTGCAGTATTTTGTTATGTTTGCATGTTACTCTGTAAATGTTTGTGTTCCTTATCCTGATTACAGATGCAATTTTACAGCCTGTTTATTGATTTTAAAACTTTAGAATACCATTCACATCAGCCATAAGGAACCTCATTTGTCTGGCAAGAGATTGCAGAAGGAATTTTAGACCTGATTAATTTGGTCTTGTGTCGCTTTTCCACTTGAACTTGTAATAGGAAGGCTACATATTCATTGTATTGTTTGTATTTGTAAAAAGCCAATGCATCACATCGGTGTATTTAAACACATGCAAGATTTTTCTTCCTTTCTTACTCATTTTAGTTATCTTGTATAAACAGTTTGAAATAAATAAGTGTACACATGAAAATAGATAAGAATTCACAAGGTTCTGTTAAAGAAACACACACAACTAAATATGTACTGTATTTCTCCCTGTAAAGAAAAAGTCTAAATAATAGTGCATTTTTGATATTCAGTCATAACCACATGAGTCAGGTCACTTTAAATTTTGCCTTAATAGAGAGTTCATGATCTGACCTAAGAAATTTGGATCATATTTAGCACTAAAAGCACAAAAATAATAAAAATAAAAATAAAAATAAAAAAGAAGAAAAAAAAGAAAAAAGAAAATAAAAGAAAATAAAAGAAAATAAAAGAAAATAAAAGAAAATAAAAGAAAATAAAAGAAAATAAAGACTTCAAGGACACCTATCAGGCTGGAGCTGAAGCCAAGAATAACAATGATTTAGACCTCACAACAATCCTGTGAACTAAAAATCATCCCCCTCTACAGAGAAGACAGAGCTCCACACTTAAAAATTCCCTTACCCAACACCTACAAATTCATTGTTACCATTGAATGAATGAAGAGTTCACAAATTCTTTACAGCAGCCACAAAAGCAGCAAACAACACATCATGCCCAAGGATATTGGCCCAATGTTAAATTGTCATTGCAGGGTATTTGATACAATAAGTGACAAATAAATATTTGCCTGGAAAACTTTTGTGTTGTTTTATGCACATTATTTTCCAGATCACAGCCTGGACTACAGTAATATTTTAGGTAAATAGAGCTGGAAATTCTTGAGTTCAGGGGGTGGCTGTGAGGTGCAAGATCTCTTGGCTATCTAAAGCTAGACAAGTTCTCCTGTGGCTGAAGACATCTTTCTTCTTAGTTGAGTGCTTATGCCCTGGAAAACCCATTACTGGAAAAATATAAGGGATTAGATCTTTTTCCAACTTTTCTTAGACTAAACTGACTGATTTTTAAAGGATTTCATATTCACCATAGACAAGTTGGCCAACTGGACTTGTCCAGAGCCAGGGGAAAAAAAAGAGTAAATAATTTCAAGAATTTCAAGAATGAATGTTATTAAATAATTGACAATATTTTCCATTAGTGTTACCTAGAAGTATTTAAAATTTTTATATTAAAACTAATTGATATGTCAGTCATTATGAAGAGAAATAAATATTTCTGAAGATAAGTAAACAGGGAAGGTTAAAATTATTTCAGAAGCTGAATTTGTTGTAAGAATTACTGTAAAACTAGAAAAAAACCTTTTTCCCCCCTTTTATCTGAGAGCAATCATAATTTATGCAATGTTGTTCCAGAATTCAGTCTGAAATAGATTGATATTTCTAAGAAAAATGGAAAATTTCCTTTATTACTCTGTGAACTGAGTGTGTTTCCTTTAATTATAGCAAAGAGGTAGGATTCCATCTTAGCCTGGTCCTACATAACTGAAAATCATCCTGTTGAGCAGCAGTGCAATGTGCCTGGTTTTCAAAGGTGAGATAACCCACACTTTGGCCATTTTAGGACATGTTTTGAAAATCATCTATTGAAATCCTCACCTGGTGAGCCCTCAAGTCCAGCTGGAGACCAAAAAGGCTGAAGTGATCATCTCTGTGCAAAGAGAGTTCACAGATTGAGGAGCCTTCTTTACAGCACCCAAGTGTGCAACCTGCAACAAATACAGCACTGTCCATTGATTTTCTGTTGCTTTCTTAATTGACAGCTTTAACATAGGTTATAATGTGAAAACTCAGGGGTAGTTGGAAGCCAATATTCTCATTTTGTCAACAAATTCTGTTTCTGGAGTGATTCGTGCATCAATTT
Organism: Cyanistes caeruleus; assembly: GCF_971803275.1. Taxonomy (NCBI): domain Eukaryota; kingdom Metazoa; phylum Chordata; class Aves; order Passeriformes; family Paridae; genus Cyanistes; species Cyanistes caeruleus. The sequence goes on along the minus strand of NC_141704.1, from coordinate 5,047,341 downwards.
CATCTTGAGTAAAGAAGACCCTTTTGAGTAATCTCAGAAAGTCATCAGGCTCTAAACAAGGGTCAGGGAGGTGCTACAAAGCAAAACAGGAAAAATTACTTAAATGCAAAGGGCAGAGTGCCACAGAGAGTGATAGGAAAGAATAAAATGATTAATAGTGGGGAGAAGTATATCCTAGTGCTGAACACTAAGCTGGCAGCTCTTTTGCATAAAGCACTGGGCAGAGCAGAGCAGTAAGCAGAGGAATCCTCCATAATTTTGAGTATTTCCATGAGCCTAGTAAAAGGTCTACACCAGCAGAAAGATGAAAAACTTGGGTTAAGGTCACATGTGGTCAAAAACAGATAAAAGACAAAAGGGTTCCAATGGTTATGGAGTCATCATCCTTGGCGAGAGTCAAAACCTGACTGGACAGTCCTCAGCAACCTGCTCTGAGTGTGAAGCTGGATGGGAGATTTCCAGAGGTTGTCTCCAACCTCAGCCACCTTGGACTTCTGTGATTGACCTGATAATTTGACATGTGCTACTTTTGTTTTGTTTCCCATCAAGACCAATCTCTCCACACTGAAGACTGGCATTCCCTTTGGACAGGGGCGTCCATCTGCCTTTAATTGTGTGGCCAGGAGGGGTGAATTTCCTTTAAAAGTCCAGTGGCTCTGGCAGCACTTATGTAGATACACATTTTTCATGAATATGGGCTCTGGAATTCGATCAAGATATTCTACAGGCAAGCTTGGCTTCATTCTGCTCTGGAAATAGTATAAGTAACACCAGTAGATAAGTATCAGGCCTGGCATATTTTCAAACACTCTGATAGTGATAATAAGAATGTAGTATAACCCAAACCTCCTGGTATAACTTCACTGAAATCAATAAGATACATAATAAAGACACAATCCTGTGAGGAGGAGCCTCAAATCTGTCATGTAACTTAGCATTCCTGACATCAGGAATCAAAAAAAAATGGGTCTCTTTTAACAGAGCTTCATAGGCAGAGCTTCCCCATCACAATCACAGAGGATGTTTCACTGAAGATGATGTTGGACACTACCCACCAAAATGCTCACATTCTGTAATCACAGTTCAGATTTTAAATGAGACACAAAATAATGTTGCTGTCACTATGCATTTGCTGTCGTGGTATTCAAACATCAGATCCTTTCTAAAAGGAGATACTGCTACATTCCACATGATGGCAGGAGATCTGTTTTTCTTACTGCAAAACCAGAGCTTGCAGTTTGAGATTGTCCTATTAAATATAGCAAGATAAGCAATCTCCCATATTCTCCAAGCTGTTTTATAATGTGTTCTCAAGACATACTCAAAAGGGACAATTCTTCTTTGCATATTAAAAAAAACCCTCCAAACATGCTGAAATAGTTTTGCAAAGTTTACCTAAATGATTAAATAAGTGCTTTGTAAAATAATACGTACAAGTCAACTGGTATTTCCAGGCAAATTTACAATGCTTACCTTGTTTTTGTTGTACATAATTAGGTAAACTTGCTATAGGATTTTCTATATGTTGTTCTTTATGCTGTCCTTGTTTTTATTGAGAAAGAGGAACTTTCAGGAGCAATTTAGTAAAATTGTTTTTAGATTTTTTTAGATTTTTTAAATACAAGAATTTTCTGATTTTTTTTTTCTTTTTTTTTTTTTTTTTACTGAAGAAATTCTTGGAACACTAGGATTGCTGTATCCTGGAGATTCATGGGCTTTAGTATGACTTTTCTGAAGTGCCTTTTGGAGCCCTTTAATTAAAATATTGAACATGGGGTTTGTTATAAATATATTACAAAGATGTTCAAGTGTTAAGTAGGCAGTGGAATACCAAGAAATATTCTTTAAAATATTAATTTAAAGGGTTTTTTCTTCACTTTCTTGAGTTGGATTTATATTATTATTATTATATTATTATTATTATTATTATTTATTCTCTACCAACCATCTGCTATTTATATATAAGAAAATAAGGATAAAATCAAAACCAAAATTTTATATTTAAATTTTATATTTATATTGTAACAAACAAAGCAGGAAAAAAATCTCACATGATTTCTTGTTTTTCTCTTGTATGCAGTTCATCTTTAAGCAATATACATGAATCATTAAATAATTATGCAAGAGTATGTTCTGCTAAAAAAGTGCACCAGGTTCATCCTGTGTTTTTCTTTACCAGGGAGTGCTCAATTCTTTTGGCACATTCTTTTTTATTAACCTGATTTTAGGGCCAGAAAACAATCATAATATGATATATTGATATAACTTCATGCTCCCATTACCTGTATTGAGTTTTTTACAAGACTGGTTAATGAGACAAGAAAATCAGATGATGGGCAGACATTGGCAGAAGTTATTTAGACACTAAAGACACCTAAGAGACAGATAAAGTACATAATTCCATCATTTTCCTGCATGAAATCAATTTTCATGGACTTTTTTCTGCTTCAGGTACCAGCCCCATATGTGGCTGAGCTGAAGGCGTGGGTGCAGCAGAAGCAGCGGTGGTTCCACAGCTCCTTCTGGCACAAGGAGGGGGAGGAGCGAGTTTTCAGCAAGTGTCCAGGTGAAACACCCAGAATCAGTGTCAGCAGCAGTTTGGACAGGGTGGCATCTCCCCACCAGGCAGAGGAAGGCAGGAGACAGACACCAGCCTGGGAACTCTGTGTGTTGGCCAGGAGCTGCACAATGGTCACTCCTTCCCTGGGGTATCCACAGCTTTTAGCCTATGGAAATGAACAGAGTTCTGGGGATTATTTGGTGCTTGGGAAAACGTAGAGCCAATATTCTTAAAATTTACCTTTAATGGCTTTAAATGTATCCTCTAAAATCCAACAAAAGAGGAGATATTCCCCTTTGGTTTTATAACGCAGCCAGCAGAGAGTGAAGCACGCTGCTTAAAGCATAAGTCCATCAAAGGCTGGCACCTACTTGCTTAATAAACCTTTCTCTTTGTGTATTTGAGTCATATTTGATCATTTTTACTTCATTTGAGTACTCTTAGCTCTGGGGAGACAACTCAGCTTTTGGCTCAGAGATCAGGAACGGAACTGTAGGATAATTTTCAATTATAATATCTCTCGTATTGATGATGAATGATACTCAAGAAAGAAAACAAAAACCCGGGCATGATAGCATAGTTTTAACTTGTAACATGAACAGATGCAGTCTGTGAACTTTGAGACTTAATAGCAATGGAATGCCACATTATTATTTTCCAATACTTTCTGAAGAAGAATTTTCCTGAATGAGTGCTGATGACAATTTAGAAAAACATTTTTGGACTGATCAGTGCCTAAAATGCAGTATCAGCTAGCCAAGCACATTAATTTTACAACTCTTCCTTTTTTGGTGCTCTGTAGCTTTCTTTCAGCACATCTTTCAATTTGGGAGAAGAAACAATGACTATTTTCATAATAGATTCCACTCTCTTTCATGTCTTTTCACTCAGGAACTACTAGAAAGTTTCTGTGATTAACTTGTAAACACCTGAAGGTAGTTTTTAATTTTGAATTCCTCTTATCCCCTCATCCTTGTTTTATATATCTTTATTTAATTTTTCTTTTGCAAAAAACAATTATAAAAACTCCTCAGCAAACCCCTAAATTTGATCAAAATTAGTTCTGGCCACGTACCTTTAGTGAAAATGAGGCTGAATTTTGGTGAAACTGGAGCAGCTGTTTCTTTTTTCAGGACAAATGTGATCTGGAAAATCCACAAATCAAAATGCTTATCTTGAGTTGGTGCCAGCACATAACACATGACTCCTTGGTAGATGAATGTCTACTGTAGGATGCATTATTAGTCTATTTAGCCTCATGTGCTGCGCTGACCTACTTTAAGTTATTCTTAATAATGCACAGCACTGAAGCAATATTGACTTATATACTCATTTCTCATATACAATGAGGCATTAATAATACATTGGATTTTTTTTTTCCTCCAAAGCAAAGATATGGTTAAATCAAACGGATCCTGATGTGAACATCAACAAATGAAACAGATTGGCCCTTGTACAAGCAAAATGATGTTTTATAGGGAAGGTATTTCATTCTGCTTCCCCTGACAGATGCTTCCTTAAATATGCTACTGCTGTTTTTATTCTGGGCAAGGTAGGGTTTCTGGTTTTGTTGGGTTTTACTGTAACTTTTCAAAATAGTTTTTCTTACCTGCAACTAGAAAGCAAGCCAAAATAAAACCTAAAAATTGATCATGTTTTAAAATGCATTAACAAATCCTTCTAGAAAAACAGAACCTACAAAAACCCTTTGAAATAAATATGGTTAAAAGTGCTATGTGACAAACAGGAGCTGATTCTGAGACAGTAAAAGTCAACATAATTTATGTAAAATGAATAAGCTACTTCAAGGAGCTTGTTAAGCCTAATGAGACCAAATTCCTGATGAGAGAAAATAAAGAAGAGACAAATGAACATCACTGCAATTTTTTTTTATATTTATGGCAAACTAGAGGACAAATATTTTTCTACAAACAAATCTTCTAAGTGAACTTGCTTATTTAGTTGAATAATTTTAAAAAGTTCCCTGTCCCTTGCTATACTTCTTTTCACTATTTTTATTTTCTAGGGTACACCAGCAGATTCTGGTTAATTCTGGAGACACTGCAGTGCTGAAATTCAAGAACTCAAATAGTTTCTACTTTCCTTCTGTACCAGGGTAACTTGCATCTAAAAAGTAACAACAATACAAGCCATCAGTCCCTGGACATACAAAACTAAATTCAACTGTTTAACATATAGCATTTATCTTATGATTTTTTGATTTCAAAGTAGGCTGTGCTTGTTTTGAAGGTAAACACTGCAAATGTCAATAGCTGATCTTCTTGCACTATGAAACTCAGATGTAAGGAGCTATAGGCATCCTTAACTCCTATCTTGTTATTATTTTTTAATTTTGAAACATAATTCACTCGGGAAAAAAGAAAAGTGTTACAATAGTTTCAAATAAAAGAGCTTGGGATAAAAATCAATTCAGATAATCCAAGTTTATAAAGACGTATTTTAAAAGACTGATTGCTTTATATAATTAATTGAAGGGTACGACAGTTCTGCTCTACCAAAATAATTAACAAGCTCTGTTAAGTGCTAATAATTTGGCCCTTTTTAATAAATGAAACCTTCTCCAACTTTTCAGCTTTAAGCTTTGGATAATACTTCAATTTGCTGTAGAGTTTCAAGAAAATTAGCTAATTAGTTTTTCAGAGATCTAATCAGTTGGATATTGGCCTTCAAAAATGTTTGTACATGTACTATCATGACTTTTAAATCTCCATCAGTTTTAAAAGCCATCAGTAGCAGAAAATAATTTCTTTTTTCAAATACCAGAATAAGTTGTTCTTGGTGAAATATGGGAATATTTTCTTAATACGTAACTAGGAAACAAAATTTCTAGTATTATGTGAATATAAACTTCTCAAACAAAGGGAAAAGACTTTGGCAATTTTCTCCAGCATAGTATTGAGAAATGTTCTCAATGTTTAAAATTTATTTTTTTTAAAACCAGTCTTTCAATATTTTCCTGCACTGATATTTAAGGGCATAACAAACAGAATTTGGATGATTTGCAGGAACTTCCAAAGGATAGGAGAAGGTCTTTATCAATTAAATTTTATTTGATAAGACTGTGTCTTATAATAAGTGCCTCTGATTTAAATGCCCAGTTGCTGAAGTAATGCCATAAATACCTTGAGGCACATCCTTGCCAAAGGCATCTAATGAGTCAGATGAGTGGCCACTCTCTGATTCACTCAGGAGTTGGAGGTCTCCTTGAGATTCCATGCCCTTCATCCAGTGCCTCATCTCCTCCCTCAGTGGACCCAAAAGCCAATAAAATGTGTGAATGTCCCTGGGTCCCAAGGAAAGTCTGTCTTGGGGCACTTATGGCTGGATGGGAGACTGGGATGGTTCCTATGGGAGCAGGAAAAGCTGTTAAAGGGCAAGAGAGATGGGTTATATGAAGACTTTGACCATTTAACCTCCAAAGAAAATGATGCCTGGCTCTAAATTGATTGTGGGGTATAACAATACTACCTGTAGGATGCTTTTACCTGCACATGTTCACAGGAATGTGCAATTATAGAAATCACCTCTCCCTAATGTCATGTAAAAAATATTTGCAGTACTTGGGGGAAAAGGGTGGAGGTTGTGTTTTATTCCACAACAGAAGTGTTCAGTTTCTGTCTCTTTTCCAAAATGCAATTGAAAAGCTTGAACCTATTCTGCTTTTAGAAAGCTGCATCCCTGTGTGATTCAGAGGAGGGACTCAAAATACCTTCTTCCCAGTCTATGGTGGTGAATAGCATGTGATGGATTTTGTCTCTGTCCTACTCCATCTTCCCTTAGTCTAATAATTCCTTAGACAGAAATAACTCCTTAGGAAGAAAAAATGCACTCCCATGAGTTGGCACTTTTTGCACCTTAAAATATCCTACTGGAAAAATTCCTAAGCAGCTCCCCCTGTAGATGTTTGTGCTATCAGTGCTTGGATACAGTTTATTTCATTGTACCATTATTGACATTGACAAAGAATTTCTTATCTCTACCTTCTAAAGATCAAGCAGACATCAACAAGGTTTCTTTCCAAGGAGGCATGCTAGCACATGATGAAGTTAGTTTGCACATTGAGAGTTCATTAAAGGTACTGTTCCAAGAAAGACACATAGCCAGGGTTTTGCCAGCTAATAAATGACCTTGGATTTTTTACTTATTGTATATTACATTTGGAATTGCTGCATAAATTGTGAGGATCTGTTTTCATAAGGTTTAAGCATGTGCATTCCTGTTCTCTGTTTCTAGCAGACACAATCTCCAGGTCACACTGTGTTACAGGGTCTCACAGTCTCAATGTTCTTTGAGATCAATATGATCTTTACCTTTCCCATCATCAAGTGCAATAGCAAACACAGAATTTGCTGACCTGGGTTTTCACAAACCAAAGGGTATGGGGAAGGCATTGGGGAAGAGGAGTTTTAAGTAAAAGACACAGGGTCAGACCCATTTCTGTTCTTATACCTGTAAATTGGTGCATTAGGGATGGGTTTAACTGGATGTGGGGGGGACCATATGGTTATTCCCACACCACGTGTCCCACATGCAGTGCCTTGCTCCCCTCTCTACAACAATCTGAACCTGAATTTTCATAGTCTTCTAAAACAAAACCAAACAAAATAAAATACTGACATTGAAAGGAGCATCCACACTTCCACTGCTCTAATATAAATACTGAGTTCTACCTACAGCTCAATCTCATAATGATCAGGAAAATCTTCCAGTTTAATGACTAAATTCATTTTTCCTTCCTTGAAATAAATGCACAGTTAATAAAGCCAGAAGGATCACTGGCAGTTTCTCCCAGCTTTAACTGTAAGCTGAAAATGGCATTCTCATCACAGAATTAATTAATGTTCTTGATGCAAAGAGATAGAGGATAGATTTACGTTCCACACGTTATTGAATAACTCCCACATGTAATATTGCTTTGGCACGTTTTATGTTCCTGGAGTTAAAGTGCACATCAATAGCTCAATGCATCGATAACCTGAGTGTCAGTGCAGCTATAAAACCTGATTCTCCTTGAATTTTGCAGTTTCCAGTACACCAGTCTCCTGCAAAGGGATCCTTGTTGATGCTGTGGAAGTGGCACACCGATTAGAGGAGCTGAATGATATAAATCAGATTTTTTGAGGTTTATTTTCATTTTTTGTTTTGTTTGTTTTGTTAGCCTAATTTCATCTTGCTGATGAAGTGTCTTCAGAAGGATTAAAAATTACATTTTCCTTTAATTTTTCCACTGCTTGGAGTGTGTTCCCTCTTGGCTGAACCAGTGGTTTCCAAACTCAATTCTGGTCTTTATAGGGCTCAATGAGACATTACTTCTTTTAAGGCATAATATTAATTACTGGAAATTAGGAATAGAATAGAATAGAATAGAATAGAATAGAATAGAATAGAATAGAATAGAATAGCTCAGCTGAAAAGAACCTACAATGGACACTGAGTCCCACTGCTGCTACTTCCTCTGTTTCAGTTCAAAGGGCTAGGGAAAAATGAAATGATTACTTCACAGCTCCTCAGAGCGTTGTTTGGTTTTTTTTTTCACTAGAGTGATAAATTCTTTGGAAAGCAAAAAAAAAAAATCATGTGAAGTCATTTGGAGGTGCCAGATTTGTTGGGCTTTTGTCAAGGCATTACATGGGACAGATGGAGAGAGTTGAATGTGGTTTCAACATTGCTCACTTAATCTCACTTACAGCAATTTTATATTTACAGGTTTAAAGTTAATTATTTCCTTTACTCTCTTTATTTCCTTCTTTCCATGCAAACTGGAAGATATTTTACCACTCAACAAGCTCTCAAATAGGCTTCATGCTTTTTCTGGAGAAAGAACAAAGATGTGAATGTGCATCTAGCTCTAGTTACATGGTGATATCATACCAGCGGAATCTCCATTCAAATTTTTGAGCTAAATGCAGTAAAACTGGTGTGTCATCAGACTCAATTCCACACTTAACCAGCCTGCTCTCCTGGTAAGATATGATCTAATATAATTTAAAAAGAGATAGCATCAACTGTGAGGAAAGTTTGTGTCAATAAGCTTAGAAGGGGTTTTTATTGTCCTAGCAGCACATCATTTTACCTGTTATTTGATTTGCAAAATCAAGTAGACTAAAGTATAAATTGTGGTTTTGTAGCAAAATACAACAAAAAAAAATTTAAAATGCAATATTTTCCAAGTAGTGAACTTTACAGTGGTAAGGCTATATTGATATCTCATTTTTTACACCTGAGACTCTGAAGAACAGAAAGTATGATTCATTTCAGCAGATTTCAGGCATTCTCATGTATTTTTGATGTCTTTAACTCAACTTTTCTGCTATGGCCCTCTTTGCAGTTAGGGGAGAAAAACAGTAACTTTCTAGGCATGCTTCTTATGACCTAATTGAGAGGAATGTTTGAGAAGGAGATAAATTGTTCTGGGCTTCACAGGATGTATCAGCCAGATTTCTCCTGACTGTAAAGAGAAACTGGATTGACTTTCACACATGTAGATGCTTCTGTTGTCAACACATATATTTGTTCAGATGCACCCTAGTCTTTTTGAGAGACAACTCAGGAAGTCTGTGATGGAACACCATTGCTCCAGGGTGAAAATCATGACCACCTCTCAGAAACTAGAAAATCAGGTTCTGTCAAATGTAATGCTGGTATAACTCTCCCTCCATACCTGCCAGCCTTTATCCCAAGCTATCCTACTTATCATATGCCCTACAGCAGAGCTGCTAAAAAAATGAATGTGTGCTGGCCTGCAAACTTGCATTATTTGCTACCTAAGCAAAAGGTGCTGTACCACTCTGTTGAACAATTAAAATACCAACAGACCCCATTGCCAGAGTCCTTATGCTAAAAGCTGAGGACAAAAGGAGTGTAAAAACAACTCCAGGTCACCTCAGATCCTTCCTGTACGTGAACTTAATCTCTGTTGGAATCAGCCTGACTCATTGTTATGCATTTAGTCCATGATGTTCATGAAGCAACAGACAAGGATGTCCAAGCTGTGGCTCTTGACTCACAAGCAGCTCATCCATGACAGCTGTCACGTTGGGCCAGGTCAGTGTCATGGCTGAGGGACAATTTGCACCTTGGGCAGGAGTTTACAAGTTAAGCCAAATTCTTGGGTAAGGGAGGAAGTCAGGCAGGGCTGCCAAGGCAGGATCCAGCCCCCATCCATTGGGCAACGGCGTGAGTTGGACAAGACCAGCATCTCTCCCTCAGCTGTGACACATGGCAGGAATTCCCTCCATGGCTGCCACCCTGTGTTCCCTGCCTCTCTCCCCCTCACAGAGATTTTGGAAGGCGACCCACAGAACTGGGGTTGTAGGAGGAGAAAACAGTGTCCAAAGAACATGGGTAATTGCTTATAATTAATACTGACAATTGCACAATCACATGTGAAAGAGTTACATTACACAATCTCTTACATAACACCTAATCTTAACCTAATTCTGCTCCACTGCATATGCCTTGTACTAAAATACTGTTGTCATTTAGAAGGAAGACTATCCCCATTTAAGTAAAATTTAAAAGTGGATGTTACAGCTCTTGAATTATTCAAGAATCTGATGAAAAAGCAACATTTTGGGTTTTACTGAGGTTTATTTTATTTAAGACATTTTTGCCATAATATCATTTGCTATCTTAACTCTTGGGAAACTGATGTAGATTATTAAATTGTGCCAGAAGTAATTTTGAATGGTTCTAAAAGGAGGCGAAAAATGAGCTTCTTAACAGAAAATGACAGTACATTTCCCCTTCCCTACTCTTTGATTTTCTTTTTCAACAGTATATTCCCAAATGGCTTAAAGGCATTTTATATTTCAACAGGCACTTTTCCTAGTTTCAGCAGCCCCAAGGGTTATCCTACCCCTGTTAAAGAATGTACCTAATTTTTGAGTGTTTCCATGAGCCCCAAATTCTATGTCCATGAAATATAAGTGGATGTTTTATAAAGATGAGAATCTCAAATATATGTGCCTGGGTTGGATGCTGGTTGCTGTTATAATTTCTAGTATTGAGTGTAACTGTTAAAGTGCATTATTGCAAACATTTCATGAACACTCATACCATAAGATCTGGAACCACTTGTCTCTTTCTAATGTGCATCATGTTTTCTAATGGAAACCGGGGTCTGCTCCAACTTCTGGTGGCAAATTAGCAAAGGTTATGAGGAAGAGAGGGGGACTCCTTAAGAAATTGCCCGTATGTCTCACTAGAGAGGGAGCTGTTGAAACAGATTTGGACATGGTCAGACTCGGCTGAACTTCTGCTGGGGATTCAGTTTGTAACTGTGGTCTCTAGAATTTTACCCCATGTCCTTCAAAATGCCACCCAGAGGAATACTAGGGCATCCTCCTGAAGGGTCCTGCAATATCCTGCTTCTTCTCCAGAGTTTAGAGGAAGCACCCAGAGGTGACACTGGGTTTCTGTAGCCCAGAATACAGCAAAGAGTCCTTTTAGATACTCTTGCCATGGGACAATGAGCATGAAGGCTCAGGATAACAGTCTCAGTGTTTGTTAGGCTGGTTGTTGATTGCTCTAACAAGTTAAATTTCTCCCTGGCTACCATTAGGTATAATTTGTCTTAGAAGTGATAACAAGGCAGGTCTTTGTGGCTGCAGCACCCTCTTCCTTACAGTTATTGAAAGATAACAGTGACATCAGCTGAGGCTGGAAAACTTAAGGAAGTATGAAAGCAAATAAGAATCTGTCTTAGAAAACAATCTGCTGCTGCTGATTGTGAATTACACATTTATGAATTCTATGTTCCTGTAGCATTTTTTTTTTTTTGCTATATTTTCCTTTCTATTGCAATAGAACCTATTGCTGCAGGACATTTTAAAGGCAAAAGAGATAAATTAATGTATTAGCAGAATGACCTATCAAAGTTACCAGATATTATGCTCCAAATTGTTTCAGTTGACGTGATGTAAATCACTGATTATCAAAGCATTAATTATTCTTATTCTCTTTTCCTCAAAATCTTCTATCATTCACTGTTAAAACTGGGTTCTGGGTAAAGATTCATTTTGATCTGATTCTGGATATTGGACTTATGTCTCTGTGTTTTAAAACAGTATTGTCATCAAAGAAGATGACAGCAAAAAGAAAGGGGTCCTACATACTGGACATTAAGATCACTAATTCATAGAATTAAAAATGATTTGGTTTGGAATGGGACCTTAAAGATCCTCTTGTTAAAACCCCCTGCCGTGGTCAGGGACACCTTCCACTATCCCAGGTTGCTCCAAGCCCCATCCAGCCTGGTCTTGGACACTTCCAGGGGTGGAGCAGCCACAGATTCTCTGGGCAACCTGTGCCAGGGCCTCAACACCCTCAAAGGAAAATATTTCTTCCTAATCCAAACCTACTCTCTTTCAGTTCTATTCTTCTTTAAGGGACAGTGCACCTCAAAAGCAATACAGCACCCTTCCATTTTTGGCTTGCATTTAAAAAAGAGATGTGAGCCTGGAATGCTTAAATGTCATTTATTGTGGAAAAGCAGTCTTATACAAAATGTGGCAAGGGAGTATTGCTCAGCTCTTTACACCTGAGAGTGTGCTAAAAGACTACCAGGTGTCTAAAGCTCTGTGCTTGCTAATATCACTTCCATCATACTTATGTGGCTACAGTTGTCATTCTCATAAACATCCTACAACATCTACCAGAGACCCCCACATTCTCTTGAGCTAAAATCTGGAGCAATCAGAATCCCTATATCAATATTTTACCAGTGACAGAGTCATCATTTGAGGGTTGAAAATTGTGCTGGACATTTCTTGGTTAAATGTATGTTCCATGACTTATGTGAATATACATTTATTTAGTTTCACTCTGTGTGAATTTATGTCACTTAGTTACAGTAGTAACACAGGCTTTGGTTAAAAAAACCAGAACATTGGGACAGCAGCTATTAAAAGATACACACACCATCTCTGTGCCTTGTAGATTTTTCTAACATAAAGGCAAACTTCAATTAGCTCAGCATGATATTCAGATCAGAACTGTCATAATGAAAGGATGAATCATTTTCCATTTCAGGGAGAGTGTAACAAAAAAGAGTCTATAATCGATGACGTAAGTTTGACTTGTTGATATATTGAGAAGGACTTCCATTTGAATTGTTTAGCTTTATTACTTTATTAATCAGACTACATTGATGTTAGTACCCTTCCTTTTTAATCACTGCTGTTCTCATGGTACCTGTTGATGTTGTTCTCATGGTACCATGCAGGAGGCAAAAAGGTGATAATTACAATAATTATTTTTTTTCACTCACAATGAGTCATGAAATTATTCAAACCCTGTTGCCAAGCTCTGGAAATTTGAATTCCCAATTCTTCAAGAAACAGCCACCCTGTTTCACTGTACAAGGACACTTTCTATCATTCTGAAATTTATCCCATTTGGCAATGGAATGATCAGGCACCATTCTCTTTACACCAGCAGAGGAAAGAAGGGTATGTTGCAGCTCTGAATTAAACCCAGAGTTTCCCTTTGTGAAGGTGAGCAGAAAAATGCTCCCTTCAGCATGCAGAAAAGCTCCTCTTGCACTGAGGTGCTTCACCTGCCACTTGTGATTAATTTCCCATTCTGCCCAATGTCTCACTGTGATTATTAATGATAATGCTTTGATGGATGATGGGTGTCTGCTAAATACTTTATTGCCAAACAAGCAACAATGCTCTTGTTCAAACAGATACGTGGTGGAGGGGACCAGCGCAACAGGCAGATGAGCCCATATCCTCTTGGGAAAGGGCTTGAATCCAGCTCATGCCAGGATCTTTGCCTCCCAGCAGATGACTTTGGTGGTACCTTTGGAATGGGCTACAAATCCCTCACAATAAGCAGGAATGACAATCATGAAAGAGCTCATCTTCAAAGTCAACGTGTGTGGTAAAGTCCATGAAATATCAGACCAAGGAAACAACTGATAGCCTTCCTCTCTTCCCTACTAGAAGCACTCCAGCATTGTTACCAGTGAATAGCTAACACATGTTAATTTTCTCACCACAAGGCACTGGTGGGACCAGGCATTGCAATTTTATCTGTTAACCAAGGTGAGGTCAGCCCTGGGCTGGAGGGAAGGGAGGGGAGAAAGCTTAAAATGCTGACCTCATTTAACTACTTTGCAGAAAAAACAACAGGTGTCTACTTTCCAATCAGATTTTACACTAAGATCATTATCACACATTAAGTATATCATTACTAAAAAATAAAATGCACTTTAAAGGCTCCTATCCGAAAACTAATCAGTATCTTACTATTGCCTCTGCTTATCTCTGATGTTCATTACACTCTTAACTTTTATTTTTGCAGAAGAGCCTAGAAGCTTAAACTGGGTCGTAGTAAAGCATTTTACAACATACACAAAGTAAACAACGTACCATCCCCAAACAACTTGCAATCTAGAAGGCAAGATGCAACAGGTGGGTGAAGCAAAGAAGCAGGTGGGAGTGTAGAAATCATAATGATAGGATGTGTTAACACTTGTACAGTTCATAGATGATTCATCAAAATGGTTGAATTACAGACTTTCTGCAACATAAGACAAATATTGGAATTAACATTCAGTCTTGTTTTGGGTGTTATTCAGAAAAGTACTCTGTACAGGTTAAGAGTGGATTGATTTAAATGAGGTCTAAACCTGTCCAAGGACAGTAAATTGAAATTTGCAATGGATAGACAAGTCCATAAGACATATTTCCACAACTTCCTAATTCATCTGCCCTTACACAAGGATTCACACAGTTGATTAATTATTCAGCATGAGTTTGGTGAAGAGCTGTACACTGATCCAAAGTGAGAACCTGAAACTATGGTGAAAACAAAAATCAAAGCAATTCTCAGAGGAGATTGAATCCAAATATCCAGGTTTGAGTATCAGGCATTTCTCAATTTCTTTAATTATTGCTGCTGATGAGACATAGAGGACACCAATTCAATGTGACCAAGAGACAGAGAGAAGGATCACAATGAATACAGAGCACTAAAAAATGGGGAAATTGCAGGGAGAAGGGAAGGGAGCCTTGGCAACGGAATGAGCTCTGAGAGTGAAAGAATCCTGCTGAACCTTGAGAATATGGAAGGAATCTCATAAGGGAATTGTGTTGATGCCAAATTATGACTCTGCAGAGAGATATCTGAACACATAAAAGAAAGATTTGGTAGTTATAATGTTTTCTCAGTACAGGGGCAGAATCCAGTGCCTTCAACTCCCTTCCATCACCTGGGTAGGATGATCCTCTTGCCAGTATCTTCTATAGGCACTGAAGAGGAGCAAATGCCTAAAAGCCAAAGTTGCCCTGTTTATTTAACCCTGACTGCAGTGTGCCACTAACCACATATTAATTTAGTTAATCCCTTAATGTCATAAAGTCTTTGTTGCTCAAAGTCTATGAACCAAGAAGTAAAAGGATCTGAAATAAACTTCCCTTTGACACAGTTACAGGGTAAATTCTCCAGCTCATGCCACATGCAGGGTAAAATCCGTTAGTCAAGTTTTTGACACTTTGTGATGCAGGAATACAATCTGTTCTCACAAATAAAGACTAAGATTCAATGACTCCAATTGCATTAGCCATGAAGCAAAAACTGATGTCTGTTTCTGTATTTTGTGTTGTACAGTTCTGAGTTAACAAGAAATGCCCAACAAATAAACCACTTAAGAATGCTTAAATTGAACCTTACCACATCCCTGATAAACAGTTACAGTGTGGAACAGGGAAGAACTTGGGTTAAGATTAACACAAGGATCTTTTGG
Source organism: Cyanistes caeruleus (assembly GCF_971803275.1). Taxonomy (NCBI): domain Eukaryota; kingdom Metazoa; phylum Chordata; class Aves; order Passeriformes; family Paridae; genus Cyanistes; species Cyanistes caeruleus. The sequence goes on along the minus strand of NC_141704.1, from coordinate 5,032,006 downwards.
GACAAGAGGGTTAGCTGCATCTCAAAACATCTCTGCAAAGTAAATTAACTCCCATCATATCACCTAGACCAAACCTTTTAATTATGCTGTGGCAGGTGATGTCTCTGTGGGAATCAGATGTCCCATCTTTGGGTTTTCATCCTTTACAATGAACATGTCCAGTGTGAGAAAGTTCTAGGTTTGTGGGCATGCATATAATGAATGGCAGACATATTAGAATTAAAAAATTAGTACCCAAAAACCCTCAGTGAACCACAGAAATGCACAGATACATTTAATAAACAAGTCTTTTGTAGTTATGTGTTGCCATAGAAGGAAACTACACATGTCATCAGAATTTATAAATGCAGTGTTCAGAAATGGGTTGTAAGATTTGAGATAAATTTTGCATCTCAGAGGAAAATAAATTCTTTGAAAATAACCCACAACTTAGTCCTACCCTGATATTCATATTTTATCGACAATCTCACTTGACGTACATGTTTTTGCTTGGGATTTTGACAAAGATAGTTATCATTCTTGCAGCAGGCTTTGTAGACCTTCGTGGGTTTAATCTCAGTTTGGCATCTTGTGCATTGAGCACATCTTTTTTTTTTGGGTCTGAATAACCATGTGTTTCAGAAGCAAACTCTAAGCACCATGGATATTTTGGGGGAAAATAAAGTTGTATTAGTAACTAAAGGTTTACCTGAATGAAAGTTTACATGAAGAATTTTAGGAAAACAAGGCAGTTAAACTCTGTCACATTATACAATTAAACTACTGTCATCCTAGATATTATTGACAGGCTTTCATTTTTACATTTCACAGCTCAAGGCTTCAGTTCCAAATATCTAAAAATAATAAGGATTTTGGTAAAGCCTTGCAATATCACAAAGAGAGTGCACTGGTCTCTCTTCAGAGCTGCCAAAAGTACTGATGGGGTGTCAGAGACAAGAAGAACATGAGGAAAAAGCTGGGAGCAGAGAACAAGTGGCTTAAATACCCCTACCCTGGTACTGGCATCACCACAGAGGGAATGATCACACAGAACAGAATGGCTAAAAAGAAACAAGAAAAGCTGAAAAATTACCACTGCAAACTAAGGAAAAAGTAAAAACCAGCATCAGGATTTTATTAGTAATTAAATTTAAAAATATGTATATCACGATAACCTGTTATGAACATTTAACACTGCTCACTGGGAGAACCTGCAGGCATTTTTTGATCCCACATGAGAAATGATCATGTGAAATCACATATTCTGGTATTTACTCCTGCTATGTGTTTAAAAACTTCTAGTCCAAAGACTGCTCCAGCTTCTCTGCTGCTGAGGACTGCGGTGATGGATGGTACTGAACACCAGGCTCATCTCCGAGAGCCAAGGCTGCCTCCATAATCAGGCTGAAAACAAGAAAAACACAGGAACAACCCCCCCAGCTTGGTTCTTAAGATATTAGACTTTATTGAGAGTTGTTCTAAACACATCAGAGGGAAATTTTTATGTTTGTTTGATACACTGAAAAGTCTAATTAAAAATTAACAATGCGAAGCAAGTGCAAAGTGGATCTGCCTTTGAAAGCCAAACATTCTGGCTGAAAATTGAAGAAAATTTATTTTCATATTAAAACGAGGTGTTTCCCTTTAAAGATATTGCCTTATTGTAAGCAGGTTTCCACATCCAAGCTTGTTTTGACAGAAAAATTTTAGCTGAGTTACAACTTAGAAAATACTTCAGTTCACTGAGGCAGAAGTCCTAAAAACAAACAAGACAATTAAAATCATGAAGCTTCATGTGTTTTCAGAGCATGGTCTTCCACCTCCTAGCACTTTCATTGCAACTTTTGAATGAGCTCTGGCCTGGACAGCCAATCCTCATGGCCTTTCTGTACATTAAAATCATCACATTGCCAAAGGCCACCCCAGATAATCAGGGAGGAGCAGCCTGGGGGTAACAACTGCTCCCAAGGATCTCACCTCTTCCTCCACGGTGGGATGGGACAGGGACAGGGACAGGGACAGGGACAGGGACAGGGACAGGGACAGGCAGTTTGGTGCATCCTGGGACACCTCATACTCAGTAACCCTGGCTAATCACTCTCTTATCTGCAGGGCTCAGCCAAAGCCTGTACATCAGAGAACCTGTCAATAAAGGACCTGTGTTCAGCTGCATGGATTCCAATGTAAAGCTCATACTAAAGACTTTGTAAAAGACAAGTGTGCTTTCACTCTTTCAGTGGATTTCTATGAAATACATACCAATGAAAGAAGTAACTGCATGGCAGCTATTTGGTTTGAAAGTAGCAAAGGCAATGTTTGTGGACAAGTTTATATTTTGGATGCAAAACAGCCTCCATATAACCTGGCTACACCAGGATTAGAGCTCTCAGACATAAGCCTTGTCAAGTGCAGGGGACAGCATAAATGACTGCTGATTCATATTCTTTTAGGCCTGTAAAGTTATAACTATGTAATATGAACACAGGCTCCTTAGGGTAGTTTAGAGCCAACCTGGAACCCTTCCAGCCTGCATTGAAGGATTTAATGGCATAGTTTTTATTTTCTGCTTAGTGCAGTGTACCATTAATTGAAGGTAATTGTCAAGAGGAGACTGGCTTTCAAAAACTACATAGCTCTCGACTGTTCTGGTGCAGAATGGATGCCCTGAGTTTAGGATCACATTTCCCCTGTGCTCTACATTACATTTGTCTTGTCACACAATTGTGTGATTGTGTTCAACTAAATAGTTATTCCGTGCTATTACGGCATTTGAAAACGAGGACTCAAGTAACACTGCAGGGAAAGGCAGGGAGAGGGGGAGAGCAGGTTTGTGCTGGGGCAAGGACTTGTCTGCTTGAGCTAAACAAAAACCTGAAAGGTATCACAGGTCTGAAGCATTTAATGGAGCAGCTCATTTGATTTCCTGAAGAAGGAAGTAATTTGTGGCAGAATACCTTAAAGGGAAGAATTAGCTTGTTTGCAGTCACAGAATGTGCTCGTCTGTCAGTGTTTCCCTGCTCCCAGAATGACATATGAACTTGAACCATTTCTCTGCACCCTCTGCTTTTCTCTGCATGAGGAAGAGGAGAAAATCATAATGAGCTCCACCATGTTCTCCAGCTTGGAGAGTCAGAAGAGCAGGACCTCTGGTCACTGTACAATACAGGCACAAATTTGGCCTGCTGACCCCAACCCTACTGCTGTGTATGAAGGAGTTACCATCATTCACTTAAGGGATATAATATTGCTTTTTATTATCTTTACTGCAGCAATCCCCAGGAATCTCAGGCACGATCCATGAACCACATCACACCAGGCACGGCACAAGTGAAGAGAAGAGCCCTTGCCCCAGACTGGAGGCCATTTGTATCTCAGGGTGTAACTTGGCCCCAAACCTAGAACTTAATTAACCTTGATGTTGATGAGGTGTGAGAGAGAATGGAATCTGGTCCATCCTTCCACAGCTGCATCGGCTTTGCAATGTGAAAACCCAAGATGAGCCAAAAGTGATTAAGAAATTATTTTTGAAACTGAAGTCAGCACATGTAACCACAGTTAGACAACAGGGATCAGCAGATCTGCAATGTAAGGAGGTTTGAGTCTTACAAAGCTGCTTTAAAAGTAATGTTCCCCTGTGAAAGTCCCTCCAGGTTTTATCAGCAAATTTATCAGCAGCATCAGCTGAGGAGTGTGATCAGCCATGGGGGAAGATCTGCTCCCTTGTATCTCTTTTCTTAGAAATAATTTATTTGGGTTTTGTAAAAAGCATGTTGCTTTTTTGGCATTCTTTGGATGAATATGGGGATAGTAATTTGATTACAGATAGTGTAAATGCACCTGTTTCTAGCAGGAATGACACATACCATAATTTAACTAAAAATATGATTACTCTCCATTAAAAGTCTCATTGTGTGAGCTTCATAGGTGGTCTCTGTGCTTGTGCATGTACAGGTAGGTGGTTAAATCCTGAATAGGATCAAAATGGAAATTCCAACTGGTACTTTCAAACACTCCCTGAGTAAGCAATTGCTCTTTATATGTTCAAACTTCTTGAACATATGGTGAAACAGTGTTCCTCTGTGTATGTATATATATAATTTGTATGCACAATTAATTTCAAGGGACTCATATATAGATATTGCACAATCTATAATTCATTAATGAATAACTTCACAAAATTTCTGAGACACTAGTGATAGAAGTAATACTTTTTCTGGTCAGGGCTCTCCAGAATGGAAAGAACCTTTTTTATATATTGTTGAAAGGAAGAAAAAAATCAAGTTATGCTGGGTGTAATATGTCTTCCCTGTGATGGTTTCGCTGTTCCCTTCACCAGAATTCCCCTCTCATTTACAAAACCTCTGTACTACCATCCAGGGGTCCCCCAAAACCTCTTATTGATCAAGCAATGATAAGTGTGCATGCAAAAAAAATGACACATTTGCAATCACATATCCCACCCAAACACAGGACACTCATTAGCTTCAGAAGGGTTTCATCTGCCTTGGGTGAACTCTTTGACTCAGTGGAGTAGAGTCTGAAATGTTTTTTCTGGTTTTTTGACACCCTAAAGCTACAGCTCTCAATCACATTTACTTTTACTGGATCTTAATGGTTATATTCAGGCAGGATGTGCCAATGCTTTCATCAGACTTGAACACACAGACATGTCTCTGGGACCAAACACAAAATTGAGTGGAGCTTCACACAGCACTGGTGCTAAACACAACATGAAAGAAGATTTTTATATGATTGTGTGTGTTCTGTCACACAGAGGAAGTGATATTGCACTTTGTGTACGTGGATGTGTTTAGGTAAAAAATTATCACCAATACATTTTCTAGACACATCCTGTGCTGTTCTGAAAGGACTTGGATAAAATGGCACCTCCAGAAGTGTTCTGACCACTTGTTCCCATGACACTGAAGGGCTCTATGTGAAAACAGCCTACCACTATAATGAATTATATAATACAGCTTCATAAATCATAAGTGATTGAAAGATTCCGAGCTGATTCTGGTGTATCTTTAAACTAATTACAAAAACAAATCTCCATTTCCTTCTGGTGCCCTCAACCAAAACAAATGGTGCCAACCAGTAGCTTTTAGTAATGTTTAGAGCTGCCTATCATTTGGGCTCTTTGGGTGATTAATCAAAGATATAGAAGTAGGTAAACACAGTGCTATTAGCTTGTCTCCTGTTCTGATACAGACCAAGCTTTGCATAACCCAAAGGACACAAAACTGTTAAAAGTTCAGTGTTTGGGAATTTAAGTCATTGAGGAAAGTAATAGCTCTAATGCATTTTGCCACTTGCCATGTACTTTTGGGGAAAACATAATGACAGTCTGGAAAAATCCTCAGAAGAAAAAAAATGTAAGAATTTGTACTGAGGAGAAAAAAAGGACAGGAGAGAATGGGGCTCTTTTATAAGGATAATAGTCACCAGAAGTTTTTATTCCTATAATGAAAAGAAAAGAAATAGTGGTAAAATGATTTAGCAAAATGTTGCAACTCCATTCTGACTTGCTCGTCTGCTGCATTTATGAGTTTATAAAACATACAGGTTATGAAAATAGGAACTCTCTTGTACGTCTTTATAGATGATTCATTTACTGTTTCTGAAGAAACTGCAATTTATTTGCAGATTATGTAGTTCATTTACAGAATGTTTCCACATTTGTCACCTACCAGCCTCTTTCTCTGAAAAGCAATAATGGAAATGGAAATGTGAAAAGAACCAGTTAAAATCAATGGAGCAGAATCAGAAAAAATGTCAGTAAATGTATTGAAATAAGAAACAGAGAAGATGCATGTTTATAATTTTAGCTGGATAGAAACAGATATATACATATATATTTGTGTGTGCATATATATATATATATATATATAAATATATATACATATATATATATGAATAAACATAAATTTCTTTATTAATTTTTTTTAATGAAACCAACTGGAGATTTGTGCTCATATGTCAGTTTTGCTGATGTTTTCTTTCAAGACATCATTTTATGAGTTCAAATATGGACTGAACACCTTCCTTTCTATTTGTGTGCACATGATCATCCCTTAGAAGACCCCTGGGCCATTTTTTTTAACTGGGCTGTATCTTCAGCTCCTTTGTGAATGTGGAGAAGCCTTTTCAAACACCATCATCTCTGATTTCCATGGTAAAATATATAGTTACTCTCTGATTCATCTCTAAAATCTTTGGGCTGTGTGTGTCCATGAAGCAGAATTCTGCTTTAGTGGACTGTTATCTGGAGCCTCTTTATGTTGACTGAATGCAAAAATGAGAAGAGCAAAACAAGTCCTTCATTCTGCCTTATACCCAATACTTCCCAAACTCCAGATTATTGTCTGCACCCCAGATAAGCATTTAAAAAAGGTAAGATTTCTTTTGATGTCTACTGCTATATACTACTAAGCAAGTGTGTGACAAGTTGATGAGATTCAATCTAGCAAAAGAAGGAAATTAAATTTAAGGGATTGGAACAAAAGAGAAATAATGGAATAAAATCAATATAATGCTATAAATTGTATGTAAATAAATTAACCTCTGGAAATTAATGGTAATCATCCTGGTCTAGGAAAAAGATTCTAGGAAAGTATGCTCATGTTTTAATATTTTGCTGTTTGTAGCCAAACAATCCCGACATGATTGGTAGTGCATTTTTCAAATGCATTGCTGAATTGGACTGAATTTAATGAAGTGTTGGGAAACTGTAGCAATAGAAAAACTGACTCAACAACTAACAAAATCAACAAGACAGATGAAAAAAAAAATATCTAGATGTAGGGTTTCCGTTTGCTTCATTCTCAGAAAAGATGGAACATCCATACTAAAACAAAATTCTTTGAATTTTGATGTGAGGTTTGTTGACAGGTTGATACATAGTCAATTGTGGCCAGTAGGAGCTTTTCCACTGGTTTATGTAGTTTTTGGAGTGAGACTTAGATGTTCAGGTATGAATGCAGAATGAAGTGTTGCTAAGGCAAAATTTTTGGGGTCCAAGAAAAGAATAGACAAAATGGAAAGGTTAGCTAAGAAATAATATAGCTGGCCAAAAAAGACAGTACCTTGATATGAAAATACAATGGAAAGAGTCCCTGAAGAGATTTTCAAGCAGCTCTAAAAACTGTAATTAAGTCTGTGCAGGATTTCCAATGAGATATATATATTTTTTTAAAAAAATAAAAAGCATCTGGTATATTTCTGATATTACAGCTATACTTGAAGAAAAATGGTTATGAATCAGGGCCTGTTCTCAACTTAATGTGAATATATGACTCCCATTGGTGATAAAAGGAACTTCACATGCATTCCAGAAGGAAATCAAATGCTGTTACAGATATAAAATATGAAATGAACCCTCTGATTCCGTGCAACAGGAATAAATACATGGAAAAATGTCTCTTTATTATATCATTAGCTCAAAAATATCTTAGTAGATTGGAAGAAAAATTTTTTGAGTTATTAACAAGGACTTGAATTAGTAGAGTATCTGAAATGCGTATTTATCTGTAAAAAGAAAGTATACTGGGAGAAACAATTGAGAAGTATCATAACATCTCTCTGTATGGGAGATACTCATCAATAATTCTTCATGTACCACAGCTGTTGCTAAAAATATAGTTGGAATGTGTTATGGTTTAGGAATGGTATTCCCCAATTCAGTTCCCACTGAAACATAGCAAACCATGCTCTGCTTGCTCACTGCCCCCTCACTTTCACCCTCCACCTGTGGCAGGATGGGGAGGAGAACTGGAGGCACAAAAGGAAGAGATCATGGCTTGAGATGGCAATTTTCTGGGAAGTGCAATGAAATAAGAAAATGAGCAGTGACAGCAACAATACCAATAATAGAGTGTAAAAGAAATGAGTAATTTGCATGTGACTCCTCATCCCTGACAATTCCCATCCACTCCCTCTGCCAGCCCTCCAACCCACAAGAGCCTCCTCTCCTCCCAGCTGTCTGGAACCAGGACAAAGTGACACTCCCCATCCCTGGAGGTGCTCAAGGCTGGGTTTAGCGGGTCTCTGAGCAGCCTGGTCCAGTGAAAAGTGTCCCTGCCTGTGCATGTTGGTACAAGATGATCTTTATGGTCTCTTCCAACCCAAGCCATTCTTTGATTCTAAAAATTATTGTTTCCATTAGTGAGCACAAATATAAATTCAGCATTCCAAATCCTACGTTTAGCTATGACTTAGAAGAAACTAGATATTAAAAAGCATCACAAGAAAGCAGGGATTCAGTGAAGTGGGTGCAGAGTGAGCTCCATAAACATTAATTTCTTCAACACACAGGAGAAAGTATTCATGACATGATTCTTCATGACAAAATTTTGTCAGTGCATTGTGAATCTAGTTTTAATCTTGTGTGTAGGAGTACAAACCTTTAGTAAGATGGCTAAACTCAATAGATTTATATTGTGGTGAGAGTACAATTGGATTTATCACCTGGAAACAAGCTGCCTTCACCCATCTTATGAGTGTAAAACAACTTTCTGCTCGCCAGTTGATTAAAACTAAGAAATAAATTTCATATATTCATATATATGAATAAAGTTCATCTGAACCCAAACCCAAACCAAAACTCCAAAATAATCTTGAACATGAACACAAAATATTTGTCTCCAAATGCTACTTTTCACTTTTTTGTCTTAAAAATGATAGAAATCTTATCTGTTTTGTAGCAGCTTTTTCTATTCCAATGTTACTGCAGGGAGAATATTATCAAAACATATTCTACCCACTCAAGGACAAATCTAATCTGGTATCCAACCTAACATGTTTTGTGATCTTTTTCACACACTTCTGGATTTTTGTTGGTTTTTTTGGGGGGTTTTTTGAGACTGTACTTCAAACCTACCAGAAAAGTCTTTCCCTCCCTGTTCAGCATCTCTCCTGGGAATTCAAAAGAATGGCAAAAATCATTCCAGAAGGGAAACTGCATGGAGACTTGGTTCTTGAGAACAAGGAAAGATGATCACTCATAAAATGCAGGTAGGAAATGAAACAGGAAAGCTATCAGATCCAGACTTCCTCCATGAATAGAGGTTACCAAAACAAGCACTCCAAAATAAAAGAGGAAATCATTGACATTTGGTCAATCGGGACTGAACTGGCTGGAGTTGTTCCGGACAGAGACTGAATTGCTGTGACTCAGACAACCAGGCAGGAAAGTTGCTGAGGGCCAAATGCCAGCAAAAACATGGGAAATGTGTTACTCCACCAATGTTAAAGCAACTTCCCACCCTTTACTGCTCCCCTCTTCCTGGTGAAACCAGACTTGGGCAGTGTCAGAGCTCTTCGGATGGCTCCTACTGAAGGCCTGAATTTTCCCTCCTCCCTGGCCGTGCCTTCCCTGACAGCCTTAGTCCTTTCAAAACCACACTTTTAGATACCACATCTGCTTTCCACCATGCCCCTGTGGAGAAAATCCTTACCACCCTTTCTCAACTCCATCACACAGCTCTGTTGGTGCTTCTAAGACTCTTTGGTGGAACAAACGAGCCAAAAATGTTTCAAGAGGCCAGGCCAGGGTGAGGTTCACTTGCACACATTAACACCCACAAGGATTATTATCATCAGTCCATCTGACTCCTGCCTGCTGCTGTCTATGGAATTTCAACAGTGATAAGTTTGCTGAGAACCCCTGAATTGTCCTGAAGTTTGATGGTATTTTTTACAAATGACATTTAGCCCAGATTTTTAAAAGTGAAAAGGGCTGAGACTTTACTCCTCTCAAAATGCTTCAAAAGTGATTAATTGCTCTCATGTAAAGAAAAAAAAGAAAAAAAAAAAGAAATAGAAAGTCTATACACACCCTCATATGGCTTAAAGTAGGAATTTTTGAGTTCAGAAATTCATCTGAGGTCATTCCTGTGTAACTCCCTTAGACCTAAGAAACATTTATGGATTATTTTAAATCTCTCTGTTTCAGAATCCAGATTTTGTGCCATTATTAAATTCCTTCTCAAAGGCATTAATATTTTGATGACATAGAGTTTGAGTTCTGAGTTGTGGGATACAGTTTTATATAATCAACATTAGACTTTGAAAGACCACTTACACACCCCCCCCCATTTTTACCACACAGCTCTTTTAATTAAAGTTATTGTATTATTAATGTCTTTTCAACTATACATTAATACAATAAATTAATGTAATGTTTATAATGTTTCTTCACCAGTTATGATAAAGGAGTTTCAATCGAGATAGTCTCAGGAAAAAAAACTGAGAAATGTGAAGTGAAATTAATTTTGGTACAGATACAGTGCAATATCAACAAATCTGAATCTGGAACATTTTACTGAAACTGATTCAGATATGAAAGTATGCACACCAGAGTTAGAAGGTATAAGTAGTTGATAGAACACTTTTAATCTACTCTGTAACTATGTTTTTAACATAGCCATTGACTCACACTTTCCTATGTATGTATTTAAGATCCTAATCCTTAAATGTGGAATGCAACCAGAGAAGGGAATCAGGTGAAATGCATATATTGCTATTCCAGGCATGTACTGTGCATAAGAGTATTCATAATAAAGGGAGTATACAAGTTTAAGATAGATAGATACATAGATACACAAACTGATAAAAAGTGGATTCTCATTTGCAGAACTCCTCAAATAGCTGCATTATTTAGTTCTCTTTTATCTATTCAGATATCTCTCTTCAGGAGGGAAAAAATGCTTAGGAATTCATTTCCTTTGAAAGTTTAACTCTTTCTCAAAACTTTTCCAATAAGACGAAATTTGCCAGAAGGTTCCCAGGTTACTCTGGGTATCTCACAGATACACAGTGAGGGTTCATGAAGTCCACATGTTCCTACAAAATCAGACTTAAAAGGTCACCTTTGTAAATCTTTCTACGAGGATGACTCAAATGTGGATGGAACAGAGATCAAGGAGAGTTTCACGATCCAGAGAGTAGCTCCAGGTTTTAAGGTTAGAGTTGTGGACATGCTGTGGACCTTTTTCTCTCTCTTTGCCATTGGGATCTAACCACACTTTCTTCCTGTACCTGGAAGGACTGGACATTGTGTTTTTCCCCCAGAAAAGAGCTCTAGGAACAAGATGTTGTATTACATGGATGCTGTCATGTCTGCCACACTCCTCTACATAAAATCATAGAACTTGAGCATCAGTCAAGCCTCAATTGACCTTTGGACATCTCCAGTTCCATCTCTTACTTCCACAGTAGGTTGCTCAGAGCCCTGCCCATGAAAAGTGTTTGAATTCCAAAGAATTTAAGAAAATCCCACAGCCTCTCCAGGGAGACTTTCAGCTCTTAGCCACTTCCATAGTGAATATAGTCCCTGTGTTAAAGGTCCTGTCTTGCAACATCAGCACTGCCTCTGGAGCTATTTTACAAAACATTTAGTAAGAGTCTGGGCTCATCTTTCCATGCCATCCCTTAGGCAGTGGAAGAGGATTTTACCAAGCCTCCCCTTCTCTTAAAGAAGTTTTTTTGTTTTTACTTGTGTGAGAACCTACATGGAAGGTTACAAGATGGAAACACAGAGAAAACACATCACAGAATAAGTTTGTCTGCCCATGTCTGAGGCAGTCATGTGGTGTGTTAATCCTTTGGTAGAGGACAAGAGGCCATCCATCGAGCTGTACGTGGGGAGTGCCCTTTCTGATGGGGTTCCTCCCAATGCAGGACCCCACTGTGTGCTGTGCACCCCATTTTGCAGCCAAGAGTCAAGCAGACCTGATCCTTTGTCCTCATTCCTCATGACCAGATCATGAGAAAATACAATATACACATAAAATCACTCTCCCCTAATGCAACTTGTCACAATAGGGATCTCTAAAGGGGTGTAAAAGGCACCTAAGTGAGCTGATCACTTGGAGCCCTCTGATAGCAAGAGAGAAAAAGAAACATGTGCAGGGGATGACTCAGACCATTGAAAAACAGCTGTGCTGGACCACAGATTTTTCCCTCTAAAAATATTTTTTTTTCATTTCCACTCAAAGCCTGATGTGATTAAAACAGGTACAGAGAGAAATTCAAAATGCTTGTGAGGTTCTCTTCATGTGAAGACATCATGAGGAAGTTTTAAAATTCTCCAGTCAGGAGGACTAATTTCTGTACATCATCAGAAAGTAATTTTTGACAATGGCTGATCTGGTCTGTCAAAACACCAACAGCAGCTTTTCCCAGTGCTTTTTACATTTGCTGAAAAATACTGCATATCCTTTTTAAGCAACATTTTGTTTCTGACTAAACTCTGTTACATTATTGTCCAGGATTGTATTTTTGCTGTGGAATGTATCTTTCAAAAAGTAAATATTTAAGTAACATGTGAAAAAAAGCCCATCTGTGATACAGCATTAGCAAGAAATAAACCTGCCCATGAAAAAAAAAAAAAATAAAGAAAAATAAGAAGTGTTTGAAACAAATTTAGGGCTAAATGATTTTTGTGTAGCCAAACTTTGTCAAAGTTTCCTAAAAATTCTGCCTTTTCTTTCTGCAGATGGAAAAAGTAAGGTATTTAAAAAAAAAAAAAAAAATTAATTCTGAAAAGATATTGAAATGGGCTTTTAATAACCAGAAGCTTTGAAGATTTAAAGAAAAAAAAACTCCTGAAGCTTCAAGGTTTTGTTTCATCCTGAATTCCTGAGACTTTTGAGATTCATCACTGACTGAACTTAGGGGTGGCTCTGCCCTAACTATGGATCCTGGACTGAAGTCCAGGATCTCTTTGAAATAATGAGCATCATATTATTGTGGTGTGGAAGAGCTGAAACGACTCAAAGAGGCTGCATCACCCAGTGCAAAGCTCAGAACTTTGCAAAGCAAGTCCATAAATCAGGAGCTGACAGTAAATTTTTAACAGTGTATATACTCTGCCATGAGAGAGAGCCCAGTTTATTTTACAGGCATGATGAGAGCAGCAAAGAATGCTGCAGTGATATGGATAACATGGTGGCACACCTGTAACCTCCAGGTCTGAAGGAGAGAAATGTTTGCACTTCATCATTCCAGGAAGAAAGAAACAGCCAGACCTCCTGCCACAACACACCCTAAATGGAGCCTTACTGTCCCGACGGAAACAAAATAAACCCCATAATGTACAAAGTATACCTTGTCAATGTTATTCTCAGTGATTATGTACTTCCATGGTATGTGGAAGTTTTATAGAGCAATTACATCCACTGTGACTTTGTAATTACAGTATTGGGAGGTCACAGACAGAGAAACTTTGCCAACTCTATTGATTTTTAAGGCTAGCCTGAACAGGATATGGATTTGCTGTGGACTTGTGAGTTTTCAGTATGTACACAAAGTGCTGGATCCTCAGGAGATGAGCACTGACAAGTGATGTTCATGCCAGCCATGGGCCAGAGTGATCTCTAGTGCTCTTTCAACAAAAATCTGCATGATCACTCTGGAAAACAGTGTCTTAGTGAAAATAAGTAATTAGGGAGAAGTTCTAGAGATTGGAGGAAATAGTTAAAAGCCATTTAACAACTAAAATCAACCTTCCTGACTACCAGCACAGTTTGGATTGTGTTTGCAGCCCTTAGCTATTTACTTTTTGACTTTTTACTTTTTTAACTATTTTCCTTTTGAAGCATTTCCTTTTTGAACCATCCATCCTACAGCAAAAATTCCATTCTGGACAATAATGCAACAGAAGAGTTGATCGATTTTTTTTTAAGCTCTACAGTGCAGTTTCACTAGAGAAGAAAAGCTAAGAAAGAAAGAGTTTTTATCAAGTAAGAGACAAAATTGCTTGAGTTATTGAACTGAATAAGGTTGAACTGATCTTACTTAAGTAGATAAGAGCTGTGTTCACAGAGCATGGTGGATCTCTACCACACCACTATTTGTGAGAATAATGGGAAACCTCAGCCATTCCACAGAGCACACATTCCTTAGTACAAATTTAGGCACAGAGCTTCTTGTCAGAATGGGTACCTGCAAAATTATTTTCCTGAAAAATGTAAAAAATTATTTAAATAAAGATTGTGGGTGTTGGTGGGATTTTGTTGCTGTTGACTGGTTGGTTTTGTGGCTTTCTCCAAGATATTAAATCAAAATTAAATTCTTTATTTTAAACCAAAGGAAAATGGTTTGAAAAAAAAACAAACAGGGACTTCAGAATGCTTCCCACTCATTCTGAGATGATGCATTCTAGATTTCTTTCAGTCACAAAAGATTTCTTCCACATGCTGTCTTTAATAAATATGCAGAACACTTACAGAAAAAATAAACGAGCTCTCTGAAAATAACATATATAACATATAATACAGTGAAACATATATAACATATAATATAGTGAAACATATATAACATATAATATAGTGAAAACACTGAAATGTAGTGCTCTATTAATGTAGTGATAGGACAAGGGAAAATGGCTTTAAGCTGAAAGAGGGCAGGTTTAGATCAGATATTTGGAACAAATTCTTCCCCATGAGGGTGGGGAGGCCCTGGCACAGGTGCCCAGAGAAGCTGTGGCTGCTCCTGGATCCCTGGAAGTGTCCAAGGCCAGGCTGGATGAGGCTTGGAGCAGCCTGGGATAGTGGAAGCTGTTACTGACCATGGCAGGCTGGTTGGAATGAAATGATCTTTAAAGTCCTTTCCAACCCAATCCATTCTATAATTTTATTATGGGATTTCTGTTTTACTAATCACAATACTTATTTTTTTTTTTCAATTGAGTGAAAATTTGGCAAACTGTAGGTGGCACCATTGAACATTTTGGTACAACTGACTGCTTTTTCCACTGAAAAAAAAAAAGACACTCCAAAGTGTTCAAAAATATCAATATTAAAATATCATACTGTCATAACCCCTACTGAGAAACATTTAACAGTCTTTTGAACAAACTTCCTTCACAATGTGCTTATGAAAAGCATATACTTCTTAAAATTCTATTTGGGATTTATTTGATTGGTGAAATGAGGATCAATCTCCCTTTAGTTTCCTATTGGCTTCCCATTCTGGCATGAGCATACTCTAGACTGATCTGAAAATTACCTCTACCTAAAATCTGACCCATACAAATGAAGTTTGAAGTTGTTTGAAAAAGATAAAATACTTTCAAGGAATAGCAATATCACAATGAATATAATGAATAAATGAAATTTCCTTCTTTAAGACAGCAGAGTGTAGGAGACAAGACTGCCTCTTACAGTGAGGTTACTGAGCACTGCTCAGTGTAATATAATGGGGACTTTAAATAAGGATAAGTGTAATTAATACATAACATTAGTAAGAGTCAATTTTCTTTCTCTTCTTGAGGCCGACTGGCATTATCATTATTTTATTTTTTAATTTCCTGGCGATATCTCCTTCTTTACCACCCTTCTCACACGACCGAGATAAGCTGTTGCACGTTTTGATTTGCAAGCAAGAGGAATGGTAATTAAGTAATTTGAAAATGAAAAGAGCTTAATCAAAGGGGCTTGTATGATATGAAACTGTGCAGAACCTCCATCTACTTTTGAGAGACCCTTCTTCTAAATATCTCCTGGCAAAACAACCACATCCTGATCCAGGTCTCATTTATTTCAAGAGGAAAGCCTTCACTGATATGCCTAACATGACACCTCAAAATATTATTTCAAGGGGTGAAATTCGGTTTTAAATGGATGATTTAGGGCTTGGAATACCAAAGAAGCTCAAGTGACTCTGAATTCAATGTGTGGATTAGATCTACAGGGCTTCCCTGGCAAACCAGGTTTCTCTCTGCGTTGGTTGTGCCACTCACAGAATCCAATGTGATTCTGTGATTCTGTGATCCTGTGATTCTGTGATCCTGTGATTCTGTGATCCTGTGATTCTGTGATCCTGTGATCCTGTGATTCTGTGATTCTGTGATTCTGTGATTCTGTGATTTTGTAATCCTGTGATCCTGTGATCCTGTGAATTCTGTAATTCTGTTATCCTGTGAATTCTGTGATTCTGTGATCCTGTGATCCTGTGATCCTGTGATCCTGTGATCCTGTGATCCTGTGAATTCTGTGATTCTGTGATCATAACAAAAAGGGCTTCAGTGGCACTCAGCAACACTAAAAAAAACCAGTAACAATACTAAAAAAAAGAGGGTAAATTGCACTCTGGTTTTAACATCACAGAGTTTGTTCATTCCATAAGTTGCAAAATAATAAATAATTATAAATTGTGAACCAAAACTCAAGACTGTTTCCTTTTATTTGAATGTCATGACTCTTGAGCCACAGACACAGAGAATTATAGAGTCCTTTGAGCATGAATCTCCAGCTCTATTCTCCACAGCAAAAAACCCTTTGCTTTCTTTGAGTTCTGATACAACCTGGTGATTTGGCAACTCCTGTGGACAGAAGATGATGGAAGTCTGAAGACCCTATGCATAAAGAAAAAATGACATTTGGGTCATCCACACCCAGGACAAACAATCCTGTATACATAATGGCTAGATAAGGGAGAAAAGAGCCAGGCCATGTGTTTCCTTTACAGCTAATATACTGTATGTGTGTCTAGTGAGATGCAGATTGTTATGGCCAGTTTTCTCTACAGATTATGGTAATGATTAAATGAGCATGAATATGGACTTCTGAAAATGATAACAAGTAGGGGAAATTCCATCCTATTTTGTATCTCTATCTTTTCTGTGAACATTACTTTGTTATCTGCAATATGCAAGTCTTTGAATAGGTGCTATTAATTTAATATGCATTTATTCTTTCTGATCTCTCTTTAATTTTAAATTAAGTGAAGTCAATGATCAAAGAAAGGCCAGAATAATAACCCTGTAGGATGATTTTTTTTTTAATCTTTTCTTTTTGTCATAGAAAACAATGAGAAGTAGCACTGTCTGTTTTTACTAGACCAGCTCTGCAATATGTACCTAGGTGACAATGTGGCCTGCAGTAACACCAAAGTACATGGGAGTCACCCAAATAAACAACAGCCAAGTAGAGCAAAGGCCTAGGATTGAGCTCTAAACACCCTTATTTACCTTTTGTGTTTCAACAGTTGCTAAGTCACAAGCTTATTGCTCCAAGCCACTAAACGTGGAGCAGAAAGACTACTCCTGCCCCAAAGAATTGCAGGAATAGTTTGTTTAACTCTCTATAACTTAATCTTCTTATGAATGAAAGACCTATGCTCACACACCCAAACTCTCTTCAGCAGAATTTTTAACAATGCTTTTTAAAAAACATGACAAAAATTGGAACAATCACTGAGCTACCAAATTTCTTTGTCATTCTGCAGAAAACAAAGGCATGCCCATGACAGAACCAATGCCCAAACACTACTTGGGAGGAGGTGGGCTGAAAATTTACCAATTTATTTCTTCTAAGCCACGACTAAAGCAAATTATTTTCAGACAGACCCGTATAATATATCTACAGTTTTATACAGAGAAAAAGCTCTGCAGAGAAGATGTAGTTTTTGTTAGACCAACCAGTATTTCTGGGGAACAAAAACAACCAAAAATATAAAGCTCTGAAGCACAATGGAACTTCATCTAGCTAAGGGGCCTGTGCATCAGAAAGACAGGGGATGTATTTAACCCCTTTTTTCCTCACTTAATTTCATTTCAGAAGATGAAAGTTCTTAAAAACTTTTCTTATATCCATAGACAATATCAGTCAGTAATTCAATGAGCTGCAAGATGCCCAGTTGCAAAATTGAGTCATCCTTTTGAACACAGGCTCCTCCTTGGCACCAGGAGTTAAGTTCTGGACTACAAAGACCAAAAATATGTTTAGAATTTTTTTGGATATTTGCCCTACTCTTGACTTGCCATTAATCTGGCAGTTAAAGACACTAAATAGCAAGGCCAAAGGTTTTGGGTCTGTGTGTTAGAGCAGCTGAGGAGGCCAAAGGAGCTCCTTACCCAATCTGGACGTTTTGGGGGGAAATGTCATAATGCATATCAGAGCTTTGGAACTTTTTTGGTTTGTTTATTTTTTACATTTTGATTTGTCACCTGGATTAACCAACCATGTCCACTTCCAGTTTTTCTAAATTGGTCTGCAGATTGACAAATGAAAATTTTGTTGCATTCCTTACAGGCTTTAGTGACTAAAAGAAACTTTTAGCATGAAAAATTCTGTTTCAAAAATTTGAGGAAGTATTATTTCTGGACAACCTTTGCTCTTCGGCTGCACCTACATGGTCAGAATTAGCTGTCTCTATATTAGACCAGCCAAATCTGCATTAGCATTCAGTTCATTCAGCCTCTGGTAGCAGCTCTACCACAATCAGCAGGTTTTTTTAAATTCTGTCTGAAGTAATAAAAAAAATTGTGTGATACTTGGGTTGTTTTTAATTCATTCTTTTCCCAAGAGGTTTTTGTTTTGATTTGTTTTTTTAACCAGTGGGTTAAGCCACAAAGGGTAAAAGTTTGGTGGCTTGGATTATGTCACAGGCATTGTTGGTAGGGCTTCAGAGCAGTTCTTCAGTTCTTCTTCTCTGAAGAACTCTAAAGAACTGGGAAGGTGGAGAGAGACCTCTTCACATCCTCTTCTTCCACCATATGAGGAGATTCCCAGGAAGTGATCCAGCTGTAGAACTGAACCTGCATAGGTCTGCATTACTCTTTGAGTATTGTTGCATTTTTAATCTGAGGCCACTTAGGAGTTTAGCAGAAAATTGGATTTTCTAACAATTCAGAAGACTTAATTCCATATTGAACAATGGGTGGAATTTAAATGCTGCTAGATTTAGAGATATATCAGTTTCATATCACAGATAAATAATTTTTATCACTTAAAAGCATCTATTTCTGGGGTGAATTCTGGCAATTGCTCATTCCACTGGTAAGCCACAAGTTAAGATGGGAAGCCCAGGTTACTGTTCACAGCCCCTGGAAGGGATGAGCTGGCCAAGTACAAATTCAGGCACAGATTTCCATTTCTGGAAAGCACTATTACCATATGGAAAAGTTGGTTGGTTAAATCACACACAATGTACAGATAAACATCATATCTTGATATCAGTGGAAATTATCCCTGCTATCAACAATAAGAGCAATTACTTATGGAGAGAATCACCTCACCTAAATGTAGTTATCTACTAGTCAGGCATCTAATCTAAGGTAACCACCTAAGCTCCCTCTGTGATGAACAGACAGAAATAGGCAGTGGGAGAGAAGGAAACTCGTCCTGTTCCAAGATAAATGTCTTGAGATAGGTAGACTGAATCACCTTCCAGAGGTATTTATCTTTCTTTATTGACTACAGAAGGAACACAGATAATTAGCCATTACTAGACACCTAATTTTTATATACCTAGACACCTAAACTTTAGCAAGATGAATCAGAGCTGAGTGATTCCCACTAGGTAAATTTCCTGCTTCCCATTCTTCAGTGAGACAATGTCTGATGCCTGAAATATAAAGCTTGGACTGTTTCCAAAATCATCTTTTTCCTTTTCATTTAGAATTTGTAAAATATTTTCCTTTTTTGCTTTACCTCCTATTACCTCCTTATGGGGATATTCAATTTGCTGCTGTTTTTATTGGAATACCTACAACAATGCACTTTCAGAAAAGACAATGACAATATGTGATAAATATATATTTTTGAACATTATAATAGAATCATCTGTATTTTATTTTTTTCCTTCTAAATCTGGTGTAATTTTATGTACAGCTTCTATTTCCCACAGGATTTTTAAAAATTACAGCTTTTTAAGCAGATCTGTGCCTACAAAAATCCAGCTTCGTTTTATTTCAGTGTTTGATATAATTTGTATAAGTTACAGCCTAATAAAAGATAGGGGAGAAAACTTCAAGCTGCATCATCCATTTTTTTCCCCCAGTAAAGATATAAAATTATATTTGTTCTGGTTCTTTTTGCGTGGTTCATCAGATTAGGAAATTTTATAAGACCTCCTACTTCAGGCTTGTAACAATAAGATCCTTCCTATGCCAATAAGTTAAGCTTAGAGAAGTTCTGATGTGCTTATAGCAAAGTGAAAAATACAGGCTGCAAAGGCATCTTCATTTATTTAAGCACATGCTTAGTACAAGATTAAAGTTATTTGCTTACATGCTGTCCTTAATATGGATAGGCTTAAAGGCATTTCCATGTATTTTCCTGAATGAGGAACACATTCTCAGATGTGCAATGAATTTTCATTATTGTTTATTTGATGTTAAGTATCTGAATGTTAGATGTGCTAATGCAAATAAAATGGAGGTAGACCCTGGTAAATAAATTTCACATAGGGGCAAAAGGTCTGAATAACAGATGAATAAAAAAATCATACCTTTGGGCTGAAATTTCCATGTAAAATTTTGCTCACATTTCAAATGTGACAACACATACTCGTTACTCTGGATTTTAGAACACTTTGCCTTATCCCAGTCTGTACTTGGCAAAAGAGATGTTTAGGTAGGGGCACATGTGTTTTTCAGTACCAAAATTTCTCTACGATTCACTGGGTGGTATAGAAAGCCATATGCTCTCACAGGTCAAGACTAAGTCTTGTGAAAGGAAGTGATTTTTTTTTAAAGGAAATATGGATAAATGAAGAGACTCAAGCAGTGTAGAGCTTGAACTGGGAAAATTGACTGCTCAGCCACAGGTGGGGAGGAGTCAAGCAGAAATTCTACCTCCACCTAATCAAAACCATTTAATCCTTTGGAGTTCTTAAAAATATGGACATTGAGACGTCTGGGACAAATCACAAAGGGAGATTCTAATGGAATATCACAATTGAAATTATCAAAGACCTCAGAGAACTAGTTTCTGTCTTGCCAGCTCTGAGAACCGTGAAACCAGACTGTGAAATCACTATGATAAAATAAGGTGAGCTTCCTGTTACAAACATTATTATTCTTTGTTTCTGAAATATCTGAAATATTTTCCTTCACAGAAAGAATAAAACAACAAAAAATGTGGTTTTGTGGTTAAGGCACTGAATTCAGACTAGGCAGTGCTGGATTCTTGTCACTACTTTGGCATCAGGCTGGGAAAGCCTTTCACTTTTCAAACCTGCAGCAATATTGAGGTGCACACCTGGAGCTAACCAAACAAAAGATCACAGAATCACAGAGTGGTTTGTGTTGGAAAGAATCTTAAAGATCTAGTTTTAACCCCCTGCTACTGAAGGGACACCTTCCTCTAGACCAGTTTGCTCAGGGCTCCATCCAACCTGGCCTTGAAAAGATCCCAATGGTCATTCCATTTAGTGGGATGCAGGACCAAGACCTTAAGTTTTCTGTGACTCTTCCAGATGTGTAAATTTAATATATTTCCTTTGTTTTCTGTCCCTATTCACACTCTGTATTTAAATGAAGGTCCTGATGCAGCCCTTTGGTTCTGCTTGGCTTAATTTGAAATTCAATTTTCAGTATTGAGGAAATTGGTTTAAAAAAGAGGTGAGACAGGTTAGAGTCTGGAGAAACGACATAGATGGCACAGTGCTGGAGGAAGATAGCAAAACAGGGGCTTGTTAAAGGTTAAGAATGAAAGAAATACAACATAGAATCAGAGAATCTAAGCATGGTGAGGATGGGAAGGAACATTAAACATTATCTAATTCCAACCTCTCTGCCATGGAGGTTCGGGACTGTCATTTATCTGCTAACATAAAAAAAAATAAAAGTAGGTGAAAATGTAATCTGTTCCCCCTCTGCACTTATCAGCAGGACAGGGAATGATGAGTTGCACTAGATGACCCTCTCAAAGTCCCCTCCAGCCCTATTGTCTGTGTTTTCTAAGACTGCAAATTTTGTCTGGGTACAGGATGTTATCACAGTTGGTCCTGAGCTCCATGCACACCTCCAGCACTACTGCAGGACAGAAAAACTGGGTACAAACAAACATCTCTGTGTCACAGAGGCTTTTGGCCAGAGTTTATAAGAAGCCATCCATCAAAGAGCAAGAATGCTTACAAGTTTTGAGTTGAGAAAGTGCAGCGGCAAGCTTTTGGGGGGATTTCACAATACTGATTTCTTGGTTTGAAGCAAAATACATTTACAAGAGAATCTGCTGGTCTGAGTCTCTTAAATATGGCATATACTCCGTGTTACTGCTTCATCATCATGTATAATTGGCAATAAACCTATTTAGAATTCAAGATGCATAAAACTGAAAGTCTTTGAAGGGAATAGCTGCTGAGATTATATTTATTGTGCTTTCCCACAATATTTTTCTATGCATAATGTGATAAACCTCCAAGGTGGTTGTAGGCAAAGCTGAAATATTCACAAGTATGCAGTTATTATGAATTTAGACAGGTTGTAAGACATTTTGATATCAAACTCTTAATGAATGGCAGTAAACATATTCTACATTACTTTATTAAAATGCCTATTAAAACATACACATCCACAGAATGATCACTGGATGTGTTTACTTGCGAGCAAAAAGGCCATGAAGAAAACAGCATGGAAATAAATTTTCTTTTCCTGCACCACTATGATAAGAATTAGGGCATGCATTTAAAGTTCATATTATTTTCAGTGTGTTCACAGGACATCCAGATAATCAGATATTCAAAGGAGGATTCCCAGCCAGTTCCAATATGCCACGACTCAGTAAATCGAGTTGTGCAAATGATAGTTCCATATCCAGCAATGTTGTTTTGAGATTCCAGAAAAAAGCTGCTACACTCCAAAACAACAAAAGAAACCCAGCCAAACAACAAACAGTCAACAAATACATTCTTGTTATCTCGAGGATTTTCAAATAAAATTTATCGATGTTTTCTTTCTATTTGGCTAAATTTTTGTTAGCAAAAATTTAAAACTAAATGTCCTGTTGAGCTAAAATATGGGGAATATTTTCTTTTCAACATTTCTGAGTACATAGTCTTAGGGGAGGAAAAATTCAAATTATGAGTTGAAAGCATATGGAAATTTATTCATTCTGAGTAAAATTTTTATTTTCTTTGCAAAGTCCTGATCAACACCCGTGACAAACACAAAAACAGAAGGCTCCTATAACATCCAACAGCAATTCCATTGCTCCATACCATGCTGTCAATCTAGAGCAGCTCTTAAGGGGATTGAATATGCCACACTTTCTGTGGCAGTGGATAGGAATCTACCTCCTGATGGAAAAACCTCTGTGGGGCACATCCCTGTCCCAGAGTGAAGGAAGTATCAGCTAGAAAAGAGCTATTATGCCATAAATTCACCCAAAATATGGCTTTAAGGTGAAGTGTGTGTCAGATCAGCACATGGTGCCCTGGGACTGGAGAACTGGGAGTGGAGTGGGGAAAGGCACCATGAAGCAGCTAATGCCTCCCTTAGGATAGACTGAGCAGAAGTTAATGCCTGGAGCTTCTTGCCCGCTACCAGAAAAAGAGAAATTATCTTTAAATTTTGGTGTGTTCCTGATATATGCTGCCTCTGTAGTTATTTGCTCTGAAAATACTGGTGTGACCTAGTGTGATCTGGTTGTGAGGAGCTTTGTATCCTCACAAGCACAGCCAGCTGCTGGATTTGGGGGGGGGTCATACTTGGGATCTCTGCATAAATGATAAATAAAATGGATAAAACCTTGGTGCAACAATAACCAGCACTCATGCTTTTCTCCTCTTTGTCAGTGCAGCCATCTTGCTCTTGTTAGAACAAGGGGAAATGGCTTTAAGTTTAAAAAATATTGGGAATAGATTAGATATTAGGAAGAAATTCTTCCCTGTGAGGTTGGTGAGGCCCTGGCACAGGGTGCCCAGAGAAGCTGCGGCTGTCCCATTCCTGGAAGTGTCCAAGGCCAGGTTGGATGGGGCCTGGAACAATCTGGGATAGTGGAAGGTGCCCCTGCCCATGGCAGGGGGTTGGAACAAAATGGTTTTATGGCTCCTTGCAACCCAAAAAATTCTATGATCCTTACATTTATCAGTTCTCAAGAGAATACAGATTGCTTTTATAGGGAAACTGAGTCTCAGCATGCTGAATTAACAGTGGGAAAAGCTTGCAGAGTAAGGACCTGTATTGGTCTCTTTGCCTTTGTCCAGCAGAGCTCCATGGAAATAACTTGTACAGCACTGAAAAATGCCCTGAGGCAGTTTACTTTTTTTCCGTGTCCTGAGTACACAACAGCACATTCCCACCTGCCTGTTGGGAGTATTTTCTCATTCAGAAATTATTTCTTTAAGAATGTAGAACAGCAACATACCCTACAAAACTCCTATTTATACAGCCCTGCTGTTGTAAGAACTATTTATACAAATAAGTAACATAGCCCACAGTGAAATATATTTCACTTAGCTAATGTACTTTCTGACATTTGATGAGGAACTGCAAGCCTTAATCCCCAGGCCCAGGTTAAAATGATGGAACAATGTCCCATCCAAATGAAAGGCTGTCATTGTTCTTGCTGGAAGGAGATATATTTATTTCCACGTCTGGCAATAATATTGTTTTAAAGCAAACTGTGAAGGAGTTATCTGAGCTGAGTCAAAAGCTGGAATATGCATTTAAACATCCTATTAACAGGCTTGGAAGAGCATGTTTATTAAAAATGATTGCTTTATGAAGAACTCTTTTCCCTAAGAAAAATCTACTCAAAATATCTTCATTTACTGTTCAAGCCATAATACAATGCTATAGCCCCACAGATATCACTGATAAAGGTATTATGGGATGCCAGATGGACAAAGAACAGAGCAAGAATGGAGAAAGAAAGGGAAAATAAAGAAGCAACAATGTCATGTCACTTTGTCTGACATGCTGGGAGGTCAGCATCCTCCCTGCCACGAGGGGTGTTTTTATTCTCAGTGCATCCTAAAAAAGAACATTATCAGGAAGAGTTTCAAAGGAGAATATGTGACAATATGAGTCCAGGTGTTTTCCCCAAGCACAGGCACAGGCACAGCGGTGTTACAAAAGAGACAAAGAGGCTGGAGGAGATGTGTGAGTGAGAAGAGATAAGGAGATAGCACTTGCATGGAGCCATGAGAAGCCACTACTCCACTGTGCTCTCTGTGCTCCCCTTGGCTTGCTCCACTCTTGCAAGCAAAAGTCCCAAACTTTCCAAAAATTCACAATTTCTCAAACATCTACACAATAACAAACAAACACAGTAACAGTACAAAGCCAGCAACTGCTTTTAAGAATTTCTCAAGGCAGCTCACATAATCTCTTTATATTCTTTTGGAGCCTCCACAAAGGTTGTTGTATCCTAGTGAATTTACATTAAAGCAAAATTTTTTTATCCCCCAGTAACAGGGAAAAAGAGAAAACTCTTCCCAGTGTCCACAGCAGTTACATATTTCCTCTCTTCTGCCCTTCCCCTTCCCCCCTGTCTCTGCTGCTCACAGGAGAAAGTAACAAAGATATTTGAGATTATAAAGGGTTTTGGATGAGCGAACTTGGAGTGAGTAAAGCTCTTAGGAAAAGAATTTAAAGGATCACAGTGGCATGCAGTCATGTTATATAAACATATTCTGACTGGTACCATCATACGCCCAGCCCTGGCGCCACAATTGCATTAAGTGAAATTTTATACAGAAATTGTGAAAGTGCACCGGGGTTGGCTGATTATCTGCTCTTTCTTTCAGACATGAAGCAAAAAGCCAAGGTGCTGGAGAAGAATGTGGACAGTTCCAAGAGGTTCCTGACCTAATTTAAGCAAGAGGTTTTCTTTTCTTTGTTTTTCAGTGGGGTTTTTTTTTGTTTGTTTTGTTTTTTTGGGGTGTTTTTTGTTTGGTTTTTTTTTTTTCATCTTTCCCTGTCTATTTTGGTTTCCTCCACAGGGTTCAAAGCTGTCAGTCATTAAGAATAATGTTTCAATAACGTCAGTTTCACCTGAAATTGACTGTCACTGGGATTTAAAATTTTCAAACACCTAAGGAAAGAGAGAGAAGAAATTGGAATAAGGTCATAGCATAAAAGCTACTTCCTGAAGTGTCTAAACAATATTTCCCTTATGTATCTTGACAGTTTTGAAATGTATGTGGAGGGAGGGAATTTACAATACTATTCAGGAATTGTTTATCCTTGCCAAAATAAGTTAATTAAAATGAGCCTCTGATTAAAATGAAAGGGTCTAGCTCATTTGAAATATTAATTTAGGCCTCTATTTCTGCAATCTGCCTGCAAGGGTCTCTGTGTGAGAGCAGGGCTATGTTTGTTAAGCAGCAAAGCATTGTTGCCAGGAAAGCCAACCTTTGTTTTGTTTTTGATGCTGTCTGATCTCTTTCCCTGAATTAGCCTGGGTCTGTTGACCTTTGGGGCAAACTGCAAAGCCTCACTTTTACTTGCACTAAGGATGACTTTATGGTTTTTGTTTGAAGGGGAAAGGGAGTTGGGAGGAGTCTGTTGTGTGGGTTTGGGATGTACCTTTTTGGAGGTTATCCTTCCTGCTGGTGCTCTGACCTAGCCCTGGTACTACCACTCATGTAGGATTTCCCCTCATTAATCTGTGTTTACTGACAGACACTGCTCTAGCAATGAGACAAGAGACAGCCTCCACCCAGCCACATAGAAACTAGACTGAAACATTTAAAATAAAGAATCCTGACGTCATTTCTAAGACTTCTCCTCCTCTCCCCCCAAAATAATTTAAATTTATTTTTCCATATAAAATTTCCAGTCCCTGAGGTGTTCTGAAGATCTGTGCCATTCTGAATAAAAACCTTTTAGTCACTTCCTACACACACACATAAATAAATTTAAAAAAAAATTAAAAATATGCTTCCCCTTAATTTCTCTATCAGCTCTGAGTATAAATATTTTTAGTAATAATTATATAAATAATATAAATACTATTATAAATAGTATAAATATTAAAGTTATGTCCCTCTCTAGACAAGGAATTCAATTGTGTGCTGTAACATATCCCAAACAACACAAGAACCCAAACTGTTCTGCCAGGGTTTTTCTGTTTAAAAGTTCCAGGAAACCTGGGAAACTCCTTCACCCAAATCTCATACGAGGCATTATGGATGAACTGCAGAAACTGGTTCTTATGCAGGAACTCAAAAAACTCCACCAGCCATGTGAAATAATGCCTGTTTTACTACAAAATTAGCAAACATATGGCACAAAATTCCATGCAAGTCCTGTTGTTTTACTGGCTATACTGATACTAAACCAACTAGGAGAGAATCTCTTCGTTTCCACTGGACAGCCTGGGCAATGCTGGTGGTGCAGTGCATTTCAGAATTCTGGAGGATGTCCCATTGTTTCTATCCTCACCCAACAGTATCTGCTGCACTGTAGATCCCAATAGGAAGAATTTGCTCTGCTGCAGTCACTGACCCAGAGGAAACTCAGGTATGAGATTATTTGACATTGTTAACATTTTTATTTGCCTTCTGACCTGAGAAACTCAGACACAGACTTTAACTCAGGCTATAAGGAGATGCCCTGGCACAGAAGAGAAGCAGGTTTCCAGAAAGAGACTGGCACACATTGCAAAGTGGTATTGCCAAAACATTCGTGGAATGAAAATATTTTATGCAAATAGCCATTGGGTTAAAGAACACCCACAACAACAAGGGGTTGCCTAAACTGTCTTCCTCCATTCCACCCTGTGCCCCATCAGAGCTTGAGTGAGGGTGCCACAAGAAGTGTCCTTGCCCCAGTTCCACTTTAAGGGTGGTAATCCTGTGGAATGCCACAGTGCAGAAACTGAGCAGCAAACCAAGGCACCTTAGTGCTGTGTCCCTGCATTTTACATCTTTGCAACTCTTTTTCTACTCATCTTCTCACTCTTCACCATCACCATGCTACACTCCCTGCAAGCCAGTGCAGAGGTGCAGGCCGAGCTGGTGCTGCAGGGAATGACATTTTCTTCAGATCTGTCTCTAACTAGTAGATACTTTGTCCTGATTCAAGGTATCTTGATATTTTGTTTGTTTGTTTGTTTAGTTTGGTTTGATTTGGTTTGGCTTGGTTTCCCCCACACACACATATATGGAGTGGAAGATTATCACAAGGAGTGAAGACCATGCTCCTGCTTGTCTAAGAATGTGCCTCCTGAATAGTAGGATCTTTGCTTCTCTTTTTAGAAGAGGGCCCCAGAGTAAATGGAGATCTCAGGGTAGAGTCTTTCAAAGAGAAGCAGCCTCTAGGAAAGGCTTGTTTCATTGCAAGGCCAAGGTATATACAGGTAAATTTCCATATGATGTGTGCAGGGAAAATCTAGTCTATCATCACAGTAGAGAGATATGTTGGGTTTATCTGCACACATTGACATTTGAAATATTTGAGAAGCCATAGAGACATAAATTCAAGGTCCCAAGCATGCCATATGACTTGCTAAATATGTCTGAGTCCTTAGACACCAAAATTTTGTTAACTGAATTCCTCTGAGAAATCCATTCAGTTACCCAGTTATCAACATCTATATACCTCAATATTTAGTTATCTGCATCAGAACACTTACATGCTGGTGTGTCCACCCTAGACTGAACTCCAACCCTGCATTCCAGTCAAGTTTACTCACAGGTTGAGCCTGTATCAAGAACACAGTGACACTTCTACATTTTTAGGAGGTCACTGCTTAGGCCTGGGGCCATGCAGCATTTTCCTCCACAATTACCAGTCATAGCCTGGGACTCAACACAGACCAGGAACCAGTCCCAGTTATCAATTTAGATACAATTAGCCTGTTTTGAAGGGGGAGATTTATACAACCTGGATGTGAGCCACACCATCTTCATCAGACTCTGTGCCACAGAAAGATACCACAATGTGCTCCTGCACTCTGACCTGTGAAGGCCAGATAAATGGGATTTACTGGGATTACAGTTCCAGACTCAGGTTCCAAATCCTCACTTATTTTTAACACTTAGACCTTAATTAGAGTTGGAGGAATAAATCAAGCTGTGATAGTTTAAGACTAAAATTAAATGTTTATCAGAAAATATTTGCCTGATTTATTTCAGGGAATATTGCTTAAAAAAAATCATGTCATTTAATATTTCTGTGAAATTCTTCTATTTAAACTTCTGTTAATAAGAGTGCTGGGAGCAATGGAGACCCCAGAGCTGGCAGGATTGCTTGGGTCAGATAAGCTATTAATTATATATAGGTTCATATGTAGATCTGATACCCAAACATCTGGTTGGAAATGAAAATTCCCCCTGTGCTTTCAAAGTTTTTCATTCCACCTTCAAGTGAATTTCCAGGGAAAGTTAGGGCTGCATCTTCCTTGTTTTGGCATCCCCAATGCAGGAGCTGAGTACAAAACAGGAAGGAGCAAAGTCCCTCTCCTGAGTCTAGCTCAGCTCACCTGCTTGGCCTCCATAAAATATGTATTCCCTTATCTATATTTCCCTTCTGAGAATGTTTATATTTATTTTCCTTATACAAAACATCCCCACTCTGTCCATACTTGCACTTCATCCCCATTGGTGTGGATCTTTCCTTCTATTACAGTACAGGCATTTGGAAAAACAAGATAACAGCAGAGAGCTTTGTTACCACCCAAAGGCTAAAACTGAAAAGCCTGTAAGTGGGAGTGTTTTTCTGATGGAGCTGCTTCTCAGGGCTAAAACCTTTCCCTGAACCAGCACCTCTGTGCTTGTGTTATGTGGTACCTCTCCTTATATCTCTTAATTTTCATTTACATCAAGATTGTTTTCTCAGAGTTGTCTCACATAGCGAGGAGGAAGGAAAGCATGAATAGACTATTGATGGTTCTAGCTTCATATATAATGTATATGGCATTCTTATCTGTGGAAAATATTATCTTTATAGCAGAATATATTTAAGAGGTCAGAGCACTTTGGCTTGTTTTGGCTGCAGAGGGGTTTCAGGGTGACTGGCCACATCTAGCAGCAACATAAGAGTCAAGATGCTCGAGTTGTGTTTTCCCCTCTTCCTGTGTTACCTTAAGAAGCCACAGGGGTCTTCTCTGCTTATGTATGTTAAATATGTGTCTCCAGAGCTGCAGCAGCATGTTCCTGCACTCCCTCAGAGCAGTCTGTTTTAATCCCCACATGCCCATGTGGATGCCTCTCCTCCAGTTTCACAGAATGAAGGAGAGAGGGAGCATTTACCAGCCTCACAAAATAGTGCAGCTATTTTATCTCAAGCTCTAGCTGCTTCTTCCAGCTTTCCCACCAACACTTTAACTCTTACAGGTGCCTTTGCCATCACATGTCTGTGCCCTAGACATGGGCTTCATTCAGAGGTGAAAGAACAGTGGAGAAGGTGTTGTTCTCACCTTGTAAGGGGGTTGTTCTGTCTGCCAAGAAGAAGAGGTCAGGCAGTCCCACAGCACAGTTCTGGAGGAGAGGTTGGGATAATTCCTCCATCCCCAGACTTGCTTGCCTCCCAGTACACAGCAATGCTCCTTTGCTTAAATTCTGTCAAATCCCTTGAAATCAGCAGATGAAAGATTATGCAACTGCATGTTCTGGGTCTGTGTGACTATGAAGGAGTAGGATTCTCTTCACAGAAGCTTAGATTGGTTGATTTTTTTTTTCTCCCCGCTTAATGGGAATTTCTGAAATCCACAGAGTAGAAGCTGTTTTGGTGATATGCTGAGGGGTGTTGAGCCAAACATCTTGAGAGAATTTATGTTATCCATATAAATGCATGCAAACAGAGGAAGGTAGAGAAGAGAAAATCTACTCCTTCCTGCTTCACATGCATTGTCATGAGAGCAACAAGTGAGACAAAAAGAAACTTCTGAGGTCCAGCTGGGACTGGAGTCCAACCATGACAAATAGAAGCAGTTCCTGAATGAAAATTCAATCCCTGACCAGGCTCACAGCCTAAACCAGGAGCACCATCGAGCAAGAAGGGAACCAAGGCAGAGATCTGCAGATTACACACTCAGTGATCTGTTGGAGGGTATGTCAGTCATTCCCAGAACTGAGTATGAGTAACCTGAACCTCTCTTCAAACACAGGAACATGGCTGCTCTTAGTACTGACAGAAAGACTCAGTTTGGCTGAATGAGGAAAATGATCCCTCTTCATCTCTCGTATGTGTTGAAACACAGTCCTTCAGACCAAACCAGTATGGTTATTGACACTGAGCTGTTTAGATTCCCAGAAGACATGAATTTTCAGTACGGAGTACTGGCATAGCTACACACAGATGAAGGATAAATTCGCCATAGCTACTCACCTGATATGCAGGATATGCAATTTAGCAGGTTTGTGTACATCTCCAGCAGCTTGATGATCTTCAGCAGGGAGTGATCTTCACTTTGAAATGCTTGAGCAGTGGTGCTCGTCTCCTGCCCTGCATCCCGCACAACGGGAACTTTGCTGCTGGCAGAGGAGGGAGAGGGAAAGCACATGGCAGGAGCTGCTGGAGCTCCCTTCCCAAGAAGGAGATTCACAAGCCCATTTTGCACAACGTGGCATATTCCAAGGACAAAAGCAAAACAGCTCTTCAGAAATTTCTTCATGAGCTGGAGATAAAAGTAATCCCTGCTAGGGATGGTTTAGCAGTATGCATACTTGGGGGAGGAATTTCAGAAGAAGGGAAATACCCCTCCACCCCATCCTGAGTTTTCAGTAATACTTTGTAGTTCTGCCCACTTTTGAAGTAGCTTAAAAGAAATGAAAGTATTTGGAATGTTTTTACATGAGAAATACTTCCTTTTGTATAATTAAAATTATTGTGGTTGGCTCCTAGAGTTAGAGGCTCATAAATTTGTTTCCAGTAGCAATCAGTATAGTTAATACCCATCCTATCAAACTGAGTTAACTCATGTTCACTTTGGGCCTCATCCAGAGCTTATTGATGTCAGAGGAAAGAAACTATTGACTTAAATGGGCTTTGGAGTAGACCCTACAAGGTGAAAAGAACAGATAATCTGATTATTTCTGCCAGAAAGAAAAGAGAGATCCAGTGAAAATAAATAGGTAAAAGTAAAAATAAAATAATAATAAATTTAAAATAAAATTAAACCCAGACAAAGGAATACCATGAACAGTGTATTTTGTGTGACACAGAGCTCTTATAGGGAGAGGCAGAGAAGCCCATGGTGCATAGGGTGACCACAACTCTCAGAAATCAGGAGGAGACATAGTGAGATGAAGAAAATTTGCCTGATTTGCCTTTCATATCTGTAAGTATGGCATTAAAACCTGACCAGGGTGAGTATTACATGAGATAACATTAGGCTTTATGTTTTCTGGCCAAACCTGTGATATCAGGTTTTGAAGTTTTGCAGTTAAAAATAGAGATCACAAAAATTACATGAGACAAAGACCCTGAAGGACACACAAAGCTAGGGAAGGTTTATAAAGAATCCAGTGGTGTTTCTGGCCATGCTGGATGAATTATCAAAAGCTATGAGGATCTCTGAAATAAGTTCAGTACCCAGCAGGTTTCCCATGAGAACAGGCATCTGCAATGCAAATTCTGTGCCCAAGCCCTGCAGCATGATTGCCAGATCCTAGCACCAGAGTAATGAATAAATCCCCTTTTCAGTCCACTTACAAATAATGAAAATATAAGGAATAAAAAATTTGAAGTACTTTTTAACTGGCCTGATGGTTTAAGGAATTTGAATACTGATGGCACTCCAAAAGTTCGCCTTTCCAACTATGAGTAAAAGAAATTACTTCATTGTCTAAACCAAGGATGGGATGCTCACTTCTCTACAGGTCTTCACTTAGTCTCCTACTTGGCTTGTCTCCTTCCTGTTTCCATATTCTTTCATTTCTTTTCTCCAGACCATATTTCCTAAAACATTCTGGAGGTGAACTTTTTCCCTACAGTAAAACCATTAGTAAAACATCTGTTGAATTCAAGAGGGCCAAGAGAGTGTCAGTGACAACTGACTTCACTTCTTGTTTTGCAATTTTATTTAACTGTAGATAAATTATTCTGTGAAGTTCTCTGCTCTGAAAATTTCTCCAGCATTAACAGACATGGATCTCCTGTGGTCAGGATGCCACAGCTCCCCTCTGCAATTTCCTCACCCAAAGGCAAGCAGTAATAATGGCTAGATGTCCCTATAATGTCATTCTTGTCCCAGTTATGGCTGCAGTGACTCTGTTTAATATCGTCCACATGGCCTTAGATATTAATTCTGACTTTCTCTGTGTTTGCTTTGGTGTGTTCTTTTCATAAGGCCAAGATCATACTTTACATATTGGCTTTGTGTTCAGCAGATTTTAAATAGATACAGAGAACAGTGCCATTCAAACATGAGTTTTAGTAACCCAAAAGATCAGCTTAAATCTCCAAGGACAAAGAGCTGACATGAAAGTCTAGTCTTCCAAAATCTTTCACAAATCTATAAAATTCCTGTTAGGCAACCTGATAAGTCACTTGACATTTTCATACTTTGATATCTCCAGTTCTAAACTGAGGTAACACTCTTATCTTTTTGAAGGTAACATGAAACTAATTTTTCCATTGACAGATTATTCTAGGGACTTCTGCCAAAACAAAGATTTACTAAAACCTTCCAATGAACATATGTCTAGAGGGAAAACAAGGCAGAGACATGAAAATAAGAGAATACCATAAAGGGTCTAACCTCAGTTGACCATTGGCATTGTATATTTATGTAATTTCCTTATTGTGAGATAAAATCCTTAATTTGTGTTTACTGATCTGGGTCAAAGCACAACAGTGTTGAAAGAGATATTACAGGTTTTGCTTCTGTGTGCATTTTTAAGGCAATATCTCCTTAATTCCACACAACCAAAGCAACACCCTTCTCTATTACCAATTTAAAGGGTGATGCATGATTGTTACAGATGAAGGAAGTAAATTACATCAACTTGAGAAAACAAATAGAAAGCTTTTTTAGTCATCACATTAGGGTTAAAAACATACAACATGATTTTGCTATATGGCAGTATAGATGCAAAGGGAGTAGTCATATTTACACATATTACTCTGAAGGAAGATTTCCTGGTCATTTGCATAGGGGAGAAATCCTTTCATTCCTGCATTCAAAAGGGAGGGAAGAGGCCCCATCTACAAGCAAAATTACAGGAAACAAAAAGAGAAGTGAGTGCATGTTCAAGTACTTGGAGAAAAGTGTTGGATTTGTTCCAAATACCCAGCACTATTACTGGAGCTGATATGCCTCCCCAAACTGTGTAAATGATTCCCTTGATCAGAAAAAGGGTCTGGTGCTGCAAAACCTCTGTCAGGGTTGTTGAAATACAAGGTTTTGAGTAAAAAATTATCCTGTACAGTCAGGAGCAGATATATCCTGGCTAGAAAGAAGCCAAAGAGCTTGTACAGAGGTTTCCATGCAAGAAAAGTTTAGCTTGGAGGAAACATATTTTTGCATTTAAAGTTTTCACACACACAGAGAAAATGAATCTACAATAAAACTAAAACATTAAAAACCAAAATCAAACAAAAAAACAAAACCAAAACAAACAAAAAGCACACATACAAAAAAACCCCACATTGTTTTCTTAATTGGTAGAATAGAAAAAAAAAATTAAAAGCCAATAGAGATTCCAATTTTTGTAACAAGACAATAAGAAATAATTAATTTTAACTGTTGGTATTCACCCCAGGCCTTACAAGCAAATCTCACCAGAAAGGAATATATTTCTGGTTTTACCAGGTAGTCTAGAAGGAAGGTAAATTTATGATTAAAAGGTTATCTGACAATAAAAATATGTGATATACGTCCTGTGCTTGACAGAAAATTAATTTCTGCAGTAATAAGACACTAATTATATTATTGCTACTTCGACATTAATTTTCAAAATTTTTTGGGGGGGTTTTTTGGGTTTTTTTTCCTAGGAAGGTTGTAGCAAGATAGTTCATCTTATTAACCAGAAAACTAAATAATATTTTTTAGTATGTGCTCAGGCTGTTCTGGCAAATGATGCTCACTTAGGCTGATATTGAATTACCTTAGTTCTCATATTAGGTGTATCTTTGTGATCTTTGTTTCTATTTACATGGAAGATCATGTTGAGTTCTCCTGTCTTCAACTGGAAAATAAATTAGTGAGTTAAGAATGTCAAAGTCTACAGCAGCACCTTCACCTGAGCTAGTCTGAAACAGGTGCCTCAAATAGATGGGATGAATCATGCCAAAAATAATTGTGTTCTTCATGGACTGCAAAGGGAATTGAGAAGTTATCTTAGCTGCAGTCTTCTCACTGAGATAGTCTGAATCCCCTGGTCCACCAGAGAAAAGAAGTGGAACATAAGCTGGACCACTTATCTTGTCCTAAAATAGGCAGCATCAATTTTCTTCTGAAGATGCAGACTTCCCTCTCCTCATAAAACATAAAGTGAGCTGTGAGGCCTTACCTTTAGCCAGCTAAAGAGAGGGAATATAAACCCCAACCACAATATGTAAAGCAAGAAATCTGTGACCCCAAGGTGCATTTTTTGCATTTATAGCCGTGCCAATAATGAAAGCAATATAAACTCACTAACACAAGCTCTTAAACCTTTCAAGCTAAATATATTCTTCCAGCTTATGTTGATATGAATGTGTATCTACACAGACTAAAAGATAAAATTTTGGACTGTATTTGCCAACCAGTATCCAGACAAGCCAGAGACCAACCTGTACAAATCCCAATTTGTAATCCTTATTTGTGAATTTGCTGTTCTGAACACATAATTCTGTATTTCATTAAAAGAGCTACATCAGAGATAGCAGAAAATATAATATTAAAGAAACTTAACCCACAGCTTGTTATAAGGTTACTCAATGACACCCATTTCTTATCAAACAAATCACTCGAAACCAAGATTATCACCAGATATAGCAACATTAGCATCCGCATTTACCTCAACTCACATCACAACCCAAATGTGAGAACACCTAAAAAAACTCAGCTCCAGAGCCAACTCCCTCCCAGTGCCAGGGCACAGCTGACCACAAAAGACATCAAGATTACATCCCTGATTCCTCTCTGGGGCTGTTCTTTAACTTAACCCTTTTATTTGCAGAAATAGGGAAAAAAACATAGGTCAAAGCAAACAGAGGAAAGATGAAACCTCCCATTTCCATCCTCTCTGCTCGGTGGGTCACAGGAAAAAATACAAAAAGCTGCTTTTCTTAGGGTGTCAGATGCCTACAGATGGCAATGTGGCCCCTTTAACCCTCCCTGCAGCCAGCTCAAGTGTACCAAGGGTTTGGGGTTTGCACCCCAAAACTGCAGAGATGTGACTCCCAACATGAAAAGCAAAAGGCCTCTCAGAAACTCCCTTGGGAAAAGTCTTGCTTGACTGACAATGGAAAGAGTCTAAGCAGGGCAGATTTCCTAAAGTATATCAATAATGAAAAAATACAATTCAATATAAAATGTGGCGACTCCAATGAATCACCTTCTCTTGTTCCTCCCTTGGACATTTTTGTTTGTAGGTACATTCACACATTTGTGACAGGGAAAATAAAGGAAGAAAGGAAGAAAGAAGAAAAGAAGAAAGGAAGAAAGGAAGAAATAACTACTTTTCTCAAATTTAGTAAATGAGTTACTGAAAAACAAATCATATTTGTCACCATTCTAAGATGAAACATCCAAAATCTTATGAAAGAACTTTAAGTTTTCAAGACCTAGACAGTGCTTTAAGAAGGCATCTTTGTACCATTTCCACAAGCCAAATCATTATTAAAAATATTTTGCAAGATCTAGATGCACAAAAGTGCTGAGACACTGACTGTGCAGCATTTCAGACTTTAATACTAGAATGAGACCTTTTTGCTTGTGTTTATAAAGAGACACCATCAAGCTTTAAAGATTCCCAACCTGGCACTAAAAGGAAAGTAACAAAAACTACTGAAAGGAGAACAGGAAGGAAAGCCCTCATTTGCCTTCCACAATGGAGTAAAAATTGTCAGACCACTTACCCTGGATGTGGGAGACCAGGTTCACTGTTCCCACCTGTGCATCCATTCACACATCATGGAAAGAAGGACTTGGGCTAATTGCTAGTAGACTGATGGGGAGATGCTGATTTATCTCTCTTTAGAAACTGTAACTGCAGCAAAAAAAAAAAAGCAAGCAAACAAACAAAACCCCAACAAAACCCCAAAGTTTTATTGAGCAACAACATAAGGATATGATTTAAAAGTCCAGCAGTTAAACAGGTCACTTGTGATCAGAAAGCAGCCTAGGTTTAGACAATAAGCAGAAAGCAGTTTCCAGCCCAGGAACTGAGATGTAGGACTCTTCCCATCCAACTGAGCTCTTAATCATTAAAGAGGGAATTTTTTTTTCAGGCTTTCTTCTCAAAATAATGGCAGATTATATTTTAGACATGTTTATATGGAGAGTATAGAGCACCTTAAAGTCTCTACAGAGATAAAGCAGAGATTTACATTAGGTATTAGGAAGAAATTCTTTACTGTGAGGGTGGTGAGGCACTGGAACAGGTTTTCCAAAGGAACTGTGGCTGCTCCATGATGTGGAAGCATCAAAGGCCAGTTTGAATGGGGCTTTGAGATGCCTGATCTAGTGGAAGGTGTCCCTGCCCATGGCATGGGGGTAGGAACGAGATGATCTTTAATGTCGCTTCAAACCCAAACCATTCTGGGATTCTATGATTAATACCTTTCTCAGGGAAATGAAATCTTGGATTGTGCCTCAGCAGGAACAGAACACATTTAGAAGTGGTCTAAGCACTACACAGCAGTGAAGTTTGACTTGTCTACTTAGTTAATGAAAGGGAAGATGCTCATCCCACTGCAATTATAGGCCAGGCAGTGGGAAATGAATAAAATCTCTGTTTCCTAAATCCTAGATAAACCATATTTATCCTATTCATCTTCCACTGCATAAACACTGAGGATGCTCCCTCTGCTTTTCAAGCAAGGACAGATTTGGGGTCGTGACTAGATGGGACTGTGAGAAGTCAATCATCTTCACGTTTAGAAATAGTAGAATGCAAAGCAAAAACTTAGTGTTTCATAATATTTTTAGTGAAAGCAACTACCCAGATCCCATTCTGTGGCAGGACTTTATAAAATGCATACAGAATTTTAATGTTGCATATAGAAGCCAAACAGCTTAATGCTGTCTCAAAAAAGTCCTCATATGTTTAAGTAGTAGGAGAATAGGGGTACTATATAAATATAATTTAAAGAAACTGTACTTAGGCCCAGATCTGTAGGAGACAGTAACAGAAAATAGCCCAAATTTCATTAGAAATCCATTGTGGTTCCCATCTGTGTTAGTGTAGAGACTGAACAGACGTGGAAATAAAAATGAGCTGCTGGTTTGAAGATAGATCAGACTGAAGGCAGTTTGTTTAAAGCTTCTTCATGATTGTGAGTTAACACTGTAGGGGCTAAATGTAGATGAAGGTTCAGAACAGATACAGGGGAAGAAGTTTCCAGCCAATGTAAAGCAACAAGCATTCTGGAAAATGAGCTTCCAAAAAATTTCCCTGCTGTTGTGGGCTGAGTTAAATTGATATGCAGTAGGAGAGGACATTGCATTTCTGCTGGAAAATGAGAAGCACATGGGAAATAAAATTGTTAGAGTTTTTGCTTGGAATTGAAAATTGTTGAAGGCTGAATTCTTTAATGTAGGGGGTTTATCAACAGAAGCAGAATCTGTGGTTTCTATCTGAGTAGCAGTGAGGTCTGCAAAAGGTACTTCCTGCTGATGAAATTATATAGCTAGAGATTTCAGTCCAGATTTTGTACTCAGGAAGCCCTTGAAAACTTGTTTGCTGCTGTCGAGCTGTGGGAATTAATAGATTTAAAATTAACTACTGACATATTTTTGAGGCAGTCCAAACCTGTCACTGAAAAGATCCTAGTGCAAGTGGGATGGAGAAGTGTCCCTCTGTGTCTCAGTGCACAGGAGAATGAGCAGTGTTCCAAGCAGCAGCTGACCAAGCTGTTTTCCCTAGACTGGAAGGCAATTTACATTCCAAGATGGCACAGCCCTCCTTGTACCTTTACTCTCCAGGGGGATAGGTCACAGACAGATAGCCACTGTGATCACAATTTTCCAACATCTCTCTTAATTTTCAGTGTCCACACCAGTGAGGCATCTCAAAAACATCCCATTATCAGATTCTGGGGACTAAAACACAAGTCATTCCCCTTTGCAATGGCTTAGCAGCAACATAAAGTAAAGAGGGAGCCCCAAATCATACATTCTGCAAAGAAATATCCAAATTTCTTCTTTTAGGGTTTTCTTCATGAAGATGATGAATGTTATGCTGCTGTTACTCAATGGCCAAAACCTTACAAGTAATTTAAGCTGTGCAATTTACATACAGGCAGCAATTACCTCTTTTTCACCACTGTACAAGGGGAAGATTTAAATACAATAGGAATGAATGTAAATGGAACTAAATCAGAAGTGCTAAAATGAACGATGACCGTGAAGAAATAGTTGTGGGAACAAAAGCAGTCAAAGCATTTAACACCATCAGAATGCAGCGGCAACATGAACATCAGCTGTGATCCTGCAGTCTGATGTGGGCAGCTATTTCCAGTGCCCATCACCTCTATGGAGAGTGGTAAAAATCTTTCACCTCCCCATATGCATCAAACAGGGGTCTGAGGACCATCAGTTAATGTCAGAGGCCGGAAAAGAGAAGATCTGACAGAGGAAAAAAAGATCCACAGAAAGCGTGACTCCTGGGAATCAAAAAGCAGCTCCCCCTCCTTCATGGGTGGCATAAAGCAGCATGAGAAACATGAAGGAAACATTTCTGAAAACATAATCCTAATGCTGAGTGGAATTTTTCAGTTCCTAAAATAGCCTGAGTTGTTACAAGTGCAGGTAGGAGTTTCTGCTTCCAGGAAATTGCTTTGCCTTTCTGAATAGCACAAACGTTTCACCAACAAGTAGGCCTCTGAAGAAGTAGAGTGCTCCTTTAGGGCATGCTTCTGTCCTGAGGAAATCAATGAGAGCGTTGCTATTAACTGTTTTGGGAGCAGGATATGGCCCATAATCTGATTAACAGATGCTTTGAGTCTGTGTAGACTGAGTTTTCAAAGACATACACAGATAAAAGACTTTTACTTTCATGTCACACTTATCTTTCTTTGTTGTAGCGTAAAAGTCTGTAAAATGTTACCTTACTCTTAACTCATAATACAGCTGTTTTACTTATGCTCAAAATATTTCATCCTGCCAGGGCCATCATGGTGGATAATCTAATTATATAGTTAATTCCACACATGCATTGTGGCCTTCAGGGAAATGACAATTTGGGACTAGATGTTTCACTTCAAGCATGGCTAAGTGCTGACAGAGAAGTGGAGCAGCAACATCCCTCCTGAGTAGCAACAATATCAGCCTGACACTTTTGCTATTCTATTGAGATTTAGGCAATCTGCTGAGAAGGGAAGGCTGTGGTTTATCTCTTTGGGCTGAAGAGAGTGAAACCCTTGGTGGGGAGATGGACAACCAGTCCTTGCTGGGTTTGCCTGGCCAGGTTTTGGTAGCGGGGGGTGCTACAAGGGTGGCTTCTGTGAGAAGCTGCTGAAAGTTTCCTCCAAGTCCAACAGAGACAATTCCAAACAGCTCCAAGACTGGGCTGGCCAAGGCTGGGCCAGGCAGAAATGGTGGTAACACTGCTGTAATATAAATTTAGAAAGGAATAAAAAAGTTATTGCACAGAGGGAACTGTGGCCAGAGGTGAGAATATGTGAGAGGAAAAGCTCTGAGGAAAAGACTGAGGTCAGTGGAATAGGAAGGGCAGGGGCTGCTCCAGGTGCTGGAGCTGAGATTCCCCTGCAGCCCCTGGTGCAGCCCACGGTGAGGCAGCTGTGCCCTGCAGGACCTTGGGGTCCATGGGGGAGCAGAGATCCACCTGCAGCTCCTGGAGGAGCCCACATCAGGGCAGGTGGATACCCAAAGGAGGCTATGACCCTGTGGGAAACTGTGCTGGGGCAGGATGCTGGCAGGGACCTGTGGACCTGTGGAGAGAGGAGCCCGCTCTGAAGCAGATTTCCCCAGTTACTGCTCTTTAAAAGTTCTTTCTCCTTCTGTGAAAGATGCTGAATCCATGGTATGGAGAGAGGAACAAACTCTGATTTCTCTTGTGTCTAGGTTTAGCCTCCTCTTCCCAGTTGCTAAGTAGGTATGTCAAAGAGCCCAACTTACCCAGCAGCGTATTAAAAAGTCCTTTCCAAAAGTCCTTAAAAAGCCTCATTTCTTTGGAGCTTTAAAGCTTTAGAGTTTTTCTCTCTATTGGATAAAATTGACTTTGCTCAGAAACCATGCTTCTTACCTTAATATCTAAGCCAAACAGGTCTCAGACCCCAGCTCTCTCCTTGCAGCTGCTGTGAGTTTTTCTTCTCTCTCCTGACACTCATGGTCTTGTTCACAGTCCATCAGGTTTGGATCTCAGTCACAGAGCCTTACACTACACCTAGAAATATGTGGAAATAAAAAAATCAGGCAACTTGGTGTGTGCCAGAAATACAACTGAACTTTCAACCTAGAGGTTGACAAATTCCACTTAGTCTGAATCTACTCCTTTATGGCACTGTGATGTTGGAATAAGGATTTCTTCTCTTCATTGGAAAGGTGGGTTGAGATTGTTCTAAGGTGAAGGTGAAACATGTCTTTTTTAAGTGGCCAACATGACCTCAAGTGGTTTTGTTGACAGCTGGAACCCACCCTAACCCCTCCAAAATCCCTCTGCAGATATTTTTTTTCCTTTTCCCCTCCCAAAAAATCCACATACACATCAAAGAGCAGCAGGGCTCACTCCCTTCAAGAGGAGTACCAGAGGGAAAAGCT
The DNA here is from genome assembly GCF_971803275.1 of Cyanistes caeruleus. NCBI lineage: Eukaryota > Metazoa > Chordata > Aves > Passeriformes > Paridae > Cyanistes > Cyanistes caeruleus. The sequence goes on along the minus strand of NC_141704.1, from coordinate 4,990,478 downwards.
TCAAGCTGCACCAGGTTTAGAGATGGGATACTAGGGAAAATGACTTCACTGAAATGGTGGTCAGGCATTGGAACAGGCTGCTCAGGACAGTTATGGGAGTTGGATGGAGTTACCATCCCTGCAAGTGTTAAAAAAACCCATACAGATATCATGCTTAGAGACATGGTTTAGTGGTGGGCTTGACATTGCTGGGTTGGACTTGATGACATTAGAGAGCTTTTCCAACCTTAGTGATTCCATGATTCTAAAAAATTGCATGGTTGTTGCTGCTGCAAGGGCTGTTGCAAACTACAGCTGATGCTCCACCATAGGAACAGCTCCAGACTTGGCCCACAAGTAATTGCAGAGGATGCTGAGGCTTCACAAATATGTGTGTTATTCATGTGTGTCTCCAGTGTTTGGATTGAAGTCCATTGGTGTTGTTCCTGTGCAATTTCCTGTCCATTTTCAAAACCAAGATGGGGCATCTTGCTGCTTCCTGATAGATCATCTCGTTTATCATTGGTTCTGCTACAACAGTGGGCAAAAAAACCCAAAAACCTGTATAATCCTTGGCTGATCACAGGGACTTGAGTTTTTCAAAATCACTGCATTGAGGTAAGTTTGTTCCCAGTGATGTCAGAAACTTCAAATGACTACAGCAGTGTGGAGACTGGTGTGTATCTCCATGCAGTCATTCAGACAGACAGAATGAAAGGAATTTGCATTCTCAAATCCCAAACTGCCATCCTAAAATCACCCTAGGGAGTCACTCAGCCTCACCTCACTTATTTTGGCTTGAGTTGTCCAGGCACTTAAGGCTGCACGTGCACTGAACTTCTTTTCTCCTGGCAAGGCAGGGTGGAACCACCCTGCCTGGTGTCTAGACAGCTTCACAGTCTACGAGGAGTTGCTCCTCCTCCTGGGTCTCATGGAGAGGCCAGACTGTCAGGTATCATCAGAGCATTCCTGACATGAATCAACAGGCTCAAAAGCCCTGGAAGAATCACTGCTGACTACTGCTTTGTGACTGGCAGAGTCACCTTGGCATTTATACCATAACCTTTAGGCTACATCACTTGTCTCAGCAGTGGAAAACTCAAGTGTTCATTTCCTAATTTTGCTTGTTGCTACTTCCATCTCCTAGAAGAAAATTGTCTGTAGTACCAAGGCTAGAAGATATTTGGTGAAGGAGTACTCTGCCCTTCCTCCTTGTTGGGCAACCCCTGCAACAGCAAGGTCAAGCTGAAAGAAAAGTTTTGATCTTAGTGCAGGGCTCATGGCATTCACCTGGAAGAAACATGCTGGGTCCTGTTCCAAAGTCTCTTTCCGATATCACCTATTAGCACACTTAACACTGATGATCATTTGCTTGAGGACAAAAACATTCCAGTATGCATGAAGCAGCTATTAGTATTCCCAATTATTTCTCGGAGTGCTATAATTATGGTGCTGGAAAGTTAGATTCTTCCTGTTTTATTCTTTATTTCAGTTCCTTTCTCCAACACATCAATTTTTTTCCGCTCTCCATCTCTCTGCACAGTCTAACCACACTTCTTCCACAGGATAGAAGGCTACTTTCCCACAAAAAGAGATGTACACAATAACCCAAATGACTTCAGGAAGGGAGGGGACTTTTTCATTGCATAAGATGAACTACCTTGGGCATCTTTAATGTAGACTTCTGCATCTGGGCCAGTTTCCTTAAACTCCATTCACAAACAATGGAGTTAAGTGGTTTCTTTTTGCAGCTACTTTTGGATGTGAAAAATTATGCCCAAATGCTTCCTTTATTTTCTCAACTTGACAATAAAAGACAGTTGAGGGAGACTGGCTCATGTGTGGAGTTAAACACTACTGATATTTAAACCTTGGTGCATCTCATCCTTCACATTTTGCAGGACCTTATTTAGTAGAACTATTTGCAATAACCCAAGACAATCAATCCATGTACCTCTGAACTGAGGAAAAATTGGATTCAAGAAGACATCAAACTTTGTACTCTGATTTAATTTCTAGTCTTTAGATTATTTTCTCATTTTCATCTAGGAAGTCTAGTCAAGATACCTCTCTCACTGTCTTCTGCTGGTAAGATATGATTGTGATTGATAACTCTCCTCCCCAAAGAAGGGGAATTGTGTCTGCTGAACTCCTGCTCAGGGAAGGACAGAGCTCATAACTGGCTGAAAGCCTCTTCAGGAATGCTGACACATGCTACACTAATTCACAAGAATGTGAAAGCAATCTCCTGGACATGACAATTCAGTGACTAGCTGCAGTTAGCAAGTGATGGGGAACATGATCTAAAACTTCAACATCTCATTTATCTCAGGCTAAGTGTTGACAAAACACTTTTCATACTCCATGAAATGCAGACATGTTGCAGAGGCATTTAGGCAGGAATTTCTTGGCTTTAGCCCTTGGACAACCTTGTAGATAAATAGTTAAAGAAAGTTGGTCAGATAAATTAATAGCATTAATTAATTTTTGCCATGTGTGTCTGTCTGCATGTGTGTAGAGAAAAAGATGAATGTGTTTTTTAATCTGATAATCTTTTGTCAATTTAGCTATATATACCACAGTTTGGAGTTTCTGGTGACTTTGCTTTCACCCAAGCTCACTTGCTAACAATTGTTTGTGTGGCCATCATGGCTTCACAGAAATAGAGAGTCACAGAATTGTTTAGGTTAAAAATCATCAATCCTATCATTAACTCAGCACTGCTAAATTCACCACTAAACCATATCCCTAAGCACCACATCCTGATGTTTCATGAGCACTTCAAGGGATGGTGATTTCAACACTTCCCTCGTCAGCCTGTTCAAGTGCTTGACCACTCTTTGTGAAGAAATTGTTCCTAATCCCAATCTAAATTTTCCCTGGTTGTAAAAGCTCCTGTAGAAAAGTTAACACAGGTTTAGTAAAACATCTCATAATTTCTATGATCTGATAAGCAAAGATGGAACTGCTGGCATGAGGAAGGATAATGCATGTTCCTTAGCATCCCCCAGGAAGGTTTTACTCCAGGTTGTGAATGCTCCTGGCACCCCTGCTGAGGCTGCAGGAAGTGAGACCACAGGGATCCTGCAGCCAAACCACTTCATCTTCTTGTTCACCAGCCTTTAAACAAGACACTGCTTGATAAGATCATTTTAAGCAGTGCTCAGGGACAAATGTTGAAGGTTCACAGGTTGGGCCAGTTTATAAGACTTGCTCCATACCTGCTGTTCACCCAAGATTGAAGAATCAATTGCTACCTTATTTTACTCCTATGTAAAAAAAGAGTGAAGAATCAATTCCTCCAGGAATAACTAAGGAGTGAAAGATATAATTTTGAATAGGAAAATTCTGCAGACCACTAATTTCTAAGAATAAACCATGAGTTTATTTACTATCATATCTTTCACAGAAATCTACCAGGAGTTGTATTTGGTTTGGGTTTTCTTTTATGGTAAAACCAACAGGTAAAAAAGAAAGAAATAAATATAAAGAATTCAGGAAATAAAACTTATCCTGAATCATAAAACTTCTTCCACATGTACATTTGCACACAGAAAACCTGGCAAAATTATTTTGATGCATTATTATGACCCAAACACGGTCACTTCAATCCAATGGAGAAGGACTGTGATGTCACATTAAATATCTCTTTTCACTATTTCAGGCCCATAGGTTCTCTCTCCCTGAGTTTTCTTTCTCCACCTTCCTCCTTACATTTTACCATATTTTGGCAGGATAGCCCAGGGGCTGTTCTAACCAGTGCCAGATTGTTATTCTTATTTGCACAGGAGAGGAGCTAATCCTGTACAGCTTCTTGACACAAAATTAAAATGAAAGCTTTGTGCTAATCATTTCCTTCATAAGAAGACCTTAGCTCCACATGGGATATTTGTATTTTTCCATTGAAGGATGTAAAGTACTTTTGCAGTCTGGACCTTTAAGAGCAGTTGTGCATCTGATCTGATAGACAGAAGAGCTATAGTCCAAACCCTCCCCTCAAGTTCAACTTTAATTTTGCTGTTAGCAATTTACAATTAATTCCCTGGCTTGAATTGGTTGCCTTCTATGATTAAACAAAATAAATCTCTCTAAAGTTAGAAGAACATTTTATATTGAGGTAATTTATAATTCAACACTTATTCTGATGACACTAAAACAAAGTCAAAGGTTTCGAGCAAAACTTACTGAAAACTCATTTACAATACAATTATTTCTATAGAAACGAAGGGTGCGAGGTACAATCTAAACTGAGATATTCACTTTGCAACTTTTTTTCTTTCCATAGGTTCTAATTCCAAATAGCAGCATTTACTGACATTTAGTCATGTAGGAAATAGCTAGTTTTGAAAGAAGATGTTGACTGTGGATGCAACTTACTGACATTGGCACATACTGCTTGGGTTATGACATTGGGGATATAAGAGACACAAAAATGGGATGAAAATAAGAGATCAAACCCTGATCTTTGCAAAACACTGCACTGGCAGACTGTCTGTAGTAAAAATTACACAAAGTCTGCCCATCAGTTATAATTTTGGGTGATTTCCACCTCAAAGCTAACTTTCCTGAAAAAATGTCAGGAAAAATCCTGGGGTATAAATGTCAAAGTAGTGGGGTTTGATTTTTGAAGGATGTGGTCAAATTTGACCTCATTTTTCAGATGAGGCTCAGGCCATGATCTCAGCCAGTGGTAAAACAAGAGAGTCCTATTATGAAACTTTTTGTATGGTTATAGGGTAATTCAACTCGCAATGATCTAGTCCAACATGCTGGTTGAAGTAGGGAGCAGGGCCAGCTATAACCCTCCTTTATCTGTATAATTTCCAAGTTCAGAAAGTAGACAAAGCCCCAAACCATTTCACTATAAACTCTCCTATTTTTTCTGTCCTGGTCTTCAGGTTCATGCCAAATCGTGAATTGCACAGAAAAAATATTTTCTTAAGTATATGACATAACAACTTGGTGCCAAAACGTGTTGAGCAATTCCTTACAAATTCTGCTGATGCTAATTGGTTATGAAGATCCTTTACAAATCCCTAATGCACTCTTATTTAAGCATCTATTTCTCTGTGATTTTTAATCACACAGAATCACAGAATTGGTAAGGTTTGAAGGCACCACTGGATGTCATCTACTTCATGTTCAAGCAGGAGTGCTGCCCTAGAGATATTACTCAGAATTGTGTCCTGATGGCTGTTGAATGTCTCAAGAGAAGTCGATTCCACAACCTCTCTGAGCAAATGCTTGCAAAGGTTTTCTTTCCAGACAAATGCAATAGTTACACTGTGAGGCTTTGAGACCCTCAGGAAAATCTAATAATTAAAGAATGAGACAGACAAGAGAATCAAAATATTTTGTCCACTGGTCTTGTCCTAGAATTAGAACCATTGAGTGCAGGAGACCCAGACCACACTGCAATATATAAAAACAATCTCAGATTTTGAGAGCTGGGGTTGGGGTTTGGGTTTTTTGTCAGCTAAGTGTATTGGTTTTTTTTGTTTTCTAAGTTGTGTGCACTGTCATCTGCAATATCCTTTGATGGCTGAATGAGCTTGTAGGCTGAGGAGTTTGTAGCTCACTTTACTTTTCAAAAGGAACCTCACACATACACCATACAAGTTGGTTATGTTCCTTCCCTTCTCTATTTTATTTTTTTTTTGTAAACAAAATTGTAACTCAGAGGGGCTGATTTTTTATTTTTGTACAATATTCTGAAACCATTAAACAGCAAATGTGTTATCAACTGCTCAATAATTCTACCCTGTTTTCCTCCCCCTGCTAACAGGTTATCACCTTGCCATGCTCTGTGCTTTAGATTCAGTCATTGCTGGCGTGCAAGGAAAGCCTGCAGCAGCCAAGCGGGGCATTCCTTCAATCTGTATTTAACAGTTAATTGCAAACCTGTTCCTTGAAGTACTGCCACAATTCCTTGCTTCACTGCAAAGTCTTTGATATCAACCTACTGCTTTTGGAAAGATTACAACCTGTGCACTCGGTTACCCTGGTCAGATGTGCACAAGAACATCAAGTATGAAAATAAAATTGCTCTCTCCAGTGCGTGTGAACCCAACAAACCTCTCAATTGCTGTGTTAGATATGCTTCAAACCAGTGCAACCGTGCAGGGCAGGTGCTTTGGGAGAATGGAAATTTCCAACCAGGAGCTGAATTTCTGGGTGGGAAGGGAGGGATGAAATGGAGAGTGGACACATAACGTGGGGTATCTCTCACATATTTTGGCACAATTTTGTTCACACAAAATAAAGATCTGTTGTCCCCCCAGTAGCTTAACATGGAATGTTATTCTCTTTTCCAGTAATGTAAATCCAGAATGGCATCCTAACAGTGCATTCAACAGGATTTTAAACCAGATTCAGAACTTCTCTTAGGGAAGAGACATGACACACGTTGAACAGAAAATTAAAATGACACTTTTCAACAAAGTTGCCCAAACAAATAGCCTATCAATAGTGTGTTAAACCCAGAGCATAGACCACACAGAACAGAAAGCTGTCTGTCACTTAGGCACAGGAGAGATGTGCTGAAGCAAATAAAGCCTTACATGACTTGAACTAGTACAAGTACTTTGGCTGGCAAGGGACTTTTAAAAGTCACCTATTTCCCCCACTCTGCAAAAAGCAGATTCCATTAGATCACCTTCCATTAGATCACCTTCCATTAGATCAGATTTCTGAGGGCCTCATCCAGCCTGGCTTTGAATGTTTACACGGATGGGTAATCCACCACCTCTCTGGACAACCTGTTTTTCTCACCCCTCATTGCAGAAACACTTTTTCCTTATATCTAGTCTAAACTGGAACTCTTTTGCTTTAAACCCATTAACTTCTTGTCCTACAGGCTCTGCCAAAAAGTCTGTTCCACTTGCTACATTGTGCTAATCTTTGGAGTCCACTTTAAATTATTGATTTTTTTATAGTCAGATTTGTGTAATTTACATGTCCTCAATACCTCTAGCACTTCACTAATATTTTAGTGGAGTCCATGTCAATGTTAATGCATTGCCACAAGTGTGTCTATTGTCTGACTTTAGAGATTTTTGCATAAATGCACAAGCTAACGAAGTATTGATTTGCTCTTTCTTTTGTGGAAAGAAGAGCTTGAGCAGAGTGGGATCAGGAGTTGCTGATTGGGTTGGAGGTCTGGAAATATCTTTGGCTCCAGGCAGTCTTACCTGGGTACAGTCCAGGATTTGAGCTGGCTGCAGATGTCAGTCCATGGTGATTTAATTTTGTTGCAGACTCATCTATAATTTTGAATACTTTTTGACTAGGAGGACCTCCTTACAAGTAAGCAACTTCTCCATGTCCTCCATCTGGGTCTTGCACAACTTCTTGTGCAGACTGGGAAATCATCTGTCCATCCACATCATTCACTTCCTGCTCAGATGTGCTGATATGATAAAGTCCGGTCATTTTTTATTCTAGGACAGACATGCAAAATCCAACTGCAGCCTGGAAATCGAGGTCCATGGCAGGGGGTTGGACTTAATGATCCTTCAGGTCCCTTCTAACCCAAGCCATACTATGATATAATGTGATATGATAGTGATATATGATATATGATTGATATATAACACTCCTCCACTCCCAACAGACCCTTTTCTGACCTGTGCATATAATCACCATCTCTGGGGTGCATTGGCAGGGTTAGGGATAAGCCATGGCTTTGGGAACTGTCAGTGAACTAATGGACTTGTTAAACTACTTTTCTACTTCTGTTTAAGTGGGATCAGGAATTACATGAAGACTTTCTGGGCTGAGGTTCAGAACAGGAGGAGAATGAAAAATTCTTGCAGATTTTAGAAGAAGCAACTGGAAAGATTGTCCTTATATATCTGTACAAGAAGAACAAATGTCAGACTAAATGATCAACAGCAGTTATAAATTAAAAAAAAATTAATCACTGAAAAGGCTGCTACAATCACCTTGCAGGAGTGTTTGCTGCAGGAAGTCTAAAGAACTTAACCAGTGGGTGGACATTATTGGTTTGGACCTTGAATTCAAATTATTCTGTAATCAACAACATTTTCCAATTTTCTATAGCCTGGTTTAATTATGAAGACCAGAAAGGCACATATTATTTCAGTATCAGTCTCAGTGATGTCATATATGTGAAGAGCATCTACATGGTAAGATTGCATCCTGCACTTTAGGAACTTTTACAGAAGAAAAATGGTCTCGTGAAGAAAATAATCTTCATTCAGGTCTGAAGTCTTTTCTGAACCATTCTTTTCTGGAATGCCTATGGATTGTGTTTATTATGCATATATTGGTGAAGGCACTATGTACATAAGCATCTCTTGAACATCATATCAACAGAACTCAATTCCAGATATATATCATTTTCTTACCTGTCTGTTAACGATGATTTCTTCCTACACCTAAACACCCTTTTCTGATATGTTTCAACAGGATTAACCATTTGTGTTATCAAAGCCTCATGAAAAGGCTCTGGGTAATAAAGCTGCACTCTCCCAGCAATTCTCCAATAGCAGTTTCAATCACTTGAAGAACTCAGGTTTTTTTTCCTTACACAAGTGAATTATTTATTTAAAAACATAAGATTCCTACAGCTGCTTTAGTAAAATGAAGCCAAGCTCCACAAGCAGTGATTCAAACAGAACTGAATAATTTTTGCAGTGTTTGGGGTAATATTTACATGACTAGTGGTACTTGCTGCAGTGCAAGCACTGGGTAATATTTCTTCATTGCTTCTTATTCTTTTGTAGGAAACTGCAAATTGGAGAAAGACCAAAGAATATTTTCATAGACTTGCATGCACATTAATCATTTTAGAGACTTCAAACAATTGCATGTACAACATTATAAAACTGAGAACAGAAAGACATGAACTAAAATCTTGGAACTGAACAAGCTGAAGTGTTGAGAGTGTTAAATCAAAAACTGGATCCAGATCTGAAATTTTCAAATGGCATCAGTCTGGCTCCCCAGCAAGCATAACCTAAAGCCTAGTAACAAGTTTAGCCTGAATGTAGGGAAGTTCACATGCCACTTTTAAATCTGAGGGTTTGGCTCATTTCTGGAATTCACAAGTACCAAGATGGATACTAGAGGTTAAAGAATTTTACCTTTGACTTCAACAGGAGCAGATTTGTTGCCAAAGCACCTTTGCTGTCGGCAGTATTATTACAAGAAGTCTGGAAAGCAACTTATTGACTATGGGTTTGAAAGTTCAACTTAAAATCATACAATCCTGAACTTGCCTTTTGTCTCAGGATGTAAAAATAAAAAGATCTCTTCCATTACTCCCCAAGAAAGAATGGTTTGTTTCTGCAGAGCAACTGACTTTCCAATTTTCCACATCAGGACCTTATTCTCTTTACTGCCGAGTTTACCATAAAAGTCACAAACATATTCATTTCTCTTTTGCTAGCAATTAGTTCTTCAAGACATAGGCAGATGTTACTCTTTAGCTGTAGCCTAAATATATGAGCTCCTATTTGCCATAAGATGTAATAGATCATGTTCCACATACAATTTTCAAATGATTTCAAGCCTTAATCATAATAAAGACTCAAGAGTTAACGTTCCTTTCATCTACAGATTATTACTGAGCATTTCTAATAATCTAGTTATGTTGTATGGAAAGCCCATAAAGAGACATGAAACCAATTTCTCTTATCATTTTCTTCAATACCAAGTAAAAGACAAATCCTAGAACACATTTTTTCTTCCCTTTTTTGTTTTCACACCAAGTGATTTTCTATAAAATACATTGCAAGCAGCTAGGAAGGCTTTTAAAAGTTGTTCTTGTTTTCTGTTTCACCTGTGAAATACCGCACAGAGATTTTAATCTTTGCTTCAGAGTTGTTTCCCTGAATTAATTAATTTACATGGAACTAAAATTCCTTTGATACAAAGAAAGAAAACTACAGCCATAGTTTACTTTATTTAAGGTTCATTTTATGCCTTTAAATTATAACTATACATTTAATAGGTGTGAGTTCATTCACAGGCTGGTGATACACCTTGGTAATTGCATGATACCAGTCATAATTACCATTGCCAGAGACACTTGCACAACTTATCCCAAGGACAGGTAGGGGAGAGAAAAAGGAAGATGTGAGCCAGGTGTAAGGGTAAAGGAAAGCTGGAATGTGATTCCCAGCAGGTAGGAGATTGCAGAAGGCTTTTTTCTAAGCTCAAGCTGTTAACAACATTTGTCCCCCCTGCTGTTCTCATTTCAGATCAGGTGGCACAGGCCAACAGGTTGGATGTTGGCTCAGGGATCAAGAAACTGATCCTGGAGCTGGGACACGTGGGTTCATGAGAAAAGTGGTTGTGGCCAAAAAACTCCTGAAGAAATGTTGGACAAAAAGCTACAACTCCTTTGATTTTGATAGCTGGGAGTAACTGCAAGCCAAAGTGACACAAATACCTTTCAACATTTTCACCAAAGCACTCATGAGATTAATTTTCTTCTCCCCAAAATATTACATTTTGTCTCAAACTGACTGCAAAGATATGTTGACAGAGTGGGAATTTCACTGTGTGGAAATTCAAGCTTTGGTTCTGACAATCTATATTTGGCCAGAATCACTAGACTTAGCTATTTATCATTGTTTATATTCAAGATGACCTTTCCAAACAGGCATGAAAACATTTGGTCTCTGTTATTTAGGTTTTGCATCATCTTGTAACTTAAATAAGTATTTCATTTAAACTGCTCACATGCATAAAAATTATACTGATACTTAGAAAATGAAAGTGTTTTTTTCTGAACTATGCTGAATATACAAACAGCTACAAAACACTGTCTTATGCTATTTTATTTATTTTATTTTATTTTATTTTATTTTATTTTATTTTATTTTATTTTATTTTATTTTATTTTATTTTATTCAAAGTTTTGGAAGAAGAGGACAGATAAATTGAGATGGATACCATCCTTGAGAAAGATTTAACTGGAAAATATTCAGAGTTCTGATAAAGACCCAAACAGAAACAAGATAGAAAAAGTGACTGATAGATCACAAGTGATTAATTTCCTCAAGAGTGCCAAAAAAAAAAATAGGGAAGCAGTTGCCCATTCTTCTTCAAATCAGCATAATAATCTCATTTGGACTCCAAGATATCTGACCTGTGGGAATCTGGGTGTTAAAAATTAAAAAGTGAATTTATTTCATTTTGACTCAGTTTCCCCAACCTGCAAAACTGGGAACATGTATCTGGTGTGCTGTGCAGGGTGTGTAGAAAACCTTTGAGAATAAAAAGCAATACTAATTTTATCCCTATAAATTTTTTCTTAAAAGACCTGTCATTCATAGATCTTGGTGTGCTTTTCAAGAGCCTGACTAAATCCTCTACCCTCTCCACTCTGCTCTACAAGCAGAGTTTTGTTTCTGTCAGCTTGGTTTACAATCAGCCAAATTACTCCATCAGTGGGAGCTCTTTAAAAAGTCTCTTTTCTTCTGACCAACCCATTTATGAAGATATAGATTAATAAGCCCTTGTCTGGACTGATGTTTAGGAGCAGATCCTGCTTTTCCTTGGGAAAACTGTTTAGAAATGAGGCGAGCCATCACCGTCACCCAGAGCGGGACTCACAGCAGACCCCCCTCATTTCCCTGCTTGATCAAAAATCCACATTTCTCCATAGCTTTGCTCCACAGATTGGAAAACCTGAATCTTAATGGCCTTTCATTGCAAACTTCCTTTCAGCACACAGCCCAGCAATTAGTCCCCAGCCATGCTTCACGACCTCTGGCTGCCTTGCTGCGAGCTTTGATCACAACTTTGCTCGCTGACACACATCTAATAACCCACCATGGCACCAGCTAAGCTATCAGCTCCTAATTTATGCCTCACCCCGCATCCTAGGCCAAATAGGGGGTGTAATTAGCTATTATGCCAGCCAGAAGTTTGACCTGACCTCCTATTCTGAAGTCAAGCAGGGAAAAGAAAAGAGGAAAGCTACTGGAAATGAGTTTCATGGGTCTCTGCAGGAAAGAAAAAAAAAGGCAATATCCATCTCTTCACAGAGGAGCCTGGGCTGGATTACAGATTTCCACCTATCACCATAAAAAGAAGAAATTGCTTAATGTTTACCTGCTACCTGGAGTCACCACTGTCATTTTAGTAGAATACAGTTCCTGTAAAATCATGCATTTCTCCACAGAGTGGAAATGAACAAAAAATATTAAGCCCAATGTTTTTGTACATAAATAAAGAAGATGTGAAAGATATGTCAAACCCAGAAAGGTTTTTTTTTGGGGTCCCACCATTTCTGGATTTCACAGTTAATGTTTTTTATACTGTTTCTGATTTTTTTTTTTTAAGTGACACAGAAATGATAGGTGACAGCAAGCTGAACAGGAGCAAAGGCAGTTTTATTCAAGTCTATTTTTTTCATGCTGAAATAAAATATTACAGCTCTGAACCCTTGGAAAGGATGTTTATTCAACTCTAAATAAAACTGAAGTATATTTTTAAATGAAACATCACCTCAAATTACTTTGAAAGCATCCAAATAAAAAACATTTACATTTTTTTCCAAAACCCTTTTCTCATTTTCCTACTGCTTTTTTTTTTTTTTTTTCCCTTCTCAATTGAAACAAATCTCTTTGATCAGCATAAATTCACAAAACATTCCAGTCAACCCACTTGTATAATTCCAGTGGGAAAAACTCTTATTTGGATCAACCCTTCTGTCCAGTGCAGCCACTGCTCCGGAGACAGAGAGACAACAGAGCCTGGCAGAGCTGAGTGAGTTTTCCTGCTGCCAGGGATGCAGGAGGGCAGTGTGGAACCCACTCTCATCTGGCACACACCCAGTGCACACACAGCCACTGGCCAGGGCAGGCAGAGCCTGGGACCTCTTCCAGGACCTCTCTGACAGTGGTGTTGGACCCTGAAACACTGAGGACATACTGCTCCTGACATACTGTGGAATACACAGACAGTTTTTGCTGCAAGAGTTCTGACCACGTGAAATCCAAATTATGAACTTTGAGAACTCAGAACATTGCAGTTCTGATAAATGTCCCCTTTATTTCCCTTTCTTGCGTTAAGCATTATCTCCTTAAGTCGCTTTCCTGGTGGAATGGACTTTCCCCAGATGGAACAGGAAATCATTCAAGATCCAGTTCACACAGGAGGTCAAAGTTTCCAGACAAAAGGTATTCTTCTGGCTTGATGAAGATGAATTCAGTCATGCAATACCCCCAGAAGGAGCAGACAGCTGATCTTCAGGAAATACCTCTGCCAGCACTGACGGACTCACTGTCTCTGGACAGCAGCAGCATTTCTCTTTCAGGGGAGATTCAACAGTCCAAACAAGAGGGAAAAGTTAACAGAACACCGCTAAGGATTGTACATTTTAGATATCTGGGCTAGGGCAGTGTTATTTGTCCAGGACTAATTTGGCTGGGGAAGAGATGTGGTATCTGGAACACTCCATGTCTTGGCTTTGGAAAGGAGAAGTATAATGAGGGACAGTGCAGAAGCCTTTGCTCTGCTGTGCAGAGTTGACTGGAGCAGTTTAATCACTAAAAAGAATCATTTATAAGCAAGGTGGGCCTGAGATGATTATTTGACATCACACTTCCAAGAAACCTTTAAGTCAGTGCTGATAAAAATAAAGTGATGGTACAAAGAGCACAAGAGAAATGAAAATTGAGAAAGAGTAAATTATTATCTAAATCATCTGACAGGGATCTGAGCAAGCAGGATGTTACACTTCACCCAAAAACAGAAGATGGACAAGGAGGGGGATAATTATTCCACCAAAAACGCGTATATCAAGGCATGAAAGGTGGAAGTGGGAGCTAAGACAAACATTGACAGGAACAAATGAGAGTAATTAAATATTGGAACAACAAATTTTCCCACCAGCCACTTGCTAGACTGATCTGTGCTGCAAAGTCAGGATCTAGTAAAGATTAAAGCAAGAATAACTAGAGAAGTCCCTTTGCCTTTAGTTGCTGATAGGTCAAACAAGATGACAAAATAAGCCCTTTTGGGTTTAAGAATTGCTGAGCTGATAGTCTTACCAAGACATTAACTGTTCTAGACATTTGATGACCAACACAGCCACCGTGAAACGGATTAAATGCCTTTTTATTTTTTTTTTAAGAAAGCATATAATTAACTTATGGAATGTGTTGCCATGGGATGTAAGGGGAGCAAGTATCTCAGATTCATGTTAAGTACTACACACCTATTTGTATAACCACCTAGTTAAACAGAGATACAGACAAATTTCTCTGTATCAGAGCATTTGATTAGGTAAACTCAATATGGTTCTCTTTTTAAGCATTAATTATTTTCCTCTTGATGGACAGAGAATATCTGGTTCCCATTGCTCTGCTGGGAGATGATAATTGCTAATTTCTGTTTCATCATGACAGATGTTAGTGCAATTTTCACAGCTCCATTTAGAGGCTATTTCTTTGCTCCAAATGGTTTGGTCTCCAAGGAGGATGCCTCAGGCCAAAGGTACCGAGCAAAAATGTTTGAAGGGATCATTTCTATAAAGATGTTTCTTTCTGTTCCATTATACAGAACAAATGCCGAGCTGGTACATGAAAAGTATCCAGATTCAAGGCAAGACCTAACCTGCAATAGCTAAAACTGTTCAGAAATGTAATAATTTCAATGTTTCCAAAAAATATTGCCAAAAATTAACCGGGCTTGTATGTTTACCTTTGCTCTGGGTCCTAATTTTTTTTAGCTATTGAAGGACAACTTACTTAAGTAGTAGTGATTACAGCTCTTGGAACAATCTGCTTTGAAAAGAATCACCATATAATATTAATTACAGGCTTCTTCCTGCCACCTCATAATCAAAGCCCTGGGAGAATCCATATTGTGAAGTGTGCATCTTATATTTAATAGGTATTTAATTTGAATATTAGTATGGTTGCATTTCAGGGAAGGCCTTTGCTTAATACTTCTTAGTAACATGTTACACAATCCAATTTCAAAACCTCTCCTCCTTTTTCAGTGTTATTTGCCCTCAGTTATTTTCTATCAGACTCATTCATGGTCTGAAAAGCTATTTCATCCTGTACCAAAATTAAATTTAAAAAATACATTTTAAAGGGCAATTATCTACCTAAATAAAATTAATCTTTTTTTATCAGGAAAGGTATGAGCCTGACCCTTTTTTTTATTGAAAAGTTATTCATGTTAAGAATTTCTTGATTTTAAATAAGATACTTCTAAATGAAACATTTCTTTTTGAACAGTTGTTTCAGAGCATTCAGATTAGGTTATGGGGCTTCATTGAGGTTTTGGGATTTTTTTCTGCATTTGAGGAAAACTGAAGTTTAAAAAGCAGAATTACTTGGAGGAGAGATGCTGTTTCCTAGAGCATAGAAAATATTTTCTAAGCTGGAGGGACAAAAGACATCTTGTAGCAAACAAATTCTTTTCTATTGAGGCTACACAGTAACTTTTTTAAAGCATTTCTTAATAATTAGATTTTTTTTGTTATTCTTACACACAGTACTGAACTCCTGATATTGTTTTTCTCAGTGAAACTCTGCAAGACAGCACTTTAAGGTTGTCACATTTATTTTGGGCCTATATATCAGGGCTGTATATAGGGCTACTTTATCACAGGGTCTATAGATCTACTTGCTTTGATTTCTCTCTCAGTGAATATCCTCTTCAACCCACATGGAGAAATCTGAAATTTAATTTCAGATTTGGTGCAGTGTCATTCCAAGTGTCTCTCCTTTTTCTTCTCCATCTGAAACAAAAACTTTACAGGGAAAGAAAGTGTCATCTTATTCCGCTCCCCTGTTACCTGTACACAAGTGCAGTTCCATCATCTTCATCACAGTGTTTTTTACTGTACATTTATCACAGAATCAGAGAATGGTTTGGGTTGGGAGAGACCTTAAAGCTCATCTAGTTCCAGCAGGAACAGGGCAGGGACACTTTCCACTAGACCAGGCACGTTCAAACCTGGCCTTGAACACTTTTAGGGATGGGGCATCCACAGCTTCTCTGGACAGCCTGTTCCAGTGTCAATTAATTTTACAAGTAATGACTAAGATGTGCTGGGATGTGAACTTTCCACACATCAGCTGCACCCTGAGCACTGCCTGCCATGCAAACAAAAAAAAATGGGAAGCAACTAAACTCGGTTTAAGAGAGGTGAGATTCCTTGTGTGTGCAGAGAGACATGGACGTGTCAGAGGAGTGGTACACACTGGATTTATGTCTCTTCTTCTCCTCTGTGAGCCTGGACTCTGAGTCTGCCCCAATGGAGCCCTGGGTACTCCTGGATAAAACAGAATATTCATGAGTTCATAACAAATTAAATATTCCAGTAGACCGGTAATAAAATCAGATAGTATTTTATAAATTATCACAATGGGGGAAATCTAGTGATTCAAACATTGATTTTTTAAACATTATTTACAAGGATAACAGACTCCAAAATCTTTTCTGTGGTCTAATTTCAACTTGCCCTGAGAGCAGAAGCAATCTTGCTGCTGGTATCAAAATCCTGCTGCAGCAGGAAGGTGCCTGATGCAGGCAAAGATGTGATTATCCATAGGAAGGAGAGATCCTATAGCTGTGGTCATGCTGGGGCAGTGTGCTGACTCAACACAACATCCCTTGTGAATGTGACAGCTGCATGGTTTGCAGTTTTGGAAATCCAAGCATCTTTCTGGGTATTAGTCTGGAGGCTGTGGACAAGAAAGGAGCTGCAGAGCAGTGGATGAGGGATTAGCAAGTGCACAGAGGTCACGGCATTAAACAATATGTGAACTTCACAATTTAGGTCCTGCTCTGGTAAACAGGGTTAGGAGTTGACCAGAGCTTTTTTCCCTCAGCCTGTGGCTGTCCTGGAATCAATGTAGCAAATAGAATTTGTTTGCTGACAGCAGGATCCTGTGATCAGAAATTTGTTTTGTAAATACCTGTGTCAGAGGTAGGTTACAAAAGAGCTCATAAGTTAAAAGCAGGCAGGGGTGGTGAGCACAGGCAGATGTGACTCAGGTCACTTCTTTGACTGAACTGAATTTTGGGGAGAGGAAAACAGGTCTAATACTCTCTATATTCCTCACCTTGAGTCAGTGCTCAATTAATTTAAGATGTAGGCAGGCCAGCTTTGCATATTTAGCTGAAGTTGTTTAAGGAGTTACTGCTTGCTACAAGTTTTTTGTGCAGGCTTCTGTGACTGTTGCTGAAAGACAGAGTGAGCTCTCCCAAGTGCACTTCAGGGCAAAATAGTCGTGGTTTAAGTAAATCCATCTGGGAGTTTAAATTCCAGCTGTTTCTCTGCGGATGCCACTCTTACTGTCACAGAGAGAGGACCTGAGGCACATAGGGCTCAGACTTGTCTTCATGTCACTACTCTTTAGTACAGAAACAGGTAAAATGAAGCAGTTTTACACTTTGCCATTGCTGAAGGTTGCCAGGTGTGGGGAGCTCTGACTCACAATTCAAGTGAAATTTATCAGCATCCAAATAGACCGGCACATCCTACATAAGCCTGTCCCCCTCAGTTCCTTTCCAAATTAACTCTGAAATAGCTGATCTCCTTGGGCCCTGAACTTCTGTGTAAGATAAAACACACCACTGATGTTTCAACATCTGGCCAGTGGTTATGAAGGGAATCCAGCCAGCCACATCCTGACTGGATTGCAGGTATCTCCATGTATCCCTTCTTCCACCTTCTCCCCAGTGTGCTGCTGGGTAGTTTGGTGGGTGTGAGTGCAGAAATGTGGCAACACAGAAGGGCAAATGCAAAACCTTCTGAAAGCTTTTCCTTCTCCAACAAATTTATTGCAACCTGCATCTCCTCGCTGACCGAGCTGGATTAAGTCTCCATGAGGGGAAGCCAGGAATGTAGAGTTATTCAGACTTGTTGAAGTTGTGGCACACGTCCCAAGGAAGACAAACAGCCTTTTGTGAGATAATTTGCTAACACTGTTCCACCCTCACATGCATCTGTCCCGTTATCGCATGACTAATATGGACATAACCCTGCACACTTTTATCTGACATGCATGGATATGTCATCCTGATTTCTGTCTCGCTTGGTTGGGTGAAGAAGCCAATGGACTTGTGCCCAAGCAAAACTTGCTGAACTGAGATCAAAATCTGGTGTGTGTTTTTAATCCTCTGCTCATGCCTATGTGCAAGGAGCGCCTTCAGTTCACAGGAACATTTGAAGAAAGGCTGGTTTTCATCCAGCTGTGTCTTTAACCATATGTAGAAGAATACACAGAATAAAAGTATTTGTCATTCATTGTCAACACTGCAGAGCTTTCTGTTAGTCATATTATTTTGGTTAAAAGGGTGGTGGGCATCTGATCAGGAAGAAACCTGCCCTGTGAGTAATTCTACACACTGAGTAATGGATAGTTGATTAATCTTGTTCTTTTACAGCATTTGAATGAATGCTGTAAAGTTCTGCAGCTTTTAATGAGTTTGATGTAAATAAGGATCTGATGTCAATAGCATTATTACTCATCCTTCAGATAGGGAAATTGAGGTGCAGGGCAAGTCAGCATTTCTGGGTGAGGAGTCCTGGATTCCAATTGAGCAAAACTTCTGCTAAGCTTAAACAGAAGGCAAAGAGCCCACAGCTGTACTAAGAGGTCATTCAAGAAGATTTAATTCCACCTGTGCCTCCTCAGCAAGTTTTCTGTGTGAATTCATCTTCCAGTGAAGAGAAGGCAATGAGGTTGCCTTTACAAACCACCTGCTGAGCTTGTGAGAGCTTCAAGGAGTGGAATGATTCTTTCTTGGACACTTAGAACCTAGAATGTCTGGAGTTGGAAGACACCCACCAGGATCATCAAAATTCAGCCCCTGGATTTGAATGCCTCTTACCATAAGCAGGACTTTCTCCTGAGTCTGCCACAAACACCACTGTTTAGGAAGAATGATTCCAAGTAAATTTCCAGCTGGAACCAAGGTTTTTTGTTTCCTTCAGAATATCTGACTTTCACAAAAGAAGCTCCACTGAAAGCTGAATGCTTTCTCTTTCCGGCTCAGACCTGAAAACTTTTGACTGTGAATTTTTTGAATTTTCCTCCATAAAAGCTGCACATATTACAACTTCATTGCAGTGAAATCGCAATTTCAAAACTATGATTTTAAAATTATTTGATTAATTTCAAATTTCAAAATGATTTGGTAAATTTCAAAATTATTTGAAAATAGCATTAAAAGCATTAATTAAAATCCCAATTGATGGATAAACAACCAGCTCCAACTACATCCTGGACACAATTTTCAAATGTACCTCACTTCTTCAAAGCAAAACAAACCAAGAGATACAGCTAATATTTAACAGTATTTGTGTCTTACAGAGGGGTATTTGGGTTATTTGGTGTTGCTTTGCTGTTTATCCACATGAGGACAGGCAGATTCTTGCTAGTGTTGCAACACCAGCCTTCAGAGGATGTTGGTTTCCCTTTTACACAGAGTTGATGACTCAACTCTTACAGGACAGTTTCTCTGAATTTATTTTGTTGGAGCTGGGGGCAAAATTCTGTGTAGGAAATGGTTCTGTCCTTTGGATTGTAGAGCTGAAACTGTATAAACAACTTTTGCTTTTCCCAATTAATAAATAAAAGCTGTGAAACCATTACAGTGCTACAAATTAAAGACAAATGCATTGTTAGAAAAAAGCAAGGAAGCAACTACTCAAAAACAGTGACTTCTTAACAACAACTTTTACCTTAAAAGAAGGTAAATCCATCCTGTCTTTTCATGAAGTTTCATAGGGAATAAATCCAGATTAAACATGTTTTAGGAGCTACTCTCCTGCACAGACCCATGAGCCTCTGCTTTCCCCAAGCAGAGCTGAAACCAGCTTAATAACTCTTCCACTCTGCCATCTTCTTCCCTTATCACAAAATTCTGTAATCAAAATAGAAGCTTTGAATACAATTACATGGAGTTGTAACTATTTCCACCAGAAAAAGAAAAAAAAAAATTCAGTTGTACTGTTCAGTAATATTTTCAATTGGTTTCAAATTAACTTTGAAACGAATTTGACACTATAATTGTTTTGAAAGAAAAAAAAAGTATTAAACTGAAATTCAGTTGTTTGATTGACTGCTCTTTTATCATTATTTCACTTCAATTCCTGGAAAAATCTGAGGGGAAAAACCCTTTTATATCTGCTTTTGTTCCAGTTGAAGGAAAGAGGAAATCAGTGTTTGTCATTTTAATATCCAGTATATTTTAAGATCTACTATTGCTGAGGTGGGTTTTTTCTGGAAAAGGAAGATTGATGCTCACTCAGGAGTACAAACACAAAGCAACCTTTCTGGTGGTCATAAGACTTCGTTCACCCTGAGATACAAACCAAGACAATGTATAAAATAAAATAAAATAAAATAAAATAAAATAAAATAAAATAAAATAAAATAAAATAAAATAAAATAAAATAAAATAAAATAAAATAAAAAGTCATTATGACTTGAAGAACTAATCCTGCTAAGTCTGCATTACTGCATAATTTGTCAGCAGTGACTGCTTTGCCTGCTGATGAAGAAGTTTCTTAACAAGGCTGAGTAGAAGTGCTTATTTTTGGCATAACATTAATCAGACTTTGAATCCTTCCAAACACCATTCACACCTTCCAGCTACTCTGCACTAGAATGTGACATGGGAATTTTCACCATTCATGATGAATCATTCTAGGAAGACAGTAAGAGAGATGGGATGGGGGAGCAGGGGAGGAAAAGGCCAATTAATAGCTGGATTACTGTGAAATAGATAATTTCAGTGTGTTGGCTTTAATGTAGTGAATGGACTTAAGTGCAGAGAAATGGATTTAATTGAAATGTATGGAATTAAAGTAGACATGGAGAACAGATTTCCTCTATGTAGAGTCACTTCTGTTTGTTCATTTCTGGCGTATTTTCATTTTAGATTATTTTTTGGGTTTTCAGCCTGTACATATATACCTACACATACATATATATAAAAATACATATATACACACTGATATTATATAGACATTTTTCCTTGATGCTTCTAGAAACCAAATGCAAAATATTGCTTGGAGAATGTCAGAGCACCTAGAACACAAATTTACAGTCTAACCCAAATGAATGATTGTAAATAAACATGATATAAATTAGCAGCTGATGATCATATTCTGGTCATCAGCTCTACTTCTATGACTGAGTAAAATATTACTCTAATATTCCAACTTAATGTGGGAGTAAGTTCACTTTCCTTATTTTTAGATGTCAACATCCCACCTAATAACACCCCCTTGATAATCAAGAGATATGATTTATACAGCCTTTAGTGTATGTTTATTTTATGATAAGGTGAACTTTGTCCTAAGTCTCTCTTTTCCTCCATCAGTCACAAAGGAAATACAACTCAGACACAGATTTTGGTTACTGATGGGTATGGAGAGCACAGATACATTCTCAATACCTCCCACCTGATTCCCATTTAGCTGCCACAGCTGAAGCCACCCCATGCCCAAGTGTCCTCCAGGCTCCACAGCTGATGATTAGCTGGGACAGGAGAAAGAGAGGATTAGATCTTTGGATACCACAGCCTGGTACCCCTGTCTGGGAATTCAAATCCCTCTGACTTCAGGTTATGCACCACAGAGCAAATGGGCAGATTGTGGTTGCCTCTGTGGAAGAAACATCTGGCAGACAGGTGAGGCAGAGGGGAGGTAACAATGACAGAGGCAATGTCATCAGTCTTATCAAAATCCAAAAGGATTGTGAGTCATAACCCAAATTTAGCAGGTAAAAGTGCTCTTGATGGGATCTTGAGCAGCTTTTTAGTTGCTGCAAGCTACACAGGGAATCCACTATCATTTCCCAGCCTGTTGAAGAATAAGACAGGTGGAAAGTCATCTTAGACCACCTCTCTGAGCAGGTGTCATGCTCTTGGCCCACCAATAAAGCTCAAGAAAATCAGCAGGGAAAAGTGCTGAGCACAATTCTGGTCACATACTTGAACCTGATCTGGAAAAGCAGGATGTGAATTCCAGCTCAGAGAAGTATGGCTGGAGGGAAGAAGCCTGTAGGTACATTTGTTTATGATATTTTGCAAAAGGCACATGCCTCAGAGCTGCTGGCAGGGTTCATTCTGTTTTGATAAGTACTTAGGGGTGCAGTACACAGGGTATGACCATGCACCACTTCAGCTCTGACAGCATTTCTTTGTGTGGGAAATTCCCCTCGTTTTGCATTTTTGATGCGAAAAAAAAGAATGAATTAGTCTTGGGGAGGGTTGTTTTCTTTTTACAGAATTTATGGAGTCCTCTGAAGAAAAAGTCTTTCCCTGCAGGCCTTTCCACATCTAGCTACGGAGTGAGTGGGAGTGAGTTATAGCCATGTGCTGTAGGTAGTGAACAAAATGTCAAAAGAGGAAACAACAATTAGCTGCACTAAACCCAGAAATACGATGCAGTAATCTGGGAAATCTGATTAGGGACTGCTGCACTCCTGATCCCCATCACACATCTCAAAGTCTGCTCCTGTGTTTGCTGTCTCTCACTCACAACAATCCATCTGATTCACTCAGTCTGCCCCGGTGTGACTATGACCACCCTCAGCTCGTACCAAAACCATGGCTGAATTCCACCAGGTAACCACAGGGTCACACTCCTGTCCAAGGCAAAACATTAAATGGAAATTAAATTACTTCAAACTCTACCTAAACTTAGGTTTTCATTTATTTTTTTGCAAATGCATACAATATATATGTACTGACATGTCTACAGTATAATATATAAATTATGTGTTATTATATATTATTATACTATATTATTATAGATAAGTAATATATTACTATATTACTTATAGATTATATAGTAATATAATATATAGTTCTTAATTGTCATTAATATTCAATAATAAATAAATATATTTAATTTAAATATTATATTATATTATATTATATTATATTATATTATATTATATTATATTATATTATATTATATTATATTATATTATATTATATTATATTATATTATATTATATTATATTATATTATATTTCTTTGCCCTGAGCAGCTGTGGCTGTCCCATCCCTGGAAGTGTTCAAGGCCAGGGTGGATGGAGCTTGGAATGACCTGGGATAGTGGATGGTGTCCCTGCCCATGGCAGAGGGCTGGAATGATCACAGATCCCTGGATGATCTTTTAAGTTCTGTCCAACCCAAACCATTCTGTGATACTATGATTCCATAATATCATATATGACATTATACATTGAGAATATGTATTTTGGTGTTCAAAATGATAGGTTTTATAGTAATGCATTTTTATTTTCTTATATATATATATATGTATTGATAAGATATATTATATTATGTGTTGTAATAATATTTTGTTTATATAATATTGACCAACTCACTAACACACGAGCACTTGAAAATCTTGACCTGTTTAAGGTGAATGAAACACAAACACACATCAACAAACTCATGTAGACAGATGGAAATGTTACAGTGCATGATGGTGTCTAAACATTTACACATATATGTCCACATGTACTTTAGAAGCAAAATATTCATGATATTTGCATACTTTCTCTCATCACTTTTGTTTGCCAGAAAGCCTCCTCTGGAAGGTAAGATTTTTAATTTGGGCCTGGGGTTGAGTTCAGTGACAAAGAATCAACAGAAGCTGTGAGGTTTTAGCAAACATAAAAATGTGTCATCTAATAGTCCATCAGACAGCTCTTGTCACACAGATAAACCTTTTATCTCTCTCTCCCAGATTCTAATCAAGGGTACAGTTTGCATGTTTCTTGTATCACTGCAGCAACCAATTCAGCTGGGATTCCCCTATACCCTGGGAAATAAACTAATTTTGACACAAATGAGCATTTCAGTCTTGTTTTATCTTTTCCCATTAACATGTTGGCTATTATTTGTTAGTCAAGGCAACAAGAGTGAATTTTCTCACCAAAGGGCTGTGTTGCACAGCAGACTGTATCTGTTTGTTTGGAGAGTTCTGTATGCAGAAAAAAACAGAAATAATTTATGGTAAATGTGGTTGTAAGATAAAGTTTTCATTGTGATTAAAAAAAAAAAAAATTAAATACACTGGAATCTTAGGTTTAAAGAGTAAAAGTCTAATATTTTATTATTTAACAATTCAGTTTATGATTTCCAAAATATTTTCTATTATCCAAATATAGTAATGCCAGTCTAAAAGAAATTTTTAACTTTCTCATTCTATCATATTCTTACAGTATTTTCATTCTGCAACAAATGATGTGTTTCAGTTGGACTGTGCAAAATCAGTCTGTCCTGGGCTTACACTCACAATTAATTACTCACACTGAAGATAGAAACCAAGTGACAAATGTATCATTGTCTCAAGGCTTAACCTTGAAAACACAGAAATAAAACAATGATGTCTTGTTTTTTATTGTAAGTCTTATGGTTCTTGATAATGGGTTCAATAGTCTTGGGGTTTGCAATTGTTTATTTCAGCTTTCATTCAGCTGATTCTAGTTTCTAGCTTAGATGTTGGCAAATAGTTTAAAAATGGAAGGTCTTGGACTATACCTGTACTCATAAACTGAGTAAGGCTTGGGTTTGTGGCTTGAGCTGCCTCCTGGGTGATTTTCACCCAGACAAATACCTCTGCTTTGGGTCATTTCACTTGCTAATAATTCCCCATTTATCATTTTCAGCATTTCTTGTTTTCTCTGGATCATCTGGATGTTTGGGCATACACTATTAAGCGAAGGAAGCAGAAACAGGTGGAAAAGGATGAGTGGCTGGATGTCCCCTGCTGAGTGATGTCCCCAAAATACTCACCTGGTTGTCCTCACCTCTGCTTGTACACAAGGGAGAAACAAACTTTCTGGCAAGTTTGTGATAAGGTGTGTGATATTTTTGATGTATTTTCACTTTTGCTTCCAGATGAGAAGACATCCAATGACATCTCCCTCATCCAACAGAAGGTGCTTAGGCAACCCAAGCTGGATATGTCACGGAGCTCTTTACCTTTCCTTACCACAAAACAGGTTTTCTCTTCTGTCCTCTCCAACTGATTGAAGAGTTTTTTAAGAATTTTCTTTTCCTTAAGCATTGTTCTTATTAAATAATAGTTTACCACCTTAGGCCATAAAATAAATTCTCTTCTCATCAGGCCTCCTGCCCCAAGCAACTAAATAAATAACATCTGTTTGATGTAGCAAATGTGAAAGATGCATGTTTACTTCTTCACTTTGAGAAAAATATATAATAGTAGCTACAATTTTCTTCCCCAAGGTTCATGTTGTTTTAAAATAAACAGATGCTTGGGGGAGGGGGAAGAAATTTATACATTATAAGTGTTTAAAATACTCCCAGTCACCCTGATTAAAAAGCATAACAAAGGGTGATAAGGAAATAGAAGATATCAAAGGTCACTGGCTTTGGTTTTGTTTTATATTTTCTACTGTAAAATATCTGGCATTGCCAAAAAAGTAAAAGCTGCTTTGAAAGCAGAGCATCTGTTTTCAGAGCTTTTGAGACTGAAGGCATGAAATGTAAGAAATATATAAGAAAAGACCCCAGCAAAGAGTCCTGACCCCCCTTCTCAGAACATGAAAAGCTATAAAAAAATCAAATCAAAATAAATATGGGAAACCATTTTATGAACCAAAGTTCCTTTTTGAAACCAATATTTTATGTGGAATATAAGTTGTCCTCAGTTTCCAAACTTGAGCTCCCTCACAACACTTCACAAAGCCCTTCTTGAGGAAATCCCAGCTCAGCACCTCCTTCTAGAGCTGCAGGAAATTTAAGTCAGCTGTTGTGTAATGATGTTTTTGTGCCACTGACCTGTCTATCATGTAGTGGGGGGTTACCTGGAGTGCTTAAGATTGCTCACCTTATTTTCCCTCTCCTTCTGTCCAACTCTGAGGATGCAGAAATAAGGAGTGAGGACTGAGCATCCCAGCACAGATGGGATTTTTTTATTGTTTCCAGTCTCATCCAACAAAACAAATCCATTAGAAGTTCATACCTGGGACCTGGGTGGTGCAGCTGGTGTGATGGACACAGCCCCATGGAGGATCATAGATAGTGGTCATCTGTTGAAAGGAAAATCAGCCAAGCTGTGCTGCCCATTTAATTAATTTGGGCACTTCTCATGAGTGTTGGGATTACTTGGAGGGATCTTTGAGGACCAGGTGAAAAATCCCACTGGAGTCCACAGGTTGCCACCAACCTTGAAACAAGAGCTGTGGCACTTTCACACTCCTGTGACCAGTTATTGGCATTTTTGTCACACGTTCAGTCTTTTAGAAAGTTGCTGTTTTAATACACACAGTCTTGAATTGCTGCATTTCTCACATTGGAATTAATTTTTTGCTTGATTTTCCTCCCTTGAGTAGATCCAACTTATATGTGGCTTTGCTAATATGAAACTTTG
Organism: Cyanistes caeruleus; assembly: GCF_971803275.1. NCBI lineage: Eukaryota > Metazoa > Chordata > Aves > Passeriformes > Paridae > Cyanistes > Cyanistes caeruleus. The sequence goes on along the minus strand of NC_141704.1, from coordinate 4,964,126 downwards.
CAGACATTAAATATGTGGACACTACCTTTAAATTCTGCAGAACAAACATACAGGTCAGGAGAACTGAAACATTTTTCAGTATGGTGCATAATTTGGATTTTTTTTCTTTTAGCCTTATTGTTCCCTTAAACCATTACACTCTTTAACTGTATAATAAATATTTTACCAGCTTTACATTTTGCATGGCACTTCAGTTCAGTGATATGGCCACTTTTAGTTTTAATATTTAATGTATAATTATCTAGTTATTACTATTAAAGTTTTGCTTCTCTGGAGGATTCAGCCTTGACTAAACAAAAGTGAAACATTATTCATTTATTAGCAAAGTGTGAGCAAATTGTGCTGCAGCTGTAAATATTTCCATTGTAAACCATGATTACTTAGAAAATTTTAACAAATTCTGTGAAAATCTCAGAAAGAACTTTAAAAACCTACTCTCTCCTGCTGCCTGCTTTCACCATTTATCAACAGCTGTGGATTCTGAATGTCCTGTGCTGACAAGAGGACAGGAACATGCATGTGGAGAATTTATACTTTAGAGCACAAGGCCAGAACAATTAAAGGAGAAATAGAAATTGCTGGAGAGGAGGTGAGTGAGGATGTTGGGACAGAAAACCCTTAAGGTTAGACCTATCCTGCTTCCTTATACAGACAGAAGAAACATAAATCTGGCACCTGTCTCCCAGAGGAGCTTGGAGGAAGCACGGTACAGACTGCAGGTCAGCCAGGAGCAGAGGTGATACCTCTGCTAAATGGAGAAGTTTTGATATTAAATTACAGAGGTCCTGGAAAAGCTTCTGATTCACCCTTACAGAAACCAGGGAGACCTGAGGTTAAGATTCTTAATTTATGTAAATTGCACCCATAGTTTTATGGTGATTTGTGCCCTTCAAACTCTGACACAATCAGATGGTAGCCAGTAAAAGATTATATGTCGTATTAAAAGGTTCCTTCTCGGGATTTCCCTCCTTTACCTTAATTGATAGGAAATTGATATTACCTATTCATATAAAAACATAACCAATATTCATAAAATAAACCAAAATTGGGATATTTTTACTTTAAAAATACTTACCTTTGCAAATTGGAAAGGAACACGTACATGTGCAATACCACATATTTAAAATTTGTGATTTCCACATGCATGATTAATTGTTTTCAAGTGGAAATCTACCTCTAGTAAGTAGTTTAGGGTTAGAAAACCAGGCTTCAAAGGAATTTGGTATGCCTTCTTCACCTTTGAGATTCAAACACTGGAGCCAGGATTGAAAACCAAGGTATTTCAGGTGTCTGCATTTAAAAGACTTTGTTTATGTTAAGGCTTAGGTCACCTTAGCAGGTATGTTTTAATGAAAACATTACCTCTCTGTGACCTTTGGGATTTGAAGGTTAAAATGCAGTCACTGGAAAAAGGAATCCTCATTGTCATGGATGAAATCTTTGGCATTAAAGACATCATTTCTCATCCTTGTGAGTGACTTAGTGCAACAATAAAGTTTGCTCTCTTCAGAGAAGAGGTATCATAGAGGTTCCTGATTTATCTTCTTCCCCAGAAAACACAAATCTGAAACATTAACAAAAGTAAGGAATGGCTTAAGAAGATTTGAAGACAGACTCTTAAAATGGTCATGCTAATTTTTTCTCTAGATAACTGAGCCTCTTTGAGCACTGCTCAAATATGAATAGAATCTATGATGATACTTGTGTTCTAAAGGGCTTTACCTAGTTATTGGTGATAGTTTTTCTTCCTTGTTGCTCAAGAAATAATATCTATTCATTAAAACAAAATCAGGCATAGCAATAGCACTTTCCATAAACATAGTAATTTATAAACTACGTCAGACATCTGGGACAGAGGTCCTTTATGTCAAATATTAAATCTATTTAGCAGTTTATTTGTAACATATTTGCAACTTCAAAAAGAAAGGAAGAAAGGAAACAGAGTGGGTTTTTTCCTACTTTTTTACATTAATGAAGCTAACAGCCCTTGTGCATTTGCAATAAGTCAATTGAAGTAAATGACTTTTTATGACCATTATTAACTTCAGTTGTCACTGGAATGTCATCAACAAGTTATTTATTGCATTTCCAACTGGATCTTTTAAGTACAATAACATCAGAATTGCTGAAATCCTAACCTTCATTTTTTCTCGCGGGGAACAGGAAGGGTGGAAAGGATCTGTCGGTTCCCTAAATTCAGGTCAAGGCAAAGTGGTAGGAAAAAAAAGATAATGTTTCAAAATCATCATTTTACACTAGTTTAAAAGCCTGAGTGATGAGCGAAATACATCATATTTCCACTTAAGTCTTGTACAGACTGAAGAGAAAGATGGGTTTGTGAGTATTTCTCGTGCTAGTTATCTACAGCAAAATCCAAAACAAAACAGGGCTCAGTGACACCTATCTTGTGGTGTGTGAGGGAGCCCTGATGTGGGAGGTGAGCAAACAGAGACTGCATTTCTCTCTGAACCCAGGCTCATGCTGTCCAGGCATTTCCCAACTTGGAGAGCAGCCAGCCCCAGGCTGGAAGTGACACAGGCCCATTAGTGCTGTTGAAAGGAAAAATGTAGACACCAGGAATACATGTCTGTGTCATCAAACTCACAGGTTCCCTGGGAAAAGCCTCAGGAGAGCTTGCTCCAAGGGCTGCTGCCTACAAACAGCATGGGTAAGGTCATACAAGCTTTGGATGCCTCCTTTCCAACACAATTCCAGTGTCTCCAGCCTGCTGTCATCACCATAGAATCACAGAATTATTAAGGTTTGAGAAAACCTCTAAGATCATTGAGTCCAATTTTTAACCCAGGACTTCCACATGCACGACTAAAACATGTTCCCAAACACCACATCTACACAAAAACACACCTAGTGTTTTTTAACTGCTTCCAGGGATGGTGATTCCACCTCTGCACTGGGCAGCTTGTTCCAATACCTACCCACACTTGGAGGATGAAATATTTCATAATATCTAATCCAAACCTCCCTTGGCACCTGAATTTCAGGCCATTTGTTCTCGTCCTGTCATTTGTCACCTGAGGAAGAAGACTGACCCCACCTGGCTGCACCCTCCTGTCAGGGAGTTCTGGAGAGTGGCAAGGTCACCCCTGGGCCTCCTTTCCTCCAGGCTGAACACCCCAGCTCCCTCAGCTGTTCCTCATCAGACTTGTGCTCCAGACCCTTCCTCAGCTCTGCTGCCCCTCTCTGGACACACTCCAGCCCCTTGATGTCCTGTTTGAGGGGCTGGTAACTGTGGGAATATCTAAATCACTTTCTACACTAAATAAGGGTTAATAGCAGAGCTCGGTGGAGTTCCTCACTGACACAAACTTGAAGCCATTGGTGGCAGGATGTGAAGTTTCTGCTACAAGATTTCTGGTGTGGGTATGGATTTCATTTGAAGCAGGAATACTTTCCAGTCTCTCTTTCTTCCCTGTTTCCAACAGGCATCATTATAACTTCACTGGAAGACAGGAATGGTTGGAAGCAATTCCTGCAGTGCTTATTTGAAGGAAAGACTGGGTTAGGAAGAGGAATGGAGTCAGGCAATGGAACCTGGTCCTAATGGATACAGCAGGTGAAGGGACAAGGCCAGGCCTGAAAAGCAAAGAATCCCCCAATTCAGGACATATAGCAGGCTGGGCTGCAAATAATGGTGCATTTACCAGAGTTTAGTCCCATTCCCAAATCCCCACACATGGAAATGTCATTTGTAAACCTGCAATCCCTCGACACAGCTCCTGTTCTCTGCCCTCTGAGATCAGCTTTTGGGTAAGAATGTGTGCTTCAGTTTCTTGATCTGGAAAAAGAACTAATTTTCTAAATTTTGAGTCTTTATTTGAGTCTTGAATGAGTGCCTGCTGCTGTTCCAGCACTGACACCAAGAATACACAAGGTTCACAGGAACAGCAAGAGTCAGAGACTACATCTAGAAAGTAAAATGAGGTGAAAAGGTAAGAGAAGAGACCAGACAAGGTTAAGATGTGTCTGTAACAAGTTTAGCCTTAAAGCAGCTTCCTCAGGCATTGCTGGCAGCAGGGAGTTGAGCAGAGTTACAGCCATGCTCCTTTGTCAGGCTTGGCAATTTGGGCTTTCCTCTGCACTCTCCTGTGTGCACTACCCAAACAAGTCAGTGGGAATTAGCTCAGAGGTACCCACAGTGGAGCAGTCACACCTTGTCCTGGGCTAAGTCAGAAGAATGGAAAATATCTACAGCTTCTTCCTGGAATAAGAAAAATAGCTTTTCCCAGTAGACTGAGGTCAGGACACCACTGGAAGCTTGAAGAGGCAGGAAGTTTTAGCTTCAAAACTTCTTTATACAAGGGAAAAGAGTTCTTTGTGTTTGGCAGAAGAACAACAAAAGACTTTGCTTTAATAACATTCTAATAATATGTAATATTATATACATTTGGCTAGTAAAATGCACCACAAATTGCTTTTGTTGAGCACTTGAGACAAACATTATAAGAAAGGAAGTCCAGTACTTGGCCAAATATGCAATTAACTGCCACCCTGAAGCAGGATTTGAGATCAGTGTATTATCTTTTCAGGATTAAAGAGGTGGCAATTAAAAATAGGAAGGCATAATTAAAAAGAAAAAGACCAAAATATTTAAGAGTACTTGTGGTGAAACTCCTCACACATGACACAAATTAGTGTTCTGCCAGATAGAAAGAAGCAAGGAGGTGAAAAGAGCAGAGAATCTGATCTTGTCTTAAATCCAGCTGGATCCTACAGGCAAAATTGCCTGACCATGTGATGTCGTAGGGTGGTGTCTCAGGCAGAACTGCCTTCTTCATTTCCATGACTGTGAATTCATACAAACACCCATTCTCTTGGTTGCCTTTCAAGTCAATTGTAGTAGTCCTCGGGGCTTCAGTGGCATTTGACTTCAGTTTCCATCTGAGTTCACCAGCAATTTTGCCATGAATCCTGGTGTAAACAAGATCAGGATCTAAATCACTGGGGTAGGTTTTTAGCCAAAATAAATTACCTTCATTACCAGATAGGGCTGTAGCAATTCCTCTTTCAAGCTGCAAGAGTTTGCACCATGGAGTTATGACAACGCTGCCCTAGGGGCAGGATAAATTGCCCCATATAACGATGGCACTTTTTTTTATCTGTAAAAGATCTGCCCCTTTTTTTTTTTACAAACACAGGTGGTGCTCGAAATCATATGCATCCAACATTTATTTCCATTCGATTTGAGCCAGCAGGGCTTTTGCCACTCACAACATCAAGGATAACATTCAGCTCTTAATCAAATAATAGGAGAAACCACATGTTTCAAAAGAGAAAAAAAAAAAATTAAGACTATAACATCTGCTTTACAAAATAATCTGGCCTTTGTTTACTGATGATGTGGTTACATACAGGAAGAGGGCAAGATTTAAAGTTAATATAAACATTAAATTCTTTTCTCTGGCATGACCCTTTTATTGCCTTTAATAAAAAGTCAATTAAATTATAATATTTTTTTTTTTTAATTCTGATAAAAAAAAACATAAAAACCCAAACAGTCCTCTGCCAAAGAAGACTTATGCATGCATGAGCTGGAGGTTAATGTCAGACAAATTTCACTGAAGAGGAGATTTACAAAAGTGATGTAACTCTGACAAGCTAGGCTTTGTATTTTGGCAATGGAAAGTTTAAGAAAATACCCATGTACACAGGCACACAGACACACAAACACACTCTATATTGTATATTGGGTTTAAAGGTTTATTGCCCCAGAAAACTTATTGAAAGAGATTATGTGTCTCATCTTGTCTCCTTTTAAAAATAGAACACTTCTATGTGTTTTTTATTAGCTTGTTTTAGGATTACCTTAATCCTGCCCAAAATTTTTCACCACTTCCCTCTAGTACAATTTGCAATGTTAATCTGTTTGTGAAGGGTAATGTTAGAATAACTGTAAATATCTTCCCAACAGAACCCAAACAATAAAAACAAAAGCTTAGGGAAGCTTTGGTGTGACAAAACCCAAACTCATTTAAGCAAACCCTGTGAAGGATAACGATCCAAATCATGTCACTGAACCATGGAAAGTTGTAAAGTATGGGATAAACCCAAAGAAACTTCTGTTTGCTGGGAAAATCCTGCCCTTATTTAATTTTCATGTGGTCTCATGGGTAAAAGTGAGGATGATTTGGATCCTTCTGTGGTTTTCTACACAGACACTTATCTAAAAGATGAATATAACCTGGTTTGTTTTGGGGTTTTTTTGAGAAGATTTTGCAGTTTTTTAAAAAAATTATTGTAATATGATCTTTATTTCATAAGGCTGCTGAAATTTGCTGTTTGAGGTGCTGTAGAGCTGGCAATGAATACCAAGTTGTCCAAGTCCCTTCCTCTCCTTGTCAGAGACAGATTGGGGTGTGTTGTACCTCCCTACTTAATCCATGTACTCAGATTTCCTTTACATGGAAACTGGGGATGAAGGGTTCTGTGTTTAATTTGGACTCATGTCTGCTTGACACCACATCACAGTTAAGCATCCTTGGGCCTACCAGATTAGAAAAATCATATAGAGCCATATTTCCACTTAAAACAGAGTAAAAATCAATCATATTTATTTAATTAATTAATAAAATAATAACTTCACCTATTTGTAACTGAAAACCTGGTAATGAGAAGTGAGTTAACTCTAAACTGTCCAGTCCAAGAGCAAGGGAATTCCATTTACCTGGCTGTAAACTGAATTCAAGAAAATTTGATTTGCCAGTGAGCTCAGTAGACATTCAGTCACAAACTCTTGACAGAAAAGCTTGGAACAGATAAAACCATGGGCATACTTGTGTGTGTGACCAATTTTGTGTGATGGGCTACTCTGCTGTGCCTACTGCTACTTAGAATGGGGAAAATCTATCTTTATTTATTAATTCTTCTGTATGATTTTAACTTCATTCAGTATGAGTATTTAACTTCTAATTTAGACTTTCATCATCAGGATCATCTCTGGATCTCAGTTTCTCCAGCTGCAAAGCAGAGAACACAAATACACACACAATGGTTTCAAGGACACCAGGGATGCTTACAAAGTGATCCAGGTGTCTCAGAGTGAAAAGCAACCTCCAAGAAAAGAGATAAACCCCAAACCTCCCCCATCTGAGGGCAAACTTAAGGATGTTCATCTTGATAAAACTCCAAAAGCTGGTCTTCATTTCTGGGGACACAGTCACAGCTAGGATGGAATTTTACGTAGGAGCTAAATGTGGGAGTTTAGATATATGAAAAACTACCTCCATTCCCTTTGCAGGTTAGATTCAGGGAGGGGTATGGCCTGAAGCACTGAGACTCCTCACATCAAGGGCAGTGGAAAGCTGTCTCTGAGTAGACAATGCCTGGCAGAGGGCTGAGACTTCAGCCAAAGGTCTTTTAAAGGGAAAAGGATATTCCTGTTAAATATTTTAGATCTTTGAGACAACAGATCTACGTTAGAAAAATACACATCTCTCTCTCTCTGTCCCTTTTTCACATACCTCTTCTTCACCTATGCTTTATAAATCAGTTGTTACTGTTCTACTAGAGACCTGAGTATTCACAAATACTCAGTGTGCAGGAAAATGGGTCTGGCCTTCTGGGTGCTGCCATACAGCCAACACAAAATTCTCCATCAGAATTCTCTCAACAGTGGAATAAAACCTTTCCAAAATGAAAGAACTAAAAATACACTTGGTCAGGGAAGAGGATGAGAGATGAAGGGGGGAGGAGAAAAAGGTGGGCTCATTAATCTGCTCTAATAATAAATCCTTATCACTTATGCATTTCGGTTACTCCTTCAGCCTCCACGTTCTATATTTAAATACATCTGCTTCACACGTGCTTTGCCAATTAGCTGGTGATATTAACTGTTCAGCACTATCTATTAACACATGGCACTGCTGAACGACAGGACAGACAAGCTTGACCAGGAGAGATAGTCATTCATGAGGCACACATTACTCTCTAGAACTCCGAAGTAGAGAGATAGGAAAGCAGCACAGCAATTGACCTCGGTTGTACATCAAGGCTAAATAGACACAGAGTAAATTACAGACAAGTGAGACAAGCTGCTAACTGTTCCTTTAGCAGCCCATAATGTCAGTAATTCTATTACAGTGATTGCTGGTTATGCAATGCAGCTGAGATGTAAATTTTTCTTTTTTTTTTTTTTCCCTGTCTCTGTCTCTCTGTCTGTCTGCATTGTAAAATTTTTAGCCCAGTGATGGAATAGATACGTTTATCTATTGCAGAAGGGGAGAATTTTAGATTAGATATTGAGAAAAATTTCTGTTCAGAAAGGGTTGTCAAGTATTGGAATAGGCTGCCTGGGAAGTGGTAGATTCACCAAAACACAGTTAAAATTAACAAAAATTAAAATTTGTGTAGATGTGGTGCTTAGGGTCCTGGTTTAGGGGTGGACTTGGCAGTGCTGGGATAACAGGTAGGATCAATGATCTTAAAGGTCTTTCCCAACCTAAATTATTGTGTGGTTCTCTATATGGGCAGGAAAGGGTCACTGTGATCAGCTTCCAAGAGACACTCACAAACCACACAGGCACAAACAGATTCCTGCTTTAACTAGAGAGCAACATCAGAACAGTTTGTCTGGTCAACCATGCTATAGGATATATCTCAATAGTAAAACAGTTTTAATCTCTTGCAAGGTGATAAAGGTTTTTCAATATGAGATGCATAATACCAAATTAGTGATAAAAATGGAGCTACTTTTAGATATTAAGCACTAGATGTGCATTATTTATAAGGAGATCTTGGACACCTAAATCATCTAAATCACCTGAATGAAGGTGTCTTAACCTGTAAGTAGCAGCATACCCTTTTCATTGCCTAACATCAGTCCCCAGCTAAAATGGCTCAGGATCTTCTGCCTGTCTTTTTGTTGCTTCTCCAGAAAACTGTGGTTCTCCTTTGGATTTTGTATGAAGTCATGTGTAGATGTTTCAGATGCCCTATGACATATCAGCAACTAAACTGAATGCCCAGAATGGCAGAGGGAGAAAACTACCCATTGTGTTTCCAGAAGTTAAAACTAAGTGGAGCTGTGGAGAAACAAGTTGTGTCAATTCACAGAAGAAGAGAAAAGAAGTTAGATTTCTTGCCACCCCACCACTTATTCCTTGTATGACAACAATTAGGTGGATTCATCATCCACCTCAGTTTACTCATCTACCAACTCTGACTTTATCTGGAGGACAGTGGTAATGTGACGGATGTGAAATTCACGTTTTGTGATGCTCTGGTTGAGGAGTTCTTGCTGCTTGGCAGGTCACAAAGGGCAGGATTCATCTCTCTTATTTTATAGCTGTCCATAAGTAGCCCTGTCAGCCATTTAGGTCACTGAGTAAGTGCCTGAGGCAAAAGGACAGAAAGCCTCTGGAAGTGCCTCTATCTCAAGGATCTCTGGAAGAAGCCTGAGTTAGCATAGATGAGATTGAATGACTATTTAGACAATTAAAATAAATAATGATATGCCCTTTCCCCTTTCTTCATCTTTCATTTGTTTGCTTGTCTCATGATATATCAGGAAGTAAAGACACATCAGACAAAGATTTATCAGGAGGCCAAGTGAGAGCTGAAGGGTGTTCCCAACACAGCCAGTCCACAGCATGGCCATGATCTGTTCAGTCTGGCCTTTTTGCCCATTTCCAAGGCCATAGCTGACAACAACTGCAAAAATGCTGATTTACAGCTAAACTTATTGCTATAGGAAGTATATTTACCCAAAAAGGTGTAATTCTGGGGCTGTTTTAGCTTTCTTTCAGAAAGAAAAATTCCACTGAGATACCCACAGAAGACTTTCTTTCACACTGATCCGTGCTAATTTTCTGCTAACTCTCTTCAAATCATAAAACATTTTACTCAACAGAGCTTCAAGTCAAACACAAACCCATGCTCTCATTAAGTTATTTTTTTGGCCCTAAAAAGGTCAAAGCCCAAAAGAAGGAAAAAGCAATGACAAAAATATTATTCAAATTAATAAATGGAAAGAAAATTGGGTTCAATTCCATGGTGAATTTAAAAGCAGGGACAAATTTCTATTATTTTATGAATTTTCACACTGTAATTACTGACAGACCGTGAAGCTACATGAAGTTGCTTGGAGGATTTGGCAAATAAGAACCAGGCTCATTCTCACTGTTTGACTGACTGGTATGTGGAGAAGCAATGAAGAAATAAAATTATCCATCTTCCAAGAACAGTCGATTCCCTGGGATAGCATCAAAGATTATGTTTACAAACAGATGGATCTTGGTTGCCCAAGCACAGGTGCCTGGACTCTTAGAGCAGCCTGGGGAAGTCCAGAGAGCTCCATGACATGATGAAGGATTGGGGGTAGACCTGTCCTACCCTGCAGTGGCAGCAGCTGGTGATAGTGCAATACCTCACATATATATGTCCAAAATATCTGTGCTTAGGTAAATGAATCCTGCTTAGTATGTCAAAACCAAAACCCAGCAATTATTTGGAATTAAAACCTATTCTACATACACAGCTGAGCGTGAGCGTTGTGCAATGGGTGAAGACAAATGGTTGTATTTAGTCACACAGCATTAGTGAGGGGTGTTTATACTACCTGTGTTTACACAGCTACACTACAAGGACCAACACTGCAAACTGTACAGACAAGAGAAAGACAAGGGGGTGATTCAAACAAGGGGTCTGTTGCATGTTTAAATAACGCTCTGAGGAATCCTTCCACTCCTCTTTGCCTACAGAGGGGCACAAGAACATTCTTTACATCCAACAGGCTGTGGGCTAGGTGGCTGTGGTCAGGCTGGCCCTTCTCTGGTCTGGAACATCAAATCCTTCATGGATGCTTGCAGAACTACACAAAAAAAAAAAAAAAAAAAAGAAGCTCCTACATGTTTTGAAATTCTAATCCTAAATTTGACACTTCCCCTTCTGTGCTCTGGGAAACTCACATAAGCACAAAGAGAGTGCACAGCCACCTTCCCTGTCAAGTTCTGGGAAGGATTATGGCTACAGTAACTTAACAGCCCTTTGAAGGATAACAGAAAAAAAAAAAAAAAGTCATAGAAGTGACTAAACCACATTGTTAAAAGTGTTCATGAAACATGTAAGAAGAGTCACATGAAGACACTTTATAGAGATTATTTGAGCTGTGCAGCCCTGAGTGAAGCAAGTCCCCACACATGATCTCTGCTCGTATGTGTACACAGAAAGAGCTGCAGGAAGCTAAAATGTACAGAAACCTCAGCTCACAATGTCCTGCAGGGACTAAACCACATGGTGTGAGGGGAAACTCAAGGCACATCTGCCCAGCTGAGGGTGGCAGACACCTGAATTACATCTCTGAGTGCAGACAAGGACAGCTCTGGAACACTGGAAAGTCTCCCTACCCATGGCAGGCTTGCAATTAGGTGATCTCTAAAGTCCATTCTGTGATTTTATTTTTCTGTGGTTGCTACTCCAAAACTATAGGAACCTTCTGCATCTAAATTTTTCTTGCATGTAATTGCAATTAAAAAAAAAAAAAAGAAAGGAAAAAAAAAAAAAGGAAGGAAAAGAAAGGTCATCATCTGGGAACAGGATGAGAAGTGGTTTTACCTGATTCCCAGACATTCTGGATAATAGGGGCATACCCAGAGAGAAGTATGGCTATGTCTGTTTAGGGAAAACACTCACAGACTGACCCAGATGAGGTTTGTGATAGAGATCAGTACAGAAAAATTACTTCTGTTTGATGCCTTCAGAGATGGCAAAATTGACATCCAAACCATAGTTTCCTAATAGAGAGAAAAGTGTCACCACCTTTAAACAGGCACATGATCAAGTTTTGATATGGGTCTCTTTTTTATTTTAAAAAAGAGCTATCTGGACTTTATTTTCAGGCAGTTGGATTTCCTGTGCACTCTAGGAAAGGACTAAATACCAAGCCTAGTCCAAAGCCCATGGAAATGGATGGATCAAATATTAAATACTAAACACATATAAAATATTGGACACACAGTAGTCTCTTGCTGGCCCCTCCACTTTTCTCAGCACCTCCAGGTTGTGCTTAGGGATGAAGGAAGGAGATGATTGACTGGATCTGTCATGCAGCACCTGGGTCTGAAGACCTGTGGGAATGCTGCTGTGCTGTGCTGGAGATGAGGGTGAGTAATCCAATAAAACTATAAAAACTAGACCAGCTGGGACATGTCATTACCTGCCATGTGTTATGCGACCTGATAAACTGAGTGACCCTGCACCTCCAGCTGAAGCATGGAGTGTCATGGTCTGGAGGAGAAGAAAGGAAAAGGTCTCCAATAAGCTCTGGATCAATCCTATATGGATGTGAGAAGTGCCCATTGTTCATTGGGGGAAACCTTGAAGACAAATTTGGGCATTGTGAAGGATGGAGTCCAAGACAGTTTGTAATCATCCATTTCTGCTCTGTTTTGAAATTATTCCTGATTTAAAATCTATTAGGCCTTAACTACCTCTTTAATGTATTTTATTTAAAAAACTTTTACACTTATAAATGTTCCTTTGAACGCTGTTCTTCATAAAAAAGTAATTCATTATTACTGGGGATAACGCCAGTGTCTAATCCCTTTATGATCCTTCCTACAGGGACTGTGGGAATGATAATTAAGTCACTTTGCAGCAAGCACACCTGTGAAGCAGGTAAACATTTATTAGCTCATTTAAAAAAAATAATTAAAAAATGTTTGTTGTGTTCTGTACGGCTTTTCTTTTCCTTGAAGGCACAGAGAGATGAAGCAAGCACGACCTATATTATGAAATTAGAATGCAATTATTGCTTTAAGTAAAACAAAGCCCAGCCTCACACAAAAGGTGTGGAAACTCAAATTGCTAAATGATCCGATCGTAGTCACACTTGGTAATCAGCTCCAGTGTTTTCTTGGCAGGGTCCTGCTATGAATTATGATGGGAAAATGAAAAGACATGTCTTGTCCCATGCCGTTGCCATGTAAATGTATGGATCATGTGGAGATATAAACACTGGAAAGGTCTTGAGTTACACTGCCTGTGAGTAATTGTCATCTCTGTAAGCAGGCGGTTTGGAGTTGTAAGAAAAAGGAAAATTACGCCTTTTGTTCAAGATTTGACAATGTGGAAGAGCCCTGCCAGACCTGTCTTGTTTAATCATGTTAGCTCAGCAGCAAAACGAACAATTCCTTCTAAAGGGGACTTGGAGTTCCTGGAGGAGGAGGAGGAGGAGGAGGAGGAGGAGGAGGAGGAGGTGGAGGCTGTAACTCAGTGCACGCCCTCCTAAGCCATTCACACTGTTCTGCTGTGGATAGGAAGAGCCTTGCAGGGAGTCCAGGCTGCATCATTTTGAGGAGAAAGCAGCCTTCAAGTCATCTTGTTCCTGACACATCCTCATGTGCCTTGTCATAAAACAGAATATTAACCCTATTGTCTTCTGTGCCGGGGGTTGTACATGGAAGATCATCCATGAGGAAATATTGTGATCCCCACGGAACACCTAGGGATGTGAGACACAGAGATTACTGCCTTCATGATCATTCAATGGGCTCATGGCAGAGGCCCCAGGTAACCAAAGAAGGCTGCAGAGGATGGCTCAGCAGGTATTTACCCTGACCCCTGGCAGGCTGTGGGCATTTCTGCTCCTGCCACCTCCAGCCTTGTGCATATCCCTCCCCCAGGTGTGCCAGCAAACACCTGCATGGCAGCACAGCCAGGTGAAGGGGTTGGTCTAACGTGTGCAATGGGAATGAGAATGGGGAACAAAGAGATCCAATCTGGATCTGACAAGCAAAGAGCAATTAAAATTTAATATCTATAGATGTTTTTCTACACATATAAATTTAAAGAGGCCCTGCTTCTCTAATGTAACCTTAGACAATTCTGTTCAGTCACCTCCATCTGCATAGTCTGGTTTTCAGACCAACCCAGATACTGGTGAAGATTATGGTTTCCAGGAATAATTGTTTCTGAGGGAGAAGGAACACTGCCTGCAGTTTACTCAAATTTTTCTCTCTGATCTCATGACTTCATTACAGCCCTTGGCAAAAGGAATAATTGGAGAAGGTGAAGGACAGGACTCAGGCGTTTTTGGTACTATTCCTATGTCTGCTTGCCATAGAAACAGGGAAAGAAAAATGAAAACTGTTGATTTTGTTACCTTTTGCATCACCCAGATCTGGAGATTAAGAGACATCCCCTCAGAGTAGAAAGTTGCTAAAGGTTTTTTGAGTAACCAAAGAGGGATATCTGACTTACCACCTAGACCAGGCCATATTCTAGAGTCCACTTTGAAGGTAAACATGTTCATTACCAGTCTTTAATTTCAAGTGCCCAACAATAGGGAAATTTTCTTTTTATAAAAAGCATCAGTTTGTTATTTCAATTGTTTGCTGGATTCGTGATTAAACCCTCCTTCTTTTCCATCTGAATTTTTCTGTCTCCTGTTTTTGTTTATTGGATGTTCTTAGATTTCTGGACAAGGAAAATGTCTTTGTCATGTAGGTTTATATAAGCTGAAATCTCTGCTCAGCCTTCTCTTCGATAAAAATACAAATTGAGTTCATGGCGTCTTTCGTGCCAGCGCAAGTCCACAATTCAATATTTCATCATTCTGGTGACTGACCAAGATGTGAGCATGACCAAGATGTGAACAAAGGGCTCATACCTGAAGGGAAAAATCATACCAGTAAAGGATACACACCCACAGATTAAAAACCTCGCAGCCCATGATGCACCCTGGACACTCTAACAGCCAGCCAAGAGTTATGGCTCCTTGCTCCCCAGCTGTGACCCCCTTTAGCACTCCCCATTACACTGAGTGCTCCATATTCTGCTGCAGAAGTTGTTCACTGTCTTCTCATCAGAGCAACTTTCAGCCTTAAGTTTGATGCAGATTAAACATGGGTCAATTTATATGTTTTCACAGTGGTTAACTGCTCTGTAGCACATTCCAAGTGATACCTGAGGGTCAGGACAAGGTGTTGGTAGCCTTGGACACCTGTGGCTGTACCATCTGTGGGTAACAACCTCAGAACTGAAAAACAAATCCAAAAGACATCTGGGAGAGTGATAATTTCAGTGCTCCCAAATACATACTTTTTGTATACATGTTATGTGCTGGTGTTGTTGGTTCTTTTTGTTTTTTTCCTCTATGGCTTCTTTAATGTCATGTCTGCATTTGTTTTATTCTCCAGGATTGAGATAGACCAGTTCAAGCAGAAATTTTCCAAACCTTTGAGTCCTGGCCCAAGCCTGTGTTGTGTTTTGCTTCCTCGAATCTGGAAGTCAAAAAACCTTTTGAAAATCTGAATTTCAACAGATCTTCTCTGAAACTAACAAGGAGTGAGGGAGCACTCTACCACTAATACCAATAATACCAATAATACCAATAACAATACCTCTTGTATTACTTGAACAATCCTGTCAGGTTTGCCTATGGACCTTCCCGTGCCATCAGTCTGGTTGCATCCACTCAGAATTAAACTGGATGCACAAAAACATCCATTAAATGAAGGCTGCTTGTACTGGTGGGAAAGATCCACCCAAAATTAATGAGCTGCAGAGCCTCAAGTGAGTTCTAAACTACACGTGCAGCAAAATCCAACACACCCACAGTGCTCCCACTGGGTGTTCTCTGTTCATGCTCTATCCACCAGATATGGCTGACAGAGTCCTTCTTCTCCACTGTTACTTCATTCAGCAAATTGAAAACATAGGGCACCTCCACTGAGTCCCTGACCCATGAAACCACAGGGGAGTAAAGGAGAACATGTCAGAATAAAAGCCGTGGTATGTGTCAAATGAAGGCTCCAGTCTGCTGGCAGCTGAACACTTGTCAAGTGAGATAATCCATATCCCAAAACATTTTCTTCCTATTACTAGTTTTTACAGAGGAAGTAGGAGGTTCTGAGGAATTAAAGCATGCCTGACAGTGGAATTCTGAGTCTTGGGCAACTATTTGCAAAAAGTACACAAGATCGTAGCTTGGTGCTTCACTAAGCCTTTTGACAAACACATGGGTCTCACATATTTTCTATCCAATAAAAATGGGTACAGCCAGTGTTTCTAACAAGCAAAGAAAGAACCAGAGAAACTCCTATTCTGTGCATTTTTTTACATCCAGATTTACCAAATTATGTTTTTGATGGATTTGGTCTGATCAGAAAGCTTATTCTTTTTAAAGGAAGCACTCTACTCACTACGGTCTTTACTTAGGTATCCATGCTTTCCTGAAGTCTACAAGTCATTGTACAGCAATATAATTTATCTGCCTTATGTAGAGCTCTGACATATTTCTCAACATGGTAGGCTGGAGCACTTCTTCTATGAAGACAGGCTGAGACAGCTGGAGCTGCTCATCTTGGAGGAGAAAGGGCTCCAGGAAAACCTCAGACCCTCTTCCAGTGCCTAAAGGGGGCTACAAGAGGGCTGGGGAGGGACTTTTGACAGGGACAGGGAGGGATAGGACACAAGGGAATGGCTTTAAGCTGAAGGGCAGGATTAGATTGGATATTAGGAAGAAATTCTTTATTGTGAGGGTGATGAGGCCTTGGCACAGGTTACCCAAAGAAGCTTAGGAAATATTTAACCATGGAAGTGTTCGAGATCAGGCTGGATGGGACTTGGAGCAGCCTGCTGTATAGAAGGCATCCCTGTCCACAGCAGGGGATGATGGAAATAGATAATCTTAAAGGTCTTTTCCAACCCAAACTATTCTGGTTCTACACCTTTCTGTTTTGATTTACAGACTTTTGTAACAATCTCCTTTCACAATTTATTTATTAGCATGCATGTGACTTTCCCTGAGTCCATCATTTACGGTTTAAAATGTGGGTTTTATAAAGCTGAAAGGTTCTTATTTGGTTTTATGGACAATTTACTTACTTATTTACCTAATACCTGTAATGCTGAGTGTCTAATCTTCTGTGGGACATTTTTTTACCTATTGCAGTTGTCATATATAGTATAGGTGGATCTGCTATGAAACCTGTTATTAATACTGTCCAGCACTTCCTGTTATAAGACTCCTTTTGTGCTGTTTGTAATTATCTGCAATTTTCAAATTTTAACTGAGTAGGCCAGGAGGACTTACTAAGGCATTATTAAGCTGTTACATGCTTGTGTTGGTGGAGACTGTTTATTTTAATCCAGTACACTCAAATGAGCAGGAGTCATTACTGTGGCTCAGCCTGAGCTGAACTGACATGTCAGGGAATTTGGTGGCTTTAGGAGAAGCTCATAGGGTCCCTGTTATCCTGCAATGTCCCCACTGGGACCAGAAAGTGCAGGGAGAGGGTACCTACGTTTTCTATCACCCTGGTTGTGCAGTGTGGATCCAAAGTGCTCCTATACTCAGCTTTCCTGGAGATAGCTACATGCCAAAACCTAAAAAACAGATGTCTCAGACTGTGGTCTGAGTCCTACCCTCTTAAAAGCAGATGAGAAGAATCACACCTAAACTCTCTAAAAGCTGAAAAATCAAAAGATTCTTAGGGAAAAAAAAAAGATACTATTTTGCCTAGGTACTTCCCGTAACCTTTAGCAAGGAGAACCATGGGAAAGCCCAGGAGGAAAAAAATCATTCTCTCATCAATGGACAATAAATAATGGTGGAGAGGACCACCCACTGACCAAAGAGGAATAAACACAATTTTGAGTAGATGTTCAGGGAGTGAGAGCCAGCCAATCTGCAATCTGAATGAGATTTTTGAGTAGGATACATGTGCAAGCCAGGGTGTGGAAACTGAGAGGAGTTTAATGTGAGTACATGTAGGTGAGCAAATCTCCACTGGTACCACTCCAGGGTAACCAGGACTGGTACACAGAGTGAGATGAGGATGACTAAGCTGTGGTCAAGAGCATGCTGATGTAGGTTATA
This sequence comes from Cyanistes caeruleus, assembly GCF_971803275.1. Classification (NCBI taxonomy): domain Eukaryota; kingdom Metazoa; phylum Chordata; class Aves; order Passeriformes; family Paridae; genus Cyanistes; species Cyanistes caeruleus. The sequence goes on along the minus strand of NC_141704.1, from coordinate 4,946,290 downwards.
CAAATCCAGAGCCAGATTTAAATTGTTCTTTAATTGTATTTTTAGGTGGAGTCATAAGTAATATCAGAACTTTTAAGTCCTGAAGCCTGAACTACCTCTACCTACAGTGCAATCAAGGGATTTAAAAGATTCACCAGTCATAGCAGAATTAACCTCATGTGAAAGGCTGAGAGAGGGTTTTTGTGGTAGGTACAGTATATTTAACTTGTCTCCTGCTGAGATACACTAATTTGTCTGAGAACAGTGTGAATGCAGCGCTGAAGTCTTCAGTCATGCAGTTTTGGTATTGCAGTTGCTTTGCTCAAGTGTCTATTTTTAGTTTACCCCAAGGAATAAATAATGCTCCCTCATGCAAATTATGCAAGTTTAGCTTGAAGGAGTAGCAAGGACAAAGGGAGATTGCTACTGATATATTATGAGGAAAATCAGTGAGATTATTTAAAGTCTCCTGAAAAGCTCCTTCAAACATCCTCCACTACAAAAGCTGAGGAAAAGCAGTTTAGATGTCGCTCTATTAAAATCATTCCTTCTTGTCCATTAGTGGTTTTAATAAACCAGATTTTGTTGTTTTGGACAAATCTGAACATAAGACTGAGTGAGAGATGATGGTCATTTCTTATTGTTGCATATACACTGGCAGTCAAGTGTGTCACAACAGAAAGAATAATTTGTGCACGAAGTAAACTCCACATGGGACTCAGCTACACTTTTCTTACAGCAACTGCAAAACCTTTGACCAAAGTATGGGGGTGCTTTCGCCTCAGGCAGAAAAGAAGCATGCAACAGAAGATCTCTTTCTCTGAAGACTTCTAAGCTAATGAGAAAAGTTCACAAAAAGTGAAAGAAAACATCCAGTGAGGAAAATGAGGTGCAGAAGAAACAAAGTTTAAACTGGACCTAGCTCCCAGCTGCCAATGCCCATGGTCTGGCTGCTCAGGAGCTGCAGTTTGCTGGAAGTGTTCATTACCGTGGCTGCTTTGGGTATTGTCTGCATGTTCCTAAGGAGTGAAAAACAATCCATTTCAATGTCCATATGTTTTGGCTTCAATACCTGCTTCTAAATCTGTATTAGGTTTCTTCTGCATTCTTTAGTTTCTGTTAATTCCTTTTTTGGTTTCCCAATTTTGTGATACTTTTGGCTAAGCATTGTTATCCACTGCTATTATTTCAGGGTTTTTTCTTCCTCCTATTTGTGTTTCAATTAACAAGATGACATTGGTATAGAAAAGCTTTTGCCGCTCTTCAATTTTTGCAAACATTTTTCATCACTAAAGAGTGGGCTTCAGGACATTGCAGTACATTTTTGAAATCCCTCTAAAAGTGTGGATGGAAAACCTTACAGGTAAGTTCATTTCATTTCCAAATAACATTAATAAAAAAACAAAACTTGGGGTGAGGTTTATGTGAGTGCTCAGTTTCATAGACCAGTTTCTATATCTCAGTCTAAGATCTACCTGATTAAACCAGTGTGAGGTTTAACCCCAGCTAGCAACTTATGACTAAAAAGTGAGAAAATTCATGCCTAAAAAGTGAGAAAACTCATGGGATGAAATAAGCACAGTTCAACAGGTAAAGCAAGAGCCATGTGTGCAAGCAAAGCAAAACAAGGAATTCATTCCCCACTCCCTATGGATGGGAAGGTGTTCAACAATCCCCCAGAAAACAAGGCCCCATCAAATGTAAGAGAAGTTTGGGATCACTCAAAATGTTCCACTCTTGCTTCTTTTTCCCCCAGATTTATATATCAACCATGACTTTATATGGTCTGGAATATCCCTTGGGTCAGTCAGCTGTCCCAGCTGTGACCCTTCCCAACTCCTTCTCACCGCCAGAATTCCTGCTGGTGGGTTGGGGTGAGGAGCAGAAAAAACTGACTCTGTGTAAGGTCTGCCCAGCAGTAATGAAAACATCCCTGTATTATCAACACCGTTTCCAGGACAAATCCAAATCACAGCCCAGTATCAGCTACCATGAAGAAAACTGACTCTATCCCAGCCAAAGCAGTACAGGGCTGCAAATACATTTTTCATGTTCAGGAAATTTGATTTGATTAACTTGAACCAGAGAGAATAAATCAAATTTGTTACCTCAAAACATGATTGAACTCCAAATAAGTCTGTACCCCAAAAGCAAATAATGCTTTAGGAGGGAAAAAAAGGAACATCTGAGTGGAATTTCTTTAAGTAGAACCTGCAGAAAATGAAAACAAAAGACAATAAGTCTCCAAAAGTACTTTCTTTTCCAACTCTTAGATATGTTTGATAGGAAAAAGAGTATTCAGTGTGTTTAATGCACAAAAGGGATGCTGATGTCTGACTAGTGTGTGAGGCTTTGTACTAGTGGACAAGTGCTGATTTCTGAACTGAGCTCAGCATGGGCCTCAACATGTACATGAGATCTTGATGTACTCTGTTAACACAGGCTATTTGTACAGGAGACATGCTTTTTAAAACTTGTGATTCACAAGTGGAAAAAAGGCATCAGTAGTAGTCATAAATCCATCATTCTGCTAGCCAGCATTGTCCCTAACTTCCTTGGCATTGTGACATAAGGATGAGAAACAGAAAAATACTGCAAGATGACATTTATGTTTTATTTTTGCTATTATCACTCACTCCCTTTGGCAGAGGGGTTGTGGCTACAGGGTCTGTGGAACCATGACGTGCTCTCAGAGCAAGCCTGTCCAGTTCCCCCAGTTGATGTCTAGCACAGTGGCCTCTCTGCCAGGCAGGTCACCAGTTACAGGGCATTGTCACCACTGCCATTAAACTCTCAGAGACTCCATCTGGTTGTTCAACTCATGATTCTAAACAGGATGCTCACAATCTATTATTGTAATTTGCCATCCTGCTGGAAGTGCACATGTGAGAAGGGGTGTGAGACCTCTGTGTGGAACAGAGTGGCAAAGGGTATGAAATAGGAAATAGACTGGGATCTCATTCCCTGTTCCTTCTAGCAAGCTCTCATCTACTCTAACAAAGACACACAGCTTTAAGTTCATTCATAACTGAGCATTAAAAAAAATCAGTCTTGGTTTTGACCATGCCTCAGACTCCCAAGTTCAAGCACATGCAAGTCACAGACAGGATCGTGCCAACCTATCTTACCCCTTCAACATTCGGCACCAACTGCGTGCAACAGCATGAAACTCCAACTGAGCTGCTCACCCCAGAGTCCCTTTGTAGGATGGGGAATAGGAGTTCCCTCCAGGAGGAATTAAACTCAATTCATTTTATTCTTAACCAGCTCCCTGAAGGCTGAATCACTTGCCTGCTGCTGTCACCTACTTCTCTCTAGTGACTAAAGAGAACAGCTGGGGTAAGCACCTCCACCTTCTTTTGGCAACTCCAGTCACAACCTACTGGTGTCTCTGTTCTCATTTCTCACAGGTACAAGGACTGCTCAATTCATAAAAAAATATATGTGATGAGATCCTGGGCTTGTTACTTTGTAAACAGACACCATATTTTAGATATCTAACTAAGGTCAGTGTAGATAATTAGTTATATTTTTGTAAAAAGCTGACAGAAATTAGACTCTAGCCTCAATTACAAAGAGTAATAGCAATTACTATTATTCTTATCATTATTATAAGTAATCTTAAGCTTAATTATTCATAGGGACATGTATGTTTTATGCTAGCCCTGAAGTCAAAGTGACGATAAGAAATGAAAGGCCATTTATCAACAATGCCCTTTCCAAACATGTAGGTTCTGCCAGCAATAAACATGGATTTTCCAGCTTTGGAGCTGCCATTACTAACTGCAGCTTCAATATTTATTACTACTGTTATTTCTATTATCCTGAATTACCATGCAGATAGAAAAGAGAGGAGGGATTAACTGTTTTTGAAAAGCTGTCTCTTATATCTAGGCAAGATATTGATGAGTAGTCCCAGACATGAAATTTTATGGAATTCAAAGGGAGGATGGAAGTCAATCTCTTCCCTGCTGCTGTTTGAACTTGAATTTTCTGCAAGTTTGGATATTGCTAAAGACACATTCAGAGCACTAACACTTTACTTGCAGCTGCTACTTAATTGATTAAAGACTATGTTTAATTAAAAACCCTCACAAGAACAAAGCGATGGAAGGATGGGTTAAAATTACATTTCAGCCCACCTGAAATAGTGAAGCTCAAAATACACATGCAGAATCACATCACTAATTGTGAATGCATTTTCAAGGGCACATCCAGAACCTTTCTGGAAGGATCCAAGAGAGCACAATGGCACATCTGTCTACATTGCCTATGGATCCATACCTACAGGCTGCACATGCGTTTGGGGATTTTGGCAGGGAGTGGGTTGAGAGGGCAGCTAAAAAAGCTCATGGAAAGACCCATTTTATTCAGATCAAAGAGATGGCATCACATTTGTATCTAACTGAGTGAAATGTCCAGTTAATGGCCACATGGCTGGGTGCCCTTTAAAATTTGTCTAAATTCACATCTTGAGAAACATACGAGTTCTTTGTGGAGCATTTCTTTTTTTTTTTTTTTCATCTTTGGAGGCTTTTTGGCATCGTCTTTTCACTGCAGCTGGCCATTTCCCTCAGCTCAGGACAGACGCTGCTGTCACTAGATCAATTACCAGCATTCATTTCGTCTCGGGCTCTGACCCAATGGACTCCTTGTTCTCCCTCTGTTGACAGCCTGAGAAGGCTCCAGCCAAAGTGGCCGCTAGCGACTGACCCCTCCTCAGACAACCTCATTAGGGTAATTGCAAGGCTGGAAGCAGCTGAGACTGGGGCCCAATTACACCTGTCCTTGTCCAATTCAACCAGGGCTTAAATTACCTGGATGGGTCAAGGATGGTAGTGTGTGCTCAGGTGAACAAAAGCTTTCCCTCTATTCTCGTGCCTTTCACAGACAGACATTCTCAATTATGCTTGTCATTGGGACATAATAAGGCTGATTTCTTTAAACGGCATCTTTCCTCAGCGGGGAAACTGATGCATGGTCTGACTGAGCACCAGCATCCAGCAGCCCAGGGACCCAGAGCAATGTGGAGGTAGGAGCAGCTTTTGGAGTTTTCCTCCTCAGGTGGTCATGGAACAGAGAGAATTCAGTGCCTCATGTGCTTTATGTGCTCCTACACAAGCCAGCTGTTAATGACAGTGGTGATAAATGCATGGAAAAAGGGTTTTTTATTGGTTTTCCATGACAATAGTCATTTTCTGAGCCCATTAGCTTAATTTTGTTTGAAGGAGATGGCCATTCAAAGTGTTGACATGAGCTGTAACACCGATTTCTGGACAAAAAGCAACGAGACCAAAACTTGGCCTTACTTACTTTAATTGTCTTAATGAGGGACTTGGTTTCCTAAAGTTAGGAGCAAACACAATCGTACCTGGGAAATGTAACATTCTCAACACTTTTGAAAAGAACTCCTGTGTTTAAATATTTAAATATGCATTTATTAATCTACATCTTAAGTTCTCACACTAGGAAACTTGGGAAATTACTGAACTGAGTATGGATGTATATCTGTATTATTATATTTACCCTACTAACAAAAAATTTAAATTTTCAGTATTTTATGTGACAACAAATGACAGGTTTGTGCACACAGCATAAACACACACATTTTTCTACTTTTTATGCAATGTTGAGAGATGATTTGTTTCATTCCCCCATATTTTACAGGCCAGGTTAAATGATTTCAAAAAATAAAATCAGGAAAATGTGAAGCAAAGTAAAATTATTAGAGAAGATAGCATATATACTGATCTGAAGAATTAAGAGAAGTTGTAGCTTCAGTTCTTAAATTTCATTTGAATATTTTAATCAATATGACATAGGACCTGTAATAAAAACTGATTATAAAATATTAATTGATAATTCACTAACAGAAAATAAGTTTTTGTGTCACAGAAAGTCAAATATCAAGAAAAAAAGTACTAAATAATAATTAAACAAAAGCTTTTCCTGACTCATGATAAAATCATGCAAAAAAAAAGAAAATAAAAAGTTTACAAATACTTTTCCTGATTTTATAAATTCATTTATAGAAAAAAAAATTGAAATTTTTTTCATATATGAAAAAAAAATTGCCCTACTTTTTGCCCACTTCCCCCCACCAAAATCTGCCCTTGCCTGGTCACGTGGTTTCCAATAACACATTTGATATTATTTGAAAATTATTAGTAAGGAAATTTATTGCAAAGTGTTAATTTTGATAACTTCTAATGTTCTCCGTGTAATTTATTTACAAATTCAGCCTAAGAAGTTTCAGTTATCTGCTAGACAAGATGAACAGACTAGTAACAAAATTTCAGGAGTTCCCTATTGCATGGGATTGGGATAGGATAGACTAGACTAGGCTAGGCTGGGATAAGATAGGATAGCATAGGACAGGATGGAACAGAACAGGACAAGACCCAGTGTGGATTTGGGATAATTAATGTGACTAAAATGACCCTGTGTGGACAGCAAAATTTATAAGTGAATCTACAAGTCTCAGCGTGTGATTGTCTGCTGATACTACTTTTATCAGGACTAAATAGAGCAGCAATAAATCTGTGGAATATTATTTCATCTTGCAACAACCTCTGGATAAAATGAGGGATTACTGAGGAGAAAAAGTTCTATATTTGCTGTCCTCAAGCAGGCCTGTCTTAGCAACCCTTTCTTCATATAGGAGTCACTTTGTCTGTAAAGAGTGTGACAAAAGCAGTAGTGAATTTCAGTGCATTTTAGCACATATAAAGAAGTCAAAACAAAATTTCCCAAGGAAAAACCCTAGCAGTCTCAAGGAGGCAGCGTGAACCAGTGAGCTTCATCCCATTTCTAGCAATCTGATTCTGTGCTGGGTTTCATCACCAAGTGTTGGAATTGCTTCCAGTTTAGTCACATCATTCCCCTGCCTTCTGTCTGATCAGATCTGGCCCTTGGTGTTAATAAGTACTATTTTCCATGACACTGTCTGTTTTGCCTTGTGGAAACCAGTTATGAAACCATTTTGCATCACTAATCCAAATAATAACCTCTTTTTATAACTGTTAGGTTTAAACCTATCTGCTTTAAAAAAGATACTTCAAAAGGAGAAGATTTCTCCTAACCTGATATATGGCTTCAAATTAGGTGAAAACAATTTCCAGTCACTATCAGGAGATGAGTATTTCATCAATTTTGATGGACAGAATAAATTGAAATTAATCCAACACAATGGCAATAAATAAAATAAACCAAGCATATATTGCTGGAAGTAAGGTGTTAGCTCTTATTTCCTTCCTGAGATGAAGAATTCACATTTTTGGAGTCCTGCTATGTCCCTGGCGGTGTCAGCATCAAGTCTCAACGACGACAGCTGGAGGCTGTTTAGAAAAAGTGTCAGTTCCACAGGTGGGGGAGAAAAAAAGAAGAAAAAGGATTATTTCTGGAAAAACTATTATAAACCACTTCTATTCAAGATTAAAAAAACATAGCCTCATAAGAAGCCACAGGATATTAATATATTAATGATAATGTCTTTTCACTTTACCCGAGGACTTAAATACACTTTATAAACACTATTTAAATGTCATCACTGATTTGGTGAAGGCATTATGAACCACAGCAGACATTCCCTGACTCTCCCTGGAGACTCTCCAGTTTTCTCTGCCTTCCCATGAAGCCCAGCACATGCAGTGAGCAACACGAGCCCCTTACACAGGATGGAAAAAGCACAGGGAATAGGAGGGAAAATCCACTCCATGAATGATACATATGCCAAGCTGGTGAGATGGAACACAAAGATTTTACTTATTCCTGTCAGAAAGAGAGTGGGATTTTTGATTTTCCTTTTCTCACCTTTAATTTTCAAAAATTATATTGGCTTTTTTCCTTTCCATAGCCCTGGTATATGATCCAGACCTCTAAATTCTTTTCCATGAAGAGATGATGTTCTCAATTGCAAAACTGTTCATTCAAGGTGCAGGGAAAACTGCTCAGAGCCACCACTTTGCACAACTTGTAAAAGAGTCATGGTTTTTGATCTCTACATCACTGCTCTTGAGCAAAATGGAATCTATAAAAAATTTTATACCATATTGATTGGGAAAAAAAAACTAGAAAATATCCATCTAAGAATGGTTTACAAATTAAGTGTGCTAAAAATCTAAGAATTTGTTCCAAAGCAAGCAGACGTGATCAAAGAGTCATAGAATGGCTTGGTTGAAAAGGACCTTAAAGATTATCTAGCTCCAATCTCCCTGCCATGGGAAGGGGCATCTTCCACTACCCCAGGTGGTTCCAAGCCCCATCCAACCTGGCCTTGGACACTTCCAGGGATGGGGCAGCCACAGTTTCTCTGGGCACCCTGTGCCAGGGCCTCCCCACCCTCATAATAAAGAATTTCTTTCTAATATCCAATCTACAGCCTACTTTTTCAGCTTCAAGCTATTCCACTATGACCCTGTACATGAGTCTGTAATACCTCAGATACATGGCCTCACCTGTCGGTGGTTTTGGGGGAAAAGGAAAAAAAAGGGGAAAAAAAAAGGGGGGTGAGATTTTAAATTATAACTCCCGATTCAGTTCATGATTTTGCCAATAATGGGATACAGATTGTCTCTCATGCCTTTGATGCATCTATCAGGGCAGCATGGAGCCACCTTATGCACAGATGGGAATTACAGTATCTGGGCCAGATCAAGAGCAAATTTTGCCATGTTAGAGTGTGTGTTTCAATTTGTGCTGGCAGAACTGAGATCAGAATCAGTCATGTGAGCATGGAAGTGAGCACAACTCTGCTTCCCATTTAAAACAGCTTTCTCAAGTGGGATTAAGGGATTAGGTTTTGTGGTTGTCTTCCAGAAGCAATGTCACGGGGTGGTTTTGCTACGGAAAGACCTGGTGTTTCGCCAGTGCAAAATAAAGTCTGCTGGCAACACAAATGTAAAATCATTGAGACAGAGGCTCAGCTCAGCTGCAACAGCCTGGCCTCAAAGTTACACGAGCTCTGACTCTCCTGCAGTGTAGATTAAAATTAGCTGGTGAATTTCTGAAATTCCCCTCTCTCTGTACTGTCCCACTTCCAAGATTGCCACTCCTCAGCAGGAGAGTCTGAAGCAGACTATGAGCAACTGCAGCTTGAATGCCAACATTGAAATGCATAATTTAAATGTATTTTAATATACCAGGCTGATTAACAAATTTTTTTATGGTCTCCATTGGGCCTAATGGTGTACTAATTCAGGAGGCACTTCACAAACTATTTAGACATCATACTGGTAAATCCATAAAATGGGGGAGGGTGGGGGGTATGAAAACAATACTGACCTCGGCTCTAGAGTTTCAGGCAGCTGCCATGTGTGGGTGAGAGCCATAGCACTGATATTTCCATGGAGCCTGACCTCAGTGCAAGTGAGAATACCAAACAGAGCAGAGGTGTTTGAGCATCCTTCTATTTACCAGACTGACTTATCCAAAGGCTGGAAGCAGCAGAAGCTTATTTAGCATTAGCTGGAGTTTCTGAGGATATTTTTAATGTACAAACTCCATCCACCTTTACTAGGCAATTTCCTACTCTGTGGACAATGATATCATTAAATCTGGTCTAATGTGAGATTCTTTGACCTGGAAAAGTCCTTCTGTCTCTTTTCATGTCACCACTTGTTGATGGGGACAATTGCACATTCTTATTTTGATTTGGAGGGTTGTAGGCTAAAAATCATCAAAATTATAGTTGCAAGGTGATAAAGTTTCATTTTTATCTGAGAATAATGATGCACTCCAAGGACAGCTTCTGCCTTGAAAGCTACTTCAAAAGCCTTAACATAATATCAGGGATTTGGTCATCAGGTTAAGCCCCCAAGATTAACATTAATAAAAAATATTAGCAACCTTACTCAGCTTATTTCATAGGTCCACACATAACAGCTTTCTCACTTTGCCAAAAAATTGTCAGTGCTCTCTTGGAAAGAGAGAAGTAACTTGTGAACCTTTGCCTGGAAGTCCAAAACTTCACATTAATATCTGGAGCTCTGGTTCTCACCAAAAAAAACCCAGGAATCCAGAAGCCCAGGTGTGAAGCCAAGTGTCAGATAGCAAACAAACCTGGCTGAAGTGTAGAGATCTCTCTGTTCCCCTCTTGCATCTATACCCCCTTTAAAACTCTTTAATGCTCACATGAATGTCAAACCTGGTGACTACAGCTCTTTGAGTTCTGGTGATCAGCCAGTTCTGTTTCTTAGAAGTCCTGGAGACATCCTAGCACAGTATTCAGGACTCTGTGTTACTGCAAGGTTAGCCAATGCCGTTTCTGTGCTGCTGCTCCACACGCCACAGGAAGATGCACTCTCACAGTGCCTCCCTCCCTCTACAGCCCTCATCTTACCCCTGTGAGTGGCATTTGCAAGCCTGTGCCACCTGAGAATCACTGAGGTGTTCCCACCTCATTCCCAGGGTTTACCAGTCACTCATTTGCATCCTCAGATTGCATCTCCTCTCCTGCCCTAGAGCTTTGCGTGCTGAGACAGTCAGTGGCCACCCCAGCTGCACATGCCCAGGGGCTTGCAAGGACACCAGAATGCTAACCCACACTTGGAAGATGATTGGGATTCCAAACTGAGCCATGTTGGAAGGCAGACTGCTGAGTTGCTCTTTCATGGCCTGGCAGTCTCGGTGCTCAGCATGACCTGCTATTCAAAGCTCAAGAGATCTGAGCTAACTGCACTGATAACTCTCTGTGTGCTGTTAAATTCATGATTCTTCATAGGTTTCACTAAAGAAAATAAGTGTTTAAGTATCTTGTGTAGGCACAGAATTGTTTAGGTTGGAAAAGACCTCTGAGAACATCAAATCCAGCTGTTATCCCAACACTGCCAAGCCCACCAGTAAACCATGTCCTCAAATGCCACATCTTCATGCCTTTTAAATACCTCCAGGGATGGTGACTCAACCCCTTCCATTGTCAGCCTGTTCTAGTGTACACTGGACAGGAAAACTGGAGAGCTGTTGCTTGAAGATGATTTGTAAAACACTTTGAAAATTAAAAAATAAAAATACACAACAAACCCAAAGCCTTGTCTAATCTGAATTCTGAGAAGGTGATGTGACACCACAGCTACCTGGCTCCATTTTCAAGAAAGAAAGAATGACAGTACAACAAAAAGCTTCCAAGAGTCTTTTGAGGAAAAGAAATAATATAGCATAAGTGATATTAAACACATATAAATCAGAGGTATAATTACTGCCTGGAAATCTGTCAGATAAATTTTATAGTGCAGCTTTATGAGACTTCCCCTTCAGGCAGTATTGAGACTGTGATACTCTTTTTATAATCGTTCCCTGGGCTGCTCCATGGTTTTGCTTGTGACAGTCGTATGGGGTTGATAATTCTCACTGTCTCCTAATTAGCACCATTCCATTATCCAACACACTGCACAGACCAGCTTTGTTTGTAGTAGCATGTAGTATGTGACACTTATTAGCAATTTAAAATTATGATAAGTCACCAACAACATATTCTTCTTTGCAGTGTTATCACCCTCACACTGGTGGAATAGACGGAGACTCAAAAAAAACCTCCATGTAAAACCACCCTGCGAAGAGAGGTTTTACAACCACAGCAACCCCCCAAAATTTAGGCTCTTTAAGGACCACCCAATTAATCCACTGGATGCTGCTCAGTAAATCTTTTTAATAACACAACATGATTAAGTTATTCCCTGATTTTTCATCTCCAAAGATTTACAAAAAGTTACTCAGAGACACCTGTGTGGAAAAAAACATAACCTAATCCATCATGGTTTGATGTTTGCCCACAGGCAATTCTCTCCAGCTGAACTAATGGCACTGTGTCAGGTGAGAGTCGTATCTTCACACCACAGAACTATTTTGCCTTTGGGAACATAAGGATTTAGAAAAAAAAAAAAAAAAAGAAAAAAAAAAAAAAGATTATTCCTAGTTGTTACCTTTGTAGCAATGTATTTATGCAACAGGTGATACTCTGAAGATGAGAAGTGATTCCACTGGAAAACCACATTATGTTTAAGGAATGTCTCTCTGTTCTTGCAGTGGTGTTCTCTTCCAGATAGACAATTTTTAGTGTTTGCAGACAGGACCTTTCTCCCAATGAACTACAAAGTCAGATCTCAAAAATTACACTTCAGAATGCTTCACAATGTATCAAAGAACCATGAGGAAATTGTGATCATATATTCGTCTCAAATATGAGACACCTTTATTCCGGATGCTGAGGATAAAGAGAAAACCACTGCAGAAATATTCTGGACTCTTCTCTAGATGTTTCTCCTAATCCTCCCTCACAGCATTTTATCTTTGGACTTTAATGGCACAGTCACTTTTCCCCATCTCTCTTGGGTTTGTGTTAAACCATGATAAGAAAGGCTCCATCACTTGCAAGAGCCAAGCCCTGTGTCCTCCTACAATTCCCAAAGGTTCAGAAAAATTTTCCCAGAATGGTAGAGTAGACCAAGCAGCTGTAGGGAAGTTCTTTGCATTTTTTCCCTTGCATCAGTAGTTTTGGCCATTACTAGACCTAAAACTCTGGAGTTCAACTTTACTACAGCTGCAAGTCTTTAGCAGATCTTTCATTCAGCTAACAGCTGATTCCTCCTTAATCCACCAAACCATTTAATGTTAAAGTTGTTTTGTTGTTTTTTTCCCATCTTATTCTTTCATTTCAGCTGTATTACTCAACATGTTTCAAGCACGGGCTTAAATGAAAAAGGTGAGGAGGGGAAAAATGCATATATGTAAAAGATTCTCAGCATCAAACCTGCTCTAAATATTTTCAGGAACTAAACCAAGTCATGCCAAATTTCAGGGGATGGATGGATGGATGGATGGTGTCAGGCTGCCATGGCCTCTGCAAGCTGCAAGGAGCAGAGACCAATGCTCCTTGCAAAGGTCCAGCTGCATATGGGTGAGAAACAGTTTGCTTACCAGACCAAATGTCCAGCAAAACAGCACCTAAACAAATGCTGGAAATTCAGCAGTGCTCAAAAGCAGGATTGAAAACAGGTAATGGCAAAGCTGCAACTGGAAGGGAAAAAAAAAAAAAAAATCAACCAAAAAGCCAATGCTGTCTGCAACTGTGGTTACAGTTTAATTGCAAGCATCTACATGCATGCATTTTCACACCTGGATTATTTCCCCACCCTTTCTGGAGACCAGCCCTAAACTTCTCACTGACGCACATGCAAGAAAAAAACAAGTTGCTTTGCAGCGTGTCCTAACGGAGAAAGTCTTTAGGCAAAGCACTGGGATCTGGCAAGTCTACAAGAGGCAAATGCACAAGCTAGGATTAGCCACTTTGGTTTTGGCTTCCACAGCTTGCTCTCTTTTATTGAAAAAAAATGCCTAAATTATTAAAACTGGTGAAGTCGGAGTGGAAAAAAAAAATATGGGTCTCTTTGAATCTAACAGTAAACCAGGACCAGAAGGTTACATAAAGAATGAAGAAAGATTGTTTGATGGTTTTGGTGGTTTTACCAAAAGTTAAATTGCTGGGTTTTCCTATTTCTTTTTGTTTGCTTTTTTTTTTCCTTTTTTTCCGCTGCTATATAATTCTTGGAACTTTATGCTGGGTTTTTTAGAGGTTATTTGCCCCAGTCCTATCCTGTAGTTCAACACATCTTGACAAAAGAGTAACTATGAGAGCTGTGCCTCATTAAACCCCAGAGAAAAGGATGTTGCAGTGAAACCTAGATCTAAATTCTGCAGATAAGAAAGCAAATTTTCTATTTTATACCCAGCAGACACCTCTGAATATGTAGCCTGTCATTCAGGAGACTGTAGAACACCAGCCCTTGCTTCCTACTTGCATCCAAGAGACTGAATGTTCTAACGGTGAAATATCTGCATTCACCTTTCACACATCTATAATTATACATATATATATAGTTCTATATTTCCTGTCACCAGCTACACAAGTGCCACTACTAGTTCCCATTGCATGTCAGCGTTGGCTCTAATCTGTGATGTCAGTGACATCAGTCCTTGAGACTGAGAATCTCCAGGAGACACAAATTTTTGGGAATGACCTATAAAGGCAAGTTGTAGTGAATGGCAACACTGTGCCACACCAGTCCTGAAGCCACTGGTGATTTTAGGGTGAGACCAGTGACCCCTGAAATCACCTGGGGTTCAGAGGGAAGTCTTTAAAGCTCACTTCTCTGCACAATAGATGCAGATGGAGATGATATTATTGCTCTCTTATGTCACCCCTGCAACTGCCTAAATAAGAGGAATAGAGAAAATTAACCAAACTGGAAGAGGAGTGGTTTTGTTATGTTGCATTTTCTTAGAATACAGCACTGCTTGCCCAGGGTGGCAGCTCCCTGTACAAGGTCTTTTCTGATCTTGAACATCTGCTCCTCTGCCTGAAAAAAAAAACCCACAGGGAGGGGAGGGGGGGAAGGAGTGGGAAGGGAATGAAAAAAAAAATGCTGCAAACTCAAAATGTTTTGAGAGCAGCTACCCTATTCTCCTAGGAACCAAATGTCAGTGGGCTGAGTAGGTCTCCTAATGGGTATGAGCACATGCCAGTGATCACAGACAATCACACTAAATTTCCCTTAGCAATATCCAACAGACCAAACTGTGATCAGTGATAACTGAGCCCTTAGGGACTCGTAGCCCATTCAAAAATGTATATGCCCTCAAGGGAAGATTTGCCTTGTTTTCCTGAGGAAATTAAATAGAGTCTTTATAGAATTAACAAAAATCAGCAGGAGCTCAGATTTCCCATAGTCTTTCACAACTTGTGGTTTAATAGCAGACATTAGGTTAATGTATATCAGATACATGTAGTTTGAATTTGCTTACTATGGAAAAAAATCCATATATTTTAATGAGCTATTCCTGATTTACACTTTAAGGGAGAGAACAAGGGTCACAGTGCCCAAAAATCTTTCTGAAGAAGAATTTCAAAAATATTATATTTCTTGTCTGTGACAGACATATAGATCATAGCACAAGGAATATACTGCTTGACGTTTTCAAAGCATTTGCAACAAGCATTATCTCAAAACAGAAGTAATTATTCAAAAAATTTGAGTTGTTAGCCAAAAAGATGTTTTGTCTGCTTTCTGGCAAATTTTAAAAATCTTAAGGTAGAGAAAGACTTCTTCATCCTTAAAAAATTAAAAATTAAATCCAAGTACAAAAAGAGGCATTATTTTTAAACTGTGCAAAAAATTAAAGTCTTCTGAAACTGAGAATTCAATTTACTACTGCTAAACATTTTTTGGCAGAAATATCTCCACTTGCTCAGGATTTCTGTTTTCAGAGTCCACATGTAGCCTGGGAAAACTGAGCCTCACAGTGTTTTGTTCCACAAAATGTATTGTGGCACATTGGAGGGACCAGGGAGATCACAACTCTTATCTCTTCTTCCTTCTACTCATCATATCACACTAAAATACCCGTGTGTGGTTCTGGTAAAATTTGTTCTCTGTTGTAAAACTCTCCAGGAGGATTTGTTGTGCCTCTTGCTCTTTGGACACCCTTGGATTTTTGCCTCCTGCTCTCAATACAAGGAGTTTGCAGTTTGCAGCCCTGGCAGTGTGAACAGAAATTCCTCAGTTCAGTTGTCCCATGATTTAGTGTCATCTTGAGAAGATGAAGTCAAGAACACCAACATTTGACAGCTCCTCTTCAGTGGAGGTGAAATCAGCAATCAACAGCAGTCACAGGAAGGAGTCTCAAACAGTCTCAGCTTCTCTAAACTGACAGAGGTCAGGCTGAGATCAGATATCAGGAAGAAATTCTTCACTGTGAGGGTGGTGAGGTCCTGGCATGGGTTGCCCAAGGAAGTTGTGTATGCCCCATCCCTGGAAATGTTCAAGGCCAGGTTGGACAGGACTTTGAGCAACCTGGTCTAGTGGAAAGTGTCCCTGCCCATGGCAGGAGGGCTGGAATAAGACAATCTTTAAGGTCTCTTCCAAACCATTCTGTGATTCAAACAATCACTCTATTTTGTAAGGCATAAATAAAATATCTAGGTTGAAAGAAAAGAGCAAAACATTTAGGTGCACTTTCTTGCCTCACTTTCCCCAAATATTCTCATATTCTCAAAACCTGTTGCCATCCAATGAAAATATCCAACTCCACCCTGCTCTCTTGAGTCTCTTCCCATGGAGCCCTTAGAGGGTTTTGGTACACTTTGCAATGGACAGATAAAAAAATGCTTCTCTTTTTTCCATCACTTCTGTAACCAATTCACATCCCTGGACAGATGGTTTTGGGAGCTTTCTGAAAATAAGAGCTTTTTTTTCTAAAAACTTCTGGAGTCAGTACCCAAGAAATCTTCTCACTTAAGAGACTTTTGGTCTTATTTCTCCAGCAAAAGTTCACCTGTGCCTCAAGCTCACCCCGCTTGGGAGGGTGGCCACCTCTCAAACATATGCAGAGAACATCTCAGATTTTTACTAGTGATAATGTTCCTGCCTGCTCTTTTCCTGCTTTCCACATCACTGTGAGGATAATTTGCCCTTTTCCTTTCAGTGCCTCTCTCAGGAATACACTGCACTGTGGAGCAAATCACGTCCACCTGTAATATAAAGGAGACGGGATGTAGCTAATAAAGAACAAGGCAATTCAAACTTTTTTACTGAGCCCTCAGGAGGAATACCCAGGTGTGCTGAGGAAGATATGCTTGGAAAAAAAGAAAAGAGCCATTTTGCAGTCAATCTAAAAGCACTAGGCCTCCTTTCATGAATTGATTTACCCACTGGGTGACATATTGGCAATTTTCTGTTACCTACCCAGTGATATGACTAAGTAGATGAAGCTTAAAGGCAGGTCAGATAAAAAGACTTTAATCTAACAAAGGCAGCCTGAATTTCACATGTCAAGGAAGATGATTTAACAGGGAATAGCAGCCTAAATGCGATACTGAATCAAGGTGGAGAATCCATAATTAATGTTACACTGCAGAAATGTTTACTCAAAAACAGAATGACAAAAAAGGGCTCGATTCATCCACCCTATAAAAGGTCCCAATTCAGCAAAATACATCACTACGGTCTTTTTGTTAAACTTGTGCTTCAATCTGGACCTGCATGAGAAGGAATGCCTTTGAATTCATCTCTTTAAAACCAGTGCAAAAAGAGTAGAAATCAGTCACGACAAGTTTTATAGGACACAGGCTGAGTGCTGCAGGAATTTGATGTGTACACTCGTCAGACTTGGCAGAAATGTTTTTTGGAGAATGAATTAAAATTGTTTTCTCTGAGGAAGGAAAAGTGTTTTTGGAAAAGCAGCAATATCATATGCAAGTGACATGAGACTTGTTCAAGTGTTTTCAGCCCCAAGGGGTAAAATGCCTAAAGGAGTGGTTGGTCCTTGAATAATTTATTTATCTTGCAGCTACGCTTCACCGTTTTTCCTACCAGGGTTAGTTGAATTTCCTGAACAGCAGCCCAAAATGTAACCTCAAGTTACTAAACAACACCAGGGGAGGAGGAAGGCTGTATTCTGCTCCTCAAAGTGCTTTACTTGTCCTTGCCATTTTAATGATTTCTCTCTTCTCTGGAGGAAGATGTCCCTGTCACAGCAGGGAGGTTGGAGCTGGATGATTTTTACCATCCCTTCCAAACCAAATCATTCTGTGATTCTATGGTTCTCCTTTAAAATTAAAAGTGAGCAGCTGCTGTGTGCTTAGTCCTTGCATGCCAGGGAAACAATCACTGTCTGCAGCCCTCAAATGTACAAGGAGGGCTCAGCATCTGCAGCAGGTACAGGATGAAGTCACTGGTGAGGATTGACTCAGGATGAGCTGGATGGCATTAGGATGGCTTGTTGCTGGACAGTCACAAAAGTATTTTTTGTCCTTTTTCCTAGGAAGCCTTGAGTTTGCTCCAGGTAGAGACTCAGGGGTGTTGAGAACTAAAAGGCTGTGTAAACCTTCTGCTACTCATCCTCTACTCTACACATCTGTTCAGCCAGGGATCATCTCCCACCCCTTATTGGCAACAACCTCAGCACAAGGCAACCTTCAGATTGCCTCCCAGTTAATAACTTTCTCAAACTGAAGTAATCCAGCCTGAAGAGACAGCAGTCTTGAGGTCAAGTACTCTGACCTGAAAACCTGTGAGCACCCACGTTGCTGCCGGGGGCCGGCTGGAAGCTGCTCATTGCCGTGATACCAAAAAAATCTTAACACCAAATAGAAATTCTGCAGAAGACCCTTGATTAATTATCCTCATTACTCAATATTTTAACCCACCTTGTCAGCCCTTCCCACTCTGCCTTGCAGGAGGAATACAATTTCCAAAATGCCTGGAGCTAATGGCAATGGGGAAACCACACACAGACCAAAGTGCTGACAAGAGCAGAAACTGTTTCTCCATTCAGCACCTCTGATTCTGAATTGCTCACATGCTCTAGCCAACCTGCACAACGTGGGTTAAAATCAGATCCTCTGGATTTAGCTCCTGATTAAGGATTTCCTCTGCTCTTTACCCTGATGGACTGTTAAGGTTCATGAATGCCACCTGAACAGAGAGGATTTGTTCTTAGATTTACCCCCCTGCTATTGCACAACTCGCTTTCAGTGTCATCCACACATTTATTTGAATTCTGCAGTGAGACTGAGTCACAGCTGGGATTCAGCATGAAACAAACCACCGGACTCTGAGGCATCTTGGATGAAGCTCATGCTTAGAATCATAGAATCACAGAATAATTAAAGTTGGAAAAGTCCTCTCAGGTCTTTCAGTCTGACCACTGACCTAACACTGGATTGTGAATAAGATATATATTGTGATATATATATATATATTGTGTATATATTGTAGGAATAGTGGGGTTTTTTTAAAGGAGAAATGCTCTTTTTTTAGGTCCAGATACCCAAATTCCAAATGTCACTTTGGTACTGAGACTCAGGGACTTGTGGTATTGAAGCTGACATCCCCATTTGGCTGCTGCAGGATAAAGGGTTTGAGCTGAAATCCTGTGTGGTTTTGGTAAATCTCACAGTTTATTAGCAGTTCCCAGCAGTTTCCAGCCTCCCTTTCCCTTCTTCAAAACTTTACCACTGTGAAAATCAGCCTGAGTTTGCCTTCCAAGATGATGCAGTGCTGGGGCAGCAGCTTCATGAGGAGATGAATGATCCTTGCAAAAGGACTGGGAACCTCACACAGATGTAAGAACAAACCATGGAGGCTCATCCTCAAGAGTTTCATGGATAAAATGAATCTCTATTCATTGTCTGTCTTTACACTTTATATATATATATAAAATATATATTTAATTATATATAAATTCTTATTTAGAGCAAGCACTAAAAGATATGGAGTGATGGGTTGAAGAGGGTCTTCCTACCTTATCCTTGACTACAGACAGGTTTTAGCCCCTGATTTTTGGATGACAGCTCTACTCTAAAAGATAAAAATGCAAAAGGGAAAAAAACTCCTACAGTTTTAATTGCCACCAAGTTTGCCCTAAACCAGAGGAAATTGTGGCTTTTGGAGCTATTCTAATGACATTAAACTCCAGCTCACTGAACAATTTGATACATCTGGTTGATTGTTGACTCTTCTTGCTAAGCTTATTAGCCAATAAAACAATCAAATCTTATGCTGAAACAAGCATGAGCAAACTTCTATCTTCCCCATATCCTGGGATGGGATAGATTCACATCCTCATATATAAATGTACCTTAATAAATAGAAGATTGAATCTTTTAAAATCAAATCTTTGTGGGAAATCCTAATTTTCTGTTGCTCTTCAGTTTTTATGACTACCTCCATCTAAAAAAAACCCAAGACCTAGAAAGTTTTAGTGTTGTACAAAACACAATAAATGTGAAGTTAAATTAAATGAAAGATGAAATAAATTAGTATAAAATTATAAAGTAAAAAACTAAATTGAATAAAAATACAATAAAAAGCCTAAATTGAATAAAAATAAAATAAACCAAAATAAAATAAAATAAAACAAAACAAAATAAAATAAAGTAAAATAAAATAAAACAAAATAAAATAAAATAAAATAAAATAAAATAAAATAAAATAAAATAAAATAAAATAAAATAAAATAAAATAATTAAATATTACTGAGTAAGTAGAAACTGAGAGAGAGAGGAAGAGATTTGTCTTTGCAGTAAAGCTGCTTGCCTGAAGATGTAAGAACATTTTCCCAGTGAGCTCAGCATTCAAAGCCAAGCAGCCAGAACACACTTCACAAGAGAGAACCTCCTGTGAACTCCTCACCTTTGTAAGGTAAGTCAGTGTTCACAAGGAAATACCCCACCACACCATTCCCTTTGATGTTTTCACTCTGCAGAAGGGAAGGGTGGTCTTTTTAAAGAATTCACAATAGAGAGAGAAGGGGAAGAGGAAGCCCTTTGAAGAGAGCAGAGAGCCTCTTCTCATTTTTCTGCAGACTACAAGCCACCCCTTTTCCTTTGTGCCTTGCACAAAAGAGGGTTTGCAAGCCCACTTCCCCCTCAACCAGACACATTTTCTGTGAGTACCATACCGAGGGGAGGTGGCTTTCCAACACACAGAACACTGAGAGGGGAAGGAACTGTATGGCTTCACACGTCAACCATAAAACAAACCTCTTGAAACGCTTCTGGGTAAGGTTGTAAGGCCTGGTGGGTCTTCCTGTGTTTCCAGGATGAGCTGCAAGAGCACGCACACCATCCCCAGCTAAAAGGTCTCTGTGTCTTCCTATGTTCTTTCTTGTATCAAGATAGAATTAATACTTAAGGCTTGATAATGTCAGGAAGGCCAAAGCTCCACTGGATAAGGCTTGATAATGTCAGGAAGGCCAAAGCTCCACTGGACCTAAAACCACTTAAAGGCATAAAAATAATTCCATGAGACTGCAAATAAAGGGAAAACCTGAGAAATATAACTGGCCAGTCTCACCTAAGGCCCTGGAAGGGTCTGGGAGCACATCCTCTTGGTGTTCACTTCCAATCTACTGAAAGACAAGAAGCAATCATAAACTGTCTTCAAGGATTTGTCTAGGACAAATCATTCTTTACCCACCTGATTTCCTTCTGTAATTAATTGGCTGTAGGGGTAAGGGAAGAGCAGAAAATACTAATTTATATCTTATATCTTTATACATATATATATGTGTGTGTGTGTATATATTTTATATAGTATATATTATTATATAATATACATATCATTATATATATCATTTATTTATCTTTATATATCTTTATACATCCTATATCTTTAATTTATAAGAATTTTGTCACCCACATCATTGGAGGCTGGAGAAGGAATAAACTACCAAACAAGTGGAAAATTGGCCTGACACTGAGTAAAAATGGTGGTCAAATGCAACTCAGTGTCCATTTAGCAGTTGGTAACAAGCATATTACAAGTAGCTGATAACCTGAACAGTAGACTTTCAAGCCAGGAAGGTTTTTAAAGATTTGAAGGCCAGGACAGCAGAGACTTCATGAAGTACAGAAAATATATAATAATTTCTGTATCTGGGTTGGAATAACCCTGTGAACCAGTAGAGGCAGGGGACAGGCTAAATAACAGCCCATCTTCAAAGAGGACACCAAACTGAATGTGAGACAGCAGTGAAAATAGCAATCTTTTTGCTGGGTTACATGAGAAGTGTGACCAGCAGGTTACAGCCCAGCAAGGCTGTGAAATCTCCATCCTTGGGGGTTTTCAGGACTCATCCAGATAAATCCACAGTTGGCCTACTTTGGTGTTGAAAATGTATCACCTCCAGGATGGAAGTGGGACTGCTGACCTCCAGAAATCCCCTCCAAACAGCACTTCCATGGTCCCTGAATGGACACCACAAAAATCCACTAGCAGTGAGGAATTTGCATCACTTTGTGTTGCCGTGCAAGAAAACTCAGCAAACACTACACAGACCAACTTGCTAAAACCCATTGCAAATTCTCCCTTAGACACTTCTGGGTTTTGCTACAGTCAAGATCTTTTCTTGTATTTGCTAATCAGTCCAAACATTGACATTTGAAAGCACATTCAACTGACTAGACATGGCTTTTGTGGCTGGAGCCTTGGCCAAGGGAGTGGGAGATGAGCCTGCCAAAGCCTCGTGTGCCAACTTGCCTTTTGTGCATGGCAAGTCTCATGTTCACAGAGATGCTCTGGGTGTCTAGACAGCACCCCCACTGTACTTGCAGCATCCATGGTACCTTGTCTCAGCACGAGGAAGGGAAAGGGGGTGGGGGAAAGAATGTTTACGCAGATGAAAGTGCTTCCCAGTCAAGACTGATTAATTCTGAAAGCAGGCAGGTACTCGTGGGCCATTTGCAGCAGAGAGCCTGATGAACAGTGTGTGCCTCGGCAAGAGGAGCAAGAAATGTCCCAGACATCCTCTCAGATCATTCCCTAGTTCTGTGAGACAATGGGCAACGCATCCATTAAGCACCTAATGCTCCTCCTGGCCCACGTTTGTCATGCTCTGGATCCCATGAGTTGCATTTTACACCTGTGGCCAGAAGTATGAGCAGCTTAACATCCAGCAGCCAGAAAATACCTGCTCCAGAGAAACAGGAGAGTCCAGAGAAGATATCCTGAGCTCCTACCTGCCATACAAAACAGACTGGGTTTACAGACCTCCAGAAGTGATGGAAGGGAGAAGCCTTGACATTAGACCCAAGCATTAGGGTCCAAATGGACAAAAGATAATGTGATTGCAGCTCTGTTGATTAATGGACATCATGCAAATTAGGAGCTGTGTGCTTTATAACAGCATTCTAAAAACATGTCTGGAGCAAGACATGAGGTTTTTCTTCTTTTGTCTTTTACTTTTTTGTTTTAAATACTGCAACACAGATCAGGCTACATCAATCTTTGCTCTAGAGTAAATATGCAGATAGAAGACACCTCAGCTACAGCACTACTTACCACAAAATAAAGATTGGAGGCAGATGATAAATCTGGTTGTCTCCTCCTTCCCAGATATCCACAGCATTTTACTTTCCTTCAGAAAATAAGTAAGCAGCAGTATTTAGACTTAGAAAAGATTTTCTCTTTCTTGTTTGCCTGGGTTTTTTAATCATTAGCTGGGATATTTTTTCTAATTTTTCATTGACAATTAAAAAGAAAAACAGAATAAGAAAGCAGTTTTTGGTTCCAAACACTAGACTTTCAGAAATATAACTATGTCCCCTTTCATCAACACCAAAAAAATATAAAAGAAGGAAAAAAAAAGATCCTCTCCTACTGGTATTACAGTATTTCACTCATAAAGTCATTGAAAAGGTTGCCTTCAGAGAATATAATACCAAGTTATGAGATATTTTTGGCACAAGGACAAGGTAAGATATTGCCAGACAAAGAAAACACTTACTTATAATTCAGTTAATGACTGGCAAAGTTATACCCTTCTGCTACTAATTAATTTTCCATATTCCCAGCCAAACAAATGCAAAGAATGTATAATCACCTGGGACAGCAGCCTGCAAAGTGTTAAATCATCGTTAACTTAACCACTCGTCTCACCCTGGCTGCTGCATTTGTCATCACCGACAGAGGCTGGGCGTGGATCTGGGTAGAGGGAAGCAGAAGGATTGCCAGGCATGGAAGCTGCAGGACCCAGCTCTGGTTTTTGGGACATGTGTGTGTTTGTTGGAGCACAGCTGGGACCCAGCCAGCTCCAGAGGGAGCAGAAGGTGTCAGCGAGCGTGGTGTGATTTACAGCAGTCACCTGCACGTGCTGTCACAGCAGACACACACACACGCTCAAGAGAAGGGATGTGGCCATGCTGGAAGGGAACCACCTGCAGAAGGGAATGGTTTGGTGCTCTTCACTTGGCCTCCCCACAGCAGCAGGGAGAACAAAAAAAGAGATTTGCTTGGGCCATGATGTGTTTCCTGGTGTTTTTCTCGCTCAGGTGAGAGTTTAGCACTAAATGGAGGATTAATGCACCAATAAAACTAAATTTTCTGGTACTTTAGTCCAGATTCTGAATTACTTATAAGTCTTTTGCACAAGAATCATTTCATTGTGGAAAATTACTGGTGTTCCAGTTCATCAACATTTTGCATCAATCCTGATATTCCAGAGCTGGCATAGACTGCATGCACTACCAAAAAACAAGGGGAAATATGGCTTAGGATAGTTGACTTGCATTATGTCAACCCAAAAATATTTCCTATGAGGTTTTAGGTGAAATTGTGAAATTAAAACTAAAAATTATCTCACTCTAAAGCAAAGACCGTATTTTATGTTCTTCTCAAGGCTTTTCCGAAAAATCACAGTGGCACAAATTTCAAAACAGGTGTTTTGCAACCTTTTTTTTTTTTTTTTAATTACCTTTTTTAAGGTTTGGATTTGTGGAGGCTAATTTTTGTTGCTTTTTTTTTGGTGTCTGCTGATGTGCATCTCTGCCTTCTACAAGATTAATGGGTGCTTTCAGTACAGAGGCTTTTGCCTTCAGAAATAAAAAGTATGGGTTGCAGAACTCAGTCAAAAAGACCTTCATCTGTGTGCTTAATAATATACAGAGAAAATTTTTCCCCCTCATATCCAAGAAGTAATTTTACATTTCCCAGAGAGAGATTAACCCTTATTTCTTATTAATCAATTAATGCACCTTAATGGCCATGGATTGTTAAGAGCCCTATTTTGTATAGCAAAATAATTCTGTGTAGATCAGGCTTCAATATTTGAGTATTTAATTGCTTTCTCATTCAGAATAAACTCCTTGTTTTTACTTTATCCTGACAAAGCAATTGATCCTGATTTTCAGACAGCTAGATGGACAGACATGGAAGTCCAGGAAAGAACTGAGCTCTGTTCTGGCCTCCATCTGTCTCCTTTTCCATCACAGAGAAAACATCACAACTTTTAACCATGAATGGTTTAAACATGTTCAGGTTCTTCATTCTCTGGTGGCCACTATCCTGATGTCCTGACAGTCTTCAGAGGAGATGGTTTCCAACTGGCCACAGCACCTTGCAAGTCTAATTCCCAGCAGGAATTAACTCATTAGAAGTTAATTGTGCCCTGCTTGAAGTTTGTCACACCTAAATCAAAACTGAACCATCTCAGCAAAATATTTGAATTACTATGAATCAGCTTTTTCATCTGGGAAAATAAACAAACATTCCACTGTGGAGTTTTCAGCCAGCTTTAGTGAAATCCAGTCTTAAAATAGATTGTTGTGTCTTTCTACCTGGAAAATTTGGCAGATTTCAGTGGAATATGTGACAGATATTAGTCTTTATTTCCAAAAGCAGTTGGTAATCTTGTTCTAGATAAAAACCTGGACTTGATGAAAACCTTACAAAAACTGTCTGAAAACAGGAAAAGGACTAGAAAATAAAAAACAGAACAAAATTTCTGAAAACCAAGCGTTACTTATTAAGAGAGATATTTCTTTAGCATGCAACCTTGATTCTACTCTCTCCAAAGAAAAGTCCGTCAAACAATAGCAGAAATTTAGTTTTGATCTTTTATCTGAAGACTGGTTCACATGAATGCAGAGTCTGTGATCCTTAGGCCCACAGAAAGTTTCAAGTAGTTATTTTTGGATATTCAACTGTACATACCCTAAAAGGACTTGATTTCCTGAGAATTGCTCACCATTTGAGTAAATTCAACGACTTTGAGATGTTGAAGGCTTGGATTTACCCTTTCCACCCTGAACTGCAGCTTTCAAGACTGAGAAGAGTTGAAATCAGGTGGAGTAAGATGGTGGGTAATTAGACATGGCTGAAACGTTGGAAAGGATACCTAAAGCTGAATCAAACTTGCTAAATCCCTTTCTTCCCAAGTTCAAACTCTGACAGGCTGAATCACATGACAAGAGCGTTAACCCTCACTGGGGCAGTGCCCAATTTGTGGTTTTGCAAAGTCAAGGCATGAGACCTCAATCCTGCTTGGCACAGTTGTGCTTTTCTTTCTGAAGGGTGGACCAGAAATTCGGCTTGATGAAGGGTGCAAGATTTCATCCTGTAAAACATCTGTTTGGCTGTGACTGCCAGCATCCCTGGGTTTATTAAACTAAATCCTTCAACAAGTCAGTGTATTACAGTCCTGGACACTCACCATTCCTGCAAAGGAATGTCAAAAATGCTTTTAGGAGCAAATTGGCACTCGCAACAATACAGGTATTCACTGAGGTATCACACAGCAGCAGAGCCCTGGCACAGGGGTGATCATTCCTACCAATGCAAGCCAACCCAGGCCATGCCGCTTCAAAAAACTGCCTCATTCCACATCTCTTACCAAGATTTATGACAATTAGCTGCCGAATCCATAATTAGCAAGTGGTAACAGATCAGCAGATATATCCAGTTCTGGTGACACCTCTGACAGATTGGTGTCTACTCCCCAAACCCCTGCAAGGCTTCATGTTTCCCCTGTGACCACTCTCAAGCCAGGTTTTGGCAGGGCTGTCTCAGCAGGGAGGGCTGGGAAGAACAAGTTCTCACAAGCATGACAGGACCCATGCATAACCATTTGACTTTGCAATTAAAAACATGTTCTTGTCTTCCTCTGCGTCACTGAGGGGAGCGTGTAGGTAACAGTTGTTCTGCAAAGTTCCTGGAATTCTGACCTGGAGGTTTGGGTTTCTGCATGGGGGGTTTTGTGTGCTCAGGTAAAGGGGGGCTTTTCTCCCTGCTCTAGGAAACTTTTCAGGAACCTTTCTAGGGAGTAGAGAGGAGGAGGAGGAGTTATAGTTGTATTTAAGACAGTTTGTTAAAGACACTCTGTAGTGAATACAGGGGTTAACAGTAAGAACAGGGAGCCCTACCCCACCTATCCAAAATCAGATAATTTATAATTCCTTTACTGCTGCTCAAAAGAGGATCCAAGTCCCTTCTGCATCAGCTTCACCTGTCCATCTTTGAGATATGTCACTTCTACAAGTGTGTTCCAGGAGTCTAATATTTTGCAAACACTCGGTGATGTCTTCACCCTTTCTAGCCAGTCTCCCAGACTCCTGATCCATTTTTTTTCCAAGCTCAATCTTTAATTAAAGGTTTCTATATGCCCTGCACCTCAATGCACCCCTTAGCAATAGATGTTAACTGAGTGCATATTTCTCCTTTGCAACCATAGCTTCAGCTCAGCACTTCTATTTTCAAGCCCTGCTAGATATAACATTTGAGACCATCAAAGCCCTGAATTTATGAAGCCAGCTGCTGGAGAAAAAATAAGATGTGAGGATCGTGGTTAGATTAGGTCTTGTGTACAAGGTGACTCAGGGAGTGTGTGGCTGAGCCCGTATCACCTGGATTTTAGCCTAGCTGGCTGTCATGCCTGACTGACAGGAACCACGTTCAGATCATCTTTTGTGAATTTGTAACACAAACAGCACAGCTGCTTATTGCATTGATTCTATTGAAATCCTGATTTGCCTGTAATTGCCTCACTCAATATGCCATTCTGTTCTGGACAACAGGGTGAATGATGTACAACCTGAATTCAGCCCTGTGTCACTGCCTTTAATGACACTTGCTTTGCTTTGTTTCATTTTTCATTTAAAAACATACCTACTGCAGCATGACAGCTCTATCCAGGCTATTCCATGAAAGGCAGCTATACTTCTGAAATCTTTTGCAGTGGTGAAGTGGTGCTTTGAGCTTGTACCTGGAAATATGCATCCATTGCTGCAAGAGAGCCTAAGAATACAATATAAACGTTTGTTGATTTTTTATTTTTATTTTTTTTTTGTTGGAGGAGGTATGATTTATGTTAACCTAGCTCCTGGAGGAAGAGATGTTGGGAAAGGGAAATTGTCTAAAAATATTATTTTTTTTTTTTTGGGGAGGGGGCAGTGGTTTCCTCTTCAGAGGAAGAAGAAGAAGAAGAAGAAGAAGAAGAAGAAGAAGAAGAAGAAGAAGAAGAAGAAGAAGAAGAAGAAGAAGAAGAAGAAGAAACATGTCTACCCTTTCATCTTTTTTCTATTTGATTTTGTTTTATTTTCTTCTCTCTGGTGCTGATTCTTAGTGCCAATACAAATGGAACAGGACAGCTCTCTTACCCCTCTCTGTAGATGTTTCTTGAAAATTACAGTATAAAACCAAGTCAGGCAGTTGGGTGACCATTGTTAAGCAGTGCTTGATCTGAGTGTGTGGCCTTCATTTGTTTTGAAACACAAAGGTAACCCAAAAAACTCTTCACATATATTTCTTGATCTCTACCTTGTACTTGCTTGCACAGAATGCTGCCTCTGAAAATGCACTGACTTTTCTCAGTGCCAGTGTGAGTCTAGATGAAGATCTGCAGAGCCATTCAGGGTGCATTTGTTTTAAAGTAAGCTGGTCTCTTTCTCTCAATGGGTTTGGACTCCTTGCCCCATAGCCCTTATGTACCATCTTAAATTTCTGTGTCACCTTCACCACAGTTTCTGTAAGGACAAAACAGTTCCCTAAGTATCTTTGCAGATGTGGGGCTAAAAAATTCAGCTTGAGCTGTTTCATTTGACAACCTTGGCCTTGCTTCTGGTTAGAGGATAATATAGAAAAAGAAAATTTGTAGAAACATTTCACAGTTCTTTATAAAAAAATAATGAAAAAAGAATGACATTTTTGTAGCAGAAAGTCTCTATATTAAAACTAAGACAGCACAGAACTCAGGAATAAGCTGATCAGGAAACATCTTCAAAGTCTGTAACTGCAACATGTTCTAAGCTCTGTCTTACCTAGTGATGGAGCTTTTCTCATCCCTCTTCTTTCTGCTTTGCTTTTATACATATTTATTACCTTATCATAACCAAACCTGAACAAAATAACCCCCCCAAAGTTCAATTCTTCTTTTTGCAAAGAATTTTATTTTACAGAAACAACCACTGGTTTGTTAAAAGAGTTGTTTGCAAGATGACTAGATTAGATTAATTAGTTAATGTTTGTAAAGTACTTTGAAGATTAAGAACACTATACAAGTGTTAAGTATTATTGTTATTATAATAGATAGAGAAGGTAGATAGCTAGATAGGTAAAGAGATACAGCAGTCAGATAACAATAATTATAATACTTAGCATTTCTATAGGGCTTTACATCTTTTGAGTGTTTTACAAACATTAACTAATTAATAGAGTTAAGCAGACAGATAATAGATAAAATAGTAGGTAGATTGATAGATAGGAACAAATTTTGCCTTTGGATACATGAATAGTATATTCAATGAAAGTTGCATCCCACTGATGAGGGCAAAATTTGGTCCATAGACAAATTTAAAGGAAAATTAGCTAGTATGTTTCAAGAGCTGGGATGGGATTTGTTTTTCCACAGACAATTTGTCTTCACAGTGGGAACAGAAAGTTCCCCAGGAATGCTGAGATGAATGTATCAAACTTGTCAAACTTTACAGCGACGTATTATGGAATCAAAGCGCGTTGTTAAGATTAGTCACATCAGTGTCAGTGACTCAGCTTTGCAACATCTGAAATGATGCATCGTGCCTTTGGGAAGCCAGATGAAACAGCATTATCAGTGCACTCGGGTTCATCCTGGTTCTTCACTTTTTTGTGAAGTATGGTCTACTGACTGAGGGAAATATAAGGATTAAAGCCAGATGTGAGCATATTTTAGTTTTATTAAATAGATCTGATATTAATTAAAGCAAAGAACAAGAATTATATAAAGATGCAAAGAATGGATGTGACACTTGTTTCCTTTTAGTTTGTATCTTCTTGAACACTGATATGTTTCTGCAACCACTTATCCTGAAAGCCTCACAGAGATGAGGGAAAATAATTTCTGCTCTTTGGAATAGATTCATGTCCTGGGTGCCTTTGAGATCCAGCTGTCAGTGAGGTCCAGGTGTCCTAGAGCTTCTGGTACGCCTGCAGTAATAAAGGAGGAGAGGAAGAGAGACCTCAGCTGTGTGTGAACAGGCTCACTCTGGAGTATGGAGCATATACCAGTGTCATTCTGCACTTGAGTTTTTCTGAGGGCTTCTAATATGACTGCAGCACCTGCCTGAAGTCATGCAGGGCTCCCTCTGCCTCTGGGGCAGTACCACCAGTGCTGTTTGCTACCAGGCTGGGACTTGGCACTGCCCAGAATTGCATCCTATGAACAGAGCTCATATTTCCCCTTTACAAAGCTCTTCTGCCACTGGGTGTAGGCAGTATCATCTCAAGTCTCCAGGGCAATCAGAACCACAGACCACAAATAAATCTTGATGAAAAAGTAAAATACAGGAGAAGGAGCCACCTTGGAAGCTGTGATGTAGATATCTACAGCTGGGTTAGACACGCTAGGCTTCCTTGACTGTCCATAGGGCAGCAAGGGCTTGAAAGATAAGTTCATCTGCTTTGTATTTATGTCTCCATTAGGATGAGATGAAATTGCCTCTTGGAAATCTTATTTCTCTCTAGTAAAGCCCAGATTAGCTCAGATGAGGCCAACTGTGTTGCAAATAATTAAAGTGAGATGTGACAAAAACCTCATGGAGGGCTGACCTTGGCTGGCTGCTAGGTGCCCACAAAGCTGCCCTATGACTCTCCCTTTTCAACAGGACTGGAAGAGAAAATATGATTAAAAGCTCATGAGTCAAGTTAAGGACAAGAACATCACTTATAGTCATGGTCAAAACAGGCTTAATTTAGGGAAATTACTTTAACTTACTGCCAAACAATCAGAGAGGGAAAATGAGAAATACAAACAAAACTAAAAACATCTTTTCCCCCTTCTCCCTCAAAGTGGCCCAGGTGGATATCAAATACGGGCTGGGATCAGTTCACAGCTCTTCATCCTTGCTGCTCCTTCCTCCTCAGGCTCTTGCCCTGCTTGAGTCTGGAGCCTCTCCTATGAGCTTCTGTCCTTTATGAACATCTCCAGAGTGGATCCTTCTTATGAACTGCAGTTTATCACAAACTGTTCTGGCATGTTTCCCTAAAGAAATCCTGCTCTGCATGGACTCCTCTCTATGGCCTGCAGTTCCTGCCAGGAGTCTGCTCCAGCATGGCTTCTCCACAGGCTGCAGATTCCTTCACAGCACATCCACCTACATTGGGTCCTTCTCAAGCTGCAGTTGGATCTCTGCTCCACTGAGGACCTCCACGGGCT
The DNA here is from genome assembly GCF_971803275.1 of Cyanistes caeruleus. NCBI lineage: Eukaryota > Metazoa > Chordata > Aves > Passeriformes > Paridae > Cyanistes > Cyanistes caeruleus. The sequence continues at coordinate 4,915,354 of NC_141704.1, read as the reverse complement.
GCCAGGGGACAGCTGCCTTACCCTGGTCTTCTCCATGGACTGCAGAAGACTGGAGCACATCCTCCCTCTCCTTCTTCACTGAGTTTGGTGTCTGCAGGGTTATATCTCATGGTTTTTCTTTCTTTTTTTTTTTTTTCTCCCATCTCCTGGCTAGCAATATTTTTGCCATTTCTTAAATATGTTACCTCTGTTAATGTTACCCATGTCCAGTGGCAGGTCTGTCCTGGAGCAAGCCAAAACTGGCTCTGTCCAACATGGATGCAGCTTCTGGTGTCCTCATGGAACGCTGCAGTCCCTCTTCCATCAAAACCTTGTTGTGGAAATCAAATGAACCCATTCTAAATGCTCCTCTTCCTTCTTCATCTGCAAGATCTACTTAGTGGAGTTTCCCAGGCTCACCTCAGTCTCACTAGGACTGATGAGCAGGAGGTTTAGTTGGAAATTGGTGGGAATGTCATTGACCAAAGAGACAAGTGGTGAGTCCCCATACAATGAAATTAGCAGCAACATGTTTTACCTTCAGCAGCACAATCTGTCAGTGGTGGGAAAGCCACCATGGTGAGGCATGTGCAGAAGGCAATCAGCTTCCTTCTGACTCAACCAAAAAAAAAGGCAACATTCAAATATGGTGTGTAACAAACATGGTACAAAATAAATACACCCCTCATCAACACAACCATCCTTTGATCACCTAAAAAAGGCATAAAAAATTAAGCAGGCAAGCAAGAGCAAGAAATAGTGGCAATGCCCTTTTTTTAACTAGGGATGGACTGTACACACCTTGGTAATTAAAGCTCATAGTTTCTTCTCAAGGAACTTGAACCCAAGTCTCAAGTTATGGGTGAATATTCACAGTGCAAGGTTTCAAGACAGACCTGTCTAAAGTTCTCTTGTTGGAGCAGTTTTATTTGTATAATATATTTCACTATTTCCTGTGTCACGGGGAGAATGATTTCTAGTTCAGTGGTTAGTATTCACCTGGAAGGGGAAGTCCTCAGTTCCTGTGCCTGCTTCAATGAATGTTTCTTGTATTTCTCATTTAAGTATTCATTGATGTGGATAATGGAAGCCAGGCCCTCTGCTCCCAAATGAAAGACTATACCACGAAGATACATAGTCATTTGCATAGGTTTGCCATCTTCCTGTTCCCATGAATATTTAATTAACCTATGCAAAGTGAAATGGTTTCAATATGAGGAACTGAGAATGCCCTGCCCTAGAATATTCTTTACCCTAGTGGTTAGGGCAGTCAGGGAAGCGGAGAGACAAGTTCAAATCCCCTTAAGCAGAAGAGGGATTAAACCTGGGTCTTCTAGAGCTTGGTGGGTATTCCCAGCACAATGTTATTGGTGAGAAAAAAAAGTAGCATCTCTGCTTCCTTTTCTTGCCTGAGCTAATGGGACGCCCTGCCAAAATGCTTATCCTACTGAAAGATCATCACAGAGTGTGACTGATAAAATCTTTATTAGAAAACAAATTATTTCACCGTGAACTTTGAAAGAAATGGAGTAAATTGTGTGACAACAAAATGGCTTACCACAAGGGAGCATACTCACACCTGTGTTATTTGTGATCTACACACAATATCTACCAATCTGTAATGACAGAAAAAATTAAAGTTGCCTGAATTCAACTCCCAAGTCAAGGGCCTGTCCCAAACAAAGGCCATGACACCATCAGCACTTAACCAGATCTCAGAATATCATATGACAAATTAATGAAATTACACTATGGATATGATGCTATCAGGTCTCTTTCTTCTCTAAAGTTCCAGGCCCAATAAACAGAACAGAATTTCCAAAGAGATGTGACTCAAAATCCAGATTGCTTGGAACTGATGTTGGACTACTTGCCTTTCCCCAGGGCACAGATAGAAAAGACAAAGTATAAGGTTAACCTGTAGTATAAATTACTGGAGAAACACGTGAATTCCAAACTGAAGGTCAGCTCTGCAATGCTGCAAACCATGGCACTTGCATCATGTTATCCGGTAGATAAATATTTATGTCGCACATAAAAAAGCACAGATATATCAGCACACATGAAGAGGTTAGATATCCTGTTGAATGAAAGTGATTTTTTTATGCATGCCTTAGGCCAGCTGAGGGAAGCAATCTGTATCTCCTGGCTGGGATAACCTGACAGGGGAATGGATTAAAGAAAATAAAAAAAAAAAAAAAAAAAAGGAAAGGGGAAAATAAAGCAAAAAAGCAAATACCAATGGGAAGAAAAGAGAGGAGGAAATAAGTAAAAAGCTTTGAGGCATGGTATTAAATATCCAGGATTCCCTGGATTGGTAAAATTCAATCAGTAATATGCCTGTTCCCAAGCTCAGTAAATTTTAGAGAGATCTGGCTGATAAATTTATATATCCTGCTAGTTTCAATTACTGTGAAAAATTTATCTTCATCATTTCCCACTCCTTTTCCATTTAAGCTCACTCTGAAAGTGAAAAAGCAATGAAAACCAAAACTTCAATTTGATAATTTTATACAAGACTATCATTTATTGATAAAAACCTCTCTATATATTCAATTCTCCATATTGACATCATACCTACTTGATGTCAACCCCTGTCAGTGGGGCTCTCAGGTGGCTGCACCACCCTCTCACAGCTCTGGAAATCTTTAGGCAAGAACATCTTCATGCCCAGTCAGCCTATAACACAGATTAAATGCAGAGCTGCACAAAAAAAACCCCAGAAGACAGGCCAATCTTTGTCAATCCCAGCCCAAACTTTACTGAGGTATTTTTCAGCCAACATTCTTGGAGAGCGAGCACAGACTTGCACAAATACGGATCTTGCCTGTTTAGGTTATGAGCTCTCTGGGGCAATGACTTTCTCTTCGGATGCAGGTATCCACTTCATAGCACCAGTCCTGCTGTAATAAAGCTAATAATAATAGTAACAACAGCAATAATAATAATAGAAATAATAATAATTTCATCCAGGATGCTGCGTAGAAGAGCTGAAGGGCAGCAGGTGTGTTGGGGAAATAATATAATACATCAAATCCTGCGCAGTGAGCACATGAGCGTGTGATATCAAAGACACTACCTATGAAATTAATTTGCCAGTGACACTGCCTTGCCTACCATCCCTGGGCGTTGTGAGAATTAATTAATGCTTGCAAATCGCCTTGAGAACTTCAGAGGAACGGCGCGTTATGTATGCAAAGCCCTTTCGCTGGTGCCGGCTGCACACCTGTGCCCATTGCATCATGTGCCGCCTCTGTCTGGTCGCGAGCGCTGGCGGTGCTCATGTGGCCTCTGCATGATTGATGGCTGGATTCGGGTGCTGGCACTGGCAGCTCTCCCCTGTCAGCAGGGAGCTTGCCTCCACATGCCTGTGCACCATCAGCCTCTTTCCTCCCGGCACAGTTGTCAGGTTTCCCAAAACAATGATTACCTCTCCCCAGAAACAAACCTTCGTCCTGACACCTCTCCCAGCTGGAGTCTTGCTCCTCTGTAAGGGTCGGTTCCCTGCCTCCCAGGGCTTATGTGAGACTTCATTCCTGCAAGTTTGTAAAACATGCCAACATGAAAGTGCAAGAATAGAGTGGTGTGTGCTGCTTTTTATGATCACTATTAGCAAATAACTGTAGCCATGCAAGATGCCCAAATTGTAGCTCAGAGGTCACTACACACCCTGAGGAAGGACAGCACACCGGAGGCGTTAGCAGGAGCAGCAAGGTGAGGCTTCTCCACCTTCAAAGTGTCCATTCCTAATCTCAGAGGACCTGAACGTGCCTGCAGGCCATGGCAGCTGCTCTGAAGGGAGATGCAGGAACCTTATGTCTGCAAGCCTAGTGCTGAGAGGACTTTGCGTTACCAATTTCTTCTTACACTAAAAAAAAGTCACATTTGCAACAAATAATTATTTACAATGAAGTAAAATCTTATTTAAATGCTCTTTTCTTCTCTTTCTAAATCCAATGCATTGTTTTAAATCATTAACATCACTTGGTTTTGAGAGATATTTTTTAAATATACATATTTAGGCTGAGTTTCCCAGTTATCCTTGACACCCCTATCACAGTGCACCAGCCATGCTTATATTTTCCTCAAAAGAAGTGGGAAGAGGGCTCTTTTTTCCAACCACTGCTCCCTCCTCCTGGCTCTACAGCCATACCATAGCTCCACAGGTGCTGGAAAGCAGTACCATTCTGTTGCTGAGTGACTTTAAGCAGCAAACACTGGCAGCCACCTGCCTTGCCCTGTTCCAGCTGCACTCAGCAATGTGTGGAGGGGAGGGAAGAAGAAGCAGGAGAGCATGTTGGAGGGAGTCGAGGCTCCTTTCATCTTCTTTTCTGTGCTTTAGAAAGAAGTGGTGGACTCACTAAATAAACCTCCATCCTTTCTCAGGACTACAGAGATGTGAAGCCCAGAATGCATTCCTGGTGAATCTGAAGCTCCCAGTCACAAAGTCAGAATCAATTACGAGATGTAATCTTGCCCTTAATCTCTGGTTCTGTTCATAGAGCACTGTCAATGAGATCAATATTAATAAAAGGATCATATGAAGAACTTCCCTAGACTACAGTTAAAATTCTCTCAGTGCTTCACACTGTCATTCACAGTTGTTATTTCTTAACCCACAACAGAAGGGATTTACTTGGGAATTCTCTCTTTGACCAAAACCCACATACATATGTCGTCTTCTCATAAAAATCAGCTCATTATTGCTATTCAAAAATTTTGCATATTCACAATGCTGAGGGAACTTATCAGTGCTGATGGTTATCACAGAATATCAGAATTTATAGGGTTGGGGGAATTCTTGGGGATCACCTTGTCCATCCCCCCTGCCAGGCAACATCTTGAAATGTTTTACAAGACATTCTCAAAGGACACAATTTATTCCTTCTTTCTTATCCTTCCTGGTTGTCATCAGTCAAATGCTTTCAGCTTTTTGTTTATTCCATCTCTGCTGTAGATTTGTCTTTTATGAGTAGTCTGTTTAACAATTATTTTGTGTGCAATGAGAAATAACGCTATTTTATTTTTCCAAGAATCAAAATTGCTCCTTCAGATTGTATCCTTTTCCCTTTCCCCCTACCTCCAGAGAGACTGGTGTTTGAAAAACCCTCAATTTCCATTAAGCAGTGATTCTGGTGGATAATTAGAATTTAATTTCTCTGACCAGCATCCTCAGGGGCATTCAGATGTCTTCTGCTTCACCATTCCTGTTTCACATGAACAGGAGTTATAATCTTTTCCTGTTCTACCCAGATGTTGGAAAGCTGAGTGCTTAAAAGCGTGCTTAGCTCCTACAGTGGTTAGTCAGGGCCCCCAAGGGAGAACATCAGCACTCAGTGCAATCTCCCTTTGGCTTTCCTGTTCACCCTGCCTCCTCCTTTTCCATGCTTTGCATGGGTGCTTGGGTTCTACCTCCTCTGAAGAGCTTCAGCTCAGCCCATTCCATACCCAGAGGCAACTAATAAAGGTCAATCTCAGATGTAATGAAAGGGGACAATGAGGCTGTTCTGGCCACTCCTAGTTTTCCTCACTGCTTCTCACGAGCTCTGCAGGTTCTTCTGGTTCCTCCACCAGGCCTGACTGTCAGGGGGAGGCTGTTCCCACCACCATCCCCAGCTGTTCTTCAACAGTTGTGTCCTTTGAAGATGTGCATAGTTATCATGTTATTTCAAAATACCAAAGGTCACATTATCTTTCCTTTTCCCTTCCTCCCCACTGGAAAATAAGGGCAGGAGCAATTACTGAGTAAACAAGAAGGAGCGGGTTTGCAGAGCTGCCGTGAGGGATTGGGGAACCCCACCAGACTAGCCTGTTGCAGCCACAGCTCTTTTTCCCACCTCACCCAGCAAATTAAAGTTTCAGATGTCTGAAAGAGGTTCTAGTGCAAAGCATTTTCCCAAATCTGTGTTGGCCCTTTTGTCACAGAAAATCTGGTTAGATGTCCAGACATTCATGAAGCAACAAAAAGCTCAATTTTTCCGGCATCTCTTACTCAAAATTCCATGCTGGAGCAATAGAACTGATTTTCAATGGTCAAATTAAACCACAGGAAGCATCACAAATCACATATGCGAGGGTTTGGGAAATAAAGATATGTGTAAGTCACAGACCACCCCAAATTCTTGATGACCCTCTGCCAAAACAGGAATCAGAGCTGTCTCAGGTTCCTCCTTTTGCAGCCTACTGTGCAGCAAGGCTCCTACTTACTTTTTCTGTGATTCCTATGAGGTATGTTGGCCCTGAAGGATAAGAACTGCAGTTCTGCTTGGCAGTTGCATCATGTGAGTAGAAGGTCTACCTCGCTCCAGCTCACTCAGCTGCAGGCTGGGTAGAGCTGGGCCCTTAAGAAATACTTTTATGGGACTTCTGAAAAGCAGGTGGTCCGACAAACAGAAAGCACATTAACACTAATGAAGATAAAAAATTTCACAGAAAGATAATTGTTTGCCTAGCAGCTGAATTTATTTCATTCTCAAGTTGTAATTAAGGGAAAAGTTGCAGTTTAGAATGCAACCTGGTTTTCCCTCTTTTTTTTTTATTGCCTAATAAGCAGAGCAAGAAGTTGATTCATTTTTATCTACAAGGGAGAAATGTATCATTTTACCCACACCTGATTTAACTGAAATGAGTAGAAGACAGATAAACAGCTGGAAAAACCTGAGAAAAAAAAAACCACTGAATTCAATTTACCAGAATCTCACATTCCTGGGAAAAAAAAAATAGAAAAAAGAAAGAAAGAAAAATAAATAAAAACAAAAAGTGAGGAGTCAACCATAGACAGGCAAGCTTATAACTTAAGATGCTGGGTAGTTAAAGTTCTTTTTTACAACAAAAAGTAAGGATGAGAAATTTCTAAGAAGCCAGGTGTTCTAATTGTTACTATGATTTACTGTCTGTATGTGTGCAATGTTTAGGAGTTGTACACTTAGCAGTCACACAAAACTTAAGGATGCCAAAAACCACAACTGGTCTCAGATCACTGTGTGCTGCCCAAAAGAGCAAAGAAACACAGAAGAAAAAGAAAGGGTCTTCTCCAGAAAGGCTGTGATCAAAGCAGCAGGCAGGCAATGAAAATCAGTCCTTCCTTCAAGATAAAGACAAGGAAAGAACGGGGCAATACTAAATAAAATATTTATTAAATTTATATTAATACAGTTTTCTCATGAGAGACATGTCAGGTTTTTGTATATGTCTCTACTACATGAATAAATTTTGTTAAATGAGCAGGGACAGTCTATTGCATCAAAATTGGAAGAAAGGTTCATTGGATAGGGACAGAATTGCAGAAAAATAAACACGTTTCCAGGCACAGAAAATAGCATTTATCTCTGCAATGACTTGCCATAAAGTAAAAAGTTTGGATTATCATTTTGGATTTTGGATCATTTGAACTCAGTTAAAAAAATTGATAATTGTTTTTCCTTTAAAACAACCCATATTATTTGTGCACAGTTCTCAGAATGTATCCAAGTGTACAGACTAAACAGGGAGAGATGTCTGAATACCTTTGAGAATCTGAGTCTCACGTTCACTTTATTCTTATGAACATTAAGATAGAGGTCAGACTGCTGCAAGGTTATATTGACCTCCTGGATACACTTGCAAGTTTATCTGGAATATGATTATTTTCTATACCAGTGACTGGGTTCAAATGCATCTGAAAAGACAATAGTCATTTACATGAAAAGAAAGAATTACCTACCCATCTTTGCTTTTACTGAATACCTATTCTTAATTTCACCAAGTTTAGATCTGTAAGAAAGAAATGTATCTTCCCCTTCCTTTCTCCAGCCATCTGGAAAAGCCTCCAACTGTTTCTTGGAATCTTGCTAAATCTTCAGGACAGTAATTAGTGATATTGAGGTAACCTGGGAGCAAATCACAGGAGCCAGGCAGGAACATGCAATCATTTGATGTCGCAAACACAACTGTGCAATCAGACAAGTGTGAGTTAAACTGCTCCGACCACTTGTCCCAGCACTGAATATTTCAGGTGTTCTCTCCTCTACCTACAGCTTTTCCAAAGACCCCAAAGCTTGAATTTTTCTGGACACAGGCTCAGCTTTTGCTGTCAGAAATTCCTTCTAAATTGTGAGCCTCAGAACAAATAGGTTGGTTTTCTGAAAGTGAACCAGGTCATATTTTAGCAATTAATTAATGCTTAATATAAATCCATGAGAACTTTTAAAGATGAAAATTACACTTATTATTAAAAAAATAGTGATTTATTATTTTCCAGAGATATTTTTTTCTGAGAAACAACCCCTGCTATAAAGGTTGTTTTTCTACCTTCCTCCCAAATCCTTCAGGTATTTTCTATTTCTCTTTCTGTGCTTTCTGCTCGCCCATGTAGAGTAGCAATTTTTGGCACATCAAGCACATTAGATAATTATATGTCAGTTGAGAAACTCTCAGCTTCTTGTCACTAGTCTATAAAGCTCTCTGTAATGTTGTAATACAATATCACTGATATCTCAAGGAGATAACATGTTAAGTGTCTACTGGCTATATAATTTGAACCAAAAGTGAACAAAGAGAACTGATCTTTCGGTAAACATACAGTATATTTTTGTCATCTCTTCCTGATAGTGGTTTTGATAAGCAGATTTAGATGTGGTGTTATCCTCTGATTGCTTTTGCAGTGTACTTGCAAGACAGGGAATTCCTTCATAATTCCTCAGACAGATGGTTGAGAGGAATTTCCCAAGTACCCACAGATCAAAGATTGTTCTCTGTAAATGGTGATGGTTGCTGATATTACAAATCCACCCAGACATTTTATTCTTCCTGATTCAAAACACTCTTTCACTCCTCTCTGCCCAGTGTGGATTCCCATTAGGTGGGAAGAACAATTTTAAGCAATCAAGAGTCAGTGTGACAACCTTAGATTGCTCATTAAGGACCAGGTTGTGAATGAGGGGTAGATGACAGAGATCTGTGAAATCAAAGAGGCATGGAAATGATGAGCAATTGTTCTCTGTCTTTTCCAAAACAAGAGCAAGGGGACATCAAATGGAACATGGAGGAGACGGGTTCAAAACAAACAAAGGGAAATGATTCTTCATACAATGTATAATTAAGCCGTGGAACTCCTTGCCACAGGATGTTGTGGATGCTGTAAATTTACATGGGTTCAAAAAGGACTGGACAAGTTCATGAAAGAAAAATTCTTCAAGAGCTATTAAATACAAAGACATTACCTCTGGCTCCGGAAGACGCTGCAATGCAAATCTCAAGATGTTGTGAGAGTGCTCTGAGGAAGTCTCACTTTGCTATTTTACTTTTCCCCAAGCATGTATTAATTCTTGGCCCCTGTCAGGAAGAGGTACATGTGCTAGATGGATCCCTGTATAGCTGATACAGCTCTTTTTATGTCCTTGTTTCACACAGCTGTCTTATTCAAGGAGCAGATCAAGTGATGGCCACACCATACTATTCACTTTAAAAGCTCTTTCTCCACTTAGACCAGTAAGTAACCTGAAAATTAGTGTATTGCTACATACTTTTGTTTTTAGACACTTAGCTTCCTAATTTTCTGCCTGGAAGGTACAGAAAATTGAAGCTTTTTGGCTGACTCAAGAGAGGAGGGCACAGTGGGCTCTAGAGACACCTGTCCTCTTCATGCTCCAGTTGGTGACATGGGCAGGCTTGTGTAAAAAAGTGGGGTGTCTCTCTTAGCTCTTCACCTCTCTAGGCTGTCTAAATAACCACCCCAGCACTAAATAATTAGTGATTCAGAAGCAGAAACACACATTTGGGATGCTTGACTATGTGAAAATTGGCCGGGAAATCCCCCAATTTTTTTATTCCTGTTACTTCGGGCACTTGGCAAGCCTACCTCGACTAGAACATTGCCTGGTAATGAGGAAAAGTGGAGAAAAGTCAAGGAAAAGTGCCTCTATCCTGCAAGCACTGCCTGGTGCTCCACCTAATAGCCTGTCCATTTGAAAGCAGGGAAAAATATCCCCTCCTCACTACCATTTATTAGCAGCCAGGTTTGAGGAGAGTTAGTGCAGGGAGCAAGTCTGGTCCTGCACTGGAATATTCCTGCATCTGCATGGGCCAAAACTCTCATTAGCCAACCCCTGGGTCCTGCTGTCTTAGCCATTTCTGTGGGCTAAATTAACACTTTGGTGGTGAGGAGCCAGAGAGACTGTGAAATGAGCTCTGGCTGCATGATGACACCCCCATCCCGTGGGATCTAAGAGCTGAAGAGGAAGCTTAGCTTCAGGGCCATTGCAGGTGCCCCAAACTGAGCACCCCAAAATCGTGGAGGCACTCAAAAATTAAAATCTCCACTGCAGGATTTAACCTGGGTTTCAAAAGGCATTCTTTTCCCTTCCCAGAACCCCTAAAAAGCCTTTTGGGCAAGGAAGGCAACTCTTCAGGCTCCACAGGTATCATTATTATTTGGAAGCCTGTTTTGTATTCAGAGTTGGCTGCTCCTTGGGTTCACCCAGGCAGTTTAGTGCATGCATGCCGAGGTGTATATTGGATGTGCCTAATAGCTGCAGTAGGTGGAGAGGGAGGAAGCTGTGATCCAAATGATGGGAACTCCTGGAGGGAGTTGTCTTGCCACTGGCATGCTGTCAGCGTGCCAATAAATAAGAAAGTTGAGATGATCAGAGGCAGCTATCTAAACAAACTAGGGTGAAAACTCCCAGCCTGCGTGGCAATCAGGCACAGGAAACTCATTCAGCGGCCATCCAGCTTCTTCCCATGGTTCAGGTTTGGCATTCTATGAAACATGAAATAGGCAGAAAATATCCCTGTGCCCAAAAAAAGACCCTGTGGCTGTTGTCCTTTCTGTCATGCCTTTGCTTCTGCCAAACACCTCTCAGAGGATTAGTAGTGGGAAACATGAAACGAGGGGTGTTTCACAAGCTCTTTGTGTGTCAGTTTGCAAGCACCAAAATTAGCCACTGAGTAGCACTATCCCAGTTCTGAAAGAGAGAGTTGCTCCTTAAGGTGTTGCAAATAAGTGACAAATTCAGCGCTGTTGTAGTGCTCTGGATTTCTTCCTTGCACAGGCACAAACCTGCTCTCAATGGCTGTGAGGAAATCAACAAGAGGTAGGAAGATATACAAATCATATATTAATGCTGCATGGGCAGGTAACATCCATAGCTGGCTGATCAAACACATAGCTGCCTTTTTAAAATGTATAAATATACAAATATGCATAAATATGTAATATGTATAAATATGTTTAAAATGTACAATTGCATAGCTGGCTTTGACCCCTGTTCAAAGCCCCAGTATTCTTAATAGGCAGTGAAGAAGCTGAATTTTTGCCTCTTACTTTTCACCTGGCAAAGCTAGAAGTGCAGAGATTACTCTGGTCATCAGTGTCTTCTGTGTTCCACTTTTGGATGAACTGTCCAAAGACGACAGAATGACCCTGTACTTTAACTTTTAATCCATTGAAGTGGGAGACACAGATCTCTCCCAGTGGGAGAATGGGAAGATCTGAAGGACAGTTTCCAGGATATCAAGTGAGTGTTTCAGCTGACTGCTGGAGATGTAGTCCATGGACTGACAAGCCTGTGAAACCTGAATGAAAGACAGTATCTGCCTCCAAATCTGGGCACCTGGCTTCTGAGAAGAAAAGAGCACAAAGCCTCACACCTACCCTTGGCCTTCCAGCCCTCAGACTGGGTTTTACCTTGTGCTGTCACATGTTAAACCCTTTCAGAAGTGCCTGATGCCCAATGCATTGCATAAGAATCTTACTTGTCTAAATTGGGCAACTCCATATCAACAAAGCTACTAAGAGCTAGAAGCTACTGAATTGTGAGCTGTGATAGGTAAGTCCTTTGGTAGATGTAGATCTTTGACACCATGCCAATGACAGAAGGGCTGGAATAGTTTAGAAGAGAAAAGAATAAGAGCTTTAATCCTTATTCATGGGTATCCAGGATCTTTACTATCTGCAGCCTCTCTGAATCAGTTTAGTTTACTTAGCAAAACTAAGATACATTTGATCTGCTAAAGCTGCCAACCTTCTTGTTCCTCCATTAGGCTGTTTATTGCCTTTTACACATATGCCTATCTCTGTCCCTCCCTCCCTCCAGCTGAAAATCAGCTCTCTCCAGGAAATAATTGAATCAAATACATTCAATGTTCCCTCCTCTTAAGAGTATTAAATGTGCCCAATCAAGTACCATAAACACAATCACAAGACTTCTGAGTTCAACTACTAACCCTCAAAGCTATCTACTAATGACAGATGGTTGGTAAATAAACCAGGATTCCCCAGTCAAGTGGTGACATTTGCAGACTTGGCACTAAGATCCTGAGATTTATATTCAGTAATGATTTTGCAAAAAACACAAACTGAACAAAAGCCCCAGCAACAAACCCCACCTAGAGTATCTTCAGCTTCACCAGATTTCAACAAAAAACTGTTAAAGCTCCTTGGTGATTTATGGAGCTGGAAGAAACAACTTGCATTGGGTGTTTAATGACAGCTTCACTTGGATATTCTGGATGTGCATAAACACAGACAACTTATATATATATATATATTATGACTGTATATTAAGTGACATATAGATAAGAGCTGCTTGAATGATCAGAGAGACAGAGAATCTGCTTCAAAAGAGGAGACAAAAGGGTGGTCTAAGGGTCCAAGCACAGTGCCCACATCCAGCTGCCCCAGCTCTTCTGAGAACCAGAATAGAGCTGACAGTGATTTGCAGGGCCCCAGATCAGCTCACTGCAGATCAACACATTATCCTACACAGGCATATCAGTTATTCACTGGTGTCTTTAGTGCTACATCAATGCAACATGTCTGAACACAGCTTATTGAATTAAATGCTCAGCAACAAAGGATTTTAGGGGTTAGAAGTGTCCTGTATAAATAGGTTGAGGTATAAGCAAGGGAGAGTAACAAAAGCTCTCTGAGCTAATGGCCAATGCTCTTACCAGAACCAGTAGGATTTAATGTCCGAGACTGCAATTAAAACAAGGTTTACAAAACTTCAGTCATGTAGGGAGAACAAAAAAGACAGCAGGAGTTTTGAAATGATCAACTAGTGAGAGGTATAGAAAGTGCAACACAGAGATGTATTGTGTGTCCTATTTACCCCAGAACAGTAAACACTCCTCCAGAATGGCATGAGTCCTTCACTGCACCACTTCAGAGCAGAGGTTCTGTGGGGGAACTTCTTTTCCATACTGAGAGATGACAGGGTGTCAGAAATTCTGGGGTTTTAAAATAAGCTGTGAATTTCCAGGGTTCATAATACCCAACTAGGAGATAACAATGGCATTCCTGTAATGTTTTTATTTCTCCTTGAGAAGTTCCTCCATGCTAAGCTGTGAGGATGACCAGAATTTTCTTGTTTCATGGAGTAAATACTTATGGTGAGTACAATGATCACTGTGAATACCATGAGGACACTTTTCCATAAGTGTTCTGCTCTCAGACCCACATTCAGCATCTCACAACAAACACAGGATCTGCAGGGATTTGTCTTATACATCAAATCCTCGTTTTTGGTTTTAGCCAACCTGAAGATCTGTATTCCCACAGAGAACTTTGACACATATGAGCATGACATGAACACAGCTTCCATCTGCCCTCACCTACATCTTTCTCAGGACACAGCTCAGAGGCTCTCAGCTTAAATTCTCTTGGACTCTGTGTCTCTTTGCTGTGTTAGTGGTGGAAAGGTTTGCCTGGATCTCAGGAGATAAACTGTGAAAAGGACTCTGTGCTGGGGACTACCTGTGCTGAAGGAACTTTGTGCTTGAGCCTGAGCCAATAATAGGTTTCACCTCCAAGCAAAGTGAAATCAGGCTCTAACCCAACTTCTGTCCAGCTGAATAAATGAGCTCAGGCTTAAATGATATCCCAGAATAGGTGGGGGATGCTTTTTCCCTGCATGGATGATCAAGCATTTTGGTTTACAGTTTGGGAAGCTTGTTTATATACAGGAGACAAATCCTAAACTAATATTAAAAGTATTCTACCCAGGAAACTTGAACACATAACTCAGAAACTGACATCAGCTTTTATTTTTTAGAGGTTATTTTTACTGCTAAATCTTAGATGTTCAGGTTTGCTGAGAAGAGCAAGAGTTTACTTCCTGTAACAGAGAAAGGGCAGAAATAAGCTTGAGACATGGGGAAGTTTTTCATTAACATATGTTTAGTATTTCAGATATTTCAATACTGCTAAAAATTCAACAGAATGCTTTTTTGCTGACTTTTAAAATTATTATTTACTGTGCTACGAGAGATTATTTTGTCATGAAAGACTGTGCTGATCTGGTTTTTCCCCAGCTGTTGAATCTGGGGTACATTCTGATGTGAATGTCTGAGAGCCAGAAAGCAATAACGATTAGAAATATATTATTTTATATTCCTTATTGTCCATAGGGAGGAAAAAACCACCACCAACAACAAAAAAATCCACACATAAAGTAAGAAGCAAAAATAATGACAACAAATAGCTTTAAGAATAGTAAGATTGCAAATAAAAATCTGTCATGATCTTAATAAGAGACCCACTTTTCCAGCCATTCTCTTTTTAAAATTCTCAGTATGCCCAAATCGGGATTTTTTTAACTGTCTGTATTTTATCCTGCCTCTTTAAGTGTGTACACAGTGTACACATTTTTTTCCCCCTAATGTTCAAAATTAAGCCCCTCTGTGTGCCTTCCATGCCGAAGTTTATAACCTCAGCCTGCACAAGTCCAGTGCAGAAAGATCTACAGCCTCCAGGCAGAGCGAGGAAGCTCTTTAAAGATGAATCATTTTCATAAATGAGTGCAGAGGGAGGTCAAGCCAGGGGACACAGAAGGTTACATGTGTGGCTGAGATAAGGCCTCATTCATCCACTTCTTACTGTCAGGTCTTGATGGGTGAACATTGCCTTGAGCTCCCATAAAACATGTTGTTTGCAGAAAACTTGCAGGTGGTTCATAAAAAAGTCCAAACTGTTACCAAGAAATTTATCTCTCAACTGCTGGATCTGTTTATAATAGAAGTGAAGGATCTCATAGAGAAATTAAGTATCAGAGACTGACTTATATTGGCTTGCCAGACTGAAAAACCCAACCTGCCTTCCAAATGCTGCACTAAAAATGTCAAAGCAATTGTATTGATGACATCTTGACAAGATACTGTACAAGACTGTTAAAAATACAACAACAACAACAAAAGAATGTTGCCTGTTTATGGAAAACTTGTCCCTGGGGAAGGGATGTGGGTATTTAAGAGAGTTTTATGGAGGAAATTCAATCAGTTCTCCCTGAAACATTTGATTTTAGAGACTGTCAATCTTTTATTACTCTGATGCCCATTGGAAAGGCAGTTTTTAAAAGGGTGTCATTGTTTCTCTGTGTTTCAAAGCGGATATTCAGATAAAGCTGGGTTGTGCTGGCAGGGAGAAAAGGTGAGGGTTAAAATGAATGTAGGAGGCATCATAGAATGGACAGTTTGATATTGTTGTGAATATTTATCCACTGAGGGCCAGATTTGATACCTTTTGAAGTCAATGAAACCTCTCCTTTGACTTCACTAGACTTTTAGCTCCAAGGAGTTGTAAAGAGACTTCCAGCTGGTTTCACAATAACTACCCTAGAGCCATCAAATAGTAACAGCTTTCAGCATGTACCAACCTGAAAAAGTGTTCACATTCATGTTCAAAAGTCCCTCATAACTCCCCTCTCTCCTCCACACAAAAATACAAAGTTAAGTTTTCTACATTCTCCTGAACTTGTTCTCCCATGCTTTCGTATTCATAGATTTTTGTGGCCTGAAGGAGCCTTTATGATAATCTGGTGTGACCTCCTGAAATCAATGTATCAATGGGATTGCACCAACATTATGGGAACAGTGTTTGGCCTCTAGACATCCTGCCGTATAGAGACAACACTGAATGAATTAAAATGGGATAGGGCATTCATTATGAATTATTTGCTTTGGGGGTTATACATCCAACACTCAGCCACACACAGGTTTTTTTTTTTTACTGGAGTCAAAAGAAGAAAAATAGTTTCCCCAGAAGGATCTTTGCATAACTTGTGTGTGTGTCCATCTCAGTGCTCTTGCTGCAGCTCTTGGGCAGAACATGGCAGGAGCTCCAAGTTTTAGTTAATGTCTTCTTAAAGGTTTTGATAAAAAAAATTAGTTTTTCATTATGCATTCTCCTGCCCAGTTCTTTCTCACCAACTTCTCTTGCAACTGAACTCCCCATTATCTGTGTGCCCAGGGGGTGTCACTCTGCCCAGTGACCTGCACTGATGTCACTGGTACAGCGCAGGTCTGGGGCTCCATCCTCAATGAGTTGCTCAAACATCTTGTGCACCTCTCAGGGCTTCCCCCCAGATTTCTGCAAAATACATCTACACACAGAGGGTCAGCTGGGTCATCTAAACACTCGGGTTTGGGCTGTAGTAACCCCATACTGCCCATTTCCAAAGATGAGTGTGGAAGAGAGTCTGAAACTGTAATGGGTCAAGGTCATTTCCAGGAAATGACTGTAATGTCAGTAAAATAAAACCTCATGTTAACAAAAAACTGAGAATCCCAAGGCATACAGGAACCCTTGGTCCATCAGATCCATCTTTCACTTCCAACATCCCCGGGCCAACATTCATGATTTTAATAGGGGCACATCCAGTTCTACAATCTAGAGCAGCTCTCACTCTCAGAAAGTGTAAAAGACAATCACAGAGCCCCAGATAAAATGCTTCTTAATTAAAGGAAATTTAATGAGAATTGCTGGTAAACAAACATCAGGTGATTATAGGACGACATCTCTCCACAGATTACTAAGTAATTTCACTTCTCTGACCCAAAAGGAATTTCCATGCAATTTGCAGCAAGGCTTAGAAGACAGAGGTAATTAGGTCTTTATTCTCTGCAACTTTTAGTCTTTCTTTTTTCTTCCCTTCCAAAAAATTATCAGAGGCTGCATCACCCCTAACACATTAAGTCCCACTTAGAGAGATGGTAACTTTCCTGGTCCCCCAGAGCTGCTCATCTTCCTTCAGCTGCTGCCAAACTTTCATTAGCTTCAGCTTTGAAACTCCAACAGCAGTGAGGTAAAATTCTCATCTTTCCACTCCTCTTCAAGATCTGTCCTTTGAAAACTCTGAAAAAACACACTGTATTATAAATATAATTTCCCATTCCAAATCCACCATGCTGGAAGTGAAGATTTATCTAAAAATATTCTCTGTATGCACCTAGAGTAAAATCCACTAGGGTTTTAAAGGGCCAGCAGCCCTCCTGATGCAGCAGCATTTGTTAATATTATTTGGATTATAAATTTTTGTATAAGAGCAACCTGATATCTCAAAATCAAGATGTTTCTTGGGAACTAGTTGACTGTGCTAATATTCTTGTTGGCAGTGTTTCAAGAAGACCCCAAGATTAAAGAAGTTTGACCTTCTTTCTTTTATTTCCTTGGATTTCTTTTTCTTTTATTTTATTTTGTTTTTCTTGTTTTGACTTTTAATATTAACATTTTGCAACTAGTCTCCATCAATTAGAATGATGGTGCACAACAGCATGAGATGTTTTCTGTGATTTCTATGACTATATGTGGGCATTACCAAGCCAAAGTACTCCACAGTAGGATGGGAGAGTAAAGAAGCAAGGATTTCATAAGGGCTTCCACCCTGATCCTTTTCTCCAACATAACAACAAATATTTCTAGATCATCCTTGACAGATA
This sequence comes from Cyanistes caeruleus, assembly GCF_971803275.1. NCBI lineage: Eukaryota > Metazoa > Chordata > Aves > Passeriformes > Paridae > Cyanistes > Cyanistes caeruleus. The sequence goes on along the minus strand of NC_141704.1, from coordinate 4,897,681 downwards.
TGTGTCTAACTTTGATCTGGAAATCCTCCAGTGGTAATGGTTCTTTATCCCATCAAGGTTGTGTTGTTCCTCTTCCTGGCATTAGAAGGATATTTTATAACTAATCTAAAACTCTTCCCATTGCAAATTCCCATTCTCTCTTGTCCTACCAGCAGTGGACACAGAGAACAATTGATCACTGTCCTCTTTTAAAAACCCTATTATATATTTGAAGACTTGTAACATGCCTCCCTTCCTTCACTGCTTTCCTAGACTAAACAAACTCAATTCCTTCAACTTTTCATTATAGGTCATGTTTTCTTAAACCTCTTTTCCTTCATGTTACTCTCCTCTGGATGCTTTCCAAATGGTTTATTACTTTTTTTTAAGTGTGGTGGTCAGGACTGCATACCTCAGGCCAGCTGAGTCTCCACCTGTGCCAAATGGTTCAGTGTAATGGCCTCGCTTTTGATAACTGTGTTCCTATGTTTCCTTAAAAACAGCTTGTCCTTCCATTCCACGAAATATCACAACTTCTAATTACCAAAACAAGTTTTGAAATGCAGGAATTTCCCACACAATGGGAGTAATTTCTTCTGTTTGGTTCTGCTACGTTTTAAAATGTTCTTGAAACTGGAATACATGATACCTTGGAGTATTGGAATCCACACAGTTTAAATATTTGTATGGAGAGCTTTTTATCTGTAGACTTCATATTGTTTTATGAGCAGAGTTTCTGCATTATGTTATATGAGGGTCAAACCAAAAAAGGGTCCATCCATTCATCAGGTCACATCACAGGGCATCCTCTTCCCTCAGGTACCCTGTCATGAAGATGACATTCACCATATGAAGAGAGAAGAAAACAGCTGCTCAATCCAAGTTTAGGAATCCCTAGTGACCCACCCAGCTTAAAAAGCACATGTAAATATGTATCAGATGCTCTATATTGGTTTAGCAGGGGGACTCTAAAGTCTGACAGTTCCCTCCACTATCAGAGGGAACTAATGGCCTAAAGAAGCTTCTGTCCAAAACTCACACTGAGTCAAAATCAGCAAATCCAGCTTTCCCTCATCTTTGAGCTCAGGTGAGACATAGGTGCTTACTCATTCCTCTGAGATTTTGGAGGTTTGGACCCTGCACCCAGCTCTGCTTCAGGGATTGAATGATCCCTGATCTTTCAATGATCATTCACCCTGATGTTGGGTGATTCTGAGTAAATCACTTCCCTCTGCCTCAGTGCTCTGCCAAATGGAGTTGCCATGCTGTTTCTCCAGGTATTCCTTCACACTGACTCATGAGATTCTCTAAAGAAGAGGCAGATACTTTTATTGCTATTTAGAAAGAAAAAACAGCACTGTAAAAAGTGACAGTAGATTAACTTTTATGGAGAATAGTGTCTCCCTTGATGAAATGAAATCAAATGTGTCTGAGACAGAGTGGAAAAATATGGAACATGACATTCAGGAATGTCCCTTGCTCTCCTAAAAGTCTGCAGTAAATGAGACCCTGACGTGAGTATTTAAACATAATAAAAATATCCGTCTGACTGGAAAGAATCCAGAATTTTCTGAAATATTTTTATTAATATCATTTCCTCTGCAATAGTCACAGGTCTTGCTTTCCATTAACGCTTTGGACTCAGAAAGCTCCAGTCTCTGCTGGGCTATATACTTGGAAACTCCATAGAAGAAATTGGAACTTTCCCAGTTCATGTTAGCTAGTTAGGGAACTTGGTCTTTGCTGGAAATGTCTATTTATGATGGAGGGAGGCAGTCACTGTTTAGAATGAAAAGATACAAAGAAAACCCTCAGATTTTTCTGGTCCTGAGTTTTATCTACATTTAGCCTGGCATTTTAGGGTGTTATTGACACCATCACTCACTCAGCAGTGACAAAAGTCTATCTGTCCCTTCACAGTAGATTAGTTACAACTGAAGGGTCTTCTGTAAGAAGAGGCTACAGACTATATATTTATATAATAATATTCCACCCCATACTTTACAGATATTTTAACATGGTGCATTTAACATCCAGAGAAGTACAATCCCGTATTCCTGAGGAAACAGAGTTTTTTCCTTGGCAAAGACCTATCATAGATCCTTCATCTGTCATCATAACCATGCCACCAGAGGTCCTTGATGTCCCTTCACTGAAGAAGTTTATTTGTACCTTGTAACTCCCACCTCAGCTCCTGGTCCCTTTTCCTCCTGCACTTGATCTTATCTGCTGAGTCAATCCCCTTTGTCTCCTTTTGTGCCTTTGTTTTGGTATTTACAGAGTTTGGTGATAAATATCACCCCTTTAGCTCTGTGAGAGTGCTGGTCTCTGTGGTGTCTTCCACCACCCACACACTGGCATGACCTTTTTGTGCTGTTATGTGCCAAAAGTCCCTTCCTACTGCACATGTTTTCAACTAGATTTCCACTGCTGCTTTCTGCCTCTTTATTGCTGTGCATGCTCAAGAATTACCTACAACAGAGCACACAGAAACACTTCAACCATGTCATCCTAAGAGATTTGCTTTAATCCTTTGAATACTCTCTTCCCTCCACTAGCAAACTTTGCTTACAACATCTTTTTGGTTGGGGGGGGAGGGAATTAATTTAATTTGTAAATAATTAAATAAGGTGGCGCAAGTAATGACTGCTCATTTCCTCATTTCAGAGTTTTTTTTTCATGATCATGGACCACTTTTACAAAATCATCTATTAACTTTAGCTCATCAATCCATATTCAACAGCTTCTAAGGGTAGTGTCAAAGGTGGTGAAAAAATTCATATCAATTGGAATGAAATTTTGCCACCCTTCATCTTCATGATACCTGACATCATGAATTTATCATTGAGTTCACTGAGAGCAATTTTAGAAAAAAAAGTATTACTTTGGTATTAAGTGATGTTAAGTAGTGGTGGGGAAATCTGAACAAAGGTGCATGAAAATAATGAAATCAAAAGCAGGAAGTCAACACGTGGTTGAGCAGCTAATTTTAAATAGAAAGTTTTGGGATTTTTCAGAGTACAAGAACTCTGGATTTTAGAGAAAAGAAGACTTTACAAGAGGCACATCTCTCCTGACTGCATGCAAGCAGAGAGGTTGCTGATATGGAAAATTACTTGGCCATTGGCCAACCTATATTTAGGTTCATGTAAAGGGAATGAGAAAATTTTGGAAGAAAAATCTCAAGGTAATACATTGACTAGTTATTATCACAGGGGATAAAAAGAGTCAGTAAATCAAGAGAGTTTAGAAAAAGAATATTAAATATACATCAGTTAAAGATGTATTCAGTGGCAGGGTATCATCTGTGAGGTATCTTCCTAAGACATAACAAAACAAAATAAAAACACTTGGGTTAACAGGGCAAAAGGAAACAAAGGAAGATAAAATGCACCCAGATATCAAGTCACCTAGGTAGATAGCAAATTATAAATATGCAATAATTAAATTATAAAATAATAAATATTTAGTTAATTATTATCAGAATCTACCAGCTCTGGCTTAAGTCCCCTCTTTTGAAGGCACCTTACTGTTGCCCTTGAAGAAAGAAGATGGACAAATGGACATTCCCTGAAAAAGCTGTCCCATAGGAAAAGCTATGTGTCACAAGACTGAGTGAGCACCTCAAGGTAAACCCATCCTAGACCAGAATAATGCTCTGGATTTGCTATCATGCTGTTCCCTCTGCCCTCTGCCACCTCCATGCCATCCCTTTGGGACTAGCTCACATCGTTTAGAACAAATTTCTCAGCCGTCAGCCAGAGGGGCAGCTTCAATCTGTGTAACCCAGCTTTTTCTTGGCCAATTTCCCCACTTCACTGCCATGCTGCTCCAGGTGTCTGTGGTGGGCAGCCTCCAGCAGCCACACTGCTCCCAAAGTGCTCAGTGTCTGAATACAAGAGACATAACCTCAGCCTGTCTCTTTGGTGCTGCTAGAATTTCCTGCCCCTAGGAAAAGAGGCCATCAGTCCATAGCGGATAGTGGACAAAAAGAATGAATTGAGATGCTCAAGATAATGCTGTTGAGTGCAATCATTTTGGGCACTGACATGTCCCTCCACTTCTCAGCCTGTCCCTTTCATCATGCAGACAATATTTTTGGATGCATATTAAACCCAGCCAACTGGATTTACCAAATGTGGTGTGACTGTGTTTTGCCTGCCAAATTCAGCACCCCTTCATGAGTATGCACAGGTGAGTCATGATAGGGAAGGAATCAGACTGGTCAGACTGAACAGGTCTGATGTGACCTCTCTGTTGTAGGCAAACTGCAACCCAGCTCCTGTTTCCTCTCCAGCCTTCTTTTTTTTTTTTTTTTGGCTTATTTTAATGAGATGAAACAACAGATTAGATGTATTTTTTCTTCTACCTAGAAGTCATTCAGTTCCACATAATTCCTCAATTTTTTTCCTAATAGCAGAAGATCTTTACCCATTTTTGCACTGACCAATGCTATTGTCACATCTTTTCTCATTCTTAGATGTGCAGCTCCTTCTCCCTGGAATTTCAGAACTCCCACCTTTACAGCAGATCTGATTCTGCACTGGCACACCTTTCAGCACAGCATTTGACATGGCACAGCCTTGAACAGACAGAATATTGAGCAACATGACAGTCTGTATAGGCTTTTACAATATCACTGGGTATAGACAGCCACACTGATGGACAAATCCCATCTGCTGTGAATCAGAGCTCTTCTATGGAGTTATGCCAATTTACACCAGGTGAGAACTGCTCTTGCTATTATTGATGTATCCTTGTTATTCCCCCCCACACCACTCCCCACCCTTCTATTTCTCTATTTTATGAACAGGAGAAACCGTGGAAAAGAAACTACCTCCTCAATAATGTCTCATTGATCTCAACTGAATAATTCATTGTATCAGAAAGGTGAGTAGGAGTAGGAGAGACTGAGTGTCTTTTAAAAGTCAAAAACATCTGGTCCTCATTTGTGAGTATTACTGAGTCTTCTTCAGTCCTTTAACCCTTTCATCCACATTATATCTGTGCTTCCATGCTTTATGAGTTTTATCTCTAAAATTCTTTCAGTGAATGAAACTTGATACAGAAAACTAATCTTTTCTGCAGCCCATTCCCAAGGATTAGGGGACTGTTCAAAGAACTTCTACCTCACACTCCTCCCTGACACCAACTTTACTCCAGTTAAAGGTTGTGTCAACATTTCTGACATAAACCTTTCCATTTCAAAGCCAGTATGTCCACCAAGGTGGGAATGTGGTAGGTAAGGTGTCAGCTTGGGAATAGTTTTGTGACTGACCCCAAATGCAAAGGGTATTCATGGCCATGCAAACCTTTAGAAAGCATTTGGGGTTGGGGACAACATGTGACTTTTTCCAAAACAACTTAGTAAGAACTAAGTTTTGAGAGAAGAATTCCTAAATTTGGGAGCTTTCCTCTGGTATTTCTAAGGGCTGGTTTTCAGAAACTTCTCAACATTGACTTACTGGATACCAGATATTTTAGATACCCCCACCTGAGTATCCAAAGGCAAAAATGTCTGTATGCCACTCTAGATTTTTGAAACCACTGTGCCTCTAGCATACAGATAGTGCTTTTTCTTTTTCGGTTAAGCTGAGGCGAGGCAGGGTGTTAGTCTAGATGTGAGGTCTGATTACATGAGTGATTTCTGAGTGGGAATAGACTAAAAAATTCTCTTCCAATTTGTAAGATCAGCCACTGCAACTCTTCAGCAGGGCAGCTTGAACCAAGGTTAATCTCTGCTCCCATTGAGAGAAAATCCTGTTATTTGAACTTGCCAAGAAAAGATTGGTAAAACCAATGGTGCCAGAATCTCATCCAGGTCCTTGCCCTGGGCCACAGTTGTACAACCCTGGGAGGTCCCACCTTTTGTGACCCCACTGCTAAAGATACCTATCTTTCCCCAAAAGGCAAGGAGAAAACAGAGGACCTGGAAGTCTGCTACTAGAGAAATGGAGATTAAGCACAGATATGCCTTTAAAAAATAATGTTTTCTAGTTCCTTATGTTGAATCCTAACTTAAGTCAAGTGCTCCCTATGGGATCCCTAAAAGAAAGGTAATAAAGCTGGAGCTGTAACCAGTACTTTTATCAGCACAGTGCTGAGAAACTGTGAATATTTCAAGGGTAGATACCCCATGTGTGCATCTTCCAGCAGTGGAGAACATCAGGGGTTTCTGCTGTCCACTCAATTCTCCATCATGCACTGTCATCAAGGCTGTGCTCAATGCTGCTGTATCAGAATATTAGCTTTACGAAAAATTCTCTAAAATTCCCTACATTTGAGATTCTTTCCCCCACTCTCCCCGCCAAAAAAACCCCTTGTAATTTTCCCAAAAGAGACAATTTTTATGTTTGTTAACCAGCTGTATGTTATTTGTTAACTGAAAAAGGGTTTTAGCCTTGGAAGTGTGACCTGCATCCATTAGAGGCAATGGGATTGGGATTGCCCTTCAAAGGTCTGATTTACAGATGGACAAAGTATCCAAATTACCACTGATTAGAATATGAATAAGAGGAGCTGCACATCTATGAAATTCAGGCCTCAGATGACTATCAATTAATTAAGAACAGTTAGCAGCAGCCGTTAACATAAAACTTCATCAGAATTTCACATGCTGGCACGGACTGGGGAGTCTTAAGCAATAACAGAAACTGAGTTATACAATTAAAGCATATAGGGATGATTTCTGTTCCTGATAAAATCTGTGGGAAAGTTGCCATTGAATTCAGTATGACCACCAAGATATGCCCACAATTGTTAGCAGTGCATGAAGCACTTTGGACACTTGGCAAAGCTGCAATAAATGAATTGCAGTGCTTCCACAGCGAGGAACTGGACATTACATGACAAGTTTGTTGGCTTTGTTACAGGAATAGTCTGCAGGACAGCAATTCCATTTCACCACACTTTTTGAAGTTTGGAATTTGCTTCCCTTCGGAATTGGAGGGAAGAAAAAGAGAGGAAAATAAAAAGCTTTTCAAATATTCTGTCAAATTAAATGACACTGGAATTTTAGTGACAATTTTGTACTATCCATGTAACAGAAACCCGAGACTCTGCTTCTCCTGGAATACTGTCTTTGACTAGTCCTGAGCCTCAAAAATCTCTCCAAGAGAAGTGTCAACAAAATTTCTGTACAAAATGCTTCACCTTTGATGCAACTTGTTTTAACAAAATGTATTTAATTAACAGCTCTAATTAGTATGTAGCATGCAATTCCAGAGGTGAAAAGAAACTCCGCTGCATACCAAGAACCTTCCATCACAAGATAAATTCTCCTGGGTTTTTTTGGGTTCCCTGTCTTTCCCAATGGCCCTGCAGAAACATTCTAGACCAATGCACTCCACTGTAGCTGAAGAAATTTTAAAATGAAAACTCAAAATCTCCCAAGAGATCCATCAGAGATGCAGTTTTGTCCAGACTTTTCCACACAAGTGTTTTAGAGGTATTTCTTGAGCACTTGACATTTATCATATTTTGTACAGCTAAAGAGAAAAATGGGAAACCTGCAGTTGATGATGTTTTGAGACGAGTCTTGCAGACTCGGTTGCCTATTCAGCCAGAAAATTTCACTGTGACCTGCTTCTGAATTTGTTCCATCCCTGGGAAACTGAAGAAAAACATAATGTTAAGTATTTCATGTATTAAAATGGAAGGTGTTGAATTTTAGGGATGAGGTACAAAAGACAGATACTTTGATAATGGCAGAGTTAAAGAGCAATTCAGGTTGAAAGGATCTATTGTTAATTGCTGGTCCACTTCAGAGCTTTGTGTTGTAAATATGAGCAACTAACCTTTTTTACTATTATATTTACTGCTTTTTCCTAAGGACTCCTTTCACAAACTCAGTACAGTTTGTTGGGTTTTTTTTTCAGAAAGTTTTATTTTAAGCAAAATGTCATGTATAGTTGAGCAAAATCAGCAGGAAATATGTCAAGTATAACATAATATTTACAGGTAAAAAAATTTAATTTACCCTAAAATTTAGGAAACAAAATCTTCCACGTCCCCGTTTTCAAATCATTTTTCATTTTCAAATTCAGTTGAATTAAGTATGTCAGTGAAATAAAAATCAAAGATAAATATTTCATTTATGGCCAAAGAAAATATTTATTTCTTCTTAAGTTTCTTTTTCTTTCCATTTTGATAAGGAAAGTCCCACCAAGAAAAGTAACATTATTTCCCAGTATTTTCAGAACAGTGGTTTAGCCACTGGAGCTGAACAAACCAAAGCCACCTAGCCTCTCGTATCTACAAGGTTTTTTTGGTTGAACACTTTATTTTTCTTTCCCTTTTTACAGTATTTGAAAAAGACAGGAAAGAGGAACTTGGGATGGTAAATTTAAAAGTAAAAAAAGCAGAGAAAGGGCAATATTGGAAATTTTTCAATGCATCTCCCTGGCAATTTTGACACATAAGGTTTTTTTTCTTAATTCTCTTCTTTCAGGGTAAAAATAACAAAAGCAGGGGATTTCCATTCTCTGGATGTATGGAGCAGTAAGATCATCCTTTTGCAATTAAAGAAATCTCATAACTCTTCTTTAGCTGATGTCCAAGATTGACAGGGCACCATCCAGGCCTCTCCATCCCGATGCACGCCCAGAGAAAAGCGCATTATTCCCTCTTCAAGGAGCAGTGGTGCTGGCTGAGGAGGTGAACACCTCCACACCACCCAGAGGAGCTCACCACTGCCTCCCAGCTGAAGGTTACTATCCCAAATCCAGCTCAAAGCTTGAGATATGCACCTTCCCTCCCTTCTTTCAGACAAAACAAGCCAAGATCTGCCGATATAAAGAGTGAGAGATATCACTTTGCCCGAAATGGTTGGAGCATGCATCCAAGGTTTCATATCTGAAACTGGGGAAGGAACTGGAGAGCCCCAAGACTCACCTTGCTTCTTTTGAGGAACAAGCTCTTCTGCCAAAACTAGCCTGGAGCAATCGCTTTCCTTGAGGAGAACAAGGAATATGACTCTGATGAGTAAAGTCTTGCAATTCTGCAGCCTTTCAAAAGGCTCTTGGAGATATAAGAATACAAATCTGATGGAAAGCTAATGAAACTTTCACTCCTAAATCTCTTAGGTCCTTTTGAAACTTTGCTCACTTATCTTCAAAGCTCTGTTGAAGCATAAGCCTTGGAAATTTGCGTGGGTGATACTATATAGGGATTAACAGCTATTTTATAGATGAGGAAACTGAGGTGAAGTGACGTGCCAAAGGCCACACAAGAAGTTGTGTCAAAGGATTCAGATGGAGGAGGATTAGCAAAGTGAGACAGGGGTGTTTCATCACTTAGAAAATTTTGGAGAGAAGAACGAGTGTTCATCAGATTTTTAATTAAAATTCTGGGCTCTTTGGTAGTAAAATACTATCATACACTTGAAATTTTAATTTTGAAAATTAAGTTTTTCTGTTCTAGGGTGGGATTTTTCCTTCTCTTTTTGTATTCTCATTATTGTTTCTTGTTTTCTTTTTTGTTTGTTGGTCTGTTTGTTTGTTTGTGAAGGGAATGGAGAAAGATTATAAAACACGAATTAATGATATAGATCCAAAAAACAAAAAGATGGGAAAATAATCTGTATAAGTGGACAATATAATTTATTGTGAATTAGGAAAGAGCAAGGGTGGCAGAAAACTATGTTGAAGTGGTTAATATAATGTTATAACGTTAATATAATGTTAATAATGGAAATATAGTGACCCAAATCACCTGAGAGTGTAAAGGATGCATTATTTACAGAAAGAGAAAATATCAACTGATACAGTGGGAAAAAACAATGAGTTTTGACGTGCTTAAATCTTTCAGATCTGAAGCTGGCAGTACACTTCAGTCTAACTAGAAGCCTTAAACATTTTCTGTGTGCATAACTTAATTATGTTAATCATCTAAACAACTGGAGAGAAAAAGGTGGCTCAGGAGCGTGGAGCAAAAGCAGGTTCCATTGGGGCAGAGGTGATAAGGTTTTACTCCCTCTTGGACACAAGAAGCATGGGTAATTGCCTATGGAACTCTGAGGGATTATCTGGAAGTATGAGTGAAATTATAATGTGCAAAAAAGCAGTTATGTCTTTAAACAGCCAGCTCAGGTTCCAGTGGCCAGTGCAGTGCAGAGCAACTCATCCTAATTATGAGCATTTACTTTGCTTCATCTCCTGGTTTTTCAGCCCACACAGTGTTCCCTGAAACTACAGCGATCCTAACGATGGCACTCCAGCAAATTAATTTAAAGGCAGCTTGGGGATACCTGCGTGAACTTCAGCGACTGCGGTATAAACATCCCCAACTGTGGGGTGAAGAATAGGAGCAAAGAATGGGTGACTCACAGGCAAAGACACGAGTGTGCCAGGCAAAGTCTTTCCAGGAAAGCACGGAAGGAACCAACCTGTCTCCCAGACACAGGAACTAGTTGGGCAGGGGTTGACTGGTAGGATGTTGTGGAGGAAGTAGTTGCTCAAAGCTAAAAGTGATGAACCTTCCGTGTCAGGGGAAAAAATTACGGGTTGGCTAAAAGATGAGCACGGGGCTGTGTCTGCTTGGTAAAAAAGGCATAAGCAGTAAGAGAACTGTCAAGGTTGGCACGATGTCTTCAAGCTTCCACAGAGCAGGATACAACCCCTCTTGGAAGCAGCTAAATGCACTAATCTATGTTTAATGGAAGGGAACTGCTGGACAGGCTTCGTTACTCGCTCAAGAATTCATGAGTCATGAAGCACCTTTGTGACATTAGGACCCCTTCTCACTGACTGCAGAAATCAGTGAGACCTCAGGCTAGGATACATTTAGTCATGTTTTTAAAATCCTTTGACACTTCAAATATGTTTAAGTTTCTTAGAATACCTCTCCAACCCAGATCCTTGGAAGGACTGATGTGCTTAACTCCCACGGACATCATCCTCATCTTTAACCTGCCTTTCAAACTCTGACCCTGATTTGGTACTTCAAGGCCTTTGGCCTTGTTCCCCGAAGGTGTTGAGGAATATCTGCTCAGCATCAGGACTTTCATCACCTACCCCTTGAATCTCCGTCCTGAGCACTGGAGGCTAGTGGCCTGGTCCCAAGCCTATCACTGCCAGTAGAAAGATTTCCATTGGCTTCAATGGGCCTTGGAACAGTCTTTAAATCCTTAAATAACCTGCTCTGAAAGAGTCTATCCCCAAAATTAATCAAGGGAAGGAAGGTCTGTGAAAACACAGCCATCTACGTTCCCAGCTCCCTCCCAACCCCTCCCTTCCCTTCCCCCACGTTTCAAGCACTTCTGCAGGTGATTTCTGTAATTTTAATTAATTTTAATTGCCTGATTAATTTAATTGAAACACCACGGAAATTAAATGCACACATTATGGGGCGTAATTAACATTAAGGCAATGACACAAACTGGCCGGAGTGGAGCGAAGGCCTGTGTGCTCTGTTAGTGATTCATGCTCCTCTATTGTTGGTGCTCAAGAACACGAGTTAGGAAGGAGTGTGAGACAGGGGCTGGTTTTGCAAGAGGTGCTGCTTGTTGGGAGAAAGCCACAGCAGGCTGGGATGAATTATGGGTGGCATGGCATGAAGCCTTGTTGATGAAACCTGCCTTGATCTGGAGGGTTTCGTCATGCCACCTGGTGAAATGAATGTGGGGTATGGGGTGGGGTGAGGGAAGAAGGAGAGCTTTCCTCAACAGAGAGAAAAACCTTCTCAAGGCAATGCAACAACAACAATTGGGATAAAACTTCCCTTTTGCAAGAAGTGTAAAAACTGTCTCTTTGGAAGAGGGCTGTGTTCTGTCTTTCCATCTCTGCCAGGAACCATGGATGTATTTGCATGTTAATTTTGAGTGTTCATTAGAGTCATTTTTTTATTTTCCTAACCTGAGGCTTTTTTTATTATCAGGAGGGTGGATGGATATTTTGCACGATAAGATCTTGTTTGTTGGGTTTTTTCTTGTGTTGTTCTTGCTTTTTTTTTTTCTTTTTTTCCCCCCTTGCTTTCTTTCTCTAACCCAATGTGTCAAATTCCAGTCTGTGTGAAAGGTGAGGGCGTGTTAGAGAAGACAATGAAATGTTCTGCATATGCAGGGAACTCTGGAAAAAGCTCAGGGCTTTGCTCATCCCACCCCACTCCACCCCTGCCACTCCCGAAGAGCAACACAACACAGATGGGTGAGATCATTGCTCCAAGGGGGTAATAAAACTAAACCAGAAAGGGTAATTTAGCAACCCTATAAATGGAAAAATTGGCCAGTTTTGTGCAACCACTGACTACTGCAAAGATGCCAAGCTGACAGAGGTAGACCAGATAGGATCTTTCAGATCACTTCTGGTAAAGGCAGGGAGACTCCCCTTTACACATTTTTTACAATTGACACAAATAAATTATTTTGGCCATTTTTCTTATCTCTTTTGTGGAAGAGTCAATTCAGAATAACACTCTGGGTTGAATTAATAACACTCTGGGTTTGAATTGAATAATCTTCAGCTTTAATCTGGTGTAAATGAATATTAATCTACCCCTAAGACTCTAAATCTCTAGTTCTTACCACTAACATATCCATTCAAGATAAAATTTTGGAGACTTTCCCAAGATATAAAAATTACTCATTCTCTTTTCATAACTACAAGTTCTTCCAGACCCATCAAATTTTTCTGTGGCCATCCCTATCTCACAGTCCATCAGACCATTTCCAGAGACCATTCTGCACATACAAGCACATTCTAGGTACTTTCCAGGGCATGGTAGGATATTGTTAGACAGGGGTGTGTGAATAGTTATCTATTCTGCAGGTAAAAAGCCTTATAGCAGTTGAAAAACAAACAAAATAAAAGGCCCACAGAAAGTAGGACTCTGCAGAATCAAAACTCATATCTTTTATGAAAACAAAGTTAAATGTCCATCTCAAGACCCAACACCTGAAGAAGACCCATCCCATTCCCATCATTATCAGGCAGGACCTCCTTTCAGATTTTGGAGACCTGCATTAAACTCTCTAGCCTCTCCAAGTGGATTCTAACTCATGCCTCCCATTCATGAAGAGCCTCCTCACCAGGCAGCATTAAGAATTTCCAATCCCTCCCAGCTGATGCTGTTCCACTTTGCAGCCCTTACCTGGGTCTGGGATCCAGGTGCCTCCCTCCCAGGAGAGCAGCCTAATCAGCAGACTAGTGACTCACCCAGGCTCTTTGTGTGAGCTCTGAATTATTGCCTGCCAGGTGGAAGGGCTCCAGAGCCTTCCAGATCCTGCTGCCCTCGGATACCCTCCAGCCCAGAGGCTAGACCACTCAGCAGCTGGTTGGGAAACATCTGCTCAAATCAACTTTCTTCCTGATTCAGCTGCCTCCTCACCAAATATCCTACTCATCTCCCTGGGGAGTGCTATGGGAGCCTGCTGCCTTTCATGCTTCCCCTTGGATCTCTTCCAATCTCAAAATAATTTAATATTATTCAGTGTGTAAAGCAAGTGGACTAATTCCTGAGGGTGCTGGTTAGCACTTTGTAGGTGGGTTTTCTGTGACTGCATTCATGTAAAATAAGACTTTTTGGACAGGAGAGGTGAAATATATTCACTCTTCTTCTCACCCAACAGTATAGGCACTCTAAGAAAAAAGAAATTCTGCAGCTGAGTTTCCCACTTCCTGCACAAAAAGGCCAGTAGCTGAGCAACCTCTCATGGAGTAGATGTATCCTACTCTTATTTCTCCTTCAGATTTTGGTTATTCAAAAAAAGACTCTCTGGAATGAAATTACCAGGTGATTTAACCTACAGTGTCCAAGGAATATCAGGAAACGTCACCTAGTAATGATAGAAAAAACAGACAATCATTTCCAGGTCCACCTTTTCCCGGTGCAGTTTTAAGGGGCCCAAGGAAGCCTCAGGTGCCAACATTAGGTCCCTCCTCTGCCCCCAGGCACTCAGTGACTCACAAAGGACCAGAAACTGCTCTGCCCAGTGCCACAGCTTTTCCTTAGATGCCCAAAGCCAGAGGAAGAGCAGCTGCAGAGCAGCTCTCCACATGCACATGTGAGATGTCCTAGCTTGGCCCCAACTCCCTCTGGAACCCCAACACAAAAGGGCAAAGGTTCTTGGTGTGGGTGCCAGGGAGTGGGAGCAGGGCTCTGAACAGAGAATCATGGAATGGTTGAGGCTGGAAGAGACCTCTGGAGGTCACCTGCTCCTGCCCAAGCCTGGAGACGCTTGCTCTGGACCATGCCCAATGGCTTTTGAACATCTGTAAGGAAAGAGACTCCACAATCTCTCTGGGTGACCTGTGCCAGTGTTCTGTCACACAGTGAAAAAGGGTTTCCTGATGCCGAGAGGGAATCTCCTGTGTTTCAGTTTGTGCCTATTGCCTCAGGTCCTGGAAATATCCTGAAAAATAGGGAAGTATAAGCATTCCTATATAAGACAAATATCCTGGTGAAATCTCAGTTTATTTCTTTTGTTTTTAAACAGAAAAAACAAAAGTTTTTATATAGAAAAGAAAATTTATATAGACAATTAACCACTATCATGATGTAACTGTATCCACTTCAGTGACTGATGTATGCTCTGACCAAGGCACTGGAGAGGAGGAGGATCTGAAGCCCATTGCAGACATTGACAACTACTGGGATTATTACTAAGTTTGCAACTGAGTTACCTCCTAACTTATGCATTAAAGGATATTTTTATTCCAGAATTAAGTTTTGCTCTGAAGGGAATTTTCTTTTCTCATTACTCTGAAATATACGACATTCCCTGAAATTTTTTCTAATTCGGAAAGAAAGGGAAGAAATTTTCTCTAATCCTGTACAGATACTTCTGTAGGGATGGGGCTTTGAGCAACCTGGTGTAGTGGAAGGTGTTCCTGTCCATGGCAGAGGGTTGATGATCTCTAAGGTTCCTTCCAAGCCAAACCATTCTGTGATTCTATGAAGTGTGTGACTTCCCAACCTTAATATTGCATTTCTTGCTTTCTGAATGCTTGGTCACCCAACCTGAACTACACTGAAACTTGTTGCTTGCTCAGAATAAATATCAGCTTGCATATGGATGCACAACTCCGTTTATTTATTAGGCACCATCTCCTGAATAATATTTGTCAACTACCAGAGACACCCAAAATAGAATTGTATAATCAAGCTGCTATGGAAGCAGGGAGAGGCAAAAACCAAGCAGTGGTCATTAAAAAAGAAGAGCCATCCCTCTTATATTGATTTCATGACTTGAGTAGAGATGTTTTGGATTTGACTCTGGGGCAAACACAGACATCCTGAGCTATATAGCATTATAAAAACAAATAAAAAGCTGTGAATCCCCTTCAGCATCAATCCCAGCAAAGCAAGTACTGAGCAGCACCAATGCCAACCTGCCCACTGCTGGTGGGAGCCAGACTGTTTCCTCCCCCACTGTGTCCATGACTGAAACCTGACAGATCAGATCACTTTCCACCTATATTCCCACCCAGAAAAACTGTCTGCACTCTGGAGAGCCTCATTCAGGTTTCTAGGTTTACACCAAAGGCACAAATGCCCTCTAACTCCCCCAAACTCCTCCCACGCGTCCCAGGAAGCACAAACCCAGGATGCCTCAGGGCAATTTAAAGGCTTGCACTGCCGAATAAACAGTGACAAATTGTAGATTAAGAAAAAGCCTGTTATTTGTGTGAAAGAGGCAGCCTTTGCCGCCAAATGGATTCATCTGTCATTGCCACTGATTGCTCCCTTTCCACTGAACGTCCCCTAAGAAAAATGTAAATCCTATGTAAATCCTTTGTTATCGCCCGACAATGTGCGTATCACAAGCTGCATGGGTTAGAACACAGGTCCATTTTTCTCCAGACTACACCACTCCTCTTTCAAATTTCAAGGTCTTAATGTCTCAGGAGTGAGGTGGCAGAAGGCGTTCAACCCCCCTGGGACAGACTGAGCGAGGAAAGCCCTCACAAGAGGAGGAGAAGGGGAATCTCTTTATGGGTTTTGCTGCTGCAATCAGCCCCACTGCAGTTTATTTTCTTCAGGGAGATGAATGGAGGCTGAAATGCAAACCCAGAGCTCAGAAGAAGAGCATCTCCCCATGGTGAGGAGGAAAGCATAAAGAAGAGGAGGGAGGGAAAGCTGAACAACTGTGCAGAATTCACCTGCCACAGCATTTTCCACAAAAGTTCATTCCTATCTTTGTGCCAGGTTGTCACCTTCATGCCACTTTTCCTGGCTTATGATAGAAAAAATATAAGTGTAGTATCCAGCCCCATGTTTACAGAAAAGCCAGCAGTAGTTAATTAAGTGAATCTGAGGGCTGTGGCACTCAACATTTCTTACTAAAACATTTATCAACCCTGTTTACTGAGCAACCTTGAAACACTTGGCCAGCCTGCCCACCAAGCCCCAGGAAGTTCACAGGTCATTGAAGATGTACAGGTCATTGAAAGCTACATTAACTTATCTCCTGCTCACAACAGCAGCACATAAAATACAAGTTCCTTTTCAAATTTTGCTCTCAATACACTCTCATGGCACTCACAGGTGGATTTCAACCTTGTGAGCATACCCTTGTTGGGATAATATCAGTCTAACTATCTATCCAACAGAAGTCCTTCTAGTTCTCCAGAGGCCAGTACTCCTCTTTGAAAATCCAGCCCCAGAGAGCTCTTTGTAGAGCTGTGATTACAAAGATAAAGAGTGAGGAGTTCCTGTTTGTCAGGTGGGCTTTAAAACCTCAGACTTCTGGGGTTTGTGATTGCCTACTTTAATAGGTGTATGGAAAATCACTGTTATTAGATAATAATTTCATGAATGCACATCATTATTAAGGATGACTCCTGACACGTAAGTCCAGCTGCATCCAGGGAGTTGCAATTATTATTATTATTATTATTATTATTATTATTATTATTATTTATACCTTTTTGTGCTCAGCTTATTTTAAGGTCACAGGTACCCTCAGGTACCTCTAGCTTACTTCTTATGGTACAAATCAAGTTACCTCTAGTTTAAGCTATAAATGTTTGCTGAAGGAGTAGATATTTGTGTGCACTTGCAGGCAGTGGTGAAATGGGGTAATTTACTTTAACATCACACACAATTAAAGACTTTTATTTTCACTGTCTCCAAAGACTATAAAACTTTGCTGTTGAGGATGATTTTTGTGTAGTGAAGTAGACCTTTGCTGCTTTGATCATAACTCTCAGGAACTGAGATCTGCCATGCAAAGAATGGAAAAAGGTCTCCTAACCATGGATTTCCACCCCAGTTCTCATCCCCAAACCCAACTGCAAAGACTTGTTCCTTTATGTGCTGTTTTGCCACATAACCCTACTCTGTGTGTCCTTTCTCTGGTTCTGTCACATCATACATAAGTTACTTAACTCTACCTTGGCAGTCCTTAGTATTTCTAATTTGTCCTCCTTCATGAGATACACCATTAAGAACTCAGCAGGTGTTCTGCTGGAGAGGACTGGTACAAGAAACACATGTTTTCTTTCCCACATGTAGATTTAGGAAAGGGCTCCTATCTCTTCACTGTCTATGATGTTTTAAGGGGTGTACTGAAGTGTCTGCAAATGTCTGAAGGAAGAATTCAACCTCCTGCTAATTAGCTAATTGCACTAGCAACGTGTCTCTTTCCTCACAGTTCTCAACCATTTCTGCAAGATTCCTCCTGCCCATCAACTCTCAACTCTCTCTGCCACAGTCACATTCTATCTGTGTGGCTTGGGTCCCCTGTAAACAGTGACATGATGTTGTGCAGGGATTCCAGGGCAGGGAGGAAGGCAAAAGTCTGATGCCTCTGTGGGCATCTCTGTTTTGGAAGATGCAGAAGCAGACACACAGAAGACAAGAAGGAGCGCTGGTCTAACAGCTGTTTGGCCACAGCCCTGGGAACAGAGACAGTGTTTTGCCTGCATAGCTGTGATATAGTTACAGAGCAATTCTAAACCCAAATTCCTGAAACATCTGAAGAAATCATGTGTTTTCAAGGGTCTTCTGCCAGTAAGAAGCCCATAGTCCAGCCATGGACATTCACACTGCACAGACACTGACAAACAACACAGTATCAGAAATTCCTATCTACTCTTATGGATGGCAGACCCAAAACTGCTCAAGAGAAGCCCAAAATGATAGATGCCACCCCTAGGCTATACAAGATGCCTGCATGGTCATATCAGGCATTGTACAGGTCACTCATTGTGGGGTTCACGCCCAAAAATTAACACAGGCTTGGTCACAATGCACAATTTTGCTGAGCAAGGTGTAAACTTGAGGTTTTATACAAAATTCACTGAGAAGATGTGGCCAGGGACACTGAGGATTGTATTCAAAAGACACTTGTGTGCCTTCAGCTCTGCATAGGCCCCCAGTGGAGTTTGCAAAAGCGAGTGCAGAGAGGAAATGAGTCCTGCTGATCTCAGTACTGTTGAAGATCAAGGAATGACTGCCTACATCTCAAGGATTTCAGAAAGCTTTCCAAGTCCTCCTCTCCATTTTAAGTCTAAATATTTTCAGTAATCTAGCCCCGGTAGTCAAAGGAAACTGTACACAGCAGCATTCTCCCAAATTAAAAACTTAAACACCAGATCCAAGTAAAGGACTTAAGTGCTAATGTTTTTGGTGTCTGGCCCTGAAGCAGAAGCCCAAAGTACAGCATTAGGCCCCTGGGCTCTCCCTGCATGATGCATAAGGAGTGTTAAATATCTCAGAGAGTGGAGCCTTTCCTTACACCTCCTCTCTGGTCCTGCTACAGCCCCAAGCCTGAAGGCTTAAAACTAGGAAGTCTGCCACAACAGGGAGCAGCCCTGGGGCGAGACTCCATGCGGTGCATCGGAAGCCACGGAAAGCAAGCCAATTTGGAAATGCTGAGCACAAAGGGTGTGCCCAAACTGCAACCCATCCTAAAGTACATGAATCAGGTCTGCAAAGTAAAATATCTCCCTCCACTTAGGTTCCAGAGGGCCGAGCCCACTCCTGAGGGGAGACATCTGGAAGCACTCAGAGCTGAGCTTTGCTCACTCTTTTTAAACAAGGACCAAGACAGGGGTGCACACACCTTTATTTTTCTTTTTTTCTTTTTCTTTTTTTTTTTTTATCAGGAGACAAGTTAACAAAATCGCTGGCCCATGAAGTGAGAAATCTGGCTTCAGTGCTTTCTTCAGCCTGGAGGGATCCAAACCACATTTCCCACCTCCCAAGAGAGGGCCCAAACCAACGGGGGTAAAATGAGGTTGAGATTGGGGAGATAGGATGTTCAGCCGTCTCTTCTTCTTGAAGCTGCAGAGAAATGCATTCCGGGGGGCATAGGGAGATCAAAGGAACCTCCCGGAACCCAGACGCACGTAGACCACCACTCGCAGTCTCGTGGTTATGCTCTCAGCTGGCCAGCGTGGGCTCTGGGTTAGAGTTGCTCTAGTTAGAGCCTTTCATATGAAAATCAGTCATAGGGCAAAAAAAGAACAGAGCTGAATCTCACAGCAGGGAGAGGAATCCAGTGTCTCCATCGCTTCTCCTCGCCGGAGGTGCCTGTATCAAAGAGTCGGGAATCAGGGAGCTGCAGAGAGCTGTGAGATAACATTTTTGAATCTGTGGGCATCTTTGTTGTTTCTTTGGTGGTGGTTGTGAACAAAACAATGCATGAAAATATGGGCCAGCTTGCCAATTTGGTGTTCCAAACTCAAGGAGGGGATGTAGTGAACAATGTTAGAGACTAGAAGCAGGTAAAGATGCATTCATGTTGTCTTTTACATTTTCTGGCCATTTCTAGCCATAAGCAAGATTTCCTTACAGCAAATTATCTTTTTTTTTGCCCTTCAAATTTTGTGTGAGTTGATATTCCCTGGAATCATATGGGAGAGAGAGAAAGGACATGCTGGGGACATCTGGTCCTGCTGAGACCATGAAATGGGTCACGTACTTTGGGCAAAATGTAGGAGCTCAGCAAAAGCTGCTGCCAAAGCATGGATCTCCTGGTAACTGTGCACCAACTGGGCCAACCAGCCGTATCTGGCTCATGGGGTGGGTGAGAAAGGACAATGTTGTATTCCTACTGTTTAGGACACCAGTTTCCTACGTGGAGCAGGAGGTGAAAGCGAGATGGAGAATTCTTTAGTCTCAGTCCTTGAGACGCTGATGATCAATTCCTTTCTTACCCCATTTGCATCCTTATTCATTTGCTGTCTTTCACGGCTCTAACAACCCCGAAGGCTAATTCTCTCTATTCTAATGAAAGATAGGATTCATCAGAGGGCTCTCCCATGAACTTATCCCTTGACTTCTTTCTGATGTGAGCCCAGGAGCAGAGAAACTTGTATGCCCAGGTAGCAGCTTTCCCTCCAGAAAATTCTCTTGTTTGAGGACATTTTTTAACCCCTTTGTGATTTTAGGCTGAAACAAAGGAAGAATATTAGTCCACAAATGAATATGAGGAATCATTTCAGGAAACTTTTGTCCAAATCTCCAATTATACTCATGGAAGTGTGTTTGCATTTACCAGTGTGGGCATGGCAGACAGAAATATTGCCTGTGGAAACACTAACAGTACAGTTCTTGCATGTAAAGCTCTGAGAAACTTGTTCAATTTTTAACAGCTCTGATGGGAAGCCTTCATATCATATGGGAGTGTATGTTTTTGTATATGCACAGTGTTGGGAGATGCCCTGGAAGCTCCTGTTTAGCAGAGAGGCTGCCTTAAAACAATCCCTGGCCTCACCACCTACACTAGATTTTTAGGCATGGAAAAGAAGCAAAGTTTAAACATTCTCTCCAAGGTGGGACATGTCTAAGAAGTTCATGGCCTGGAACCTAGAACTTCCCATGGCCATGATATGCATTCACTGTGCTTTCTGAAATGAAATTTCTCTTACTTCTCTGCATATTTTTTGTGAATTCACCCAATCTCATTTTTCAACATTTGCATATATCGCTATTCATCTTGCAAATTAAAATATTTCTGCATGACACTCTGACACACAGGAGGGAGAAAAAAAAAAAAACCAGCACAAAAGCATTTCTCAAAGTAACAGAACTACAGAGCTTTTCAAACTTCCTGTTTCATAGCCCTGATAGAAAAAGTACACTGAGTTCCTATGAAGCACCCTCCTGACATTTCCAGACTTATTAGCCAGTTTTCACACTGACTTCAATCAACCTCTTTAATCCTCCAAGGAAAGAGCATTTTTAATTCACCGATTGGCTGATAAGCTTGAAGCCAAAAAATGATTTACACGTAGATGAATTGTGCTTACAAGATGGAACTCCGAGCATTAGAAGCGGATCTGAATTTCCTATCTGTCATTTTATTTGCCACATTCATTTTTGCTCTGCCATTACCCTTGCTGATTATGATCTTTCAGCGCTATTGGGCTCCTGCTTCCACAGTTTTTAATCTGCCTTTAATCCCATAGATTTTAAATATTCCCCGGCACCGAGAGACTGGAGGCAATTAACTGCCCTTCTGATGCTCTCCTTATCAGTTGCCTCCTTGTATCTCTCAGAAGCAGCCTCAAGACACTTCCAGGCTGACAAATACTACCAGCATTTCTGATGAAGCAGCCGCAGCAAATGCAATGTGAAGTCCAGCTGCGTAACCTGATTCTAAAAAATCCAGTCATTCAAAAAAATAAATAAATGCAGCACAGGCATCTAAACTTCTGCTCCATTTTGACTCAATGCAAATGGAAATAAATAAAATATCTCTTTAAGTTTTTAGGTTGGGGGGGGGGGGGTTAGGTTTTTCCGTTGGCTTTCTATTGTTTTGGTTTGGTTTGGGTTTTTTCTTTTATTTTTTTTTTCCTTTTCCTCAGAGATAATTTCTGTCTCTTCCAATCTGATTGCTGTTTCAAATTGAAAAATGAGGCTGTTTTCCTCGATCTGCCTGGGCATTTCTGATGCCCAGAAAACAGATCTGCTGGGTAGCCAAAGATCCTTGGATCAGAATCCGCATCTTTTTGTTCTCAAGCACTGGCAATAAAAAATCAGCTAGGTCACCTACCACCAGTTGATGCAGTGTCAATTTTCCTACCTTTCTAAAGGATGTCCACTCGAACTTGTGTTTTATAAACTCAGCTCTACTCATTTTTCCATTACATCAAAGATCTGATACTATAAATAAAGAATCAAATCAGTGTGACAGGGCTCATGAAAAGATGTTTTTCATTAAAAACCATCTGTTTATTCACTAACGTATACATTTACATAACCCTTCAAGAATGCTAAACTTTCATTCAGATAGATCATGTGGCAATAGTTGTGAAACACACAGAATTAAATGCAAAAGGCCCAATTCTCCATGGCTTTCCACCTAAGTAGATCAATAATAGCCCAGGAAAACAAGGGAAAGGTGTTATTATTTTCATTTCTTTTATTCAGGCACACACTGCTACCTCTGAGATAAAATAATTCACTTTTCTGGTAATATATATACATATACATATACCTATATGTGTAAACATATTTATGTGTTCATATATGTATCAATTATAGACAACAGAGGCTTCATCTTTAGAGACAGTAATGTGACTAAAATGTGGAAGACAAATGTTTTACCTAATTCATAAAACTGCCATTACTAAACTCTGTGATCTGGCAGGATGGTATGGAGTGGGGAATTTGCCCAGGGTAAATATTCCCATTCTCATTTTGTTCCTAGGATAGCTAAAAATGGGTATATGAAGTTTATGTTCTTCTATTTATTGTTTTAACTGACCCTTTTTTTTTTTAAATGCTCAAAACAATGGGGAAACTTTGTGTTAGAGTGAGGGAAAAAGCAACAAAATCCCTGACACCTGACAAGGAAGAAAAATATTCTAGTCCATAATCCATTTTTTGGGAACTTAAAATCAGCAGCATTTGTCCAGAGCAAAGGTCCTCTCGACTTAGGATCCTGTTTTAATAAAGGCCAAAGGCGAGCGTGCACAGAACATGAGAAAAGTACAGACACATGATGGTACTTCCCAAATATTCCAGAAATTTGCAGATCAGGAGTTTCTGAGCCAGAGATCATGTCCTTATATTTAACAACTTTAAATAGGTTTCTCTTCCATTAACTTCTCCAGTGGCCCCCCCTAAGCCGTGTAGATTTTAAGCATCGACAGCATCCCGTGACAGCGCGTTTGCCAGCGCAGCTCCCCGGCAGAGCTGCTGATGTTTGGACAAGATCTGCTGGGGTGTATCACATCGTGCTGGCTCCTTCCAAGCACCAGATATATCAGATCCCCAAAAAGGTGCAGAAACAAAAATTCTTGGAGTAAATTTATATTCCTCTGCTGAATCGAGTGAAGGCATTCCAACTAAGTCAGAGGAACTCGAACGATTCCTGCTTGCTCAGTAGCTTATCTGAGGTTAGTGGAACTATGCTGATTCTCATTAGCTGAAAATTTAGCTCAATATTTTACTTTCGAACGTGTCTTACAGAATTACGAATTCCATTCCCGTCAAGCTGATATATTGTGCTCACAGCTGCAGGAGCCGAGCAATTAAATTGATAATATTTGATGATAATGTATATATGTGGGGGGGGGGGGGGGAACACATTCAATTTTGTTTGGCTCTCGAAACAAAGTCTCTGATTTTTGCAAGGTTGCAATTCTGTCTCTCCGTGTACAATTGAGCCTGTCTTTCCCTTCCAAAGGGAGTGCCTGCATGCTGGAATTAAAATTTGCTCATGACTATCAGGCAGCAATCTATGACCGATTTGTTCTCACAATCTTCAAGGCAGGTAGGGAAGAATGAACATCAGAACAAGTTTTCTCTTTCCATATGCATCAGTTTGTAAACCCTGTCCCATAGGTCAACAGGTAGCTCAAGCTTTGTGCAATGAGTTTTCAGTACCTTAACACTGAACACCTCAACAAAGTCCTGGGAGGAGAAACTTTTCTTTGGTGGACACATCTCCCATGAAAACTGGACCATGAGCAACTTCTTTATTTCCCATACCCCAAACTGAAAATAAAAAAATAAAAAAATAAAATTACTTTTGTCCATTACTGGCCTGGACGAGACTTGGACCAGCAATATCAAGGTAGAAGTAGCTCATTAAAAGACTCTTTGTCTCCTTTCCCTCTTGTGCATTTCTGATTAAAGACCAGAAGAAACCAGCCAACCATCTGCCGTGGATCCTGAGCCAAAAGCATATGAGTCAATGAAAATATTTCTTATTGATGCCATAGCTTCTAGGATGTGTTGCCAGTGAGCTACGATGACATTTGTATGGACCATGCTTTACTGGTTATTATCCCTTGTTCTTCATATTTGCAGATGGAATAAAACAAATGCAGAAAAACACCTCTTCTTTGTTGTACATTTGTGCAGTGTCTAATATATGTACAACAGCAGACTTTGTTGTAATAATATTACAGATAAAGCATAATTGTACTGGTCATGCAGACTTCAGCTGTGGAGTTTTCTATCTGCAGTGATTGGCATCATGTTTTCAATCTTACAAAATAATTGTCATTTGCATTACTTAGTGTTCCTTATTAATTATAACAGTAGCTCAATTTTATTAGTGCCTGGGATAACAAATAACTTAACATTATTTTAAAATTAATGTACAAAACAGTCATGAATATATGCTTACTGCTGACCTGCAGATATTTCAGGACTGAAATACACCAGCATAAGAACAGGAAAGGACCAGGGGGATAAAAAGGTGATAAACTGATCCTGAAATAATTGGTGCTAGTGTAAAGGTAAAAAATACATATGTATATATGTACTTGGTCGAGTGATGCCACATATCAAATTCATAACACAGCAAAGGGGTTTGGATAAAAATAGGTTGGGTTTTTGAGGAAATAACAGAGCTTTGATTAGATTTAGAATTTTTTTGTTGTTGTCCTTTTTCTCAAGAAAACATAAACAATTACCCAACAAAACAGCAAATTGTGGTAAGAGCAAACAGACTGAAGGAAGAAACTTTGTTATATAACACGATGAACCTGTGGTAACCATCTCCAGTGTGTGTTGTTTGCTGTGACTTACAGCTTTGCTTAAGCATTTTAAAGATTCTTGCAGGTCTTTTTCAAGCTGCCAGCTCTAGCCTAGGAATTATGGTAATGTGCCACTTCTGAGCCCTCGGCAGGATTTGCAACAGAGAAATCACATCAGCCTATGCTGATTAACAATTCCATTCCATCCAGAGATTTATATAAAAAAACTATCTTACATTTTGCTTTTTAATAAGAACGATCGCTATCTCAAATTGAGTCCCAGCAAATTTTAATAAAGGCCCAAGGTTGAGTGGCATTTTGCATGCTGATTTAGCTGTGATTGCTTGCTTTTGATGAGCACCAGCCGGGCATGTATAGCTTTCCTCAGAGCAGGTTTAAAGACCAGTAGTAAGGAAAAGGATAAAAATAAAAACTTCCAACTGAAATTCGAGGTCTTTCCTCTCTATGATTGATTACTGAATAAATACCTACACATATCTCTGCATTCAACCCACAAGTAATATTCCCTACAGCAAAACAGCTGTTTTAATGGCTTTTAATATACTCCACTGTCAAAATATATTAAGTTTGAAGGCTGCAATTATTAAGAAATATATATATATATATATATATATATATATATATATATGATCAATCTATTTATCTACCTATCTTCATGACAGCTCCTCAGTTTAATCAGCAGAGTATGGATTGGAATAAACCGATGCTTTTATGCTGTGTTTGTATGAGGGTTCCCGTTTAGCAGATTTTTTTTGCCATTGTTTTGGGAAGCACCTTCAGGGCTCAGAGTAATAGTGGCACATCGGTGTGATAAGGTGTCGGGTTTCTGTCCTTACGCAACAGAGACAGTCTCTGTCGGGGGCTGTTAAAAAACAGCAAATTGTCAGCGTATAAGCATTTTTCCTTCTTTGTGTTTTGAGTAAAAATGGGCACTGGAAATATTTATTTGGGGAAAACTGTCGGAAGATACGAGGGGAAAAAAGGTTGCACAGAACAGCTGAAGTCAGAGCTCAGTGGCAGAGTGTGTGTGTGTGTGTGTGTGTGTGTGTGTGTGTGTGTGTGTGTACACCTTATGAAAGCAGCAACGCCATAAAAGTGATCAGGTAGAGAATTCCATTTGTTTTTATTCAGCTTTTATGGCTTTTCTTTTTCATCCCTCTCAATAAATTGTATTTCAACTTCTCTCATTAAAACAGTAACCCTTTCCTGCTCCAACTTGGGGAACAACACAAGCAAAAACCCTTTCATATAGGAACCATCCATCATCATTAGAAATAATGATCCTCCCACACAGTAACTAGTGCAATGTACGTGAAGGAGCAACTAATTCCCACCCAGTTTCCTTTGCCTCTTTCTCTTTGAGGGATTGCAAATGATAATTTAAAGAAACAGTGTGTGAAAGACGCCTTCAGTCACAGGAAAGCTATTTCCATCTTGTAAACTGGGAAATCGCGTTAGGTGAGACAAAAAGGATCCTGTATGATCTCAGTGGAGACACGGCCCTATTTTCCAGATTAATGTCCCATGTTGATTTAGCACACACAGGGAACCATTTTTACTGAACTGTTTTTGTTTTATAGGGAGTAACAGAGGAAAACAATTAAAAGTAATGGGCAGTACACTGGGAGGCAGCTCCCAGTGACCTGTCTTTAACCTACCTGAGCACTACTTAAGCACATACCTAAGCCCAATGCTTGAGCCCGCACACTTTAGTCTAAGCATATAGAATAATCTGGGCTGGAAAGGACCTCAAAGATCATCCAGTTTCAACATCCCTGCCATGGGCAGGAACACTTTCCACTAAGCCTGGTTGCTCAAGCCCCATCCAGCATGGCCTAGAACACTTCCAGGGATGAGGGGTCCATGGCTTCCCTTGGCAAGCTGTTCCAGTGTCTCACCACTCACAAAGAATTTCCTTTATACATTTAATCTAAATCTACCCTTTTCAGAGCAAAGTCATTGTACTGAAGCCCATATGTAATTTTAAGTGATCCTGCATTAAAGCACCTCTGTAGCTTCTCTTTATGGTTAGTGAAGAGAAGAGCATACCTAGAAAGGGGAATTCTGGGTGTCCATTGAAGGGCTCCATGGAGGCTGCCCTTCCTAAAGGACTTCAGTGTTTGCTGATAACACCTGACAGAAAATTTCTGGAAATTTCAACACCCAAAAAAAATCACTGTCCCCAAGCCCCTCCTTCTACCATTTCACCCTGGAGGTGCCTCAGCTCATCATGTGCCTGGCTTTGCTTGGGCAGCCCCACTGCCATCCAGCATGGCAAGGCAAGGTGGCACCAGAGTCCCCTGAGGGACCCAATCCTGGAGAAATTCTGGGAACACACCTACCTCTCACTCACAGGATCACACCCTTCAAGAATGCAGTCGTAGTTGCTTTCTTCTTTTAAATGCAGCTGGCAGGGGAGGAGGCAGCAGTGACAGTGCCCTCTGCTCCTGTAATAACCCCAGGATTAAAGCACTCACCTAGGATCCAGGACAGTGGGTTCTGGGCCCTCCTCAGCCCCAGGGGCTCAGAGTTCCTATTTCCCATGAAACCATCCTAAACTCTGAGTTACTGGGTGGGGGTGAGATCTGGGGCATGGGAAAGAGAAAGTATTTATTTCCTTCTTCAAACTATGTCGATGAGTAGAGAGAAAGCAATGAAGGAGTCATGGTACCCCAAGGTGACTTTCAAGAAGAACACGTGTTCATGTCCCAGGGTTTAAAAAGAAGACTGTCTTAAATTTCAGTTTCTACTTTTTTTTTCTTTTTCTTTTTTTTTTTTTTCCTGCATGCATATTTTGCACTACAGTGCTATGGACTGAGATTTGAAGGATGTAGAGGGTATAATCTCTAGGAGAAAATACTTTATTCATTAAATGCCTCTCTGACTCACTCCTGAAATTATCTCTCCCCTTTCCCAAATCCAAATCTCATACAGATGTCAGGCTGACACAAAAGGAAAAATGCCCCAGAAGCCCAGCATCTCTTTCTCCTCAAAAAGGGTTGTGGGAATCTCTTCATCTTTCCTGCACAGTCCCACAGCTTGACCAAGGAATGCAGAAACGCTTTCTCCACCCAGCGTCACCTGCAGTCTTGTGGTTGGGGTACTCCCATGGCAATTGGGAAACGTAGGTTTGAACCTCCCAGGCAAAGGCAAACCCAAAACTTGTCTTGCTTTTCTTGGGCAAGTGGTTTTAACCACTGAACTACAACATAAATGGTGAGAGGCTCCTCATTTTCCTTTGGTGACTGTGTTTTTTTGAAGGGAGCAAAGCAAAGCTGATTTTGCTTAGTCCTTTGAAGACCTGCTCAGGTGAAATCTGGGACCTACTTGTCCCAGCCATATTTCCCTGCAGCCCTGGTTTGGACACTTCCACTTGGTGTTTTCTTTCCTGACAATTTACTGCTCAGTGTAGGGCTTTGGAAGTATTTTTCCAAGGTATTAAATGCATTTCACATACTGACATGAGGCCTTAACACTGAGCTGGGGGTCCATTCTGGGCACAGGTACTGCTGTGAGTTGCCCCATTTGGAATAAGCATTAAACACCCCTGTGTTGTCAGCTTCTTCAAGTGACAAAACTTTCTCTGGCAGTGAATCTCTCTCAGGATTTCTTCACCAGGTCTACCCTCCAAAAAAGTCCACAGAGTTAAAAACAAGCAGGATAAGCACAGAACCTCTTTTAGCAAGATACCTGAACCCTTGTGGATGACTTCAGCCAGCTCCAAGTACAGCTGGGAATGCAGTGCCTCCTATCCTGGTCTGGATCAGGCCTTAAGGACAGAGCTGAAACTTCAATAAAGGTTTTTATGAAGGAAGGAGGGATAACATACCACAACAGAGATGCCATTTCAAAAAATTGAATGACTTAAGGCAGATACTCAGAAACCATAGAGGTGACTGTGGGATGGCCTGGATCCTCAAAATGTTCTGCACCCTGGCTCAGACCCAGCTGGGCAATTCAATGAATGCATAGTTCCTTTATGGCATATAACCAGCTTCAGTGGGACCACTGCTGCTTGCTGTCAAGGATGGGTTTAAACATGCAGCTGGATGAAAGCCAGAACACTCAACATTTTGCCTAATTTAGCTTAAAAATATATAATAGGGAATAATGTCTGGCAGTGGATGCATCAGAAAAGTGAAACATCTTATCTGCCAGCATATTTTATAATAATAATACCAGCTTGTGACTTATCCCAGATGTTTACTTAGGGTAGAAAAGTGTCTTGAAATGCAAGTAAATATGCAGGTGTGAAATGAATTGATATAGTTTTCTTCATTTGAGAAAAAATACATTTCTGATATCACTATATCACTCTCTCTTACTGCTGTAATATGCCATGGGAGAATAAGCCACCACTTTCCATTTCTTGTCTTTTGAAGTTAATTTCCGATCCTAACAGTAAATCAGAGTTCTGTAATCTTGCTGATACATTAGAGAGGAATGAAAATTTAATTTTTAATGAGATCTTTTAAAAAAAAAAATACTTACAAAAATGAAGAAAGCTGTGTTCAATCAAAAATGGGGCTTTGGCATGTGATGGCTAAGTTTAGAATGAAAAGTAACATCAAAGAGATGTCTTTTAGTTTAATTTCAAACAGCACATGCCACCTTGGAAAGGATAAATTCTGGAACATTTCTGTAAAATCTAGAAAATGTCATTTAAGCCTAAGGAAATCTAAATAATAAGCAAAATATAACATTTACCAGTGAGTGAACACAAGGACATCAAATTCTCTGTGTGGTCATCAGGAAGAGTAACACATATACATAAAATAATCACAAGATCATGACTAGTATATCCAGTTGAAGGATATTGCCTGAAAATCCCTATGTGCCTCTCTTCTGCTGCCTGACTTCCTATGGTACTACTTGAACAGAATCCCAGAAATCTTTTTGTATTTGGCAAATCCCTTCTGCCACATATCCTTTATGGGCACTTTGAGCATCTTGTGAGCTGCACAGTAAAAAAATAGCCAGGGTAATCTAGGAATTGGCAAAATATGCATTCAAAGTGTTTCTTCTGTTGTGAAAATATCCAAATTTTCTAGATCCAAACAGTGCCCTCCACACTGATGGCCACTTAGGTATTTTCTGCAGGAGCTGGCCAGTGAAGTTTTCAGGTCCTGGCTGCAAAAAAAGCATGAAGAGAGATTCAGCTGGATAATTCTTTAAATCCATGAAAGTTGATGGGCTCTGGGTAACAAATGGAAATTGAGAATGCCATTTTGCAAACAACAAATGTGACATTATGCTTACTTCCCAAGAGGCAATTAAGGTCAGAAACCAGCTTTCATGGATGTTAGCTCTGACTCAAAACACTTTCCAAAAGAAAAAAGCCAAAACCACCAAGCCCACTTCCTTTTGGTGTGACAACCATTTTTACGACATTTTCACGGTAGCATGAGCTCCTTCCTGTAATTTTTCAGGCTGAAGAAAGCAGCAGCCCTCAGGCAGGAACCCATGAAAAGTCACACGCCATCCCAAAGCGTTCAGGCCATGATTCCAGAAAAAAAGTCCATTTGAAGAAGCAGTTGGAGTTTGGACCTATTTTACTTCAATATTTACTTTTAGTGGAAAATCCTCCTCATGTCAAGCTGAGCAGCAGTGCCAGAGAGATGGTGCAGAGACCGCTCTGGAAGAATTATCCACTAAGCAGATAAAAACTAATGTCTGTGACAAACAACAACCTTTTGTCAAATCAGCACATTTTAAAGACCACATTTTTTCTAAGCCTAGGCTGAGATTCCTATTTGTGCTTTCACACCATTGCTTTGAGCCCTGATAAGATGCTATCAACAGGCCCTCTAAGTGCTCAAGAACCACTTTAAGGGGAATCACTGGGGCAATTACCATAAGCAGTGAAAGATATCGTATTTATTGATGGGAGATTAATATTGGCCACAATGCAATTGATTTTTTTCCCCGCAGCTTTATTTTCAAGTTCTTACAATGTTTTGTGGCCTGCTGTGGTCTTTCAGATTTCTTTCTCTTTTAGATATGAATTTATTTTTAACTATCATTCTAATTGGTTGGAGTTCTTCCAAGAGTCTCCAATTTAATCTTAGCATGTTTCATATAACTTGCCCTAATTTAATTAATAAAAGGAATGATGAGTTGAAGAAGCTGTGAAGCAGGATCTTTATGTTATCAAATTTCGACATAAACATCCTAGATGTAGTAAGGCAGATTTTTCCATCTAAGGCTGATGTTTCTTAAGGAACCACAAAACTAAAAGCTAGACCTAATAGAAGACTAAAGTATGTGCGAGCTAGGTGCTCTAATGCCTGCATTTTAGGTGCTTGGGATGGCAAAAGAAATAAAAAACACAGAGTTTGGCTACTCAGCTCTCCTTGTGGAGGTCAAACGCTTTTGGCAGAACACAGATCAGCCAAAAAAACTGAGTCATTGAGCAGCTTTAAGCCTTCCTGCAGAAATGTGGAGCATGACGTGGAAAATAGGTGGGAGGAAGGGAAGACAAAATTTTCCAATAAATTTCTTCCCTTAAGTTCTCTCAAAGGCTACAAGCTGTCAAAACTTGGGAATTTTTTTAATGGATAAGTGTATATGGAGTTGAGTACAGTGTTAGACAGCTGCCAGGTAGTTGGAGCAACAACCCATGAAGCAGGCAAAGTGGTTCCTTAACTAGAGAGAATGATACATGTCCCTCCCTCCTTAGCCCCATGTGGGGTGACATCCTGCCAGGGCCACTGAGACCTGTTCTTGGACCCCATGAGCACCAGAGGATTCAGAGTCATATAATCACAGAATCCTGGAAGCATAGAATGGTTTGGGTTGAAAGGGATCTCAAAAATAATTTTCTAATTCCAAAACCTTGCCATGGGCAGGAACACCTTCCACTAGACCAGATTGCTTGACCCAGTACAAGCTGGTCTTGAACACTTCCAGTCACGGGGTAGCCACAACTCAAGATCACAAAACAGGGCTGGTCACTTAGTGGGACTGAAGGTCTAAGACATTTAGACAGTGTCACTTATATATTTGTGTCCTTTTTTCTTACTAAAGCTTTGTAAATGCTGCTTTTACTAGCTTCTAAGCATCCATAAATCAATATCAAGTAGAACTTCAAGGGTGAAATTACAGCAGAGAAATTACTAATATGTGAAGATTTTTTGAGTGCCAAGAATTAGACCTGGTGTTCACTGCATGGTGCTCAACAGATCTTAAAATAGAAAGTTTTTGGGGTAACTTTAGCAACAAAAAAAAAAAAAAAAAAAAAAAGTTGCACAAACCATTTTTTTAAAAAATAGATATATAAAGCAGAAATTTAGATATTAAAACCTAAAACCAAAAGAATTTTGTTGAATTGTTTGATAAACAATTGTAATTATTATTGGTGGTAGTAGCAGTAGTAGTATTTTAGCACTTTTTAACTTTGCTGTCTAACAAATATTGAGGGAAAAAAAGTCTTGCTAAAGATGTCTTCTAACAGATAAACCTGTGAGTTCTGAGAAGTTACATAAAATGAAGGAAGATATTACTTAAACCTAAAAAAGGGTTTTATTAAAAGACAAGTCTTAAAAGTCTTTTAAACTAGAAAGAGGTATTTTCAAGCTCTCTTTAGAATTAAGGAGAATCAAAACTAAAAGACTTTTTTTTTTTTTTTCCCCCTTGCCTTTAAGTGTTTCTTCAGTTCTGCTTGTCTTTGAAAAATGCAAAACACTCTCTTGCCTGCCAAAAAGCCCCTTGTGGCAAGCACAATGCCTTTGCTGGCCAACATGAGGATGTATAAGTTCCCAACCTTGCATTCTTTGCACACACAAAATTCCCATTGATTTCAGTGGGAGTTCTGCACAAAAGGATGGAGTCTTTGGGTTAATGCAAGACTATGAAAGGGGAGAAAGTGCTTACTGTACTGGGAATATGCATCTGAATTGGTTTTATCACAGCTGGCAGGGCAGTAAAAGAAGTTTATGCGCAATAAACAGCTCTTGTGGTTAGAGTGACGTTGTTCATTCCTAGCCCAGAATTTGGAAGGAGTTATTATTTAATAAAGTTTAATTTGATGAAGAGAATATTTTTAACGCCCTAAACGGCACTCTATGAAGATGACTGATAGGCCCAGCCCACTCACAGAAAGAAATGCAATTAATTGGTTTAGTGAACTCACCACATTAATTAGCTAATGTCTGTGCAGTTTCAGAATACAGTTGAATGGGCAAATCCTGGAGAAGTTGTGCTTTGGTCTAATTCCCCCCAAATTCCCTTTGTGCCTTTCCAGATGCAGTGGATGGTTACCAAAATGGTCAGGTGGGATGGACACAACTCTTCTCTTGCGTGCAGAGCTTGGAACTGGAGGGGTCAGTTCTATCAATCCTAAAAGGGAGAGGGGAGATGATGAGAGATGGGCTAATGGCACAACAAATGGGTATTTTGTGGCAAATACAATAAACAGCAATTTTCTGCACCTTGTGGACCGTGGAGTACCTGTGAGCACTGGAATATATGAGCACAAATATGGCTTTTACAGCCACCTTGCTTCCCCTTGGACAGGTCTGCTCCTGCCAGGATGGACTGAGAGACACGTGCCAGCATATTTAATTGCGCTACATGACTCAGCATGGCCAGAGATATCAGCCCAGGCCTCAGTGTGTTCTCAGTGCTGGATTTTGGGACTCTTTGTACATGCACTCAGAGCTGCCTGTACCTCACTCAGCTTGACCCTGCTCTAGTCCCATGTGGAGTGGACAGGAATGGATGATAGAGCATCCCACACCTTCCCATAGAGGAAAAGGCAGGCTGAAAACAGGATGGGCACAAATGTTGAGCCCAAAAAGTGCAAGACCAGAGTTAAATGAGGGTCTGCAATGAACAGGGCAGAAGATTTAAGAGGTCAGCTTTTCCTCAGCAGCCCCAAATTCAGTCCTGAAATACAGGAGCTGGGAATGGTTAAAAAAATCCCTGGCTAAAATGGCACAAATGGCATTTATGACCAGCTGCAATGAGGGCTACATTAGCTAATGTCTGCAGGTTGTTGGGAGGTCATCAGATAAGCAGGTGCCATAAAACATATTTTAGTTCACTTCCTTTTTTAATCTCCCTGGTGCAAAGTATATTTAGAACAGGGAAACCCCACAGAAGCAGGACACTAATATGTGACACAACTCTGCAGCCTCTCAATATCCTACAATTTTATCAGATGATCAAAGAGGAAGCAGTGAGCTGGGAGATGGAAGTACTGCTCATTCACCTCATTTGGCTGCCTCGTAGTGGGAGTTTTGCTTGTGTGAAGACTGACGGATCAAGAGGAAGAAGGGGAAAAAAAGACACGCTCAGTGTTAAAGGGAAGCCTGTTTATGCCTATAAGTAAGAAAGCTTGCTCAAGAATAAGTTAACTCTTGCTAGAGGATTATACCTGTAATGCTGGCAATTCTGGCCTCTGCATGAGCTGTAATATCTACTTGCATTACCTCACAGGGTGTTATGGGCCTTAATTAATTAATGTTTGTAAAGCGCTTTGAAATCCTCGGATGAAAGGCACTATAGAAGTGCAAAGCAGTTATTAATATTAATATTGCATAAGTGGCTTGGCTCCCTTCGCACTGCAGAGCACACTAACTCCTGCAAGGGCTGCAGCCCTGAATCAGCAATCTTCACACCACCAGGCAGGAGCCTCCCTTCTGCCTCCTCCTCTGATCTCTTTCTTTAGGACTTCCATGGACTCTTCTCCATAAACCCCCAACATCCCTCCTGTGCCATCTCTCATCTCTCATGCAGGAGTGCCAGCAGTGAGAGCAGCACTTTTCAACCTATCACCCCAGTCTGGTCCTCTCGTGGGCAAGAAGCTGACAGCTGAGCAGATCTTGGAGTGATTAAAATCTCTGCATTTGGGAGGTGGGACTTTACAGTTCTGGTTTTTTACCTTGAATGCAAGATATTCAAATTCCCACTTCTGCAATACAGAGAAGAAAACAGTTGAATTTTGGTGTATTATAGAAATCAGTTTAACTCTGGTGGATTATAGAAACTTTAATACAAGATTGAGACCACCTTAAATTCTAGTCATGAACAGGAAACAATCAAGACCTTCGGTAATGTTGGTGTCAGTCCAGATTTTTTCATGTTTTAAAAGAAATAAAAAAGTACTAAAATATACAGGTCCTTTCCAAAAAGGTTATTTTTCTGTTGAAAATTTCCCACCCAAAAACCATAACCATACATGTAGATTGAGAGTCCTCCACTTCTCACAGGATATATTAGTGTGTTGGAAGAATGAATCCATATAATAAATTACATGCTTATTTCTGATGGATTCTCATTTAATGGGATGCCCTGGTGAGGGACAATACAGGAAACTAAAAAGAAGGTAAATGTCATTTTATTTACAACATCCATGAAACCATCTCAAGATCAGACACTTAAAGATGATGAAGCAACTCTAGGATGGATTTGGTCAATATAAATTCTGTCTAATTTGTCTTGAAATATTACCTCTGTGATGAACTCTGAATAATAAGGATAGTGAAATAACAAAAAATAATAATGATAATATCGAACATCCTGAAGATTATATTGCTCATGTTTACACATGAAGTTAGGGGAGGTTATTTTTAACTTAAGATGTGCAAAAACAAGCATTACTGTGAACAAGTGAAAGGAAAATTATTAATTAGAGGAAAACATATTTGATCATCAGAACTGGTTGATTTTCCCATCAATGCACTAAGAGATCACAAACCAGTTCCCCCTGAAGTGGCTGTACTGGCTGCCTATAGCATTAGCACTAGTTTGTACTTGCTTATGTCAGTGAAGTAACATAGAAGTTAAAAACAAATTGGGCTAATGCACTCCAGCAAAACTCTTCTTGACTTTGAAGGAAGTTTTATCTGCGTACAGAAGGCGAGCTTGACTCAGAAGTGAAAACAATACCCTGCCAGTTCCACGTATCTGCCTTCACAAAGGCAGCAGGGAGAGCTTCCCAAGCTCCTTACCACAAAGAGTATAACGTTTGCAGAGATTAGGAACTGCTGAAGGCAGCTTCAAATCTCAGTTTGTTACACGCTTTGCTGCAGTCTTGCTGTAAGGCAAAAAAAAAAAAAAAAAGGTGTTTCGTCGCACCGAGCGCATTTGCTGGATCGAAGGAAATGGTGAGTAGGACATTTTACCAAAAGGAGAGCAATTTGGCCCAGCCCAGCAGTCAGGGCACCCAGGTTTCTTTCTTGGCTCTGCCACTAACTTCTTACGTGGCCTTGGGCAAGCTGTGCAACCTTGAAAGCCTGCTCACCCCCAAAAATAAGGATGATTATAGGAATTAGAAGGCAATTCATTAATGCATTAATTAACAGGCGGTGGGATGTTAGAGACGAGCTGTTCTGATTCACCCTGGCAGCCAGACAACTCCAGTCCTATCAGCACCACTGCAGGGGCTTCCCTCCCCAGTGAGACCCCGGGAGCAGGGCAGGGGGAGAGCACCAGCGAGGCGGGAAGGGAATTCAGCCTCAGCAACTTAGAGTTGCCCTTTTTTTCTCAGGCAGAGGGAACTGAGAGAAGGGCACGGATCTCCATTGTTTGCAAAGAGCCCGTCCCATGAGACAGCTTGGGTTGAGATTTATTTTTGTTGCCATTTAAATTAAGTATATAGGCAATCCTGAGGCCGTTTGGACCAGATCCAGCGTGTGCAAGCACCATGTTTGGAACAGGGTGGGAACTCTATTTGCGTTAAGACACAGAGGAAGCACTTTAAGCTGTGTCTGTAAGACAGATGCCAAGGACCTATACTGGATGATGCTGAGCAGTGAATATGAATGCTCTCTATAAATACAGCCTAGGGAGGGGAGGGTGGGCAAGAGCCATGGAGGGAAATGAGGTATTTAAGCAAAAGGACAATGTTGGCACAAGAACAAACTGGCTGTAAAGGCTGGAAATTTGAAGATTTCTAAACATCAGAGGAGTGAAGTTCAGGAAAAGCCTTCCATCAGAGAGGAGAAGGGGCATAAAAACTGATTGAAATGCACTGGCAGTAGGTTAATAGCTGTGACCTTAGAGCTGGTTGCTGGCAGAGCAAGGGTGTGGTGGATTTCAGAGCAGAGACTGACCCTTCCAGGAATGACTGGGAAGGGCCCTGAAGAGCTGGGCTTTGCTTTCCCAACAATGCCAAAAAAATCAAGAGAGTTTCTTTGGATTTACAGTAGACTGGAAATGTGCAGGATCTGGCTTGGTGTGCTGAAGCCCTTTATCCAAACAATATTTGCTTACGCCAACAATTGTTTTGCTGACACTTTTCAAGGATCTTCCTAGGAAAGGTGATAAATGCCAGGTTGAATGGAAACGGTGAGACTCATTGGCACTGAGACATGAGGCCAAATCCTTTTTTCTTTCTCAATACAAAGCTTCAGTTTGCTCTTGTGTAGCAGAGGGCCTAAATATGGATAAAAAGGGATGTTATGCTGGACTTTGCTTGTGGAAGGACAGGTTGTGCTATCAAAAACCCTTCCTGCTCCAGGAACACCATCCTGAAAGAGTGACATAAAGATCAGGTTCCTTCTCTCCTCAGGTATCAAACAGCCTTTTGGAACCACTAGAAGTCTAGATATGAAGGCAGAATAAAAGCCGTAACAGTGGAAGAAAAAATACAAATTCCAATCATCATTTGTTGTCATTTCTCAAGGGGATGCTGATTTAAGAGAAGTGCTGTCATCAGTGGAAAGGGGATGCTCAGCACCTCTTCAGGATGCATCCTGCAACAAATTAAAGTTAGTGGGTATCTGCCAGAACCAAAGTGGTCCCTGTTCATTGGAATAAAGAGGTGACAGGTAGAGCTGTTAATCATCCCAGTGATAACCAATTGGCTGGCACCACAGAGCAACCTTCCACAATAGTCTGAGTCTCATCACTCAAGCATTTGTATGGAAGACATAAAAGCAAGAGTTGTTTGCAATTCATTTTACACCCCAGTGCTGCTCTCAGAGCTTGCTCCTGGGGCTGCTCTCCCTTCAATGAAAAGTGTTCCAGAGCAGTAATTCCCACTGGTTTTCCAGTCGAGACTGAAATTACTCCATCTGTGATGGTACACTGCCCTGTACGTGGAGACCAGTAATGTGAAATTGCTGTGCACTGCCTCTCTCTCCCAGCCACGTTTATAATGCTTATTAGGAAAGGCAGCAGCTGCCGGAGCTGCTGTAACCCTGTTGTTGGTGTCTCTCTTGAATTGCCTTGGCTTGTGTTTCCTACTCAGGCACCCAAGGGCAAGGTTATGGAGTTCCCTCCTATTCAGACATTATTATTATTATTATTATTCATTACTAATATTAATTATGCAGCATGTGGTAGTGCCTAGGAGCCCCAAACTGTGGCCCAGAACCGCAGTACACCCAGCCCTTCACATGCACTGAACATAAAGACATTCCCTGCCCCAGAAAAAGTGCAAGAGCTTGTAGTAGAGTAACAGAGGGAAGAATTTTCTACCTAAAGGCCACATTCACCACGGCATGAAAATAATGCACTTTCCTTTAAGTACATCTCCACACCACGAAACACATCTGTGCAAGCTAGAGCGGAATTCACCTCCTTGAGGGGCAGGGAGGGAATAAAGACAGATCCTGGAGATGAAGGTTGTGGATTTTTTATTACACTAAGATTTATTTGGCTGAGGACTAGAGATTTGGATTGGTTCTTCAAACCAAAAATGTTATCATTAGTGCTGCTGAAAGCAACAGAAGCCCTGGAGCCTGATGGTAGCAAGAACCCCATGGTTCTCCTCAGATAATGAGTCTCAGGGTTGTATGAAACCTTGGGACCATACAAAACAAAAGACAGCACACTTCCAGCTCCCCATTTGTTACTTCAAATTCACATTGATCAAAGATCTAGGAAATGTTTTAAAATCCCAAATTTTTTCTTATTTTCAATTGTATTTGTGGTATGGTTTAGTGGGCATAGTATTCAGTCAAACCTCCTGTATTGCTTAAACAACTAAGGTGTATGATTAGTTTGGATTATTGCATTTCATTATTTCCTTAGGATTTAGTTTGCAGTAATTAGAGAATACACATTTTGCACGTAATGTTACTCAACACAGCCTGACATCCGCGACGAGCCCAAGGATCTGGATCCTGCCTGCCTCTGCAACAGCCCTGCTGCAGAAACTTGCCAAGTTACTTCACTTCTCTCTGCCTCAGTTTCCTTCTCTGTGAAAAAAAAGGGATGAGTGTGATTTATTTTAATTCCTTTGTAAATTGTTTTGAGGTCTGCTGAGCTCTGTGATTTAAATGAGTGAATGACACAAGGAAGAGCAGAAAAGTGATGCTCGCAACAGCATGTTCTCATTTCCCTGCAGCACTGACCTGCTTGTCCTGCAATATAACATGTCATTTCAAAATTTAGTTTAAATATTAATTAAATTATTACTTTAAAATGAAACTGCCAGACTTTTCTAGTCAGGGGAAGTCTGTGTATAAATGCCTCAAGGCCTAGGAAGCTTTCAGCTCTAAATGCTGATGGTCACTTGAAAGGTACTTCAGCACCTCTTAAAGAAGAGAGTGTGTGTTTTTACATCTTGCAGTGGTTTAAAGATTGTTTGTTTTTCTGCTTCTCTGGCGTGTAATTTAATATGTTTTCATGTGGAAATTGGGGTTTTCTGTTGCTTTTAGAAAACTTTATGAGAATTGCAGATGAACAATAGAATTCAAATTTTCTGATGATTTAGAAATAAGGAGCAACCCTTTCTAAAGAAAATTGAAAGGGTGTACTTTGCTACAAGGGCAGATGAAGTCCACTGTTTCTGGCACTACCACTCACATGCTTAAAATCTGGCAACAACTCATACATTGCAAAGAGGAGGATCAACTCCTAAAAATGCTTGGAGTCATTGACCAGGTTATACTGATTTCCAGGTATCAGGGTGTAGGTGAGAACATTTTATATTTGTCCTAAAGACTTTCTAAAGTAATCAAAAACAACAACATCAAAATCAAAACCAAACAATCCTTTGAGCAGAGAATTTTGGCTATTTTCCCTCCTTTTTAGTGGATGAAAGTTATTGTGAGTGAGAGGCAGTTCCAGCCTAAGCTCCTTCTCCTTTAGTTCCATGGAGCAATAAATATTTTTGTCTACAGGAATAATTAATAAACAATGAAAACAGCAAATGGTAAGGTGTCTCCATTTACCTTACATGCAGAATGAAGTATCATGTGGAGCATATTATAATTATTTTATCATCATTATTATAACAATATTCATTTTATAACCCAGAACCCCAGCCAGGAACTTAGTACTAGGCAAAACTCTAGTCCAAATGGAAAATTTAATCTCTTTTGGCTCCCCAGGTAGTCAACAGAGGGAGAAAAATTTATCTGGAAGACAAAATTATTCATGTTTCAAATCATCACTCCTGAAATACCTGAGATTCATCAAGTGTTGACAGAGGTTTCAAAGTGAAGAGAACAGATATTATTTAACAGCTGGGAAAACCAAAGCACAGCAGGATCAGGGGCTATGCCTTTGATCCCAGTTCTGTTCTAAACTAAAACCTGTCTGTTGGGTACCACTGCATCTGGAGACACAGATGTCTTCTGATAAATTCATATAATGGTAGAATCACTAAGGTAGGAAACGGCCTCGAAGTTCATCAAGTCCAACCCTTAACCCATCATTGCCAAGTCTACCACTAAATCATGTCCCTAAGTACCACACCTGCAAGTTTTTTTCAATGCTTCCAGGGACAGGGATCCCATCACTTCCCAGGCAGTCTTTTCCAGTGTTTGACAACTCTTTCAGTGAAGAAATTCTTCTCAATATTCAATCTAAACCTCCGTGGAGCAACTTGAGGCATTGTATCTTGTGCTGTTGCTTGTTACTTGGGAGAAGAAATCAATTTCCCCCATACTACAACCTCCTTCATGGCAGTTTTTGACAACAATAAGGTCCTCCCTGAGCCTCCTTTCATCTAAAAAGCTCTAGTTTCCTCAGCTACTCCTCATAAAATTTGAGCTTCAGACCCTCCATCAGGCTGGCAGTACTGAATCCATGTCCCTCTCCTCACAGACATCGAGTTTCAGGATAATGGGTGTTGTTGGATGTTCTTAGAAAGCTAATGCAGAATTTCCCAGCCAGGAAAGCTGTTGGTGCATCAGCATGTCCTAATTCTGCCCACATTTCATTCTGTGTGGTCACCTCAGAATCAAAGAGCTCCAGCTGATGAAAGAACAGTGTAGGTGGTCTTGATTCCCCCTTACAAATACCATAGTTGAGTTCCTTTTTGGAATCAAAAAAGCAGACCAGCACAGTGGAATCACTGCACAAGTGATTGTGAAACCACTAACAAGGTTTAGGTGTCTGTCTGTCCTGATTAGTTTCTACACTCAAGTCTTTGGCCAACAAGGAGAGACACTACTCCAAACACTTTTTTAATATGAACCAACCCAGACAAAATTACTTTTTTCAATGTTTATAGGCAGAGCATAAAGATTCCAACTAGGTAACTTCAGTAGCATGAGCTACCTGAACACTCAGAGTTATGAATTTCTATGAAGGAGAAGCGTACACTTAAAGGGAGAATCCTCTCTCATTCAAAGAATTATTCTATGCCACAGGTGGAGGCTGCTTCAAATCAGTTCCATCAGGGAATTCAAAATATCCCATCAGGATTCAAAATAGCTCTAATGGTCAAAAAGCATGTGTTTCTCTGAAGGTAAAACTTCCATCCGGAATTCTTCTAATCAAAAATGCTATATATCAAAACTGAAAGGGTGTCTGAAAAGACTAGAAAGGGGAAAAAAACCCAGCTCAAACCACAAAAAATGCACTGAAACCCAAACTACAGAAACCTCAAAAAGAGAACTAATAACAACAGCATCACCCAAATTCCAGTTGCATCTCATTAGAGCTTTCCTACACAGGGAAGTGCAGGCAAGTCAGCTAACTACAGGTGTGAAGTCACTGCCCATAAATTAAAGCACATGTGCAGGTTCTCATTTAGGATTAAAATGCCTTCAGTGCTTAATCCTCCTCTGAGGATTTAGCTACAGCAATGTAAGGTGACTTTATTCCTGAATGAGAGCATCCACACAAGGGCTAAATGTTTTTAGCCTGTGCACAGTGACTTCACACTTTAGCTTATTCACCTTCCTGAAGGTTCCTGAAAACACATGGCCTAGTAATGCTTGGCTGCAAAGGGCCAAGAAAGTGAGGGACCAAAGCTGGCTGAGGAGAAAACAGGGCTAGGCCCATGGTGAAACCAGGCCAGGTTTGCTTTGCACACAAAAGTCTAGCTACAGGAAGAACTTCTTTCTCAGATGGATGTACCCTCAGCTGTGTACTCACTTAACAAAACGTGTTCAGGTTTTGGCATAATCCAAAGG
The DNA here is from genome assembly GCF_971803275.1 of Cyanistes caeruleus. Lineage (NCBI taxonomy): Eukaryota > Metazoa > Chordata > Aves > Passeriformes > Paridae > Cyanistes > Cyanistes caeruleus. Next base: position 4,855,485 of record NC_141704.1, on the reverse strand, counting down.
GATTCCTCCAGTGCACTGCAGCAAAGTTAATGTGGCTGCACCAGCTTTGCTTAGTGTTGTGTTCTGTTTTTCATGGTGCAGCCACTTCTGTTCAGATATGAAACACCTTACTCACAAAAATCATAGAATCACAGAATGGTTTGGGTTGGAAGGGACCATAAAGATCATTCAGTTCCAACCCCCTGCACTGGGCAGAGACAGCTTCCATTACACCAGGTTGTTCAAAGCCTGATCTTGAGCACCTTCAGGGATGGGATATCCACAATATCTCTGGGTAACAGTCTCAAAACCCTCAGAGTCAAGAATTTCTATTCCTAATATCTGATCTAAATCTACCTACTGTCAGCTTAAAGTCATATCCCCTTGTCCTATCACTACATGTCTGTATACAAAGTCCCTCTCCAACTCTTTTGTAGCTTTTTTAGGTATTGGAAGGAGCCATAAAGTCTCTCAGCCATAAAGTATCTCTGGATCCTTCTCTTCTCCAGGCTGAACAATCCCAGTTCCTTCAGCCTGTCTCCATAGCAGAGGTGTCACAGACCTCTGAGCATCTTCATGGCCTTTTGTGGACTCTCTCCAGCAGGTCCACACCTTTCTTATGTTGGTTGTCCCACAACTAGATGCAGCACTCCAGGAGTGTTCTCATAAGAGCAAAGTAGAAGGAGAAAATCACCTCCCTTGACCTGGTAGTCACACTTGTTTTGATGCAGCCCAGGATATGGCAGAATTTTCTGGGCACATAGTTCTAGGTCATTTCAAGCTTCTCATCTATCAACACCCACAAGTCAGGAGTGCTTTCAATCCCATTTTCTACCCAGCCTGTATTTGTGCTTGGGATTGCTCCAACCCATGTGTAGAATCTTACACTATGAGAAAGAGAGCAATTTGACTTTCAGTCTTTCTTGTTTTGATTTTATTTCATTCTTCTCCCAAGTAATAATGGAAAAAGATGGCTAATCCTAAATGGAATCTGGATCTGGAAGAGCTTTGGTAAGAGTAGTGCATAGGGTGAAAACCTGAAAAGTTTGTGAGAGGAAAGGGTAAAGATGACTGGCAGATGCAACAAGGGACTGAATTTGATGACCCAAAAATTTCTTTCCAGTCCCATTGATGTAGCCTCACAGGAAAGCTGTACATACCAAAAGTCAGTGTCTGGTGTCAGTGCATGAAAACTGTGAGTGCTAAGGCCCACTAATTCCATGATAACATCTTCTGCATTTCTCCACTATTTTCATGGCATGCACAGCCTAATCTTAAGCTGACTCACAGCAGTGAGTGGCCATCCATATCTTGGATGAAAACACAAGTATCTCTCCTCATTTCCCAGGAGGAGAAACTGAGTCCCACAGCAAGGAGAAAGAGGAGGACAAAAATGCCACAGATATCTGCAAGAGAAATCTGGGAGGGAGAAAATTCTATTTCGTTTCCATTTCCATGCCAGTTCCAAACTTCCTCCTCACAATTGCAAAAAAATCACACAAACAAGCCTTTTGCCAAGCTGGCTTCCAGCTCCCCACTGTCTGATCAAAAACCAGTGTGGCATGTACCAGCTCTGCTAAAGCAAATAAGAAAACTGTAAGAAGGGAGAACAGGTCTGAAGTGGGAGCTGTGGTGAGCAGCAGTAGTTTAACCATGCCAGGAACCCAGCTGCAGTTCCCCATCTCCAGGGCAGGTCACAGCCAGGAAGGGACGTGCCCCACGGCTGCTGTTTGCCACATTCTGGTGCTCTGCGTGCCTCAGCCACAGCATGGATGGGAGTTTCACATCTTCAGCCCATCAGCTGCACTGCAAGGCAAACCAGGACCTCTCACAGATCAAGCACACAGCAATCCCTTCTTTCACTGCAGAGCAACCACGCTGAGGAAGCTCAGCTTTGCTGAGGAAGATTTCGGTTTTACCACACGTACCCAGTGCAGCGGGAGACTGGCAGATAAAACTTTCTGCCTGGGCAAGTGCTCCATCGAGCTCTGGCTCTGCTGCCTTCATGGCTTTGTCATGAGCAGCAAGGGTTTGACAGGTGGTTTTTCTGTGAGAAAGGTGGCACTCTCATCCTGGCTGCCTCACACAAGTCTCATTTTGCCTCCTTGAAAAAAAGGTTCCTTGACACAGAAGGGAAAAACAGTACTTTCCTCTAGGTGATGATGGTATAGACCTGAAGAAGCACAGCTGGGAATTGCAACCCACCCAATGGCTTGTGTGTTTGCTGGATAGGGAGCCCAGCTGCCTCCTACATCCCTAAGTGCTCACCTGCAACACCTGAGTTGGGCCATCCCCACTACCACAGCAAAAGAGGGGTTATCCTTCAGTTCCCTCAACATCTGCATTAATCTCAGGGTGCTGCTTGCCTTCTCCTCAACCCTAATGGAAGTTAACAGTCCCTCCTTACATGCTGAAAATTTTGCTGCAACTCAACTCAGCTGGAAAGGAATTTAAGCTCTTCTGCCTGTTTTCTAAGTCCTGCATTGGCAGGAGCTAAAGAAACACAAAGCTTTGCTCCAGCAATGATACTCTGCTTTCTCCTAGGGGGATGTTCCTCAGGATAAATATCCACCTTCACTTTTGCTCTCACCACTCTGTGCTGATAAACACCAGCAACCAGGATGGAACAAACCACTAAGGAACAAGGACAACAAGAAGCAGTTCTTCCTAAAAAGAGGACATGGGCAACAAAACTATTGAGCAAACTGTAAAACCTTACAATAGCGCCTGTAAGCTCAATCATGCAGGTTTTTTTCAGGTTATTATATATATATATATATATATATATATATATATATATATATGTCTTTGTATATAGTTCAAAACCACCAAAAAACTAAGAAAGACAAACCCAGGAACCCTGGATTCACACACATCTCTGAGTTTTGAATCTCAGCTTTCCATGTGTGGTGGGGTCCTATTGCCACTTGGGTCTGGCAGTCATTTACCTCACTTATGCAGAGAGCCAGGAGGAAGACCACCTGCCACCACAGCCATCATCACCCAGATCTCCTGCTGGAAGAGTGGAAAGTCCAACAGTTTAATGTTTAAATGACAGGAGAATCTGGAGTCTGCAGAACCTGAGAACAAACGCTGTACATAACCCAGCTCCAGTTCTCCAGAGGCAGGAACAAGGCACAAACGAGCCACGCTGGTGCCAAGAACACCCAACACAACATTTAGTAAAAGCAAGTGAAAAGATTGCAGAGACTTTCTGGAATGATCCATTAACATTTTTATGATGAAATGTAGGTGTGACAGGTCCGAACCATCTCCTCTCACCTCCTTAGCATGGCAGGGGCCGAAACACCTGCGGACGCGATACTGCATATGGCAACACACTCACTCTGCCAAGAGACACGAAACTGTGTTGATGGAAATATGAAAATAGCCACACCTTGAGCAGATCTGGGTTAAAATGGAGAAATTGTAGCTTTCAGTCTTCTTGCATGGAGAATATTTACAACAGGGGGAAGGAAAAATGTGTGTGGAAGTTTGCAGCCCCAGTTGTGCTCCGTTCAGTCAGGAAGGCAGGTACACTATCGTCGATGGCTGGCATCCAAAAACTGAGGGAAGATGAGGGGGAGAAAGGAAAACAAGCTGGGGTCTTTTAGTTTAGGTAAAAACAAGTAACTGGACTCACTGTGAGGGTAACTGGGTGAAAAGCACCAGCCTGGAGTATAGAAGGAGTCTTGCCAAAGTGTCTGAAGGTCTACTGTAGCCATGAGTGTCTGTAGCTGGAATTTCACCTCAGCCTGCAAGGAGGGAAAATGAGAAAAAAGGCACAGATTTGGGTACTAGTCCTACTTGTAGGGATAATGACTGTCTGGGTGGGGACTGAAAAGATGTGACGCTTCGCCCAGACTGGAGGGAACGAGAAGGGAGGTGGGGAGAGAGGAGAGCTCATATAAGCAGAGTTCCCATTTTGTTTCCTTTCAGTTTCATTGCAATTAAGGCTCCTAATTGAAACCAGTTTTACCCAAGGTTTACTGTGGTGGTTGTTTTCTTTCTCTGCTGTTAAATGCAGGTGTTTCATACAGCAGGAAGTTGGCACATAAGGGTAAATTTCCAAAGTGCTGCCTGTACCATTCATAAGTAAATGCCTGGAGAAACCAGCATTGTGAAGAGCCCAGCTGTGCAAAGGAGGAGTTGGATGGGAAAGGAGGACAGGGAAGAGAGAAGGAAGGGGTAGGGAAAGGATATTTCTCACAGCCCATGGACACTGCAATGAAGGTGTGAGGAATAAGTCACAGAAACACAGAATGGTTTGCACTGGAAGGGGTCTTGGATATCATTTCATTCCAAACCCCCTGCCATGGGGAGGGACACTTTCCACTAGACCGGGTTGTTCCAAGCCCCATCCTACCTGGCCTTGAGCACTAAAGGATGTCCAATAGGGTCAGCACTGATCAGTTGCAGCATATGACAGCCCACCCCAATCCTGCCATAGCACAGTAAGGAGAAAATTTCTGCCGGGTTGCCATGGGGGCAGTGTCAAATCCCATCATTTTGTGTTGGACCTCTGCAGAGCAGAGCTGGCCCAGATGAAGGAGGACCTCGAGGGAGCTGTTTACCAGCCTGGAAATGGACTGCAACTCTGTAGACGCCACTTCACTGATGTGGAGTGAGTGAAACATGAACTGAAGCAATATTAAAACTGTGGTGTGCCTACAGAGTCATAGGGGTGTTTGTGATGCTTTGCAGACAAAGAAAATTCTGAATAAGAAAAAAATACACGTATTCTACCCTAAATAAAATACCTTCACAGAGGCCTGTTGCAGAATCTTTTCCCTCATCTTCCTCAGTATCTGAAATACAGTTTAGCAGTGCTTAGGGATAGAGAAAATAGAGATATCTTTATGGACAGTGAACCCAGCAAACCCCTCACATGGCTGCTTGGGGTTGCACAGTGGATGAGGGAGAACACTCATTCCCAGCTCAGGAGAGGATATGATGGTAATTTTGGATGTTACCACAGGGTAGGGTGATACCAGTTCCACGTAACATCCTCCTCCTAATTTTGACATTATTTACTCCTGGAGGAAAAAAATAAGCCCTTGAGCTTGTGAAGCAGCTTTAGAGCTGGGACACAAGCTGTGGGTAGGTTTTTTGCTAATATACTGTCTGCTCAAAAATCAGTCCTCTGGATGCAAAAGGGCTCTGGCTGGAGATGCAAAAAATCTCCTATTGCAGAAATGAGCTCAGTGCTCAGGCTCCATCCTGCTCTGCAGCTTCTATTTACCTGTAGAGCCTTGGCCTGGAGGAAACATGGGTTTTGCAGGCTGAGGTGGCTCTGACATCTCAGACAAACAGCTGCACATCTCACCTATTCAATCCAAGCACTCCTCCTCGAGAGGCAGAAAAAAACAACAAACCCAAAAAAGAACACTTTTGCTAGGAAATGGGTCATCAAGCTTTGGGTTTTAACCACAAGGGCAACCATTTTCCTATCACACCATGTCTCTCTGCCCTGCACCCATCCCAGCAGCTGCTCACTGGGCAGGGGCAGCCTGGATTTCCCCAGCTCACCCAAGCACCGTTTCATGCAGCAATACACAACCCTTGTTCTGTACCAATTACCCCCTGCTCCACTGAGCAGTGCCTTTCAGCTGCGTGCCCAGTGCCAGGGTAATGTGATAAAAACCATGTCAATGTCAAACAAAATAAAGCAGTGTATCACTCAGGTGCTGTTTTCAGAGGAGCAGAGCAGTGTCACGGGGTTAACCACCAACGGAAGCTGAAGCTTCAACAGCCTTTATTAGCTCAGCAAGTGCTCCTAACCACACTCTTCCTATTTGCAGAAGAGGCATCTTCTTTCAAGGGCCTCCTCCTGGGTTGGGGAGGTGATATTTACCAAATAAAAACTGTTGCTGCACCTGTGTAGTTCTCATGTGGTTTTCACTACCTCCCAGGTTAACCCATTTGTCTTGGAGGCTGGTATAGAGAGAATCCTTGACTTTTATTTGGGTTTGCAAGAGGGAGGATAGGGACAGAGCCTTCATGGTGGCACCTCAGCTTGCTCTTAGTCTTTCTCAGCAAGATGCTTGGCTGACAGGGGGAGATGGAGAGGGAATGGGAATGCCTTCAGTCCTGCACAGAGTTCCTCAGCTGCCTTGGCTGCTGGGGTATGAGGTGTACATACGAGAAAGGTGTAGAGGGGTGAAAATATTTCTTTGGCATGATCACCCCACACAGGTCTGTACATCACTGGGGTCCACACCAGTCTCCTGTTAGGCATCTTCCAAGCTGAGGAGCTGAGGGAGGGGCATGGTTGTGTGGAGGCAGTGTTTTGGGAGTGCCTTCCAAATTCATAAAGACATTAAATAAACAACTTTGTGATTCCACACATGTTTTCTTAGAGGCAGAACCCACCCTTATCTACATCCAGGTCCTTCACTCCTTATTCCTGCTTTGGTGCTGCTTTTGGAAGAAGAGGTGTGAGCCAGACTGTTTTTATGTAGCAATGTTCAAATTACTGTCTGCACACCAGCCCTGGAAGCTGTGTGGGCACAGCTGGGGTTGGCAATAGGAGGAAGAGAGGACCAGAGTACACTGTCACCTACTACAGACACATCCCCCAAGATTTGTGCCTCTGTCAAGCTTCACATCACCCACGTTATTCAACACGGTGAATAAACTCCATGTGAAACTCTATAACTGGTTCTGTAATGCTGGTCTCCAAAGAGGCATTCCATGGGTCAGGTTTCCCATATCCAAGATGTCATTGGGAAAACACCTTCAAGCAAAGCTTTTCTGAGTGTGGGGTGCTGCCAGGTGATAGCCCAGCTGCAGCAAAGCCCTGCAGTACAACCTCTGCCACAGCTCTGATTCTTCACACCCAAGGCTGTTGCTTCCTGCACACCAGGTCAGCCCTATCAGAAGCACCTGGCAGGTGAAAATACACAGCAGGACTGGAGCTGCAATGTTGTCTCCAGAGGTGAAAGTGGCAAATCTTTTTCTATAGCTTACCTGGGTCCAGTGGGCTGTTAGAGAAATTCAGGGAATTAAAAACCCTCAGGGCTACTGAACACAAAGGCAGCCCCTTTGGTTCAGATGCAAATTGCTGACACCTGGGAGGGTGTTTGAGGAAGTATCACAGCATGATTATTCCCAGGTTATTTTTTCAAGGTATCTATTGTTTGCTGTTAGCTATAACAACTGCTCTTCCCAGCTATATTCCCATTCCTCCCAGCTATATTGAGAGTCTAGTGTTGAACATGAACATGGCTCAGTGCATCTGACCTGAGTTCCTTTCTGGCATTGTAATAACCAGAGTCCCAGTTCTGTGTCAGAATTTCAAGCAGGAAGGCTTTGAGGTGATGGTGGTGAAATCAAACACTCAAAAAATGGAATCCACCTCTGAGATTACCTTAAGGATAATGTGAAAATTTACCAAGGGACAATTCTTTGTTCATTTTTATTTGCTTTCTGATCTAGAGCACTCAGGTGGCCACACCATTAAACTAATCTTCACCACTCTGAGAGATGGATGTGGGCTCTTTAAAAAAAAAAAAAAAGCTTTTCTTCCAGAGTCATAGAAGCTGGTGCTACTTATATTGATGGAAATGAGCATGAGGGAGGAAAAGTGCAGCTTGGATATTGCTCTAAGCTGGTCCAATCCATTTCTTGAGGCCAGCAAGGATAAACAAAGGCAAAAGTGTTTCTTGCAAGAAGTTTTCCCTTTTCCCCATAGTGGGTCTGAAGTCATTTCTGGAGAAATGTTAAAGCAAGAGAGGCAAGACCCTTAAATCAGTTTATAGTTCCTGTTTTCCTTCACCAGGTGACTAATTAGTCCCAGATGGGGCTAGCTACTTTTCCCTGTTGAGAAAGAAACCCTGTGGAAAAATCCTGTTCTCCAGAACAGGAGAGACCATAAACTGCTTTACTGTGAGCAGCTCCTCTCTCTCCCCACCATGTCCTACCTTCTTCATCTTCCCACTTTGTCCATAGCTGGACCAGGAAATCTCAGTTTCTGTACTTCCCCCACCCTGAGTTATTCCTCAAACACAAGCCTCCATGTTCAGTGTTAAAAATTCCTATAAACATTGAATTAAAAAAATTTAAAATATTTAATCTTGTCACTCAGGATTTTGACCCAAAGACGTGGGATCTAAAGTTGTTCTTTTTCACATTATGTCAAAAATAAAAAGTGTGCTTTGGGAAGAAAGGGGTGTTAACAAGTTATTGGAGAAAAACCACATGGCCAGATGCTATTCCCTCAAGTCCCTGAGGGTAGATGTTACTAGTGGAGGTGTGACACTGCTCCAGCACTATAGACAGACTATAAACAGAACCTTAAGCAACTCATTTAAGACAAATCATTTTAGAAATGAAGCGTTTACTTACTCATCGACACAAAACCTTCACTCTTTAATTGTCTATGTCATTCTGTGAAAGAGAATTGAAAATCTACCAACTTTAAAAATAGAACTCAGTTAACAATCGCTTTGATGTCTAAGATGAAGTCCACATTGCTACTCCCCCTGTCTACCTGTCTGTTTTTTGATATTGTTTCTGTTTAGACCAGCATTCCTGGGCTGCTAGTGAGATAGATGTAAATGAGGGATGATGAAAGATTAATTATTTTTCATTGGAAGGAGTTTCTTAGCAAGGCTTTCTATCTCACAAACATCCCAAAGTAGAGAAGCAAGATTGTAACAGCAGGAAAAAGGCCAAGTCCTCCCTGCTTCCATCTGAAAAACAAATCAGGTCTTTTAATCATGATCCCCATTTTCAAGTGGCACAGAACTTGAATATAGTCCTAATAATCTTCCAGCTTGCTACTGGGGTGCCTCATTTGGGTTCTGTAGACACTCCATAGCACTGATGGTTTAGGGTAACACAAGATAAATGGGCACACAGAGAAGGTGGTCTGAACACAGTGCCCAGAACCCCTCTGTGTCCCTTGCCAAACGTCTCATCCCCTAAAAACTGAGCATCCTCCTGTGATGTTATTCAGAATCTGCAGCATCCAGATTTTATGTCAAGAACCTTATTGTGCCCTCCTGAAAACTCCTCCCTAGAATGGCAGGTGGGATACAAGGGATTTGTCAAGAATTGGCTGTGCCAGACAGCTGAGAAAGAGCCCACCCACATCTTGCCTGACTTAGACAAGTCACATCCATCCCTCACATCCATAATTCCTCAAGTTGCTTCCAGATTCAATGTGTGGGACCTGAAAAACACCTATCATGGAGGGGGTCTGAGCACAGATGAACCAGACCTGTTGCCAGTACACTGGAAGGCTAATTAAAATGAATATGGCTTTCAGTAACTTCCAAGCTAAACAATTTGCCAAACTTGCTAAGTATTGGAAGTGTTTTGCCTCTATTGGCTCCGTGCTCAGGCATCACAGGATGATTCGTTCCACCAATAATTCATGTACCTGCATGTTTTAATGACAACTGAAATAAATACCCTGGCATTTCTGGGCTAGCATGTGTGCTGTGATCTATGAGCCTACACTCCCTCTGCCTTCACTTTGAACTGAACTGCTTTATTAAGCAACCCCACTACCCACCACTGTCAAACGTGCCAGGACCTGTGAAGTTCTCTTGTACAATGTTGCCTTTGAATCCCTTCCAAGACCCAACCAGTAGCACCAGTATTCAGACACTGTAGGATGATACCCACAGCCAATGAACTAAAACTTCCTTTGGGAATCTGTAGAAACCCAAGAAGCCTGCTTTGTTTGGTTGTTATTTTTTATTTTTGACAAAACCAATTGACGCACAATCTGCAGTCATTAGGACAGGGAGCTAGAAATAAGCATATCTGCAATAAAAATCTCTACACCTACCTGCTTCCCCAGGAGACAAAGTTGCCTGTCCTAGAGGACTAGAACAGGGCACTCTGAAAAGAGGAATATAGCAAAAAGTGGTTCTTCTGCCTTATCTGTACTGCACATGAAGCTGCCTCAGAAGCTTATTTCTAAGGATTTTTTCTGATATTTACACTTTTATTGTTACAAAGCGGGTAAGATATAGAGCCTTAGATATCCATGGTCAGATCCACGAACAAACTCATGCATTTCAAGTGGTATTAGATATTCAGGTAGGAATTTGGAATGAGATTTAGTTCACAGATGAAGGTATCCAAACTCAGGTGTTTAGGTGTTTACTTGATGACCTGTGAAATCCCACTGCAGCTGGTGGGAAGCCAGCAGTGTTGTCAGTGACTTCTTAAAATTTACTCTGCTCACCTTAAAGCAGACACTTTTGTTGGGCCACTAATCTGTTTTCTTGTTAGTAGAGACAGTACTTTCTAGGACCTTCATCCAGCTGGCCACTTACCAACACTTGGAGTAAAACCCTGGAATGTCTATATCATTTGCACCAGATTATCAGAACTTATTTGGGATCTGTGGAAGACCTATGGTCTCCTGAGAAAGAGGCAAGACATGTCCTAGAGCTCCTCAAAGGACACTCACAGGCTCTCCATGAAGGTGCTCACAGCACCAATCCCTCCAGAGCTCAGGGAGTATTTGAGCAATGTTCTCAGGCACTTGCTGTGATTCTTGGGGTTGTCTTGCACAGGGCCAGGAGCTGGGCTTGATGATCTTCGTGGGCCCCTTCCAACTCAGTATTTTCTATGGTTCTATGATATATGTAGGAAATGAATAGTGCAGGGAAGGCAGAACTTTTTTAAAACAAGGGACGGAAAGAATCTGTGTGGTTGATTCATTTTGTGCCATTTTCCCTCAAAGCCGTGGTCTATTTGTTGTCACAGACATGTCCTTTGAGTGCAACCTTTTGGCTCTCAGGCCTCTGAGCCTACCAGATGGCTGGTCAGTATAGTGGTTACTCAGACTTCTTGTAAATTGTTTCAGTAGAACTGAAACTAAACCGAAAGTAAAGGGGGAATGAAAGACCCAACAGTCAACAGTCTACCTGCTTATCAGTCTGATCTAATGTCCTCTCATCTTGGGATGAAAGGGCAAGGGCAGCTTTGCTTCTCCTGACCACCAAAGAACAATTGTTCTTTATGCATTTGTTTGCACATATATATTTATTTATACTACAGCACTTCACAGCAAACTAAGATGGCTCTTGGCCAAAATATGCAGTGTTTTTCAGTTTGGTCTCTGTGAACAGCTCCCAGAAGTGTCTGGACAGACACAGAGAAATTTTGGAGCAACCTGTACTGCTTGTGTTTTGCTGGATCCCAGCAAACACAAAACAGGATGCAGACTTGGCAAAAGAGAGCAAAGGAGGATTTCTAGTTATGCTTTAGTATCTACTGAAGTTGCTGTGGGATCTCTTCTCTCCATTTCCCATTTCTCTTTACCCATTGAGTGTTCCTACAGAAATTCAAGGGTTGATCCATGCACATGCCATGTTCCAGAACCCTGATTCCCAGGTGGCAGCATGAGGAACCATCACTCCCTCTGTTCCCCATGTCAGACCTTCTTTCCTGTGCAAATAAATGCACACAGGATCCTGTGCACTTCTGAGACTCCTCCAATATGAAAACATCACATGGCCATGGCATGTATCCAGCCCCAAGAGCCTAGATTTTCTCCTGAGTTCAGTAGTTTAAGCTCATACCTATATAATCAGATCAAAAAAAAGCCCAGGAACAGGTCTGTCTTAATGAATTAACATACAGCTTTCTCCTTCCAGCCAATACCCCCAAGACACAGCATTCTAATTCCCTTCCTGTCCCACACTGGTACATTTGTACCAGCAGATCAGCTCTGGTAGGTGTGAGTGGGATAGGGAGAAGACAAAGGGTTTATTACTTTTATTATTCCAAGATAATTAAGCAGGGCAATTTTGGGCATAAGCAAGGACTAAGCCCCCTTTTATTGCTCTGGCAAAGTAAAGAGGCCATAAAAGGCATTTAGATTACCATTACCTTTATCAGAGTCAGTCCAAAAGAAATTCTGTTTATTTCACTCACTGGTTTTAGTGGAGCCCCAGTTTCACAGCCTTGGAGAATATAACCCTGTCAGAGCAAGACTCTTTTACAAGCTCAGAGAAGCTGTGGCTGCCTCATCCCTGGAAGTGTCCAAGGCCAAGCTGAAGCTGGGATAGTGGAAGGTGCCCTGCTCATGGCAGGGAGCTGGAACTGGATGGTCTTTAAGGTCCCATCCAACCTGTAACATTCTATTATTCTAAGGTTCTGTGGCTACTGTTTGCTTTGAAGCAAACACAGAGAGGGGACACTCAGATGTCAGGAGGTGTCTGCAGAGCCAGCAATGAGGCTTTTTTGTGTCTGCAGAGAGCAGAGCCCCAGATTTACAGGGAGGTGGTCTCCTTTCACCTGTCCTAACCATTGGCATCTTCTGGGTTGCTGTTTTTGAATACACCCTTGTAAACCCTGCCCTTCTCCTCCACAAAAACCTCCCAGTGGGATTTGCAGATGCTCAGCTTCAGGCTGGCTCCAAGTTTTCTTACAAGTTTAGTTCCTGCAGTTACTTGAGCAAGGATAGACTGTATCACTGAATCTTCAGCATTTCCTTTATCTGTTATTTAAAATGGTAAAGCTTACCAGGGAGATGAATACAGGAACAGAGGAGTTGAAAGCTTTTATATCAGTCCTGTGCAAACAAAGTTAATGTGTCTTCCTTGTGCACAAAGATTAACTGTGATTAAGTGCTCCAATATGAAAAAACGAAGACAGAAAAATAGAAAAGTGTTGCAGTGCTTAGCCATCCTTCTTAAAATAACTACCATTGTGTTAGGCTTAAAAGGCATTTGCTAAAGATTTTGTAAAGAATTAAGCTTATTTGTTATTCTTTTAAGATAGAAACAAGAGTAAAGGAAAAGCTGTTAGTCAACATTGTCTTAGAAGATAAAGGTTTCTAGATAAGAGCATATATGGGTCAATAGAAGCTTCAGTAAATATCTTTCTTGATTGACAGCTCTCTTGAGATTTTTTTTTAGCTGGTTTAATGTCACCTTCTTTTTCTTTTTCTTTTCTTTTTTTTTTTTCCTTTTTCTGCTGTTGCAGTAATATTGGTTGGGGGGACAAGCAAATTATGCCACATTTCTCTTTGACCAGTGGTGACCCCAGGAAAACAGTGAGAAGCAACCTAAGGGCTGGCATTTGCACCATGTCAGCCTAACTCAGGTATGTTATCAAGAGGCTCAATTAAATGAATTTAGAGTCATCCCAAACACTTCTTTCAGATTATTTCATGAGCTGGACTTTGATGATCCTTGAGGGTCCCTTCCAACTCAGGATATTCTATGATTTTATGATTATGAATATCTCCAACAGGGGAGACTTTTCTCTGATTTAGCCAAACTCATTTAAAATCGTCCCTTAGAGCATGAAAAGTCAAGAGCTGTACATTGCAAACCCCAGGCTTTAGACCTGCTATGGGGAGTAAGCATTGGTGCTTTAAGCTGTTTGTCTGCAAGGTGCAACTGTCAGGTGCCAAAAACTGCAAACCTACCTAGAAGTCCTAAGGCAAAAAATAAAATTCAAAGATCTTTTAATTTTCCTTATGTGGTTAAAGTTTTGGGTTTTTTTTCAGTTTCCATTCACAAGACACAAAGATTAAAAACAACTTACATCGAAGAGGTAAAAAGTAAAAAAAAAAAAGAGAGAGGGAAAAAAAAGAGATTCTCAGATGATAAACTTATTGCAGCAGCTGAGTATAAGATATTCAAACAAAATAGGCTGAGCAGGGTGTAGGTGTGTCTGTCCCCCTGGAAATAACACCTCACTCAGCAAAGATGCCCTTGACTTCAGTGTGGCTATCTGAGGAGTCGAGTGTTGCTCAGAGCGCTGATGCTCACCACCCCTGAAATATATCCAGCTGGGTGAGAATAAAGCTGAGACCACAGTGCATCCCTTGAATCTCAGTCTTAAACAGTTACCACCCCCAGAAGAGATTCCTGTGTTCAACAGTGAGAAAATAAATAGCTCTTTGCATCAGGGTGCCAGATTTTGGAGCGTTTGAAGCCTTTTCACATCTCTGCCAGAGGCAGGAGAGAGTGAGCAGACAGAGAGACAGAAGGACAGGGATATACAGAGGTTTGCTACTGTGGGAAATGGTTTCATTTAACTGAATGACCAGCAAAAAATCTTTTTTCCTTATGATCGAGATCGAGACAGGAACAGACATTTTGTGAATTTTTTGGGCAACCTACCCCATGAATTAAGGCTTTTAAAATGGACCTTAGGCTAGTTACTAAGCATCTATACCAGGGATTCAAGATGCCAGGGATACAAGAGCTTTCAGCCATGTTCCTGGGGCATGCTGGATGTGGCAGAGCTGGGGGTGTTGGCAGAGTGCCCATCAGTGTGGACATTGCCTGCAGCTCCAGCTGTGCTTTGGAGTTGGCTCCCAACCCATGTCCCAGCAGGAATTTTGCTGAGACTCCCATGGTTTGTCCCCTGTCAGCAAACAGGCAAAGGAGCTGGTTCTCTCATTGGGTAAGATCACTTACCCACAGAGCTTAAGGGCTGTCTCTGGCTCTCCCCATCCCACCCTGATGGCTCAGAAATGCTGACAACCACCATAAGAACCACCAGGATGGTGCCCTTCAGCCAGCAAGGAACCCCAGAAACCTGACATCCACAGAGCACAAAATGATGCATCTGTGTAGGAGATGGATGGATGCTTCCAATATCAGAGCAGTGTGAATCTCCTAGAAATGTTGTCCTTCCCACTTTCCCCCAGCTGCTCTTTCTGGGACACCCATAACTGTGAGCTGTGACAAAGAGGGGACAGAAGGAAGCTCCTATGGGAGATGCACTGCCTGGCCAGGAGATGGAAAAGAGATTTCTCCTGGGAAAACAGGCACAAACACAACAACTTATAAAAGCCTTTGAAATACACAGTTCATTGAGGACAAACCTGAGGAGAGAAGATGTTTGATGAAACACACAAAACTTCCAGAAATATATTAGTGTGTTTCAACTCATACAATTTTCTCTGGGAGTTAGTGCCAAGTGTATGGAAGAAATTCAAATATTAGCCTTCCCCACACATCCTACTGCTGGTGCTGACCACAGCCAGCTCATATGATTTGAAACTTGATTTATCCTCTGTGCAAAGTCCTGCTTAAAATTCAGTAATGAGTTTATTTTTTTTTTTCAGGCACAACTCATTTTCCTGGCCTAAAGACTGCCTGAGAGGCAACAGATAGTTCTGCCTTAAAATGTGATATGGCAAAAGCTGGGGTGATTTTGGCCTGTCTCAATATTGTGATCACTGTTGGGAAGTAAAACAAGCTTCTACAAGCTGCAGGGACAGTGTGTGTGGATGATCACGTGCATTTCCAGACCCCTCACATCCATGTTGAGTAGGAGGGGTGCTGAGAACAGCAGCATGATATTTTAGGGCTTGCAAAAGCCACAAACACCATGAGAAGCTTGCTGAAGAAAGCACTAACTTGTGAGCTGACCCCATCTGGTCTGAAAATGCCTGAGAGATGTGAATGCTGCAGAGGAGGGGGAATTGGCCTAATGCAGAGAAGAAATCAGTGGAGACAAATATGTGAGATAAATCTTGATGGTCACAATCCACGTTTAGACCTTCTTAGAGGAGACAGTGGAATTAATTGGAGATTCTGTGAAACTACCCAGGCATTCTCCTTGTGTGGCACAAGAGACCAAGAGAGAGGGAATTGAAAGAAAAAAAACAGCCAAGATAGAAAAGAAAAAAAAAGACAAAGAAAAAGGACAACATTTGGTGAAATGCTTATATTGTGCACAGCAAGAGCAATCAAGTGGTAGAGGGTTGATGGAAGTGTTTCTAAATGCTCAGGTACAGAGGATGTGCATGTTGCCACACCAATAAGATGATTCAGAGCTTCATCTCAGTATTTTGCAGGCCAGGCCTTTATTTTCCAGAGGTTTCCACATCAGCCATCCTTCCCCAAAGTGGCCAGGTGTCCCTGTATGTGACAACACAGACCTCAATCACACTGGGGACAAACTGCTGAAACGACCCTAAAACTGATAGATCAATGGAAAGAAATAACAAAACACCAACTTAAAGTTATTCTGGACCAAAATTTAGTAGATGAGTGTTTCTCTCAGAGGTTTACCCTGAGTTTTTGTCCTTTGACACTGTGCAAATCCAAAGCCTGGCTGAGTACAGAGCTGAACAGAGACCAGCAAACCCAAGGTCTCCATCTCTGCACTCCCACTCCCCTTCCTCCTCTGCCATTATCAATAAATGTCTGATTTCAAAGTAGGCCACTAGAAAATACCCTTTAAAGCTGTGGGTTTTATCTCCCCTTCTGTGTTTTTTATTTTAATTTTGCACCTTGCCACCACTTGTTGAGGGGACCCAGTTGTTTTGCTTCTTCCTGCTGTTTGTTTTGCCCTTTGTTTTTCACGTGGGGGAGGATGGCAGAGGGTGGAAGCAATTGTGCTCATCATCAACAAACACAGGGCACAGGGAGGTCAGCCCAGCACCTCACTGGGTGCCTGAGATGGAACTTCAGGGACAGGAGCCAGAGTAAAACCAGCAGGGTGAGGGAGAAGCAAAAAACAATGCATTTTTTTGTTTGGGTTTGGTTTTTTGTGGACAATCTCTGTGGAAAAAAAAATAAAATAAATTAATTCATGTGCATTTTCAAACTCCTGGAGACCTGAAATGCTGAGGTGTGTTTAGGAAATCTAAGTCTGCATGTGTGACAGAGATGTCATTAAGAAAAATAATATCCCTGAACAGGGAAGGCTGGAGGGGGTGGAGAAAGGAGGGAGGAGGAAGATGAGGAAAGCTGCTAAGCTAAGAAATGATGAGGTAATGATAACATAATTTCCTAAACTGGCTACTAATTAACCACAAATCTGGAGCTTAGTACTGTGAACCGACTCCATCATAACCCAAAAATCACTCTGAAGCAGAAAAATAAAATCAGCAGCACATTTTTCAGTGACAGTGTTAGCCAAAGAAACTAATGCCTTTTACAGACTTTTTTTTTCTCTTTTTTCTTTCCTCCCCATGCTTTCAGCTAACTCGCCAAAATTTCTTGTGTACACAGGACACAGGACAAGGGCAATTTCTGATGTGAAATAAAGCAACTAAAGCATAGGGGAAATTCCCTTTTGGTGCTGCTCTGGCAAAGCCAGAGATGAACAGTGCCTAAATCAGCCTGATGTGCAGTCCCAAAGTGTTTTTTACACGAGAGTAAGGAAGAGGAAAGACAAACACAAATACCTTCCCTTGCCCAGCTCAGCCTCCTTTGTGATTTGAGTCACCTGCAGTAGTCAGGGCCACTGGGGTCAGCCTGAAAGGTCTCAGGAGGAAATACAGCATCCTGAACAGTGGCAAGGGCTGGGCCTGCAGCTTCTGAGATCCTGGTGCCTTTTCCCATGACAGCAAGATTTCTGTATAAAATACTCCTTCCATGGGAATAGCTGTGTGAGAAGGCAGGAACTCCTTGCTCATTTGACAGGCATTACCCACAGCCAGTTTTCCTTAGTGGAGGAAGAGGTCCAGTCTTCATCCTGCCCCCCACATTAATTCCATATGCAAAAGGGAATTTTTCTAAGGAATTACAATTAAATAAATCCAATCCTTAGACATAGTAAGGTGCAGTGCAGCACAGTTTTAATGCAAAACCGTGCAGCAACAAAAACAGTCAGTGGCTCAGTAAAGAGGAAAAAAAATGTTAAATTTGCATGAAGCCATAGATACTAACTTTTAAAAGCTGACATGAATACTGTGGGATGACAGGAAAGGAGATGATGTCACCAAGGACATATTAGAAAATAAAAAAGAAAAAAGGTGTGCCAAAATTCCCTCTTTTCATGCTGGACCCCAAATGTTGGTAGCATAGTGTTGGTTGCTTCTGGCAACAGAGATGTTGAGTGGAGAATTTGGTGAGATGCTGCAACAGAGAAGGTGGAATGTTGAGCCAGGAACATGAGAGCAGCAGTACCTCCAGGAGATGGAGAGAAGGGCTGCTTGGAAGACTATGGACAAAACAGCCAAAATTCCAGCCAGGAGCCACAGAAAGAAGTATTTGGGTGAGTGGGGTTTGGGATAGGTCAGGCCTTGGTGTTTTGGATACACAAGGAGAGAAGGAGCCCAAGTGCCAGTGGAGGGGGTTGAGTTCCCTTCCTAGAATTCCACATTGAGCACTGGACTTGTCCCCTTGCTTGCTCCTCTCACTGTCTCTTTCTCCCCACAGCACTGCTGAGGACCCAGACTGGGAGCACAAGACCTTTGGCCATAAAGGAAAGGAGGTGGAGGCTAATGAGGGGACTTTCTTTCCCCTCACCTTGTAAACCCTCATCTCTGCATCACAGCTGTGTTCACAGCCTAGGTTTTGACTGGAACCTTTCTTTTACATGGTGGAAAGAGCTTACCTGGATGGTAAATCTGGGAGTGCACAGATGAAATCAGCCTCACACATCAGTGCACATGAGCATGAGCTAATAAACCCAGCCAATCTTCACAGCTAAGAGATTTCCTCCCCATCACTCAGCACCAGCTGCAAAGGAGAGGGCACAGAGCTCCTGGCTCCAGCTCAACCTCCACTTTCCAAATGCTACATCCTCCAGGTGAGGGATAATCCATCACAAGTAGCATCCATTTCAAACCACTGCTCACACCATGCTCTTCATGCATTTAACATGAGCAAAATGAGAAATTCAGGAGGGGATCATCAGAGCAGGGGGTTCAAGGAAGTTGGATTGTGCAGCAGACTTGCTGAATAAAGAAAAAACATGTTTGGTTTCTCTTTTTCACTTTATAGTTTGGTGAGTAATTGAAAGAAAAGTGTTTCCATGCACTGGAGTGCCCTTTGTGAATTTTAGCCATTGTAGACAGCAAGAGATTCAGATGATGTAGAGTCCCCTGCCTTTACAAAATGACCTCCTCTCATACCACAGCTTCCACCCCCAGTCTCACATTGTCAGACTCTCCCACCAGAGAGTTTTCTGCATCTGGCTGCAGCCTGACTCTCTCAGCCACAGCTTTAGAGTGGCTTGTATATTTCAAAAACTGGTTTGGTGGTTTTGTGTTGGTTTTCTGAGATGGGGTAAATATTTATTGGAGTTTTTATGATTTTTTCTTAAATATGAAAATAAAAATAAAAATAAAAAAAAAGCTATCACAAGCAGAAGCTTCTGACATATTTTTGTGTCATAGGAGAGCAGAAGAAGACTAGTTTTCTAACTAGCTAAACCAAGGGTTGTTCACTGAAAACAAGGATGAGATCCCCAGCTCTGGAAAATCCTATTTTGTATCAAGTTTAGGGACTTCCTACCCAGAAAACATCCTGCCAAGCCTCATACACCACACATGAGCTTCATTTCTTTGCCCTCTGGACCATTTTCCCCTCCATGGAAGGTGATGATCATCACATTTGTTGTCACCTTGGCATCTCTCTTCTGCCCCAGGACCAGATACTGCCAGACACAACCCATGGGCCCATCCCATCTTGTGTTGGGGGCTCTGGAGCAGAGCAGAGGCTTCAGCCTGTGCTGGAAACATCCTCCTCACACATCTGCCACCCACAGGCATTTCCACCAGGCACAATGCTCCCCTGTGGGCCAGGAAAAGTGGCATTATTATGGATGGGGTACACAAAACACATTCAGTGGGTGACTTGCATG
Source organism: Cyanistes caeruleus (assembly GCF_971803275.1). Lineage (NCBI taxonomy): Eukaryota > Metazoa > Chordata > Aves > Passeriformes > Paridae > Cyanistes > Cyanistes caeruleus. Next base: position 4,835,973 of record NC_141704.1, on the reverse strand, counting down.
CGCTCCTGCCATAGGCAGACAGCCTTGAAACCCTGCTAGGCATAAGTCTGATGCATCTCCCTCCTCCTAAAAATAAAAGCACTTGGGTCCTTTTGAGGATCTGGATTCATTTGCAGAAATAGTTAATGTATTTAAGAACAACTGGGGTTAAACAGCTAAATTGAATAGTACTTTCATTTTAACATACCTTTTGAAAAAGAAAGCTCAAAATGGTGTTTCCTGAAAGCTTTTCTTTTAAATTCTGAAATAGGAAATTCAGGCAAACCAGTTTGGCTTTTTGAAGGTGGGGGTTGTTTTTTAGCTTGTTTTGGTTTGGGACTTTTCCTCAAAAGCATCTGGGTTTGAATGAATAATTGTTTTCAAAAAAATTCAAGTCTTAATATCTTACCTGGGTTTTTTTCAAAGTCATAGTTGAAACTGTCACAAGGTTGTACAAAGCTCTCTTTAAAAACATGGCACACAAAAACAAGTAATTTTACTCAAGCAGGGTGCTGCTTCTGGTTCTCTTTGACACCAGGCAGTCCTGGAAAGAGACAGAACAGGGCATCTCTGGAGCAATCTTCCTCTAGTGACTGAGGGTTCTTCCCATTATCCCACAGCGCATAAGCAAAAGCTGTGATTCTTCCAAAGCTATAATTCCCTCTTGAGCCTGTGAAAGAAGTGGAGCACCACTGATGCAGCTACAGGCCACGTGCATCTCCCTGGCTGCCCATTAAACAGCAGGAGGCTGCCACGGGGCCACCCAGCACATGGGTCACAGCTCACTCACGGGGTGCCCTTCCAACACCACGCTCCTCACCCCAGCCCCTTCGCTCCCGTGACATTCACCATGTGCCCTCACTCACATGCCTCACACCAGGCTATAAATCCTTCCCAGGGCCAGCAAACATTCCCCACTCTGCAGGATGATGAAATCTCTTGCCACCAAGAACCACCTGACTCCCCCTTCCCCAAGAAAAGGGAAGAGTAAAGGAGTGAAAATGTTTCTGTAAAAAGTGCATCTTCTGGCTTCATTTGGGGGAGGCAGAGCAGATGAAGGAGGTGCTCTGGCACTCATAAATAGTTTTTCTCCTTTTTGCATCTGTCTGACTTTGGTAATACTCACACAAGCATAGCAAAACCCTCCTTAATGCACTAAGACTAAAATCATAGCTTGGCTTGATTGGAGACTGCGTGTTAGCAGTGCCCAGCTAAGTCAGGGCTTGTATTTTAATTAGAAACTCTAATGGTGAAATAATATGAGAATAATCCCAGTAAGTGCTTTGCCTCTGGCAACTGGAGATAATACTGACATTTCAGGTGTTCCCTAGCCTGTATCCAGTTTTTATGATTTTTTGTCCTATAGCATCAGCTACAGGTCCTTACACCTGACAGACAAAATCTTCATAAACAAGTGTGTAAGAGGAGTTCAGTCCCCTGGGGAGGCATGGTCACGGGCATGTATCTCATTGCCTGCATTTTGGAAAGCAAATGGACAGGGGCTGAGTCAGTGAAGGCAGCCCTGAAGGTTTTTCCCTCTGGTGGCTTTGCAGAAAGCCTCAGACCCCAGCTTTGGGATCAGTGCTTCATGGCAGGAAGGTCCTGTTCTCCAAGGAAAGACCACTCTGCTCAACACTTTTATACAGGCTGGGCCAAAAACAGTTGGCTTTTTTTGGTTTTCTTCCTCAAGTTTTTGAATCTACCTTTGAGCTGGTTTTGGACAACAATTACTGGAATTTTGAACACCAGTTTGGACCATAGGAGACACCCTGGAATCGTCAGTAATAACCAGTCGTCCTTTGCTGCCCTGAAAGCACTACTAGGATATTTTAAAAATATTTAGGTTTCTTCTTGGGGCTGATGTATTTAAATACTACTTTTAAGGCATTTCAGCTTTTTGAACCTGCACTATTAGTGGAGTCAAATCTGCACTAGAGCCAGTTGTGAAATGCAATTGCATGAGACAAAAAAGGAGGAAAAAACTCATATAAGGATTTAAATGCTATCTGACACATTTCCACAATGTGCAGACAAAACTATTACAGTTTTGTTTTCAAATATGTTAACACTGTAAACAGGATCTGAGTATCCAGCTGGAAAAAAGGGGGTAAATAGAGAGGAAAAAATGCTAAAACACGGTGCCTAAAGATATATGTGAAACAGTTGCACAAAAGTACTTTGCTTCACTTGCTTAGGCCAGTCCTCTCTGCCAGTAAGCTGGGCAGGATTGTGGTTTAACAGCTTTGCAGATGCTGTGAGGTAGAGAAAGAGCAAGTGACTCCTCAGGCATTTGCTCTGGTGGCCCTGTCTCTCTGTCTCTCTGTCTTTCTGTCTCTCTGTCTCCCTGACCTGATAACCAGAGCCTTCGCTGAAAAAATGGAGAAGTACAGAAGCAAAGATGACTTTTCAGTAATTTGGCACAAAGATTGTAATGAACAACATGAAGAGAGTTTAAATTCAGTTCTGTGAAGTGAGAGTGAAAACCAGCTAGAGGAGGGGGGCCTGTTTAAAACCTCTTTGTTCTGCAGTTTGGGCTCATGGGTATCAAAGGCATCACAAGTCACTGCCAGCTCTGTGGGAGTGTTCAGTTACACTCCCAATGTGCAGCTTCTGATGGACTTGTTCACCAAAATCACAGGTTTCTGAAGACCCACCGAGTGCTGGCTGACTAAGCTAAGCACACTGCTTCCTTTGAAGGTGCCAAACTGCACTAAAAGTAGTTAAAGACACAGGAAATGTTTCCTTTTTCCATTTAGGCAGTTGTTGTCCTTGCCCCAGGGATGTTATATGAGCATGAGTGGGGGTACCCAGACCAGCACCATAGGACCAGTTAAAAAGCCCTGGAGCTGGTGAAGTGTCCTGCTCCTCATTCCAGCCAGGCCCTCCCTGTAATCTGTCAGCTGTCCACTGCCTGCTGTGGACCAGCATCATTAGGTACATGAAAGGGGAAAACAAACATGCCCAAAACCCAAGGAAACAAAGCAAACAGGATTCATGGTCTAGTGGTTAAAAGGCAAGCAGTCAGGAGAGCTGGCTTCTCTCTCAGGCTGGGGCACTGTAACTCCTGGTTAGCATCTCCTCCCTCTGCCTCAGTTTACCCAGCTATAAAAAGGGGATGGTTACCCCTCCCTGAATACATTAGGAGGGCTTTAAAACACCCACAACCTAATCAGTGTTACAGGTTATTCCAGCCTTGGCAACCTGGGAAAAATCAAAGCTGATTTATACAGTCGAATCATTGTTGGCACTGGTGAACTGGTAGAGACAGTCCTGTCAAGTACCATATTTGAAACATAAGGTTTATCCATTCATTCCTGTCATTTTTTTTTTGTTTCATGCAATGGTAGATGGGTATTGCATACAGTGATATCCCCTCAGTGTGTGCCAAAATGAATAATGCCAGGGAGTTTCTGCCCCAGGGAAAGGCCACAGCGGAGCTTCCCATAGGTTTGATGCCAGTGGAACCCCAGTGCAGAGGAGGCTGGTTGGGAGACATGTTCACAGCTGAGGTTTCCCAGTACAGCTCTTCCCTGGTTTTGTCCCCTGTGTCACTAAACCTGACACAGAGCTCCTCACACACTGGAGCTACCATCAAACCATGGTAACAGCAAGGGCAGAGGAGGGGAGACCATTTCTGCACATTTCTGTTGGTTATACACTTTCCTTGTATGGTGTTTGCTCACACCTTCTAACCAAGAACGCTAACCCAGCAACATTGCTTGAAAATCTAAACCAAGAACAGTGACTGCATGGGTTTGTTAACACACCTGCAACAGTCACACATCACCCTGTTCCTACATGTGACAAATCCAGCACCACTACCAAATATTCCATTTCTCCTCCAAGCATACTGTGAATCCCAGCCCTAAACCTTACCTTTTTACACTTCTCTGAAGCTCTGACCTTTCTGGAGCACTCCAGTAGGGATCTAAGGGGTTCATTTGGCATTTATAAGCTCAGAATGAATAGGCTTCTTTACAGAGAGTTCTTGGTATGCTCTTAACATCTGGGTAAAATATTTTTCTCTTGGCCATCACTAAAGGTCAGCCAGAAAAGCGGTGGAGTCTCCAACCCTGGAGCTATCTGAAAGATGTGTAGATGTGACTTCGGGACATGGCTTAGTGGTGTCAGTGGCAGTGCTGGGTTAATGATGGACTCAATGATCTTAAGGGTCTTTCCTAAACTAAATGATTCTGTGATTCTAAACTGACAATTACAGACTTGCTTAATTTTTTTTAGAAGAGGTATGCGCTGTGGAAAACCAGGAAATTTTTGTCATGAACTTGAAAACCTCCATTTTAGCCCCACAAACTCTGAATACACTCCATCTAAAACCCAAAAAATTCAGTTTTTGGCATTTCCCTATCTTTATAACATAGAAAGGTATTTTTCATAGAAAACATGGCAATAAAAAAACAACCCACTTCCAGAGAAAATTCAATCACACATGATTGGAGCTGCACAGCATTAATAATGTATCAGGTACACAAAGTACACGAGGTACAGATATTAGTCCCTGCCTTTATTCAAGTGTTTAGGATATTGACTGCTTGAGGGAAAGGTGCAAATATCCATAGAAAATGCTACCTTTTCTTTACTTTCTTACTGAGAAGATGCTTAGGTTTAAGAAAAGTCCAGAGATGACATGATACAGCCCCTCACTCAAACCAGGGCCATCCTTGAAGTTAGATCAGAATGTTTCGTGTCCCATCTGGTTGAATTTTGGATATTCCCAAGGATGGAGATTTCACAGGTCTCCTTCCCACTGTTTGATCACACATAAAAATGAAAAAAAATGTCCACAAGATTTTACACTCCTGTCTGTCACCTTAGTCCTGTTGCTGTGCACTCTGAGAAGAGTTTGATTCGGTCTTTTCCCCTCATTTTAATGCCCAATCTCATAAGTGATCTTGAATTTTCTCATTTTACAACCCTGAGTCAACCCAAGACCCTCAGCTTCTCTTATGCCATGTGCTCCTGACCTTTCACTGGGCTTATCTCAGTACACCCACCAAAAATTTGATACTTACTATTAGAAAATATAAATTCCTTTTTACCCATCCTTTTGGTGTATAATCTGGAAGTCCTAGACACTCTGGGCAATTCCTTACACTCACACAGGATGAGCACAGACCCTAATGATGAAAGAATTTCCAAATAATAGCTTCATTCAGAAAAGCAATTGCATGTTAATTTGCACTTCTTTTATGAGCTCTGTGTAGACTGGTAATTGTTAAGGCTCTGAAATCTTTGGATCAAAAGCCTCATAGAGGCAACTGTAATGTTATTTTTCAAATACAGTCTCTCCTGCTGTTGGTCAACAGCCCAGTACGATGTTGCCTTTGCTAAAGTGTTTTCTGAGAAGTCCAAATGGCACGACTTTTTCTCAGAAAAGGAGGTGGAAGTAAACAAGCAGTGGTGTAAACACATAGATCACTTGGCATGGAAAGTGGAAGCAGAGGACTGTAAAAAAGCAGGCTTCGTAATTATATCATCATTTTACTGCCAGTAAAAAACTAGGGAGGGAACAAAATTTTAAAAAGCTGCCTTCATTAGAATGAAACACTGGCTCTACTTGCCCACCTAAAGGGTAATAATAGCCATTCTGGGAGTGCTAAACTCTTTGAACTGTGTCTAAGTACCACTTTTGTTTATTTTAAGGAAGGAAACTGTCAGGTTCTGTTTGTTCATAGTGAGCCATCCACAATGTGCTTGATGCATTCAGGACTAGTAAAATAGTGGTACATCAAGTATAGGAAACAAGAGGTTTATCATGGGATTAGTCTTACAGAGATAAAAGTAATCACAGAGTTGCTCAGGACTTCTTGTTTGCTGTGAAACTTGACTACAGGAGGTGATTGGTCTTCTCTTTTACAGCTTCTTCTGGTTGAGGAGGGAGGGAAGTGGGGTTAAAATAAAAACCGTTCATCTCTCCCTTATTTTGTCCTTCCCCATCATTTGGTACTTTGCAAAGGGGCAACTTTATTTTAAGGGATCGTGTTTCTACCTTGCAACAAATCCCAGTCATGATTTTTATGGGCTAATTGCATTCCTGAACAGGTCATGAACTCTGGTCTGTTTTATTTCTATTCCTGATTTTAATTTTAATTAAAAAAAAAAATATATAGTAAAAGAAAAGAACTGATACAACGAAGACCATGATTTTACTCGTAATGCTTGTGTTATGGGGGCAGTCATTTACTGTTTCAGGTAATCAGGTGTTTTATAAAACAACTGGCCCAGCCTAATAGCTCATCATTTTTTGCCAGGGTTCCTTTATTTAAGAGAAAATTCATTTTTGATGTTTTTTTAACCTTTAATGCACTGTGGCAATATCTCAGGGATACCATCCACAAGCCAGATCATCTTTCCACAGTTCATTTTTACCTCTTTTCTTTGAGCTTCTATACTGCACAGTGCACATACCAAAACTCTGGGAAAATGCTGTCTTATGGGATGCAGATGGATCTCCAGGCAGTGCAGGGCTGTTGCATGAAGCTTTGGACTATCCCATCACCTTGGAGAGGGTGGAATGTGCTTGGGTTTATTTTTAGATCTGGAGAGATGAGCTCTTATCTCTGTCAGTTCAACCACCAGAATATGGCAGTGGTTGGGACAAGCCTGGATTTCACACCACATCAAAAAAACATCAAAAAGGATGTTCCAGTATTCACAGAGAGCTCCTTGGGACAGGATGCCCCTTACAGGGAAGTTCTGAAAGAAAACCATCAGTCCAAAATGAAGAAAATTAAATAAAAAATAATAATAAGAAAAAATAATAATTTTTATATTTTGTGCTGGTAAATGTCAGTTCCATACAGTTCTAGAGATTCTTAACAGAAAAGTGATTGGGGTTTCCTCTGTTGTGCATTGGTCCTTTCAACTCTAATTTCTGCTGGTTAGGAGCTGCCTATGAGGCAATTATTTCTGTTGGTAAGTACTTAATGAGCACAAAAATAGAGTAAAAGACAGAAATGACAAAATTACCTGCATTCAGTAAGTTCCATGTGGGATGAATCTGTCTCAGCTATGTTGAGATGACTGGGGCAGGAGCCTACACCAAGTGAATGTCTGGGATAGCATCGTAGGGAGATCTAATCATTCCAGGAAAACATCTGAATTCTCCATTTTTGAAGATGAAAAATCACACCCTGCTCTCTACTACCCCAGCTGGGGTCTTTTCCCCATGTACTAGCAAGGTGATTTACTCAGGTTTGGATCTCTACTTTATTGATGAGCACTTTTGGTCAGGTAGCTCCCATGTTTATTATTATCCTAATAAGGGATGTAAGGTTGACCCATTCTGTCTCCAAAGCCTGTGGATAACTTTCAGAACTACTGCTCAGAGTAAATTTCAAAGCATCAGCAGAAGGTGTGAAGAAAGGAGTTACAGTTGTGGCTCTGCTCACCCCACGATCCAACCAAGAGAGTGGAATTGGTGTGGATGATGACAGGGGTAAGTGCCCTGGATAAAGGAGTGCAGTGGCTTATCTCTCCCTGCAGAAGAGATGTAGAGGAAACAGGATGTTCCAACAAAATTCTGCTAAATATTGACCTAGCAAAAAACCTTGTCCATACTCAGAGGCCTGTGAAAGGCCTTTAAGGAAAATATTTTTTCAAGCCCTTGTCCAGCACACAAAAGTTATTTGCCTGACAATATATGCTTTTTAACATTTGTGCTAAACCAAAACAAACCAGGGCTAAGCACTCCCATAAATCACTGTGTCTCTTTCCAACTCTGTGAACACAAGAGAAAAAATTGTTGAAGGTGTAATGTTGGCCAAACAATGAGTTAAAGGTATAAAATGGAATAAATCAATGAATCCAAAGCCAAATTGATTTTCAGATGGCCTGAAAAATCCCAGTGAGAAAGGGATGATTTCAGACATTTATATTATGAAACAATGAATTCTTGCAATCTCTTCATGTCTGACAAAAGGTAGACAAAGAGAGGTAAGATAGACAATTCAAACAACTTCACTGCTCTCCACAGGCCTTCTTTGCAAAAGGATCCAACAGTTATATGAATGGTGGCACAGTAGCACTGCAGCTTTTTCTTTAGAGAGAACAGCAAAGTTTACTTTGAGAAAATCTCTAAACTGTAAGCGGAAAAATACATCATGCCAGCTGACAGAGCTTTTAAACTGCCATGTGATGCAATGGAAAATAGATACCAGGGGGGAAAAAAAAATACTTTTTTTTTTTAAAACCTGTTTTACAGTTATTATTTGTGTTTTGTTCACACCTTTACTTTTCTCTCTACTCCAGGGTGTGATCAGGTGAATAAATTTCCATAACTAGTGCTATGGTCTTTCTTGTCATATTCAAAATCAGCAAGTTCAGATTTTTTCAGCATTGTTTAAAAACAAGCTCTACTTGTAATTCATATTCCCTGAATAATCATATGAAAAGCAACTAGGTGGCCAAAGGTGAGGTTCTGTGTTCTCTGGGTGGATGAACAATGCCTAAATGTAACATAATTTACAGTGTGAACTCCCAAGTCCCTCTGCCATGCTGGAAAAAAGGCCACTGTGCCAGTTCTAGTGCACATTTCCAGCAAAGAGCCTCACCACAGTCATGGTCTGCTCCATCTTCCACATTGGTGCTTTCTTTTGATTTTAATCATCACCATTTTCTCTTCTTATTGTCAAGAGGTCATTTTTGTCCTTGTACTCACAGACAATAGACATAACTTTCCAGCATCACACACAAAATCAGATTTTTTGGCAGTTCTTCTACCACATAGGCTTTTTGAGTGCAGGTGACCAAGCTCCTCACCACCTCATCCCTGAAAAACCACTTTTCCTCCAGTCCTCTGGGAACACTAAGGAAGCCATCCAGGGTAAAATTTAGATGGAAATATTTATGTTAAGTAGATTATTTCCAGCCAAACATTCAACATATTCAGGTCATGCCTGTCTGTTTTGGGGAAAGCAACTGTTCTGCAAGCGAAGGGAAATCGGGAGAGGGAACAAAAAAACCCACCCTGTCTGCTGAATCGAAAGCCAAAGACGGGCCTGGTCCTTCCCTTCAGAGGCCTGAAAGAGAATGAAGGGAAAGTCTGAGACTTCCTGCCTTTGTAATGAGTTTACTAATTAAATGTTAATTGTGGGCCTCGACTGACCAACATTTAAATGAGGCCTCGGAGCCAGGAATTGGGCTATTGTGGTTGAATTGTTTATACGGACAGGAAAATGGCTTTCTAAACATCAGATTCCTGCGTGCTGGCCAAGCTCTGGAGGAAGCTTCACGTGGAACACTCCTGGGGCTCATGCCCAAGGGCTGCTCCTGCAGAGCTGCTCCAGCCTTGTTCAGGGACTGATCCACATTCTCCTGGAGGCTTCTGGCCTCTTCTTTTCCTGCAACAGGGAGGCTTTGATGGGATGTTGAGCGATGCCGGGGGTGCCAAGGGGTGCGCTTCTCTAATGTAGGCAGGAGGTTCCCCACCTCATGTGCTGTGGGTGGTGATTAGAGGACTTTTGTGCCTTATTCTGAGATTAGAAGTGGTTTGTGGCAGGAACTCTCTATTTTTTATCTGTGTTTAGTGCAGAAAGCAATAGTATGGGACTGCGCCTCACAGTTACAACTGCAGTACCGAAGCCCTCACACTTTAATGTTTCCCTCTTTTCTTTACTCTTCTTGATAGTGGCCAAATATTCAGATTGGCTGTTAAAACATGATGCAGTCTGGGCTGTGATGCATCTTCTAAACCTTGAGCTGAATTTTTGTCTTTGTGGCATTCAGCAGAGATTTGAATTTATGAGTCTGACTAGGTTCACCACTCCTTCACCTTTTTTTTAGTCTGAATTTTCTTGGACAACTTGAAGAGCCTTTCTCACACCCATTATTCACATCACCTGCTGTTCCTCATCCAAAATCCTCCTGCTAACGAGCAATCAATGGGTATGGCTCTGCCCTTGAACCACTTGGATCATTTGTTCAGCTCCTGTAATTCCTCCTGCTTTAATTCATTACACATCTCAAAATCCAACCCATAATATGCTAAGCATCCTGTTAGTGTCCATCTGCAGTTTCAACACCTCACACTAAATTGTTTTTGAAGAATACATTCTATTGTCAGCCTATGTGGTCTTGAATTTTTCTGGAAGTATTTCAGTGCAGTAGCATGATACGATGAGGTAAAAATGGTTTTGGGGTGTCAGAAAATTGGAGGTATTGGAGGTAAATTTACTGGAGGTAAATTGTTTCCTGCATATCCATTTCTTCCCTGGAGTTTTCAACCATGCTGATTAAACCACCCTATGCTAAGCTTGGTGACTTTGATTAATACCTGTCCCCATCAAGGCAAATAAATTTGACCTGGAAAATTCTTGTTCAACTTTCATCCTCATGTGAGCTTCCCCTTTTATCTCTGCGTTTAAGTCATACCTTTGTATTTTTGGTATTTTAGATTTGAAAATGTATTTGACCATTGTATCTCAGGGGGGTAGGAAAAAAGTACTTGCCTGATTTACCAATTAGCCTTCTATTTTATTTTAGAAATTGATGTCAGGGAAGTGAAGTGATAGCCTAAGCCAAGCTGAAAGGTTCTATTAGTTTTGGGGTAGCCACGGTGTTAAGCAATTCCAGCTTACCTGGGAAAGGTCAGATGAGTCCCAGTGATAAAGCTCACAGCTGAATGTTGTGCTTTATTGTGGAACAGCTTCAAGCTGTATTAGCCAACAGTGACTTAAACTAGTAAACTGGGTTCCCATCAAGTCCAAATTGAGCTTTTGTACCAAAAGGTCCCACTGGATTTCAAATACTGAGAACTGAAGCAAAACCAGGTTTCCTGTTCTGTTTCACCCTCAAAAGAAAACAGAAATGTTTGCTTTTTGTTTGTTTTATTTGTTTTTATTCTAGTTTAACAGTGAAGATTAAGGCCCTCTACATCCATGAGGAAGCAAAATGCCTCCCCATTGTCCCTGCTCTTTGGAAATGGCAGTAGGCCAAAGTGTAACAGAAAGCTTGGTGAGAGGGCTCTAGCATCCCTCAGCTCAGGGATTTGGTTGTGTATCAGTGGCACTCCTGTAGTATCACAGCCTGAGCTCCTCTTTTATAAAACTATTTGGTTTTTGTCAAACAAAATCACACCCTGCTTCAAGCAGTTCCTTTTGGTAATTTTGCTCTGTTATATTCCAGCTTTGTATGAAGATGCTCTGAGCAGTGTTTGCTGTAATATGATCTGGTCATACTGTCAGCCAAATTCTCTGCTGTGATCAGTCAATACAGCATCACTAATGCCAAGGAGGGAATTTACTGGGATTACTGGTTGTCTGCTCAATTACATTTAAGGAATTTTTTCCTCTACTAAAGAAACTGCTTCTTATTACCTCCCTTTTTGAGAATAACATATTGATTTCAGTGCAGGTACTCCTGACCAGCAGAACTGCACCAGATGAAATAAACTGCATATTCCTGCCTATAGGTGGTTTACATTAGATGTTAGGAAGAAATACTTTACTCAGTGTGGTGAGGCCCTGGCACAGGATGCCCAGAGAAGCTGTGGCTGACTCATCCCTGGAAGTGTTCAGGGACAGGCTGGAGAAGACTTGGAGCAACTTGAGATAGTGGAAGTTGTCCCTTCCAATAGGAGGGGCTGGAACTGGGTGACTTTTAAGGTTCCTCCCAACCCAGACCCTTATAGGGGTGTTACAGATGGGTATAAATAGCCATTTTTCTGCAGAAGAATTGGCTTATGGTTTTACTTAAATAATGGCCTTCATGCCACTTTTGCAACAGTTTTGTAACATTTTTATCATGCATGTTTGGAGCAGCACAGGGGTCACAGGGTAGCTGGAAGGAAATATTGCCACCACAGTACAGATGAGCCACTGATCTACCAGCATCCAAACTTGTTGCAACAATTTTCGCTTCACCTTTTCACTGAGGTGAAACATCTGAGTGAAGTAAATAGTCAGTTCACACTTGGCCTGCTATGAAAAGGGTGGGTGGAGGTGGTGGTGCCTTTGTCAGACATGGTTAGAGCTGCAAAATCCTCTTTTGGAGACTAGTGGCAAATGTGCTGCGTGGATGGGTGAGGAGAAAGTGCAGACTGCAGAACAGCTCTCCTGGTTTGTTTTCTTGTTGTTATTCATTGGCTCTTTCTCTAACTTTTTGTTGTTGCTGTTTACAATATGCTTGCTTTTTTTTTTTTAATGAATGGAGAAAACAAGATAAAATGCACATCAAGAAATGGCCACATAATGTTCCTGAATTCAGGTTAATTTGACTGTTTTCTGTGTAAATATATATGTTCTGTGTAAATATATATATATTCTTGTTCGAAATATGACTCTCCTCGTGCTAGGCACATGTGAGTCTTACCTTTCATATACACATTTACCCCATAAACTCTGTACAGAACCCTGGGAAAGATACATGGCAAGGAAAAAGGGTCTATTCCAGTATTTGATTGTTTATCCTCTGGCTCTAGATGCCATATATGAGTTTTCCACAGTGAGGGCTTGGGGCAGGTACCCTGCATCTTGGTCTTGTCACAGTTATTGCTAGCTGAAATCATTAAATCAAATGAAATTTGCAAGTAAGTAAGCAGTTGTCACAGGAACCTTAATCTCAGGAGATGCTGGCAGACAAAGAGAAGTTGCCTCAGCAGCAGGAATTTTCCGTCCAGCCTACCCTTACCCTTGGAGGATTTTATCTCAGTTTAGAGGCACATAAACTCATACTGGTCATTTATAGGATGGTCATTTCAGTACCTCACCTCTCAAGAAGTATAAGATCAAGAGATTGATAAGAAATTCAGACCATCTCCCCTTTGAGCTGCCAGGTCCTCACTCCTCTTACAGTCAGTTGAGGGAAACAGTCACATCTCTGTGAAACACAATATCAGTTATTGTAGATAACAAAGGTCTCCAGACTACAGTGTCCTACACATGAACATGACCTTTCTGGAGAGATGTGAAAATAATCCAGATTGATTTTTGATTATATCTCATGTATTTCAGGGTCCTGAACAACTTCATCTAGTGGGCATCATCCTTGCCTATGGGGTGGTTGGAACTTGATCATCTTCAAGCTCCCTTCCAACCCAAAACATTTTATGATTCCATGACTTCCTTGCATGTTCCTTCCTTCCTTTCCTTCATTCACTTCCCCCTTCCTATGTCAGGTCCAATTGCACCTATTGCTTTCCTGTCCTTTTATCTTCTTTTTTATCTTCCTGCCTGTTCCCATTCCTCAGTGCACTCACTTAGTAGCTACATGGGGAACCTCAACTGAAGTTATTTTAAGCAACATACATTTGCACTGGAGGTCTTCCTTCCAGACACCTACCAGGCCCAGTGCTGCCTCATTTATATGAATTAATGGCATCACTGCCTAAGGTGCAGAAGCTCTGAGAACTAATCTGTTGCTCTGTAATTATTTGGTTCTTATTACACTGCAATGATTAAGGCTGCGAGTTGAAAAAGTGTTTAACTGCACATTAAACATACGCTTAAGCCTTAATGGTGATAATAGTAACAACACTCCCAGTTGTATAGCTGTAAAATGGGGGATAGAAATCTGGACTGCCTACTGGAATCATATATTTTATTCCTAGATTAAAAGTACAGTGTGCAATGAAAGATGAGATGAGATGAGATGAGATGAGATGAGATGAGATGAGATGAGAGGAAATGGGTTTACACCAGCTTTTGTAGTACCACAGGACATTGTTACCTAATTCTTATATTTTAAAGACATTATTAAAAAGTAAACCATCTTATTTGACTTCCTGTCCCATCTCATCCTGCTAGGCCTGCATCTAGGCTGTAATTTGTGTTGGACTAACACAATTCTACCTGGAAGGTGGCTCAATTTGAATTAAGCAGCATGCATCAGGAAATGGAAACTCCATCATTCCTTTCTGTAGTTTTTTTAATCAGCCTCATTGTTTAAAACATATGTGCCTTCCTTCTGAGATGAACATGTCTAGCTTTTATATCCATGATTCTTGTTATCTGCTTTCTGACAAATTAAACTGCCCTTTCACATCTGGAATTTTCTCTCTTATGCAGTGTAATCAAAGCATTTCCCAGTCCTCTTTCATACAGGCTAAAGATACAGAGTTCTTAATTTCTTACACCATCAGGCATTTTCCTCACACCTCTAATCCTTCCAGTGCTTTCCTTCTGTGTCCCCTCCACATCTCCAGCACCCAACTGAAAACAACATTCCCACATTTCATGCACAGACATCTAGATCAGGGGGAGCTCCTCATCAACAGCAATGAACTCTTCCAAAATATTCTGGCCTGGCCTAATTTACTTTTATTTTTTTCTCAGACAGACTTTTTCATGGGCAGAAACCAGGGCAAGAGAGCAATGACCCAGCAGGTGTGAAGGTGCAAGAAGCCTCTTTCCTTGGGGACAGCAGCAGCCTTGTACCCTGGCTACATCCAGGACATCCCATCTGACTGTGCCATCAGCTCACCTGAGGGAAACAGGCTGGCCAGTTACTGACAATTACACCAGGCTAATTAAGCTTTGATTTACAGATGTCATTTTACATAGTCATTTTATACTTGGTAGAATGTGGTTTGATTACCCCTTACTGTTGCCTTATCTTCAATAGCTACAAATGCTATTAGCAGTTGTGCAGCAACTTATTCATTTCTAACAATATAACAATAAAGCCTATACCATGGTTAACCATGCAGGAAATGTCACTTGCAAATTATCATTTCCAATTATTCAGTATTAATTTAAGGGACACGGTTATCAGTCCAGTTACAATTCTTTTCTTTATATGACCTTCTGTTTAATAGCTAAAGATGTCTTTTCCTCTTTATTTTTGCTTTCTTTAATTTCTTTTGTATTTTCTCTTTTTTTCTTCTTTCCTTTTTTCTTTTTCCTTTTCTTTTATCTTTTCTTTTTCTTTCTTTTCCTTTATTTTTTCTTCTTCTCTTCTCTTCTCTTCTCTTCTCTTCTCTTCTCTTCTCTTCTCTTCTCTTCTCTTCTCTTCTCTTCTCTTCTCTTCTCTTCTCTTCTCTTCTCTTCTCTTCTCTTCTCTTCTCTTCTCTTCTCTTCTCTTCTCTTCTCTTCTCTTCTCTTCTCTTCTCTCCTCTTCTCTCCTCTTCTCTTCTCTTCTCTTCTCTTCTCTCTCCTCTCTTCTCCTGTCCCTTCCCTCTTTTTCCTCTTTTCTTACCTTTTTCTCTTGTCTTACCTTCAATCTGTGCAACCAGAAATTGAAATTCCTTGAAAGATTCCATACCTCTTCTCTAAAGGGCAAGCATTCCAAAGTCACAGAAATTGCCTGATCCAGCTGAGAGAGAGGAAGTTGAAGACCATTTAGGAAAAGCTGAAAAGCTTTTATCTGAACTGTGTGAGATTCCAATAATTGTTTTGACCATCTACAGATGACTGGCAAATAAATTGAGGGGGTTTTTTATTGTTTTTTTTATTTATTTATTTATTTAGATGAGGAGGAGGAGGAAAGAAAATCCAAGAAATCAGGTTGTTGGGACATTACTGTATTAAAGATCCTGAAAGCTCTGGGAGCCTCAATGGTTCTTCAGGCTGCACAGAAGTGGCTGAGAAAACCCTGGGTGTTAAAAAATTCCTCCAGTGTCCTTTTTTCTCCATGGTACCTGCCTCCTCTGCCTGCGAGGAGTCACAGTCTTGGAGACATGCAGCTTCTTTCTTCTGTCAATACAAATTCAGGAGTGTCCCATCTTGGTCCTGTTACCCCAAGGCCTCTGCCACCACTCTCAAATTTGTTTGTGATTGATGTGGTAGCACATCTCTCCCCAGCAGAGCAGTAAGGTATCTAGGTCATGCTTCTAGAAGGGATAAAGCCAGGCTCTCTCAGGGCTGAACTGTGAGATTTCACTTCCTAAATGACTGTTCAAACCATTGGGCTATTAAGAAGAGGAGATCATACACCACTGGCTGGGTTTGCAAAGCAAAGCAGCTCAAACAGCATTTTGTGAGGGCTGTGATCCTATTAGAATATTTTAGGCAAACTCTGAGAACACCCACACAGTCAGAAGACCAAAGTCCTTCTCCACCTAGCTGAGGATCCCAGTGGGGATTAGGCACAGGCCAACTCTTCCACTGCTAAATTAAGTGGCTAAGAAGAAATGGGATATTTGAATCTGGAATTGCCTACCTTCCTCCATCAGCTATAGAGGGAGACCAGACAACTGGCTTAGACCCAATGCCCAAATGCATAAAAATAGATAAGACACATCCCTGTTTTTGAGTCTCAGTCCCCTATTTATAAAATGAGAATACTATGATTACTTCCTTCCTTCATGGGGCTATTATTAGGGTAAAACTAACTGTGAGTTTCTTTTGTATTGTTAGAACAAGGTTATAAACTATCAAGAAGCAGCAGTGCTTTTGGGGGAGAAGAAACATTTTAAAAATCAATTAATTTGCTCTAGGAGAAGGGAGAATTCATTCTTTGCTTTATGTCTAGCACATCAGTTTTGCTGCTGTCTGATCACAGATGCAGCAGAGCTGGAATAGCTCCTTCTCCTGCACTTCCTGCTGATGGATTAGAGGACACCTTGTATCTGTAACAGCCAGAGTCCCTCCTTATCTACACAAGGAAGATCCAGGGAACACCTTTATTTGAGTGCCAAGGGAAATTGAACTTAAGCAGATCTACAGATCTCCCATAAACCTGGGAGATCTGGGAGAAGCAAGGGCAGCTCAGGCTTCTGCAGGACCACACCTAACACGGTGAGCAGCAGCAGATGTTGTCAGCTCATCAGTGAAGGGTGGCTGGTCCCCTCTGTGCCTTCTCAGGAAGTTTTGTATAAACATAAACTCATCTGTGGTCGCTGAGTTTGAAACGATTATTCCCACAAACAGACCAATAGGAAGCAGAAATAGACCAAATGTGTATTTTTCAGTTTGTGGTCTCCCCCGGTTTAAATACAAATAGAGAGTTAACAGAATGAATGACATTACACCTGAAGACGATTAGGAAACAAGATAAGCCACCCCTGTGTTTATCTTTGACAGCCATTACAACACAACATAGCCAATATGTAGTTCAATCAGTTCTGATGACACTTTCTTTCTCTTTTTATGATAAGAACCGTTAGGTTTAAATCCTGCCAAGTAAAATGAGCCTAGATATTGGCAGCAGCGATAAGAGCAGCTCTGCCTTTGGGCTAATAATAGTTGATACACCTATCGGTCGTAAAGCAGTTTGCAAATGTTAAGGAATTTGATTATCATTTTCCTCTAATTTACACAGAGATTTGATGAGGTAACCACACAACTAAATGTGCCACTAGGCACTAATGGGTTTTTAAAAAGTCCTTTGGACATTTAACTGTCACTGAGAGTCAAGAGAGCACTTGAACTCACACACAGATCCTGCCAGGCAGCTGCCACCTAAACACCACTGGATTCATTTCAGCACCCAGCTGAAGGCAGTAATCCCTTAACACTGTCCTAAAGCCAGGAGTTTGTAGTCTGAAAGTGGAACAGGAGGTAAATGAGGAAGCTTGCAGGACTAATGCAGAAGTTTTGGCCATCACAGAATGTTGTGCATGCACAGAGCTCTTGTCAAGCTCTCTGCTGTCAATTCCTGTGCAATTTGCTCTACATCATTTATTGTGGAATTAATTTCACATAGCTCAGGAAGCTAAAACTGCTACTCCTACATCAGGGGTTAAACAAATTCTTTCACTTGTGACTCACTCACACTTTTGTCCCAGCTTTTCAATTCACTCCAGGGATGGGGAGAAGGGCAAGAGTACTACTTAATGAACAATTAGTGAGATTTAAAAAACAACAAATTACATCCTTAATGTTTAAGTGTTTAAACCTGCATTTTTTCAGGCTCCCCATGCATTGCCAATATTGACATGAGTGAAGGAGACATGCTTTTGGCATGCACATTTCTTTTTGCAAACTTCCCATGTCTGTGGTCAAGGAGTTTAAGATGATGCTCAACTTCCAGTGTTGTAGACTTCTAGTCCTAGAGGAAAAGTCAGAGGAAATTAAATGTGGCACTTCATTCTTTTTCCACCCAGTCAGGTTCAGAAGAACTCATGTGGAATCTTTAATTTGGATTGTGTGTAGCTCTCCTTACACCTCAGTAAACCTTTGTCAGATAATCAGATATTAATAATACCAGTCTGGTCCATTCATTTGTCATTTCTGGAGAATGTCAGGATGTTTACTGGCTCTCTAAGGCTAGAAAGGGGATTTTTTTTCCCAAAGGGAAAGGAGCTTATCAGTTCAGTTACCAATTTGGAGGTAATTTGCTGGTTTTGTTGCTATGTATTGACAGAAGAGGAAAATAAAGAAATTGTCACTTACACCACTAATGGAATTAAAAGTTGACATAGTCAAGGCAGTGACCAATGCCTTGTTCATAGTAATGGGTTTATCACTTAGATAAACAATGCAATCTTTAATTGTCTGCTAGTGTAATTTCCAAAATTTTCCCATGTACTGAAGTTCAGGTCTCTGAGTTCTCTTTAGGCAAAAGCAGATTTTCATCAACATTCATGCTCTTGTGAGAATTTGGCAGCAACAAGAAGGTGGTGTGCTGACATACCTGGAAATGTATGTTACTTCAGACCTCATTTGCAAGGAATGTAGCTGTGAGTCTTGCACATCCAGAGGAAGTGGAAACTGAATTATTTGACATCAGCAGAGGACCACCCCAGGTGCTTCATGTGGCACATGGCTTTGTGAACCTGCACCCAAAATCAGAGCTTTGTGTAAGCACAGACAGGCACCTGAATCCCACAGAGATTGTAAGACAGATACCAACAGTATAACCTTCCACAGGATGTTTTTTAGCTGGCAAGTCTCATGCACTAAGGTCTCACTAACCCGCATGGAGTCAACCCTGATGTATGTCTCATGGTGAGTGTGGAAACTCAGCACCAAAAGGAGGTTTTCTCCCCAAATTAAATAAATGTCAAAAAAGATATGCCTATTGTTTTGTGAGTTGTGCAATGAATTTTTGGTTGAATCTATGGAAAAACAGCCCAACAGCTTTGTCAGATCATAAGCCTGGTGTCAGTATTCCAGGTGTGGCTCAGTCAAACAAATGAGCAATAAAAGAATCACAGAATCACAAAATGTTTTGGGTTGGAATAGAACTTAAAGATCATCTGCCATGTCCAGGGACATTTTCCACTGTTCCACATTGCTCAAAACCCCATCCAATCTGTCCTTGTACACTTCCAGGGATGGGGCAGCCACAGCTTCACTGAGCAACCTGTGCCAAGGCCTCACCCCACACAGAGTAAAGAATTTCTTCCTAAATTCTGATCTAAATGTACCCTCTTTCAGTCTGAAGCCATTTCCCCTTTTCCTAACACTCCATGCCCTTCTCCAAAGTTCCTCTCCAGCTCTCCTGTAGACCCCCTGTAGGTGCTGAGAGATGCTCTGAGGTCTCCCTGGAGCCTTCTCCTCCCCAGGATGAACATCTTCAGGTCCGTGTCCTTCTTGACCCCAACTAGATAAGGTCACCTCCTTAACAGATTTATATTCAGGCCACTGCCTTTTCCCAAAACCAAAATACCAATATTCCTTCTGAAATACAAGAGGCATTCAGAAAATTAAAGTAAAATATATATGCTCATGAAAATGAGGTGAGCAGATCCTTAGAAACTGCAGCTATTTCTTCCTTCTGTCTTTCACAGCACTAAGAGTGGAGGAGCACTAAGATGTATTGAAGCAAACAAAAAGACTTTAGAAAGATATGGGATGGTGAAAAAGGCATAAATTTGGAAATTAAGGCAAGAAATAACAGCAGCTGGATCAAGATTTCTACTTCCACTCCTGGAAGACTTAAAGCCAATCGATACCAACAGGTACAATTAAGAGATCTCTTCACTATCCATACCCCCTCTCTCAATTCAAGGTTTTATCCCAGGTGGCTTTGTGGCACCATCCCTAAATTAGATAAATGCAAGTCAGAGCTAATTCAAGCCAAATGTTTCCATTTGGATTATTAACTTCATTCTTTCACAAAATGGTGACTTCATATCATCAGTATTTAAAAAAAAAAAAAAATTGTGATAAAATCTAAATATATTTATGATTTACAACAAAAAATTCTTGTCTTCAGTGTTGTTGCCATATTCATAACATTTTTATTTTAGTCCAGAATTGGATTATAAATCAAAACAGACAAGTCAAATCAATGAAGTAAAAACAAAATTGTCAATTCCACTTATCCTGCACATCATTTCAGAATTTCGGCCATGCAGGTGTTTTTTCTTTTTCTTACCAATGGAAGACAGAAAAAAATAATTATTTGGAATCCCCTGTAGTACAATAATCCTGACTTCCTATTCCAAGTGCTTCACTCTTGCAATATTTTCAGCTCAGATTCCCATCAGCTGAACTCTTGTCCTTACAGATAAGGAAAGTGACTTTCTTAATTTCACATTTATTTGGGATAGTTCTAGAAAAATAATTATTTATAATACTATGAATTTACTTTGAATTCCCTAAAGCTACCTTCCAGCTTTTTACTGAGCTTCAAGTTCCACCTCTGAATTCACATGTCCCTCAAAGTGAAGTGTAAACCTTGTTTGATAATGGATAGGAAGACAGTGATGCAAGGTTGCTGATACAGCACAGAAAAGAATTGGTGCACACAGCTAATCTGTGTTTATTAATTTTTTATCAGGTCCTTTCCTCTCTCCATTCTGTGCAAAGAACAAAAGTGTGCATTAAAATGGAAGCAGATTAGTGATTCACTGGACTCTGGGAGACTACACTCCTGCTTAGGGTTGAACATGAGTCTAAAATTAAAGTTAATCGAATCCAGCCAGATTTACAAAAGTTTTTAAATGCCTGAGGATGCAAACAGTGTAACCTCTCAACCCTTCCTCTAAGTGCATCTTTTCTTTTATTAATTTTTGCCATGAGTGCAGAGAAGACTGGCTGCACACAGGATGCAGGTAGATAACACAGATGAATTCATTTAAGTACTGCAGCTGGGGTGGTCTCACTCCTTCCTTCCTTCCTACTCCCCCATTTCTACCTTCATCCTTCCACCACTCCCACCAGCTCTCAGGGAACCTCAGGTCCCTTTCTGAACCTGATCAGTTCTGAACAGGCAGGAAAAATAACACCACAACAGAACTGAGCTGGTTTTTACCAGGTTACAAAAGAGCAGCATCTCTGCAAAGAGCTCAGGGTGCTTCAGCATGTGAAGGGGATGGGTTAATAAAATGATCTTAGAGGTCTTTTCCAACCTAAATGATTCCATGATTATCTGATGGTGCCCAGGGATGGGAGGAAGGAAAAAATGAAAGAGGAGGAGAGAGGGGATCCTTTTAGATTAGCAAGGAGTAGCACTGCACTACACACAAAGCATTGTAATTGCTACTCACACCCTGGCTTCAGAGTAAAATTTAACCTGAAGAGGCTTTGTCTTCTAACAAAAATAACCACAAAGTTCAGAAAGGCATCTTTTAATGTTTTTAGAAGATTGTGCTAAATAATAAATGTGGCTTCATGTTTGAAACTTTGCCTGTTTAAACATGGTATGACCACAATCTTGTTTTTGCACTTGTAATTTAGTTAGAGAAAGAAACTCAGAGAAAAATAAATCTGTAAATGTTCATTAATGGCTGTGTAAACAGTGAGTACTGGCTTCACACACCCTTTTTTTTTTTTTTTTTGCAAATATTCAGTATGTAGGACATGCAGTTCCCAGTAACCTATTGCTGCAATGCCTGGATGTTCCTGGAGGAATATTTTATCAGCACTTCCTGGGAATTTTTGCAGCCACAGTCAGCAAGGTATTCTCCAGCAATCTATCAGCTATTCTTCTCTATTGTCCTCCACTACTCTACTCTTGTGAGACCTCACCAGGAGTACAGCATCCAGCTCTGAGGTCCCCAGCTCAGGAAAGACATGGGAATATGGAATGAGTCCAGAGAAGAGCCACTAAGTTTATCACAGATGTTGGAACTAGATAATGACTAAGATCCCTTCCAACCCAAACCACTCCATTATTGTATGATTTCCATATGATGCTTCCTTCATTTTGGCAGGTTTAACAGTGCATTTAAACTAATGGGGGGGGGGGGGGGGGGGAAACTTCCAATAATTACTCAGCTGTTATATGAGTTTGTACAAACTATGCCACATATAAGTCATCATTTGTTTTTGAAAGCTGTGTAGCAAAAGTTTTCTAATACTTATCCTCCAGAAGGGTTTCAAAATTACAGAAGAGAGATCACTTTGTCAGTCAGCACGTGCTGGTGCTTGTTCTCACAAGAGGAGAACCACAAGGTTTGATAAATTTTTTTCCAGGCTTTTAGGGTCATGGTTTGTATCATTATTTTACATTTGTAACTTTTTGCCTTATAATGACTGCCCCATTCTGTTGAACTGTGCATCTCAATAGTTGGTAGAGAGTGCAGTTTGTTGCAGCTTGAGGCCTTCATGAGGCTGAGCTCATCCCATCCACACTGGAGTTGCAGCTGGTCTTCTTTGGGTTTACATCAGACACCTTTAAAAATCAGTCAAAAGGACTTTAGAGGAAAATCTGTGAGATCCTGAGCTGGTGTAACCCAGTTGTACCTTTTGCAGCCTTCTTTACAACTGTAACAAATCCGCTCTTTAAAAATTAATAGAAAATCCTACTCCATAAGGCAGCAAAATTGCTTCTTTAGAGTGCAACAAAGATGGCCTTCATTTGTGCCTGACCTGAGCAGGGATTTTGGTCTTCCTTTGGAAGCCAAGTTTCAGGTGTAAAACTCCCAGATGAAGCTGTGCCAAAGGGAGAGAGTGGGGCTTACACTTTTCAGGCAGGGAAATTTACTCCTTAATGTTCAATCCATGTATAGTCCTTGAACAATGGGCTGGCTTCTTTTCCCCCTCTGGCAATTGAATCACGTTGTACTGTAAATAATGTGCTGCAGCATGGCCCTCCCCCTTCCTAAGGAAAAAGGAAAAATATAAACCTCTCCCATAGCTGGCTATGCTGATATTATTATTCATTGACTACATCAGCACAGGTCCACATTAGACACTTGTCAAAATCCCTGCCAAGAGAAAGTTTTCATTTTCATCAATTTATTTTTAGTAGAGCAGCTGGGAAATCCAATGGCTGGCTGAGTGCAGACCTGCAGACTGGAGTGGATAAGCGCTTTTTCCAAATGCACTTCAGGCTCCCTCTGCCTACAAGTGAAACCTCTCCCTGGGAACTTCCTTTGACCAGGCTGGACAAGAACAGTTTTTTTCTTCCCAGGCTGCTGGGACTCTGCCCAGTTCTAAACAAAAAAGCCCAGTTTACATCGGTGGTTTATTTATCTGTCCCACCTACTGTGGTGACACAGGGGTGTTGGACAGTTCAGGTCACATCTGCCAAAGGTGCTTGCAATGCCATGGGAAGAATTTGCCACATTCATTGGTCTTGAATTAATCACCATGTGGTTCCTCTCTAGGAACCTTTCTAGGATAAGCCAGAAACACAGAAAGCTTCTATACTCAGCAGAGAACACGGCACCCTGGAATTTTATCAGCTTGCCTCTTCCAGGCACTTCATTTAGGATGGGACAATCATCCTGGGAAAGTGCTTGTTGCTTCCTGCTGATCATAGAGGGTATGGACATCAAGTGTGCCCTAAACTTCAGCTTGGGAAGAGGTCTCCCTAAAGTATGACTTGACATTTTTGTCCTTGTGGTAGCATCAAGCAATCGGGGCACAACCATAATTTTGCTCTACAAAAGTTAATTAAATCAAGTTCTAAAAAGTGATTTAAAAGACACCACTCCTCACGTATTCTCTTTGGGCTAACATCTTACTTCCTAGGCCAGTGAAAGCTAAAAAACATGTTAGCCAGATTTTCTACTACTTAGATGAGTTCTCCAGTGTCTAACATCATTGCTAAGTTTAGAACAATGTTTTTCTCTTTAGGCTAACATCTCAGTGAGAGAGTTGATTTGTCAAGCTCTTTTCTCAGGTTTTGTAGAAATGTAATATATTTGAGCTACTATTGTTTTTCCTTCCTTATTTCCCCCACTTCAATTTAATGTAGCAGGTTAATATTTCCTTGCCAGTGAAATTAAGTAATTTCTAGTTGGTTTTCTTTTTTTTCCTTTTTTATTATTGTTTTTAAAAGGCTAATATCAGGGACAAAATAACACACAAGATAAACCCAGTTTGCTAAATGAAACCCTTCACTCTTGCTGATTTGATTTACAAACTCCCAGGCTGCTTTGTGGCTCTCCATCCTTCCCCTTCACAAGACCCAAAACTCCAGATACAGTAGGACAACTACTCCATCACCCATGTATGCTCCTGTCTCATGACTGAAAAAACCACAGCCTTGTGCTACCTGTGATGGGGAAAGAGGTTCCAGGCAGGACCAACGAGCCAAACTGAAGCCTGTCAGATGTAGAAGAATGGTTTGACTTGCCAAAGTCAAACTTGAGTCAGTACTGATGGAAACTGCCAGTATCATATTAGGAAAAAGGAGTATTCAGAGATCCAGCAGAAGAATTCCATGCCTCATCCCTGCATAGGTCTTATCTACATGGAATAGCTGAAATTATTTAAATTTGGTTAGTGAAAATATATTAAAGCATATTAATTTAAAATATATATTTAAATATAAAATAATATATAATTAAAATTAAAAGTCCCTGGAGAGTAACTTTTTACAAGGGCAACCAAGGGAAGTGGATCTAAACCAACAGAAAGCATGTTTAGACTTGATATTAGGAAGAAATTCTTCCCAGTGAAGGTGGTGAGACCCTCGCACAGGCTGCCCACAGAAGCTGTGGATGCTCCATTCCTGGATGGGCTTTAAGGTCATTTCCAACCCAAATTTCATTAATTTTTCATTCTGTATGGACCTCGCAGCAACCACACAGTTTTTCACAAGATAACCTAAATCAGCCTGAGAATTACTGTAATTATATTTTCCATGGAAAGCTGGGGGGAACTATTCTGTGAGCTGCTGAGAATAATTTGTGAAGTGCTTCAAATCTGATTCAGAAAAACTCTCCATTTCCATTTATAAAACTAGTCCATCAGAAGAGGTATTTCAAATGTTATTTTTTTCTAAGCAAATATAATCAATCCAAACTCCGACTAAATTTTTGACTGTTATGTAGGACCTGACAATATTTGGTTTTCTTGGGTTCAATTAGACAATTAAAAGTCTTGTGGGCAGACAATACTTTTCAGAACCTCTGCAGCAATGAATTGTAAGTACAGCATCAATGTGACCTCCATGTGACAAAGCAATTTAAAAATAAAAAAAAAAAACAAAACAAACTGGGGCAAGTAGTTTTAATGCAAGTATTCATTCAGTGCTGCAATAATAAAAGATTCAAATAAATCCAAGTGAAACATTAAGCAGAACTTTGTGTGTATGTAGGAGGGATGCCTTGGGGAGTGCACTGCGGTTATGCAGCATTCACAGAGACAGGACGTTAAACACACACATACGAAAACACATATTTAAAATATTGTAAAGACCTTGCCATAAACCTGCCAGAAATCAGAGGAATTTGGAGCAATGGTAACTCACAAGGGGGTTGATTCCACTCTCACTCATGCTGACTCCACATCAGTATCATGTGTTTGACGTCCCAGGCTTTGCTATCAATTCACACCAGTTTAGGAAGAACAAGGTTCTGCCCTTTTAACTGTTAATGTTCTGTTACTTAAGTGTGACCTCAAGAGCATAACAGCTATCAAAGAGACCATTTCAAGCCTTTGTTTTGATTAGATCAACATTTGGGGAGAAAAAGGACCCTGTGTGTGCAATCTTTTATACTGTCCTTCAGTCCCTGAATTATTTCCATTATTCAAAATTGACCTGCAGTGAAAAATTATTCCCATAGAAACACAGAATCACAGTATCAGAGAACAGTTTAGGTTGGAAGGGACCTTAGAGATCATCTAGCTCCAGCCCCTCTGTCATGGGCATGGACACCTTCCACTAGATCAGGCTGCACAGAGCTCCATCCAACCTGGCCTTGAACATTTCTAGGGATGAGATATCCACAGCTTCTCTGGACAGCTTGTTCCAGTGCCTCACCACCCTTACAGTAAATAATTCCTTCCTAATATCCAATATGTCTTGCTTCCCAGCATTTGCCTTCAACAGATCTTATTAGCCTGGGCAAAGCTCCATCCTAACATGATTTCCAGTTCAGAGCTGGCCTACATCCAGCCAGCTCAGAGTGCAGGCAAAATGAGCTTCATCCATTTGTGCCCATCTATGTCAACGTGCCCTAACTGAGAGGCTTTGAGCTAAACCATCCTAACTGCCAGAGATGTTTGGAAAGAGAGGTCATATTTTTCTCCCTGAGAAAAATCAAAATTGCCTGCACGTGTAAGACTGACTTGTGGTTTGTGATGAAGAGGCTCTGTCAAACTAATGGCCAATTGGTGATTAAAAGACACTTTCTGTTTACTGTACTGAGAGCTAGTATAAAGTATCAGATGGCCTTTTTTATTATGCTACAAATTTAATAAACTTTATTTTCCACTATTATGAAATGTTAAATTCTGAAAAAGGAATAACTTCTGTGGTTTATGTGCTTCTAAAACTAGAAACTATTACTTGTAGGCGTGAGACATTTATTACTAAACTTGAGGGGCCCTTTTTGAACAAGTGGTTCTCATTCAGTAGCTGGAGCTCTAAACCTGCTTCCAAGCAAGGATTTTGGAGGAATAAATGCTGGGGAAAAGAGACAAAAAGGAAGAGCTCCTTATTGAACATGCTGAGTGTTCCTAAAAGCTATTGAATGCTTCCTGTTCTTAAGATGAATTTTTTCAAAATAATTTTTTGGTAGAACTCACCTTTCTTTGGTCATCTACAAGATAAAATTGGAATTCAGCTCCAGACAGACCCCAAACTGACATGTCTGTGTGTAGATGTTTATTTGTGATGATGGTCTTAGCTCAGTTGCTCACACACAGGTGTCAACTATAATTTTATAAGTTGTGGGCTACCCAAGCCACTTCTACATGTGGTAGAAATGACACAAACTATGGGAAGCCAAAGCCCTTCTGAAGAGGTGCTCAAAAGCCTTTAGGAAAATGCCACAGGGCATTTCAAAGAGTACAAGGCTCCATTTAAGGAGCATTTAAGGGCATCTGAATTGAAAGAGTGTGACATGATACCTGCAGCCAGGATATCTGCTGGAGGTGAGGACAAATAAACTGGGATAGCTCAGACAGTGCTGAACAACCACTAATCTGCAGTCTGGAGGATGCAGCTGACCAAACCTTTCTACTGCACAGTAAAATGAAACACAGCCTCCACAGACTGTCTTTACTACATCTCCATTCCCTCCTAAGAGAAAAAAAAGCATCTACCTCATGTGGAGACTTCCAAAATTCCAGTCTCTAACTGAACCCTGCCCCAGACATCCCAAATAAATTATTTACTCTGCTTTCTATTGAAGTCATGAAGTGAGACAGTGGGTGATTGACCCCACTTATCTTGGATTTCTGCCTTAGGACAGAATGAATCAATCTCCAGAGGTGCCTGTATCTCCCCACTGAACAAAAATTGAGCCTACCCAACCAGATTAAATGCATTGCCTGTCTTTTAGATGACAGAACAACCCACCCTGTCCACAGGCATCTCTTTATTTTCACTGGTATCAGCATTTATTAAGTTAGTGGAAGGATAGCCCAAGTCTAAGCATTTCTGGGAAGTCCACCTCTAACATCTTGGAGTTCACTAATGTAGTTTTCTTTCCCTCATCCCAGGAACTTGTGGCTCGGGGAGCTTTTGAGCCAGAAATGTATCTTTGTAATCCACAGCCCTAGATGATTTTTTCTATCACAGGTTTGTGCAATTTCTTATCTAATCCATGGGAACTTATTATTATACAGACATTTCACAGAAAAAGAGGAACCTCTTCTGTCTGTATGCTTTGAACTTGTCATCTATTAATTCCATGAGGATCCCTGCTAAAGGTTCTTTAGAAACATAGACCAGCTGTGTGCCAGTTTAATATAAATTGCTCTCTTAGCTCTAGCCAAAATCTGCTTGGTAACTTTATCAAAGTTGTCATTGTTCATATTGAACCTGAGTGCTCAGGGCAGGAGAACCAGTTTATCATTGTTTCTACTTTGGAGCCTCCCAGGGAAAAGGATTGACTTCAGATACAAAGAAATTCAGTGAAATATACCAGTGACTCATACCAGATGCACCAGAGTTGTAATGATTTGCATTATGAAATCAAGTTCTATGGCATTGCTCCAGCTGAAATTCATGTGATTTTTCTTTCATTCCACAAAAAGCAGTCAGAAACCTCACACAAGCAAGTGCTGTTGTGATGTCTGAAAAGGAAGAAATTTGGAGGAGAAACAAGAGAAATAGAAACAAAATTGATTCACAAAGTAGTGTGATTTCTAATGAAATTTTCACCTTAGTGTGCCTGTACTCCTTATAAGGCACTCTGGAAATGTGCATGTGCACATAAAATCACTTCTCTTAGCTCTATATTTATGCAGAGACAGGAAGGATGATTTTGTGGTTGAGAAAGTGATGCAGGACTCAAGAGATCTGGGTATTATTCCAACACACTTTCTCTGTGATTCTGGGCAAGTTGCATAGGTCCTGATCCTGAAAACATCAATGCACCTGCCTAAAATCTGCTGTCATAAGTGGTGCCAGTGAACAGGATAGATCAGATATGGAGAGAAGAGGAGCAAAGAGGCTTTGAGCTCTTCCTGCTTTAGTTACCTTTCTGTGAAATGGGAGTGTGAATTAATCCGCTGCTCGTTTTCCTCTTGATTAATCTTCTGCACTCTTTCCAAAGAGTGTCCTGTTGGACATCTGGACAAAAAGACATCTCAGATGGGCCTTGCAGGACCATGCTAGATGGGCACCAGAGGTCCATGATATTTCTATTGCCCCTCTGCCTGGCGTGATCCAATTCCCATGAACATCTCTACTCCCTCTATCTAATACAAAATCTCTTTTCGCTGTTTTCCCCCTACCTAGGAGTAGGTCCTCCTTTTCTCCTCTAGGAGCAGAGATGATGCAGAGCACATAAAGTTCAGGGCTAATATTTCCCAGCCACACACCATGGAAGTGCTCACACTTTTTCTTTCAGTATTCAGGACTAAGTAGACCAAATTATCTTTGTTTTGGTTTTCCTTTTAATCATTATTCAAATGGCTGCAACAGAGTATGCCTTGTGTTTAGTTTAGAAAGTACATTACATCAGTGGTTGTTTTTCCAGTCTTGTGTTCTTCTAAATGTCCTTTCTGCCCTTTCCTTGTCTGCTCTTTTATAAGCAAGCTTGGAAAGAGGAAACGTTTGGGTTACATTACGAGCTGTTCAGTCTGGCTGGGAAGCAGAGCTATTGTCACTCAGCATGGTTTACTCACTTTGACTTCCTCTACGAACCAACAAATCTTTGGCAGTGACTCCAGAGCTGAGTTAATTGTTAATAATTCGTGGCCTCCCTATACATGTCATCTGGGTAATTATTGCAGTCTGCCTAGATGGAAGAAAAGGCAACAGCTCTCAGGTTAAGTCCAGAAAATAAAGATCTTGTCAAAGGGAGGCCTTGTGTTGGGCTGTTTTCTGGCCTATCTGTGTTTTGTGATGCTGGAGGCACATGATCAGAAGAAATCTCACTAATCCTCCCATCAGGAGAGACCCTCAGGTGGTCATAGTGCTGTGGAATCAAGTCCCACCATTCTCATGGACAGTCCTGAGGGCAGCATTGCTGTCAGCTACTGGTTCCTCACTCTGAGCAGTAAATTCCATTCACAGGAGAAGAGGCAACAGAATAAGGTATCTCCAGTAATTTCCACTCCCAGTGGAGCTGTTTTTATCATAACCAAACTGATGATCTGTACACACACTGATATTCAAGTCCAAATATAGCACTTCTTTAAGGAATACTCGCATGGCAATGTGGGATCAGGAGCAGATGTGGTCACTGGCACTATCATATGGTGGATTGCCCAGTGAACATGAAACAATTGCAAACTAATTTCAGGCTTCATTCAGAGACACTCCCCTCATGCCTCCCCCTGCTCTGCAGCAGTCCTTTCCCTTTCTTGACAGACTCACACCAACCTCCCACAATGCCAACAAAACATTTCCAGTGAATGCAAACTATTGCCATAGCTGCTAATATTAAGTTTAAATTTTTCTTTCTGGGTGCATATTTTGCAGAAATAACACCAAAATGCAGTCTGAGGAAGAGCACATTAGCTTTTTTAAGAGAGCCTGCACAGCCCTGTTACCCACCCTGTGATGTTTATTGCCCCATTTTGCACCATCCAACATTTCTCAGAAAGGGAGATAAGGATATTAACTCTCATTAAAACATCAGGGGAAGAAATATGCAGACAAAATGCTTCTATCTGAACTGGAATATAAATTAAGCCCTGGGAATAAAAGACTCTCCAACTAATTGCAAGGTTTCTTGTACTTTTATAATGCAAAGTTGCACAAAACCCCCTCACTATTAAGTAAAAATAAGATACTTTGCAGCTCCCTAGCCTCCAGTAACCAAGGATCTCAAATCTCTTTATAAACATTATAAGCATGAATTAATTTAGACTGCTAACAGCCCTGAAAAGCAGGTACTATTAATCCTTCTTAATGTATAGGTAAAGTGAGGCATTGAGTGATGAAATGAGTTAGTCACTAAGTGAATCAGTAGCTGATCCAAAAATAAATAATTCTAAGTAGCTTTGCACTCTAAAATAAACAGGCTGCAAAAGAGAAGGTATGGGATTGTAGGGGGGGAAATGAGAGAACAAGGGATAGTAGGGAACTCTAGAAAGTGATATTGTATGAAGGCAGTGCCTCTTAAAGCACCTAAATAACTCATACATCATTATTAAACATTTATTTCCCCAATTTCAGGGATTTGGGGAGACAGGGAAGCTGGTTCTGCTACATCTGTTCTTAAACAAACATGTTTCTTCTAAGCTTTCATTAGAGAGGATTTCAACAAGAAAAACAGAGGGGAAAAAAGGCTCTCTGGAATACTTTTAGAAGGAGAACAAAGACAAAATGCTTGGGAGCAGCTGAATGTGCCATCAGTGATCACAGGTTGCATTCATTGTGGAGACGTCTAAGGAGAAGCTGCCAGCGCAGCTTAACCTCAAGGACCATGCTCTGGGTTTTTGGGGAATTCATTCAAGTTTTGCCTCTTTCTGACACATGAGGAGCCCATCTTCCCTTTCTGCTGCTTGTGGGGCAGAAGTGTGCCCAACCTTCGAGCTATGAAACCACATCCATGTTGGGGGTTGGGTGTCCTTCCTTTTGTCCCGTCTCACCTACCGAATTTTTTGCCCAATCCACCACTCACTGGGAATGTTCTGCCCCTGTTTTAAAAGCTCATTTTGCCCTCTCCAGAAGGAGAGGCAGGAGACATCACTGGCCCCAGCAGCTCAGTGATAGATTTCTGTGTGCAGCCTGCTTGGAGAAGGGGGCAGTAACTCTGGAACTGATTAAGAAGAGACATTTATAGGGTTTGGAAGAAATCTCATCCACTTCAGCAAGACCATGCAAATGATGACCAGGAAAGTGACACCTGATTAGTGTTTAAGTGGGCTTATGAAAAGGTCCCTTAAAGGAGAAATTTCCACCCTTCTACACTGCTGTTCACACCCATCTTTCAAGCTTCCCAAAGGATGCTGTAATAACAAACCCAATTCATTGTGGTCCCTCCTCACCTCAGAATAAACAGCACAAACAGCACAGGTTTCAGCCTCCCTGTTCAAACCACCTTAGCCACTCTAACCTGCAAACTGGCTGCTTCTTGAGCTGAGACATCAATATCTCCACACTGGTTTCATTCTCGGGTTAGCTGTGGAGGTGAAGAGCAAGAGGCATTTTTACACAGGCAGGTACAGAAACACACAGATTTTTCAGCCCAGTCTCAGGGCCAGCTCCAGTTCAGGCTGTATGTTTTGTCAACTCATTCAAAATACTGTGGACTGCAAGACACAGCCTCAGGCTCAGAGCTGACCCCTCACACTGGAGCAGGGGAAGGTGAGCATACATCTGTCAGTGCCCAGTGCAGTCTGGGATCCAAATGCTCATCCCAAAAGAGGTCCTGGGGGTGGCACAGCCTGCAGATGCCACACTGCTCTCATGAAATGGCATCTGGAGAGAAGGGAAGGTCTGAAACTACCTTTGATTTTTCTGATAGAGCTCAGGAATAAGCAGGAGAAATCACAAAATCAGGTGAGTAGAAAGGTAAGGGAAAATTGAGTAATGCAGACTGGATCCAGGCTGTCCATGCCAACTTCAGCAGAGGAATGCAGATGACACAGACCCTCCCTCCTCGACTGACTGGCTGCTGTGTACAGGATGTTTTGTTCTTTTCTTTTCCTGTTTTCTCTTCTTTATGGGCCAGTGTTTTTGTTTTGTTTCTTTTCTCCTTTTCTCTTTCCAAACCATAGCTCAGTCCAACATTTTTTTTATTTTTTTTTATTCTATTTCTAGAGCAGGCTACAGAGCATACTCTCTAGGAAAAATTAATATCTTTGCTCTTCATTTACCTCTACTTGCTGTCTGAGAGTGGTGCTGAGTATGTGATCCTTGAGTGGGATCCCTGTACAGCATGGAAGGTATTTTGGATCAGATGATGTGTTTTGCATGTTGTGCAGCTGATGCAAAGCTACTTTGTGTTGGGATGTGAAAGTTGGCTTGATGAGCCCATCTGCATCACAGAAGTCTCCTTGGTCTCCTCACTGGTGCAGATTTGGCACAAAGAACTCATCTTCCCAGAAAGGTGCCAGTTTGAAGCTGATGCTGACATCCATCTCTACTTACATCTGCTTCATCCCAGCAGCCTTGAGCCCACACTAGGATACAAAGCATAATCAAAGCATCGCTTTTTATAGAGCACTGAGGTAGCTGAGGTAGTTTGGTCCAGTTCCATCCTGCTCAAATTTCATCACTTGTCTGAGCACTTACCTCTCTCTCTGTCCTTCAACCACATCCTTCTTTTATGCATCTGTGGTTAAACAGGTCAGGGTTTATTGCTGAGGTGATGGGCAAGCACCGAATGTGACCTGAGAGTGAGTTTTGACAGCTCCACCAGCCTACTTGACACATGCTTACACTGAGAGCAGGGCACTGCTGAAAAGCTGTAATACACATGAAACCAACATGCAGGTTACTGGCAATTCCTGCTTGTTTGTCCAGAGTCCAGAAGTCAGTCCACTGGGAAAACTGATGTATTTTCTTCATGTATTTTCTGACCCTCCAGGACCACAGAAAACACGTGTCTCTGTCAGGCAGAGGTGGTTCCTTCTGGCCCCTCCAGGCACTGAGAAACACATAAAACAGTCTCTCAGGACACAGCCAAAACCCAAGCAGCTGCAGAAGTGTAGAGAGCACAGGTCCAGTTATGAAGACAGTAGCACATCCCTCCCTCCATGTGGGAGCTGCAGCTCCCTAATAAACTGTGACATTATAAGGAAGCAGCTACCTCACCCCTGAGAAACTGGTGGAAGCCCTCCCTGTATTTCCTGTTGCATTGGTTTTCCAGTTCTGAAACACAGCCATTCCTTCCCACTCCCAGGGGTGGCCAGAGAAGGAAAGGGAGACCTCACCTCACCCATTCCACCTCCTTGCTCCCTACCCTACATGTCAATATTATGCATCCTGTTCTCATCATCACAGTTCATATTAATGAATGAAACAATCTCCTAGAACAATGGGCCTCCATAATGTCTTGACCACCTGGTGGTTTTTTTATTGGCTTCACAGCCAGTACCTATTTTTCCACCCCATAAAAGAATTAGTCAATCCACGAGCGCACGTCTGGCTTTTCGCGCTGCCACGGGAAGAGGTGGGGAAGGCAGCGAGTGTTTACGATCTGCTGGGCCTCAGCTGCCGTCACAAATGCTGCCAGATGAGCTCAATCCTACGCATCCCTTTCACCTTCAAAGTCTTTCACCTCTGCATCTCCGTGCAGAGGCAGAAAACGAGGCGTGTGCAGGACTCAGGGATCCGCTCCTCTCCAACAACGAAAGAAGTTCTGAAAGCTTCAAGTGTAACCCTGGGTGCAAAAGCCCAACCAAAGAGCAAAGATCAGCAGTATTTCTCAAGCCTGTTTTGAAGGTGCTTCTGAGTCTTCCCATCGCTACTCAGAGGCTGTTGCCTATCCCCATGACCACAATATATTAGCTCCAGCAGCTTTTCAGCGACTCAGCTTTGCCACAGCTTCCTGCTTTTGAGCATACCTCCTGCTCTTGGCTGGAGCTTTGCCAGCCCCAGCTTTTGCTCAGGTTTGGTTCAATCTAGTACAAGATTTTTTTGGTAGAGAGTGGCTTTTGGTATTGGAAAAAAAAAAAAAAACCCCAACAAAAAACGTCCAACTGCTGCACCTGGAGACTATAGAGGAGTTGCTGCTTCTGAAGAAACCTCCTTGCTCCTGTTTTGAGAGAGTTCACAGACCCCCATGCACTGGGAGCTCTAGAAAATGTGCTTCTTATTATTGATAGTTTGCTTTAGGAACTGCTGCTTTCCTCTTTCCCCCAATACATTGGATAAATTCTTCTCATTTACACCAAAGATTAACTTAGTTTAAAAAGAGAGAGCTGGGTAAGCTCTGAAGGAATGCCTACAATTATATTTGTAATACATTTGCAGTGCTGATCCACCAAGTGATCCAAGGGAAGGTGAGTCCTTGAGCTAAATCTAGGCACTAGGGATTGACTTCTGAAAAATCTGGGTTGGGGGCTTTTTCCTTAACCTCAGAATAACTGAGTTGCCTGACTCAAAAAAAACTGCCTGAGCTAAGCTGATATAAAACTATAATGAAAAGAATGGGATTTTTTTTGACTGGGGTGGATTAGCTAAGGTCAGTCCTTCATCCCTGAACCCCACCACACCATGAGTTTGCCTTGGAGCAAATACTGAAAGACTTGTATTGCTTGTATTGCTCTGACTAGTGAACTGAATCTGTGCTTTAGCATACCTTCCTAAAGCAAGTTTAAAATCAAGGATATCAAGATGTGCTTTATCTTCGGCTGAGAACCAACTGTTACATGGTCTCTGCTTTAAAACTTCATAACTGTGCTAAACTAACAATGCAGAAATGTACCTAAAAACCCCAGGACTAAACATGTCTACTTCCATGACAGCATAGGCACAGTAGGAGAGAGAAATGTGGTTCTCCAGCACTGGCCTGTTTTATGACCCTGGGCTATATTTTCCTACTGTTTCCCTACTTGTTGTCTTTGTCCCTACAGCTCAAAGCTCTCTGAGGCATGGACAACATCTCATCACAGGCAGGACCTTGAGCAAAGTTTCTTCTGGCATTGCAATGGCACAAATTACCCAAGGAGTTGGTTGAGCAACTGAGACACAGTGCAAATCATTGTCCTTGTGTGTCCCAACCACACCCAGAGTGGTGGTTTGATGCGGATTAGGGATTACCTTGCTTGTCCCCATCGACCTGCAGCTGATTACAAAGCCAAGCTTTTAACACTGGCTTTTGGTCTAGGAACATGAGCAAAGTGGGAGTGAGTAAAATGTCCCACCTTTATTTTGCAAAGATCTTGCTGGTTTCCTCTATAAGAGAGTGTACTTTACCTGCTGGACCTTGTGTAAGACCTATACTTTTAAAATTCTGAGGTGTGGGGGTTTTTTCTCAAATTTCTTTTTTTTTTTTTTACAAGAAAAGCAACATAATGAAGACAGAAAGAACAGTGGCCAAGTTTAAACTAAAATTTTGCCACAAAATTATTCCTTTCAGCTATTGCTTGAAAGGCAGGGATCAGCAGCGTCTTCCAGGTAAGGAGCGATAGGACAACACTAAATGGCCTCAAACTGGAGAGGTTTAGATTGGATATTAAGAAAATATTCTTGACTGGAAAGGTGGTCAAGCATTGGAACAAGCTGCCCAAGGAAGTGATGGAATCACCAGCCTTGGAAATATTCAGAAGATATGTAAATGAAATGCTTAGGAACAGGTTTTAGTCCTGAACTTGGTGGTACTGGGTTAACGGCTGGACTCCATAATCTTAGAAGTCTTTTCCAGCTTTAAGGATTCTATGAATTCAAGAAAACTACCTCATCAGCATCTGTCCCTCCCCAGGATCTCTCTCCATCAGCACCTAGAAAAGTAGTTTATAGACACAGCAGAAATGGAAATTCAAGTGAATACTAAGATTCATCAACAAAAATGCAAGAATTTCTTCAAAGTGAATGTCTTCAAAGTCCCACCAGGAGTCCAGATCCAAGTCCAAGAAAAGAGTTTTTCAAGTCAGTGCTGTCACTGAGACATCACCCCAAAATGAAACACATTGGTCTAAACTCAGCAGTGATATTAGACAGAGGAGAACTTCCATAACATACATGTTTCTTAAAACAGAGTTAGAGTGATATCTGAAGTCTTCAGTGTTGATCATCTCCAAGAGATATGCCCTGCTCCAGTCAAGGAACAGACAGTGCACCTCGTGACCAGATTGTTCAACCAAAGCACTTCTAATATTGAGTGAATGAAACAAAGAAATGTTAGAATGAAAAAGTTAAAATTAATTTCTTCAGCAGTGATTCTAGATGAGATAGGAGTAGGCAAAACTCACTCCTTAATATTATTGTGGGGTTGCAAATATCTAATTTATTAGTTCACGTCCTCTTTTAAAATGTAGAGTTTGGTAAAAATTCAGATCAACTCAGAAGGAAAATAGTAAAATTTTTGGTGAGCCAACAGAATTCAAAGATTAATTCATAAAATATTGATTTCATTCAAAATGAATCCATGTGTATATTTTTTATTAATCTTTTAGAGACTATTTGTTTTAAACTACATTGCCTGCAACTGAAAATCAAAATTGCGTCTAAAAGAAAAATGTCAATATACTTCATTTTAAAACGTGAAAATGGAGTTTTGCAGCTCCTTAATAATTCAAGATTTTTCTTCTGAGAAAGTTGTGTGTTGCAACAAATACCAGCTCACAAAATACTTCTGTCTGCTAGCATTCTTTGCATTTTATAAAGCTAAGGGAAAAAAAGTTGAGGGAAAAGAGTTTTGCTTTAAGATAGCTTTTTTACCATTACTGGTCTGGACCTAAGGCAGGAACTTGATATTCTGCTCCCAGCCCTGTAATTTTCCAGGTGCCAAACCCACTTCCACCATCCAAACAAACAGAAAATTGATGGTTCCCACCTCCTAATGGAGCAATCTATGATTTGCACACAAGTGGTGTGATTTGGAGGCGTCATGAAATGGGCAGCTGGGGAAGAGACAGGGTCCTACACCAGGGTAAAAGTCAGAGCAGTGGCCAGCAATGGGGATTGCAAAGAGCAGCCTTCACAGGGAAAGAGATGGGTGATGATAAACTAAACCCAGTCTTAATTTAAGGCCACTACCCCAATTTAAGCAGAGCAGCTGAAAACTGCATTTTTAATACCTCACTACCAAATTCCCAGGCCCATACATAAATCAACTCATTTATATTATGCAGAACTGGGATCATATCAGTAAGAACATATCTAGTTAATCCCGTTTTAGAAGAATACATTGAACAAAAAATCAAGAGGAGAACTGCTGTCCTTCTATTATTGGAATAAGAAATCATCAGTGAGTTTGAGCTGTGACCTGGGACCTCTGATGTATTACTAGAACCCCATATCTGTAGTTTTCCCTTTCCAACAGGTGCAACTAGAAAGAAATTAAAATGTCCACACACCCCACTGCACCTGGACCATAAATTCTTCACCTGGTCTGGGAAGCCAGGTTGGGAGACAGAGTCTATCCACAGTGCTCAGAGAACATTGGCTATTTCTTCTTTCTGCCCTGGGCTCCCTGGGGTGCACAGAGCATTTCCAGGCAGCGAGGCAGCGTCAGCTGGTTCCGCCCCGCTCGCGTTGACTCCTTCACCTGCTCGAGAGGGTCGCGAAGGAAACAGCTAACTCATCACTTTTTGTTGTCAGTTATAACTACAAAGAGACCCTAAGTGCTGTAGTCGCTCTCGTCAAGCTTCAGTTAGGAGCAGCAGATAGAAGCTGCCGCCTGTTTTCTCTATTTCACCACCAAGGTGCTATAAATAGAAGCCTGTGTGTGACTTTCTGGCTTTCTGAATATATGCCTCACGCCTCACACCTTCTCCATTTTTTCTTTTTTTTTTATCACCCACATAGACATTTGCCTGTCACCAGACTCACAGAGACACACATTTTCCACAACATGCCTATCAAAAAGGAAGAAAAAAAAAAAAGAAAAAAATTAGAAAAGAAAAGGGTTTTGTACATGTACTGTGCATGTAGGGGTATTTGCATACATGTGTTTGCATACAGCAATGTTTATGCTAGTATAAAATCAAGCTTCAGCAGGCCTTATACTGACCTTTGGGATGCTTATAAACTCACTGCTGTCCTGTGTTTCAGATCTCACCTGCTGTGTGCTGTGATGTTTTTCTGTCTGTGGGCAGTGACTTGACGTTATTAATATAATATTGCTGCTGTGAGTGGCAAAGGGGCTCCTGTGCTCCTTCTGCTGTGCTACTTTAAAAGTTCTCAAAGTGTATCATGAGGAGGATTGGCCTAGAGCTGAGCTGCTTTTCTGGCTGAGCTGGAAGCCCACCTTGAGAGGAGGAGGGAGGCTGAGCAGAAGCAGAACCTGCCATCTCCCCTGGGCAGCACTGGGGAAGCTGACATGGGAAAATCTGGAGCTGCAGAGGCTGCAACAGCCTGGATCTTCTCTAAGCTGGGCACCAGAGGAGTTGTGGGTTTCTCCTGCAAAATGCTGGCTGAGAGCTTCCAGCATTTGAGGGACAGTTCCCGGCCCCACATCAGGGCTGTTTCCTGTCAGAAGTTTCACAGAGGTAAAACACAGTGCAGCTGCTCTGCTTTCCACTCACTGTACCCAGGCGTAGCTCAGATTGCTCTGCCCTGCACCAGACTGCAGAACATGCCCTTGGGGGCATTATTTGAGACTTCAAGTACTCTTTTTCCCATTTTTTTTTTTTATTTTGATCTTTTTTTTTTTTAATTTCTCCATTTCATGTTTATATGAAATATAAAAGTATGTGATATAAAATATATGTGAGGCCAGTGCATCACATAGTGCTGACATAGGGTAAAAATCAGCCATCACACAACTTTTTAAGTCACCCTGGAATTCTGTTTTTAATGCCAAAATGTGCATTTTCCTTAAGTTTTCTGCCAGACTGGATGGTGTAAAAAAAGCCTTGTGACACTCAAACTGCCTGAAGACCTGCAGAAAAATAGAGCTGCAAAAAAAACAGGAGAGAAAAAAAATTCTGAGGTTTTTCTCACCCCCTCCCTCCCTCCTTCCCTCCCTCCTTCCCTCCCTTTCTTACTTTTGCACAGGTGTTCAAACTGCAAAGAGCCAAACAAATCTTTGACTATGGTTTGAAACTTAAGATATTAAAAATAAGGGTGCCTGATTCTATTTTTATTTTTACTGAAAATTGCAAACTGGGTGACATTTGTGAAGATGCATGGAGGTTTAGATTGGGCAGTAGAAAAAACTTCTTCACTGAAAGGGTGGTGGTCAAGCATTGGAAGAGGATACTCAGGGATGTGGTAGAATCACCATGCCTGGAATTGTTCACAAAATGTGTAGATGTGGTGCTTAGGGACATGATTTAGGATTGGGCACCTGGCAGTGCTGGGTTAATGGTTGGACTCAATGACCTTGGAGGTCTTTCCCAACCTAAATGACTTTATGAATCTATAAATTCAAGTGCTGACACAGTTCATTTAGGCTTTGTTTACCACTGTCCTCACTGATCCAACATTACAGACCAGCATTTTATAGCAGCCCCTGTTTTCAGATGACAGTAACTTGCCATGGAGTTCTGCTCCATGGTCTATTTTTAAAAAACTGTAGATTCACACTAGCTTACAAGAATTGCTTCCTTTATTGACTCATGTCCATGCACTGTGGTTTAGGCATATATCCTCTTAAAGGAAATGTGTACATTCATGAACAACATAACTATGGAAAAATTTGCAAAATATTGTCTCAGATAACTATGTTAAAGTGAGTTAAGTCTCTTAAAAAAATAGATACTTGTCTCATCTGGGTTATCATGAAGCCACTACAAGGCAGTGGAAAAACAATTATCATCTGCACACCTGTCAAGTGGGTTGTCAAATCCAAGATTGGTCTAATTCTGGTACAGTGGAAGTTTTTTGATGATACACAGGCAGCAAAGTGGCTCCCAGTCATACTGAAATCCCTGGCAGGGCTCTCAAAGGCTCCTGGCAGAAGGATCTCTAGTGATGGCACGACATCAGCAGCAGTGGCAGAAGCCTTGAGAAGAACTACTATGAAAAGTTTCTGCATTCACCATGAAATATGGGTTTTGGAAGGGAATTTCCCACAGCACTAAATTGATTGCAAGGGAAGGATACAGAATCACTACATCTGAGGCTCATCAACCAATTGAGGAACAGAATATATGAAATGTCTTGCTTTGTTGTTTTAGCAAATGCAAATGCATTTGCAAGATAAAATAAAAGGAAACTGTTGTCTGGTTTCTTTAAAATGTCCATCTTTTTGACCTTCCCAGGTGCCACATGGGCTCTCAGTTGCTGTGTTGGGAAACAGTTTTGGAATAGGAAATGACCTTAAATATAGAAATAGAATAAAACTAAGTCAATCTTTTCAGTTTCTGCAAACAGTCTTTTCCAATATTACCAAATTTCTGCTGTGATAAT
The DNA here is from genome assembly GCF_971803275.1 of Cyanistes caeruleus. NCBI lineage: Eukaryota > Metazoa > Chordata > Aves > Passeriformes > Paridae > Cyanistes > Cyanistes caeruleus. The sequence goes on along the minus strand of NC_141704.1, from coordinate 4,795,386 downwards.
TGCCTCTGAATGCCTGAAGATGTAGGACAGCTGAAATCTCCAGCATCTTCACATAACTTCCATTGTATTGGGGGTATCACTCATTGCTGACAGGCACAACCACACAGTATGAAAATTTCTTTATCTGGGCCTTTGTAATGTTATTCTCATGTTTTATAAAATTCAGTATCTTTGTCCTTCTCCTGAGGACAACCAGGCCATCATAGCCCAGGAAGGGGAGGAGGATGCTGAGACTGCAATGCAGGTGTCCTCATCCTCAGCCTAATCTTTTTGTGAACAGCACCAGTGGTATTTAAAGGAGGATCCAATCCCTGCATTACAGCACAGCACCAAGCTAAGGATTCTCAAGGGAACACAAAACAAAGATGAGAAGACATCTTTGTGGGCAGTATTTTCTAGAGCTTTAGAGGTACAGATAAACTTGAACTACCCCAGATGAGAAAATGAGGCAAGGAAGGGCTTGTAGTGAGGAGAGGAACAAGTGAAGAAGCTCTTTTAAAAGGTGTTTTGGGGAGTACGACAGTGTCCAGAGATGCAATGGAAATCAGGCAGGGTAACTTTCTAGAAGCCAAATTGGGGGATGGTTTCCAACAAGCAGTGTTTTAAGAGCTTAGATTTCTTTCTTCAAATTTATCGTATTTAAATTAAGGATGAAAATAAGAGCTATTTTGGTTTTAGGCATCCAGGGCAAAATAATTCTCAACATTCCCTCTATTGTCATGGCAAAGATGCAAGAACATCTAAAAGGCAATGAGGGACAACTATTTTAGGATAAAAAATATTCCTTCAAAGCCACTGTTTGAGATGAAGGCTAGGAAGTTTAGATGTTTAAGATGAGGCTACAGGAAGCATTCTGAAATTATTACTGTGAGTTTGGACTCTGTGAGTGTAGTTTTGCAGCTTCCAAGAATTTTATTAATATTTGTCAGCAAATAAGTAAGGAAATTAGTAGAAGCAGCTAATAAAGCATGTTTATGAACTAATAGTAAAAGCTTTAAATGGTACCTTTATTTTGAATTCCCAGACAACCAAGAGCAGAGTAGATAAGTGTGGGGTGTCATTTCTCTTGGCCCTTTTGTGATGCATCTCACCTATGCTGGCCATCAAACCTGCTGGGACATAGGTACCTTCAAAGGAAAACAACTTTCTCAACAAGCCAGCTTTGTCAGAATTTCCCAGCCTGAGCAATGAAGTGCCTGAATTCTGCCAAAACCTTGTCAAAACCTGAAAATGGACAGAGCAAAGAAATAATGCCCTGAGAGATCCCCTAAACGTGTGAATCACACTGCCAGCAGAGAACCCCTTGTAAAATGCCACATTGCTTTCTTTCTCAGAGCCAGGCAATCCAACCCTTAAAGAGAACACTAAACTATAAATAGTGAACCAAAATCCTCTTTGGGGCTCATAAGCCTCCCCTCAGCCACCTTGCAATGCTCACATTATTATCCCAGGATGAGACCTCTGGGAACCTGGGTTGGAGCTGGCCCAAGGAAGGCCAGCAGAGTACTTTTGTCATATGTTTGGTTGGGATGTGATGTGCAGTCATTCCGTGCTCTTCTGGACTTGGCTGATTCTGGGAAAAAGTTGGGTACATCTCCAAACATTTGAAATGTAGGGAACTGTGGAGTGCTGAGAGAGCTGCACATGGTTTTGTGGGATACGTTTTTAAAGACTTTGGATGCTTCAGGCAGGTAGCTTTCCAGATTTGGAGTTGTCCAGAAAATCATACTAGGAGATCCTGGAGGATTTTACGAAGGTCAATGGCTCTAAATTTCCTTCCATTAAAGCAAGGCCCTATCCCATGGTGTCCTCAGAGTATCCCAAGGCCACACGAATCAGAATATTTGGCCTTGTGGGACCCATGGGAACACCATAACAGCACAGGGTGGATAAACCTTTTTAGAACAAAAGTCTCATTATAAAGACCTTTCATATCAATATATCAATAGTCTCCAAAAGCTACTGGCCAAATTCCACCACACTCAGCAAGAATGTGCTGCGGGAAACATTAAACACTGCTCTTGCCCTCAACCTGAGCTGAAGCAGCGATGGCTTTCTGAGGCACATACTGCTGGTCACACCAAGCTGTGAGAAACAGGCTGGGTTTGCCAGTTTTCCAAGCTGGTATTTGAAATACAGGCAGATCAGATTCTCTCCTAATTTAAAGTAAACCCACCTGCTTTGGTTACATTTTTCATGGCACGATGTTCAGAGAGTTCACCACTCTTCTGTCATGCTCAGTGGAAAAGGAGGAAAGAGGGGGAAGATACACATAACTCTGCATAACTTCAGAATGGAGTTTAATGAGGGAGAGCATAACACTTAATTCAAACCCAAAGCTTTCATTACTACACCACCTTTCCATATCAGTACAATACATTTAATTCCCTTTTCAAAATACCATTTAACATAAACCATTTATTTTTTCAACTTTTCCCACAAGCATTTTAATGCAGAGTTTGGACACCTTTCAGGAGAGTCGTGTGATGTAATGCATTTGAGAGACATAACAATGCATGTGGGGTTTGGAAAACCTTTTGCAACAGGAATAAAAATAGCTGTTCCCTTCAAAAGGCAGAATCTGACTTGCTGTCAAAGGTTTTGAAAAAGAGGAGGAATGCAGTAGAATCAGAAGATTTCTGTTGGGTTTTCAGTGCATGGGAGTTTCTGGGAATTTACATAAACAGTTATAAGGAAATACAATAAACTTCGAGGTCTCAGCAAGAGTTTTGACACATTGGCAGCTCTCTGAAAATTTGTTGTTGATAAGACCAAGATAAGTCCACAGTGCTTACACATGTTAGTAACATTTAATTCCACAGGGACACTCCATTGAAGACAGAAATATTTAGCTAGAGTAAAAGAACTGAGATGCAACTCAGTGTGATATTGTGAATAACAAAGGGAGAAGGCTATCAAAATTTTTCATTATAATTTTTAGCAGTCTATTTAGTTCTATATACCAAATTTTAAGAGTCCCAAATCATAAGAGTTTGATCTTAAGTGTATTAATTTGTCATAAACTTTCAAGTTAAATAAGATCTTAAATACATAAATTCTTAAGAAATAATTTAAATGGCTTTCTGAGAAAAAAAAATAGTTGAAACTAAATAAAAGAAAAAGAAAAAAAAAGGCAGAGAGAAAGAGAAATAAGGCTGTATTTGACTAAAGGAAGAAAAACATCTGGCTAGAGAAGGATGCACTTTCAAAAATATTTTTTTCCTTCTATCCATGTTCATGTTTGTTAACTTAATAAAAATTTTAACAAGGGGAAGTGCATGTGAGAGACAGGTAACTATCAGCAAAACACCAAAATAATGCTTAGTATGCTGCCAAGGACCTTGAGATTAATTTTTTACAGGATGTCTGATATTCTTCTCATCCTCTAAATGAATTTAAGCACCATCAACAATCTTTGCTTGCCCTCTCTTAGTCCATGTTAAACTGGTGAGAATGTTTCAGGATGCTGTCATTAAACAAACCAGAAAAGCTAGTCTCAATATTCCAGATGAAAACACCTTTCCCAGAGCAGAGTAATGGCAGAGAGCAGTGTAACAAAGGCAGCAGATCTTCCAGGCCACCCTTTATCCCTGCTGGCCCCCTTCTGCCACTGGTGTCTAGGGTAGTGCTGAGTGACAGCATCTCACACCAGACCTTGCTGGGGACCTGCAGCCTTCTCCAGACAATATTTCTCCTGCAGGAAAATCCCTGTGGAAGGCTACCAAATGCACTCCTGTTTGTTTAGCACAGGGATAGATAGGGAGCAGTGATATTGTGGTGAGGTGGGGAAGTTTCTGTTTTCCCCACAGGCAGACAGATCCTGTGCTCAGCACAAAAATAGTCCCAGAGGAGCAGCTGAGTCCTCACCGAGATGAATTCAGAGGTGAAATGGTGCCAGTTACCAACATGCCTGAGAATAAAAGACATGTGGGCTCTCTCTGATCCCATTGTTGATGTCAGGGCAACATGATAGAAGAGCAGTAGATTGCCACAAAAAATAACCACAAAAACTAATTTGGGAGTGTCCTTTTCATGTAACCTGCACAGGAAAATACCATATTATTACTGTATTGTCTTTTGTTATCAAAGGTGATGCCACTGACAGCGTAAATCCTTTAGCATTATATGTGCATGATTTGAAAAGTCCCTCTTGTGAATGTTGGTTTGGTTGCACAAGCAGCAAGAAGAAATTCAAGCTGCTGCTTACCTCTCCTCATTGCCCTATAGAGCACTGGCTGTGAATTCCAGGGGACAAGAATCTCTGCTTTGGAAATTGAGAAAGCACCTTCACCTAAAGGATATTTTGGTCTCACAAAATTCTGTAGACCTGGAGGTATGATGTCTCTGGCCCGTTTTCCCCCAGCATGTCTCTGGTGGAGGGGAGGGGTTTTATGCTGGACTGACATTCCTACCCAGTGACACACAAGGTCAGCACTGTTCTAGTCCCTACTCCCCCGCAGAAGGGGTTGCCCATGCTGCATGTTTTCCACTGACACCTGGGAGAGAATTTTTCTATGAATGTAGAAGTTAAGGTTTTTTCCATGTTGCAAAGCTGGTATTAGGTCCAACAGAGACAAAGGCAGCTTCACCTTGTGTGGTTTATCTAACTCCCCAAATAAACCTATGGCCATGCCCTGAAATTACCAGCAAGTGATCTGATCAGCTGAGCTCCACAACGTAGATATCCACATGTGGGAGTAAAGGTAAAAAACAGCTCCCATGCCTGTGGTTTTCACAGAAATACCCATGACAACCAAACTCCACATTCCTGGAACTCCAGTGCAGCCTCCCAGCACCAACAAAACCCTGTGCCAAGGAGAAAGGGGATGATATCTGTATGGGTGACTTGTTTCCTCTGGTACAAACACACAAATACTTTGTGGGGATGTTCCTCAGAGCGAGGATGTCTCTTGTCTAGAGCATCTTCTCCACATGAAATGAAGAACCTTGAGGCTGAGTCCATGCTGGGCACCTCTCATGTTAAAGAAACCTTGTCATTTCTCCCAAACAAGGGAGGAAGGAAGAGCTTGTGGCTAATGCAGCAAATGGAGACTCAGGAAATCTATGTTCATATCCTTGTTCTACCACAGGTTTCCTGTGTGGCCTTGGGCAAGCCCACTAATCTTTCTCTCTGCCTCCTTTTCCCCCTGTGTAAAAATGGGGATAAAATAGTTCTTACTCCTAATGGGATTCACATATTAAACTGGTTTATGAATGGTACCATATAGCAAGGGTACAGCTGCATGTATGGACCAGTCCTTTCTTACCTGTGTGAGATCAGGGCTCCAGCTCTAGTGTTCATAAAAATTTCCATTATCTAGGTTGTAATACATCTCACTCCACCAACCAGGTATTAGTGGGTATGAACAGGTAAATTCGAAGATTTAAATGACAAAAACCCATTAACTGAAGTAAGTCTAATATTTGATCTGTGGGCATCATTTATTGACTGAAGTGTAAGCTGAGAGACTTTTTGAACTGTGATTTATTCTTTGAATAATCCTCTGCAACAAGAAACAAAAGTGAGATAAAACTAAGCACTAATTGATGTCGGCTACAGTCTCTTTTTGTTTATAAAGAGATATCTTGGTTAGTCTGTTAACAACCCAGTGAGTTCCCTGTACTCCTCTTCTGTAGCTGACCAAAATTGTGGTGTCCCATCTTCTTCATAGAATCCTGGAATATCCTGAATTGAAAGGGATCCACAAGGATCATCGAGTCCAACTTCTGATCCCTCACAGGATCACCCCAGGAATCCCACCATGGGTCTGAGAGCATTGTCCAAACACTTCTTGAGCTCTGTCAGGGCTGGTGCTGTGTCCACATCTCTGGGGAGCCTGTTCCAGTGCCCAGCCACCCCCTGGGTGAAGAACCTTCTCCTGATATCCAACCTAAACTATCATGGGCATTCATTCTTCCCACTCCAGCCAGTCCCACTCTTACCCACACACCAGTCTTCAGTTTGGCAGATGTCTGGACATTCAGTAATGTTTGGGTCAAGTTTGCCTTACACTGGCTACCAGTGTTTACAGAGACTCAGGAGAAGCCAAAAAACAAAAGTGGGTTTTCATCCAAAACTTTTCCATTTAAGGGTGAGAATGTGGTAAACCTGAGCTGTAAAGACAGACAGCAAGTTGTCAAGTCCATCAAAACCAGATGTTCTCACTCAAAAGGCAAAAAAAGGGCGGTGAGACTTTTTTTAAAACATACATTCTGTTCTCACATTCCTTTGAAGAGATGATTTGGGATAATTTGGAGTCTCCTTCTTACACAAACATTGCAAACACTTCCTGTTGGTAACTATAAAAGGACAGTCTGGCTAAGTAAACAGTCCTCTTCATAGTTGTGTCTAAGCAGGAAAGCCCTGTGTTCTTCACCAATAGCTCCATTGATGACTACAATTGTTCTGGTAATTGTTTGCATTCGTAATAACACTGATTACAACAAAAGATCAAAACAGGAACTTCCTTAAATTTATTAAATGCTTGCAGTTGGGGCCTGGATGTTGCTGGCATAAAGATGGATGTGAGCTGACATGCTAGAAAAGGGGGAGCCAGATCCTCAGCTTGTGTAAATCATGGTTGTCACCTCCAGCTGAGGACCTGGCTTTGCCATGGTATTTCATGCTACCCAACAATCCTTAATGCCCTGGTGCTACCCCCTAGGTATCCCCAAGCTCCATTATCCTGTACCACAAATTCAAGGAAAACTGAAATTTGACAAAATTAAATAATGGGACCAAAAGCATGAAAGGCTCATGGCAGAATTCAGGAAAGGACCCAGACCTCCCACCTCTCACCATCAGTGTGCCATAGAAGTGTCCCTGGGGTGGTCAGTGATCTTCAGCCAGACAAAACACCGTGTCCATTTCTGTATTCTTCTCTTTCATTTAACAAGAATTGCTTTCTGTCATTATTATCTATTGTTTTACTTGTTAAGGAGTCCACCACAGAGGAAACCCTTAATCAGTCTCTGAGGTGTAACAAACCATCTACCACTACTAAACACACCATTCACAGCATTTTCAGCATCTGCTGCACCACCAATGGCCAATCTCCTCAATATCATATCAAGAAACATCCCCTTGTTGGGTTAGATACTGGAGCTACAGCTTTGAAGTGGAGGATTTATGCCAACACTTTCCTCTCCCCAGCAGAGCCCTGCTGTTTGTTTTGGCTTCTCCGTCCTGTGTCCCAAGCGTGAGTCCTCAACACTTTGGCAGAGAAGCAGTAGACTGTTATCACTGATAATATCATACCATCCCAAAGTCTAGTTGGTTTGCTCTTTGTTCTCTCCCTGTAAAACCAAGATTAAAGCACAGGTCTGACTTAGAGTGCAGAATTTCCACTGGTCCAACCAACAAACCTCCCTTGTTAGTCAGACTGGGTCTCCCACAGCTGAACAGTTTGGATACAGTGCCCAGGAGAAACACAGTTCCTAGTAAAAAAATACGTGATTTTTAAAAACACTTCTAAGGTCAATTCTAAGCACATCAGGGATTTAGATATTCTGCCATTTAATAAATAATTCTTGCTAATTTTTTGTCTGACATTGAAGTAATGGCATGGGGAGGGACTGCTTTTAGAAGGACCATGCAAAAAACTAAGAACAAAAATATAAGCTGATGTTATAAACAACAAATTCTACTTAAAATTGCAAAGCTGGATTCCTTTGGAAAGGAGATATGCCATTAGGGAGCCAGGGAAAGCACGTTCATATTTGCAGTTTACTGATCTAGGAAATAATCTGTTTTGCCTGAGCTTGAGAAGGAAACCTCAGTTTGCTGGGGTCATGCTGATACCTGTGGATACAGCAGCTCACTGCTGGCTTGCCAACAGATCTCCATATAAAGTATGCAAATGGGCTGGTCAGACTTTTTAAATCTCCTTCCTAAGGCTTCTTTCTACATCTCAGTAGGCAGACAGTCAGGATTCACTTTTCAAGAAAGATTTCCAAATAAACTTTGCAAAGGTCCGGGAGGCAACATTCCTTCAAGTTCCTTGCAGTGACTGGATGGGGACAGTCTTTATGTTTTTCTTGCATGTGTCCTCAGAGAGTATCATCATATCTTGTGAAAACCTTGCCACACTCAACCCCAGCATTGCCCCTAACTGAAGAGGGGACAGAAACTAATTTGTTCAACTTTATTTTAGCTTTAAAAATTATTTGTGGTGCCTGCGTGAAAAAGAGGATTCTCATGATACCAGGTGGACACAGGTTAACACAGGGGACTAGCTATGGAAAGCTGTGTTCCTTTCCCAGCTAGGCACATAGAGTTTGTTATCCTGGGTGAACCCAAGGATGTTCCTTGTCATTTCCCTTACTCCATCTGTAAGAAGGCTGTCACAACTCACCACTTTCCCATGTGTGGCAAACGCCCAGGATCGGGAGCAAACTCTTACACACGTGCGTGGAGCACCTGGCACCATGGCAGCCCAAATCACAACTCAGATATTGAGAGGATAGAAAACCAGATCATCGTATCCTCATGGAAAAGGAACTTCACATAACACACTGAAACTGGGGATTTAAAGCCCAGCACATGAACCATGAACTCCTCATCCTCCAGTCCCACAGCTGATCTGCAGGACCCAGCTGCCCAGCTTGAGCTCTGTTCCCCTCCATAAACAATCTGTAGTAAAACCAGGACACTCAATGGCACAGCCAAGAAACTCTAATGCTTCTCCATCTTTTAACTGGGATTTGGTCCCACTACAAGCCATCTCAGCCAGTTAAGTGGCTTGCCTTTACTGTTTTGCCCCAAATGACATCACCATTTGGCTTTCTGAATGTACCTCCTTGGCTCTAACCATCCCCCTTGGCTCTATTCCCTGTAAACAGGGCCTGATTAATGTTGCAGAAGAAGGGCTGTGAATCACGTATTCCATTCTCTTATGGGAAGTCAGAATGTCAATTTTTCCTAGTTTTAAGTGCAGAGAATTGGGATATTTAATGCAGAATACCTAGCAACGACACAGAAACTGTGCAGCCCGAGCCCACAGCTGCAAGCTTCCCAACATACTTTCTGTTAACAGCAGCTGATGAATCACCACTAGAAGACATGCACTTTAAAAAAAAACAAAAAAAAAGAAACAGCATTCACTGATGCTGCCTATTATTACCCAGCGCCAAACACATTACGAGGATATTCTTTGATAAGGAGAGGGCCCTCACACACACAGATCCACAAATCTCTACTGGGCTGTTTAAAGGCTGAATGGAAACAGTCCCAACAGCCACAGATGTTCCCTCTTCAGTCCTGGGTAGCAGAATTTTACTGTCCACAGTACTCATCACTAGTAATGCTTTCAGCTGGTGGCCAAAAGCCGAAACTCACTCTGAGCCTTTGCTTTGCAAATGCAAAGAAATAAAATACAAGAGGTTGCAGAGCAAGGGGACCTTGCTAAAGTGTCCCTCCTTTCCCTTTTTCATGGCTTTCTTAGTTTTTCAAAATTAATTGAAAAATGGAAAATAACACATGATTTGGAGAAGACTTTTGAAGGGTTGTGTACATAGTGAACTAGAACAGTACAGAAAAGCACCAGAAAAAGGATGATTACAGGAAAGGCTCAGGGAAAAGTTTCTGGAGAGATACACTTTTCTTAAAAAGCACCTGCTTGACAAGTGGTACAGCAACATCTCTGGCACATCTTCTTGATTCTATGATTTCCTAAAAGTATTATGACTACCAATATAATAAATGAACCAGACAAAAAAAAGTGAGTAGTCAAATAAAATGGAGGGACGCTTCTTTGCAGGAAGATCATTTCACTCATACACAAAATTTCAATCATATGCAGAATTTACCTGAAGTGGATGAACCACCCTGGAGATTCACAAGAGCATTGAGAATGATGATGGAAGGTGGAAGGTGTCTCTGTCCATGGCAAGAGGGCTGTCACTAGATGATCATCATGGTCCCTTCCAACTCAAACCTTCCTAGGAGTCTGTGATTTAGAAGCACTCAGAACCCACTGAGGTGCACTGAAAAACAAGATCCTAAAAAACTTAAACCCAAAGGGAATTCTACCCAAGCATGAACTTCCCCCAGACAGAAATTAACTGAAGTCAAATATTAGATAAATACATGTGATGAGACATTCACAGATAACTGGGTCAAGAGATGAAAAATAATCCACGTTAATCCTGATACCATCACTGAGGAATGCTTGCAGTGTATTATCAGTGTTTATTCAGGATATGAGCCCCATTGTGCTGGGTGCTGAAAAGATACACCATGTATGTCTGACCCAAAGGTGCATCATACATCAATATAAAGATAGTCAGATGCTTATTTCCTAACTGTGGCATGAAGACTTGTGCAGGAATTTAACTTTAGGAAGGACCTTTTACTTCTCTATACTCGTTTCTTATAATATATTAAAAAAAAAAAAATTAAAAAAGTTAAAAAAAAATAAAAAACCCTCTTCCCTTCCCTGTTCAGCCTGAAAACACCTGGGAGCTGGGGCAACATCTGAAGGTTTTATTAAGCCCTTGTGCAAGCCAACTCAAGAGTAAAGTAGTGCTTGAGCCCACTACAGCTGTCTCCTCCTTTATCACATCATGTGGTTCATGACCAGGTGATCCAAGATTTATCTATCAGGAAAAGACTGAAAAATTATCTAAATCTGGGAGGTCTTAATTCAGCAACTTAGAATTGTCCAGCAGGATGTCCACAGTGGCTGTGGGACCAATCTCAGAGGTCCACACTGCAGGGCTAACTTGGCCACTCTTCTCAGGATATTTGGATCATGATAATGCAGCACTTGTTGCATCCCTATTGCCAGCCCAGTGCAGAATGGAAACTATTTTTCCTTTAACATTGCCTACCAGGAAACACCACTTTGCTTCCTCTTTCTGTGCTTTCTCTTCTAACCAGTGACCAGTCCAGACTGGGTATTCAAGACCAACATAAAACTGTTTTGTAAAAGAGCAAATAACTCAAGGTTTTAAGAACAAATAGAGCCACTCAGATGTGAAGTGCTGCTGAATGCTCAGGATGTGACTCCTCCTCCCTATTGGCATGACACCCAGAGTAACAAGAGATATGAAATACAGCTGCTCTCGAGTAGGTGGGGGCGAGTACCCAGTTGACTCAGAGCATCATTCTACACCAGGGTGAAAATTTAAGGGCAGCTGGAGGGATGAGAGGAGAGCTTGCCTGACTAAAGGGTTTGTTATGTTGATACTGTTGTGTGGGGGAAAAAATAGCTGTAGGGTTTTCTTTAGAAGCTCTGTGCTCATAGAGGGCTATGGAGGTGGAAAGAGGGGGAAATAATTGCTAAATCATGATTGCTATCTGCAGTATTTACACAAGATAGGCCACACAAAAGTCTTAATAGTGGGGGCACCTCAGTACTTATTTATTGCTATTGATTTGTATGAAGTGATTTAGGAGACTTACAGTCTGAAAGATGCTATGGAACATTAAGATAAAACCTTTTCTCTCAACTAAAGGAAAAAGCTGAGAGAAACAGAAGGGATCAGTCTCAACTCACCTGTTCTCCAGCTTCTTCAGGTCTAGGACAGAGACATCCCTTTGTCCTAGCTCTGCCTCTGGTCAGCAAGAGGAGGAGAGAAGGAAATGTGCTGGACACATCAAGGCAGTTTTTCTGCTGATCTGCTATGGGGTAGCTGTATCCTGCCATGCTTCTCTTCAGCTGTAAAATCCTGGGGCAGGCAATGCCTGGTGCCAAAAGTGCATCCACCACCTGCAGCAGCAGGGCCTCAGTTTGCAGAGCAGTATCCAAGCACCAATCTTAATGACAGCAATTTTAATAACCAAAATATCTCTAAAAGGAGCTGGAACGAGGGGCTGTTTTGCATCCCTCTGGATTGCTTTTGACTATTGGCCACTAGTAATAAACTATTAGGGAACAAAAAGCAAATGGAAAACAATAGATGTAATTATGTAGGTAGATGAATGTTTCACTTCAAATATTATTGTGTCTGTAAAGATATACGGCATGGATTTGTTATTGCAAAAAGAAATATGCATTGATCTCCTTACCAGGAAACAGGTATGACTGTATTATGTAAATATTACTTCATTTACTGTCAACAACTGTAAGCTTATTTTCACTTTGCAAACAGATGACAAACGTGCTTGAAGTCATACAGCATCAATCTTAAAGCTGACAAGGATCCCTCATTTTGCAGCCAATTTTTGAAAGTCAAAAGGCCATATTCAGACTTGGGCTAATGCCATCCACTCCAGCAGGAGGGACGTGCCAGATCCTCCACATTACTGCAGATCAAATGTAATCTGTGAACTTCAATGGCCAAAGAAGTGGTTCTAAAGCTGTTGACTTCAGAGCTTTGACCCACGGAGCTGAAGCACTGGAAGAGCAAAAGGCCTGGATTCCCCCAGTACCACCACCCCAATGGGAGCAAATGCAGGCCAGCAGTTTTCTGTAGAAGTTAAAAATCAGGCATGATACTCTGTGATACATCATTTGAAAACTCATCTAGCTCTGGTGTGGTTGCTAACACCAACAAAAAACAGAGCTATAAAAAGAGGATATAACAAACTGTATCCTTCCAGACCTGCAGCCTGGGGACCACCGTGGAAATGACTACAGCTCCCTCATCCAGTGCACTGCCACCCACCAGCTTGGGTTAGACTTCCTGAAAGAGCATGACTGGCTTGGCTTTGAGCTCATTCATCCCCATAGGATTATTTTGGCAGTCATGTAACTACAGAGGGATTCATCCCTTAGCTTCTCTTCCTGCTCTTTTCCCTGTGTCTTTTGCCAGGAGAGATAATTTACCCTTCAGGTTCTCGTCTGTGAGGAGGGGGTGCCCAGACAGAAGCATGCATCCAGTTCCACACCTAGACCCAGAGGAATTTGGGAAGCCAGACTTTTCTCTGGTGATTAATCACACTGCAGTATCACAGGCTGAGATCTTCTCTCTTTCACAAGGATCACTCTTGCAAAGTAGAGCAGTCCTTGGGCTCAGACAGACTTAAGCTGCTCAATGAGACTTGACTGGTCAAAGAGTATCCCTGCTCAGACCTGGATCTGCCTTTTGTAGGTCAGACTGTAAAAAAAATAAAATAATTCTCATGTGATTTTCATACTTTCATGCTCTTGCAGGATGCTATGACAATGTATGGCATAATCTAACTTTCAGGGTGTCCAATTCCCAATGTACTATTTGAAAGAAAGTGAGATCAGTCTTGGAGTCATAGAATGGTTTTGGATGGAAGTGACCTTAACATCCAGGTTTTATAAATCCATGAGCTAGTGGGTAGCACCCATGCCCATGGCAGGGGTGTTGGAACTGGATGATCTTTAAGGACCCTTCAAATCCAATCCATTTCAGGGTCTAACACTGTCAAGATCTGACACAGTTTAGTGGTGGAAAGGACACAGACTCCTAATGTCCAAGCAGCATGACCCCAAGAAATATTCTTATCAGTGAGGTTAATTCATACATGTGCCCTTCCTTATTTTTCTCTTTTCTCTGCTCTTTCCCTCTTTCCTTCTACTTTGGCTTCTCCCTTTCTTCCCTAGCATCATCAGGTTTGGACAAAGAACTTAATACTAATTTCCTGAAATACAGTGGGTACCACCACACTATACAGTGGTGGTTCAGAATAGGTTTGAGAAAATAAAATGGCTCCATCTCTCATGGAATTGTTGGGAAGGATTTAGCAAGGGATCCCCTACCATTTGAAGCAAAGCCAGCTCACTGGTAACAAAAATTAAAAACAAAACTAAACAAAGCAAACAAACTGAAAAAGCCAATACCAAACCTCCTCTCCTGAGCACAAGTCCACTGTGACTGGTGCATAAAACAACAAGATTTGCATTGGCAGATGTCATGTACATCTGAGTACAGAGTACAAGTTTGAAAATAAGCTGGGTAGGAAAGCAGAAGCCTCTCCCAATAAAAACAGTGAGGATTTCTGCAGGAAGCTTCTTGTTCACAATAGTGTCAAAAATTAAATAACTTGTGCTAATGTGGGAAATTTTGGATTGTGATTCTAATTTTGTCACAGCAGGAAAACCAGGGTCTGGGTACAACTATTCTTGACCAGAACTTCAGATTTTCAGCTTATTTCAGTCTGGCAAAGATGCTGACAGAAAGCAGAATTATCTGTAGAGCATCTGCACAGAAAGTGAAGGCCACAGCTATTTAGTTTAATCCCTCCTCATGATAGATAGTGACTAACAGGAGAAAAGGTCACCAACAGAGTCAGCAAACAGCCCCTTCTCTTGACACACGCATGCTCTGCTGCCTCGGTGTCCTCCCACCCTTGTAACACCCAGCCTTTCTCCTCTCTGCTTCAGAAAGCAGTAGAGAAAATTGGACCTTGAGACAGCAGAGATAAAGGATGCCAAGCCACCAGCTCAGCTGGCATCATTTTCCAGGGCACAGAAAAACCATCATGTCCCAGATGCTCCACGTAGTTGTCCCTGCCTGGGTTATGTGGGACAACCTTTATGTGCCCAGCTAAACTGTGATGATTTGATGAGGAAAACTGAGAGGCTCTAAATAACCTATGACCTTTTCCTTGTGCTCTGAACACTTAACACCTCACCAACACTTCACCCAAGTGTGATTCAACACTGTGCTTAGGAAGAGCTGACCGCAAGGTGGGAGTTGGTGCACAGACTGAGCTGTGTCACCACTTGTTTTGTGCTTGGGCTTTTCCTCACCACCATCATCTCAACCTGCCCCTCTACTGGCACCTCTGGACTTTGAGATGGATGTGTTTGCTTAGACAGCACGGGTGAGTCAGGTTTCAGCAATGGGCACAAAGTGATGACTACCTTAGTGCAGAAACCAACACTGCAACAGCCAAAGTGGCTTCAAATCCATTCCTCAAATTTAACCATTTTCCCTGGCCCACCTCTACCATGAGCAGTGGCTTCCTAGTCCTGTCTCAGCCACCAGTCCCAGTGCCTTCCTCTCCCTTCCCAAAACACCCCCCAGCCTCCCTGCTCTGCTCACTGAGGTTCAATCTGAGCTGTGGGGCCCCCCAGCAAACCCCACCAGTGATAACCACTGCTCTCCAGCTGCTGGGGTGGGATTAAACACTTCTGAAAGCTGCCTCCACACATCCCTTTCCCTCAGCTGGGTAGCAGTAATCCCTCCCCAGCTTCCAGATCCCTCTATGCAGTTGAGAGCTGGAAACTTGCTACCAGCTCAGTAATCTTTTCCCAACCATGACTGAAGAAGGGAATTATAATTCCCCTGGTACAGCAAGGTCTCAGTATTATCATCTGCTGTTTGTCCTAAACCAAAGACACGCTAGTATGGCTGAACTACTCTGTTTGTGTGTGTGTGCATATAGTGTTGAATAGTATAATAGCATAAATTTTAATTTTAACTACACAGATATGTGTGTTGAGGCTTTTTGTGTGTGTGTGTGCTTGCCTGTGTGCCTACACACAGTCATATTCACACAGTCCTATGGTTATTATATACCTGTATGTTATTTTTCAGTCACAATAATAAGAAAAAAGTCTTCTGGATCCTTTCAAGACCTGGACAAGTCCCTGCTGCTACTGCATCCCTGCACTCCTTGCATCCAGGTACTGCCAAGAGCCCTATTGAGAGAAACAGAGTTCCCCTATCCCCAGGGCATCTCTGGCAATAGCACACTGGAATTTTCAAGGAGAGGTTCATACAGACACAGATCCATAAGGACCAGACAGTCATTGTGTTCAGAGAAATATACCTGTATTAACTCAAAGACATCAGAATAAAAAAAATTTAGACACGTGAAGGTGGAAGTCTAAAATTAAGCAGTTTCTGAGGTTTTCTCTGTGATTACTGGGAGGGAACAAAAACTTGCAGAGGGCAACCCACCCTCTGCCAGTGCTGAACCACTCTGTGGAGGTATCTGTCTCTCTGCAGGTGTGATGTGCAGCTGAGGTGCCTTCCAGGTAGCTGTGACTTCAGATCAATCCTACCTTGGCTGGCAAAGCATGGGAACCACTCAACACAGCTTAGGTTCCCTGGAAAACATTTTATTATTTCAGCTTCTAGATTGTATTCTTCCCCCACTGAAAAATGCTTTGGATGAAGGATGAAGACAGACTGAGCACCCTCATTTAGCATTTGCAAGGCATCTTCAGCACCTTTGAAGAATGGACCATAAAGTCAAAGAATTACTGAATCATAGACTATTCTAAGTTGGGCCCATCTCATTCCTCATGCTGAGCAAAAAATGACTTGCCAATCACCACAACATACCTTGCAGTAACATTATTTTCCATAAAATTTCAGATTTTTTTTTCCCCAGAGGACTGTCTTGCACTAACTGAAAATAATATACATTTCAACCTCCTTTTGCTGCAGAAAAATCCTGCAACAAGCAGGACACAAACATAAGTCTCTGAAGACAGAACACAAAGAGAAAGATCCCTGAAATGTAATTTTTACAGCAGTTTCATGGCTTTTAACCCAATCTTGTAATTTCGAAGGGCTTGGCTTGTGATTTCTGAACTCCTGGGGTGAGAAATATTGAAAGTAAAAAGTGCATTCAAGCTCCTCTGGATGTCACAGCCCTAAACAGGGCCTGAGGAAAGAGGGGAGGACACTAAGGTACCAACCAAATGAGTGAAAAATGTGTGTTCCTTGTCCCTCTCTCTCCCCACCCAGCTCTGCTCCTGGCACGGGTTAGTCTCTCTTTTGAGAGTCGATACTTTTGTTCGAGCTGACCTTCAAGCAGATGTCCCTGCAAAAAAGGTAACTCTGGGAAGAAATGTCACAAAACAGAGGCCCACTATTGAAATCAGGTCTCTGAAAAGCTGAACAGATGGCCCTGGAGTCTCCCAACTCCATGGTGAGGGCGCTTGGCAGCAGAATGAACGCTGAGAAAAAAAAGAACTGATTTCATCGGCTGCTCTATCTGGTATAACTTTGACTTGGGTTTCTGCTCTTACCACCTCCTTTCCTGGAAAGTGCAATAACGCTTTAAACAAACTCCCAAAAACAACAAAACCCTTTTATAGGCTTATGTTCACTAATCAGGTAGCCTGTTTCATACTTGATTCTGGTAGGTGATCTTTAAGGTCCCTTCCAAGTAAACTCTTTCTGTGATTCTACAATTCTTTCCTATATTTCTGGTTTTTGTCCTCCAGTCTTATTTTCACCTTGCCAGTGTGATCAGCTGTGAGACACTATCTGGAATTACTGCACTTGTTATCCTCTAGAAATCCTCCTGCTCAGTAGTCCATGCAGGATTTTGTGAGAGTCTGAGAATGAAAATATGCATGTGCCAGTGCACATGGACACTGACAAAATCACCCCTCCCTTTTTCAAACAACAAAAATACTCCTTCCTTTTACAAACACTTAAATATTTATAGTAGACTGAGTGTGATTTTTATTCTCTACTCAAGATTTGTTGTTTTTTTTTCCTGAGCCACATGAAAACGCTGCAAGGAAGCTTTTGACAGGTGTATCCCAAGTACACAGGGCAGGCTGGGGGGATACATGTACCTGTAGTCTGCAAAGGATCATTCCTAATGGTCACCTCTCTGTAGCTGTCATGCTCTGACACTGATTTTTTTTGTGTCTTTGGAAGAGTCTCTTGACATTTGCACTCTATAAAATGATACCTAAATATTTTTTTGCTGTGCTCTCTCTCTCCATTTCAAGCAGGGCTAGAAAATCCCCCTGCTTTTTTGGTGTTATGGGAGGGTAACTGTACTTCCAAAAGAGTGGAACACACCTTCAGGGAGTGGGCAGAGGGGGGATAACCTCATTTCTCAGCCCATCCCTGCTAGCAGAGGTAAGCACTGTGTGACATCTGCAGAGTCTGGGGGAATAACCAGAAGCCTGGGACTCAGCAATTTCGGGTTGCTCTTGCTCTGGTGGTGCCCTGTAGAGTGACCCCATTCCCTCCTTGTCCCCTCTGTGTGATGCATTTTCCCAGCCTGCAGCCACAGCATTCACTGATGCATGCAGGGCATGGGGCTCCCTCCCAGGGAGCTGCTGCAGCGCCGAAACCACCCCAAGGAGAGGTTTAATCCCTGTCACCAAAACAAAACTCTCTGTGTTTGTTTTTTCACCCTGCGTAACTGTCAGGATTAATGCTGTTTAAATTATGTCAGACAGCCACTGGTTTGTAGCAATGCACTTACTCCATGTCACTTCTCAATAGGGCCTTAATATTTTACCACATGAATCAGAAAAAGGAAAAAAATAAAAATAAAGGCCTTAAGAAAGCAGACAAGAGTAATAAATCCCAGAGTTACTATCCCTAAACTACTTCTTTTAATCACAAAAGCACAGAGTCCAGAGATTGTGATAATGAACATAAAATATGGTTGCCATTAAAAAAATTTCTCTGTCCCATCCATTTAAATTTATTCCACTATAAATCAATGAGCTACTTAATCAAATATTCTTGCACTTTAATTGTTTTATCTTGCTTTTATGTTAAATTCAGTGGGTTACTGTGAGCACTAGTCTTCACATTATAGAAAAAATGACAGTGGATTGGCCTTAATTAGTACAAAATTCAAACACTGGTTTAGAGCATTAGCTATATTGAAGTAAGATCCTGCAATTTAACTGGTTCAGTGAAACCATTCCAAGTAAAAGAAGGAAAAGGAAGAAAGAAGCCCTAAGTTGGATTAATAAAGTTTGCTGCTCATCTGCAGCCAGTTCCATCTGTCTTCAAAATGAGAATAATTTCAAATAATTCTTTTGAAAACTATTGCTTGGTGTTATCCCATGAAACATTAAAACTGAATTGGGATGTCCTTTCAAAATTCTTCAGCCTTGCCTCAGTCTCCTTAGAAAGAACAGATGCTTGTCTGGACTAGTCCAGCATTTCCCATGAGAAAATACATCTCACACAACGCCTATAAAAGTCTGGGCTCCAGCTCTGGTGTTTGCCATGAAGGGCATTACCCTTGTATTGTGAAAAGATAAGAAACTGTCCCTTGTGAGTCATTTTCTTCTGTAAATAGGAGGGGAACCATTCTTTTGTGTTTTGTTTTGTTTGATTCTCTGTTATCAATCGATACCTTCTTCAAAAGGCCGCGAGGGATACTTTATTAGTTAGAGTAATTGTGATATAAGGATAGTCTTGTGTGATATAGATGTACTCAACATGGAAAAATACAGATTGGGGCACGGAGGCCTCTGCACTGGAGGGTGAGCTGTATTTGCACTGTTTTGACATCTAATAGAGGGTAAATTTCTTTTCATAGAATCCTAGAATGTTAAGGGGTTAAAATGGACCTTAAAGATCATTCAGTCCCGACCCCTCCTGCCATGGGCAGGGATACCTCCCACTAGACCACGTTGCTCAAGGCTTTATCCAGCCTGGCATTGAACACTGAAAGGACTGGGCAATCCACAACCTGCATGGGCAGCCTGGCACAGTATCTCATCACTCTCACAGTAAAGGATTTCTTCTATTATCTAAACTAAGTTTCCTCTCTTTCAGTTTCAATCCATTGATCCTTGTCCTGTCACTACAGTTCCTGATGGAAAATCCCTCTCCAGACTTTCTGTAACCCCTTCAGATACTGGGAGGTTTCTGTGAGGTCTCCACACAACCTTCTCTTCTTCTCCAGGTTGAACAGCCCCAGTTTTCCCAGCCTGTCTCCATAGCCAAAGTGCTCCAGTCCCCTCATCAGCTTCATGGCCTCCTCTCATAACTCATGGGCCTCATGCTGGGGACACCAGCACTGTCCACATGACCCCCACTGCAGGTGGGGTCATGAGAGATCAATAGTAGGAGAATCACCTCCCTGGGCCTGCTGGCCACACTGCTTTGGATGAGCCCAGATCACCCTTGGCTTTCTGGGCTGTGAGCATTCACTGCTGGCTCATGGTGAGTTTTTCATCAACCACCACCCCCAAATCTTTCTCCACAAGGCTGCTTTCAATCACTTCTCCCCCAGCCTGAGGGTGTGTCTGGGATTGCCATGACTCAGGTGTAGGACCTTGGACTTGGCTTTGTTGAAATTCATGAGGCTTCTACCTCCCCACCTCTCACTGAATGGTTTGGGCTGGAAGGAACCTTAAAGATCATCCAGCTCCAACTCCCCTGCCATGGGCAGGGACACCTTCCTCTAGGCTAAATTGCTCCAAGCCCCATCCAACCCAGCCTTGAACACTTGCAGGCGTGGGATCTATGCTCAGGTGTCTGAGCTCCTCATGTGGTAAAATGGCTGTGAATAAGTCACCTTTGGAGATCTCATAGTCTGAACAAGTTTCTGATGGGCATCCTTCCTGGAGGAGGTGTCAAGGTGTGATCCAGCTACAGACTGAAGCTGCCCAAAGAAATGGTGGAATCACCACCATCCCTGGAAGTGTTCAGAAGGCTGTGGATGCAGCACTTGAGGATATGGTTTAGTAGGCACTTCCCTGCTTCCAAGCAAATGGATCAAGACAAGCCAGTTTTCTCTGTTCACAGTGGAAAAGTTCCAGCTCATGAGTCTGAGGGAGTTTGTGGGGACCCTCACTCCAGCCATTGTCAAATTTTAGATCCAGGCTAGGTATGGATTTTAACCATAAGTGATGTGTTGAGGTTCCTGGATCCAGGTTCTATTTTTTTTAGCCACCCAAGTACAATCATCTGCATCAGGGGAAGAAAAAAAAAGCTGTACAAGATTTACATGGAAGTTTTTGAATTTCAAAGATCTTTTTTAATAAGGCAAGAATGAGGAAGTCTAAAGATGTGCATATCTGCTTTACAGTTGTTAGTTTAATAAATGCAAATATTTCCAGCAGCCAAAGGTTTTACCCTGCAGTTTTACCTGCTAACATTTCCTTGTTTTGAATTATGTAGATCAGAAATGGAGGAAAAACATAACACTGGTTCTAAGGGTATAGAGCTGTCATCTAATTTTAGCTAAATGTTCTCTAAAGCAGAAAGATGCATAACTGTGGGGTAAATTGCTAGTGAAGTTTTCCATTTTTTTAAGTATGTGTTTACAGCTTTTCTAGCCAAACTCAGAGGGGAAAAAAAAAAAAAAAGAGAGAGAAACAGCACAGGCTATGTTGAATATTTCAAAAGAATCATCAGTAAAAATACTGTGGCTTAACTTCCAAAATTATTTATTTTGCACATATAGGTCAAAATCTCAGTTGAGCATAAAATAAAATGTTCAATATGTGATGTGCCAAATAGATGACCAAGGATCCTTGACAAAACTTGACACTGACCAAGGATCCTTGACAAAACTTCTGAAAGTAGTGAGAGATTCAGGGGGTCTGTTTGTTGGTTGGCAGCATAAGACTTTTTATCAAAGCCTGGATTTCAGAAAGAGGGCACTCAGCAGTCAGAAATAAAGTTCATGAAGGCATCTAAGTTCAAGCCATTCAAACTAGAAACTCTGAGAATCAGTAATTGTGCTTGGAAATTTGGGCCTTTTTATTCCAATATTCAAAGTGTAACTTGCAAGATGCTACTCACATAATTTTAATAATCCAGAAACAGGTCACAACCAGGAAGTAAAACCCTGCAGATGCCAATCTTCTTGGTAACACCTGATCTACAGATCAAAGTGGTGTTTATATGATTGTCATTTGAAAGGAGCTCCACTGAAGTGAATGAAGTCTACACTAAAGTTGATGAGATTAAAATTAGGTTGATAAGTGAAAGTTATTAAGGATGATGGGTAGTGAAAGTCTTATATTTGATGAATCCTTGCATCAGATATATGGCTCTTGTTGCTGCTGTTATCATGGTTATTGCTGTTGTCACCATCTCTAGCGGTCTCAGCCAAGATCTACCAAAACTAATTTCTGTTCTACATGTCCATGGGAAGACACAAGGTCTGCAAGAAAATAAAAGAGTGGCATTCATCTCACCTGGATTTAAAGATGTGAATGTGAGCTAGTAGTCAAGGTTTTTACAGCTCCTGAAGAGAAATTGGAACTTCTAGATGATTTCTCTGCCCAAAGTGGGGAGTTCACCATAGTGGACAGTCTGGATTCCTGGAGTGATTTTTTTTTTCCTTATTCGCTGTGGGAATCCAAGATATTTCCCTCCTCATTGTAAATATCTAAACAGAAGATGAGTTGTATGAAGGAATTAGTCCCGGGCCTGGACTTGAGGTCAAGCAGGATGTATAAGATAAAAAATGTGGTATCTTGTTTTCAGTTCATTGTTTCATTTATATATAAAAGTTATATAAAAGAGATGGCATATATGTGCCTTCAAAGCACAAAACAAATTCAGGAATTATCAGCCTTTATAGGGCAGTAATAAGGCTATTTACAGAGGAAACCACTAAACTTCTTAGCCTCATGTACCAGAGTGAAGATTAGTAACAAGAGTCTCTTAATATATTGAATCTCAACTGCACCACAGGACAATATGCCATTAAGTGCACTCATAAATTAAAACTCTGTCCCTTGACAATTTCCATGACCCAGGTCACACAAAACCCTTGTTAGAAAAGCTGGAGCTTGACAAATGGACATTATCTCGAAAATGCAGAGTGGACATCACCAAAGTCACCTAGGAGGTATATATTCTGTCTCACTGGGCTGTAATCACTTTGATATCTACATTGTGTGGCTGTAGGGAGCTCTGTGGTAACTGCACTTTCTCAGCCTTGCTAGCTGGAGTGGCAGGAACAACGAAAATGTCCCAGCCTTCAGTAAGACCTTCCCACTCCTCGCCTCTGCTGAAAGTCGCCACAAATCAACCACTGTGTTTTACCAGCTGTTGTATGTCACAACTCATCCGTTCCCTGCCCCAGGAGCTGTCTTTTCTGTACAGAGTTCCTAGAACTCAAAATCCCACCCCACCAGAGTAAGCACACTCTGTTACTAAATTGTACTTGTTCTTTGCCAAAAGTGCCTGAAATTCATCCATTTTTTCAACACTCAGCATTTCTAATCAGAAGGAGTCATTTAACAGGTTCTTCACTGCTGCTTGCAAAGATGTTGAGACAGTTTGGGAAACTGGGAGATAAAAGCTCCAGAATTTCAAGATAGGATGATACCAGTTATTCTCCCTAACACGTCAGATGGGAGCGGTAAAAGCCATATATGGTCACAGTTACCACATCCGTGCATATCCAGCAAAAGGAGGCTGAGATCATATTATAAAAATTAACCTGGAGGGCATTACAGATGTTGCTTCTAATGGAATTTTATGATCAACAGCCATATATTATAATATTTGAATAACTTTCAGAAAGATCTGTTCTTCCGGCAATGCTTAAATTTTTTCCTACTCTAACCCAAACGAGTCTTTCAAAGAAAGTGCAAGGCAAAAGAAAAACTGACCTTTCAAGCTGTAGGAGTTGAAATCTTCACACTGATGCTGCTAAAGCTGATTTAAGTAATGCAAAACAATTATTTCCTAAATGCATATGTTAAAACTGTAAATTGATATATCAAAACCACAACCTGAATATAGCAATTTGTCTCTCTTTTTCTTTCTTCCTTCCCCTCCCTGTTGGAGTATATTCCACAGCTGCCTGTCAGATAATACACTGATTGCAACTTTCTTAATTTACAGAGCCTTTAAGTCTAATCTCATGAGCCAGCCTAAAGGGCTTCTTCATCCATTGAAATGCCAGAATAATTGAAATTGTCTTCAGCTGACAGTCAAGCAATAATGAATATTTTACTTCGCTGATTGCATGTCAGGGCTGTATATAGCACTGCTAACAGACCTAATCCTGTGAATCTCAAGTTAGGCTTCCCAGTGAGCCTTGTTTTTGTTGTTGTTTTGTTACCTCTCTCCATGGATAGGCATGAGAAGACTAAGACCAAGTGTGATGGTGAGTAGTGTAGGGTGACCCTGTGGCTGCTTGAAAAATATTACTGTGAGTTTTCAACAGCATTCTGGAGGCAAATGACAGTCTGGGAAAGGTTTTATTTAAAGGTTTCCCTGAAGGGAAAAAGAAGACGGAGGAGGAAATGCACAAGTAGTCAGTCAAAAAAGGGGTTGGGAGGAAATCTGTGATATGGCATGAAAGAAGCTTCTGTGCAAACCAAATCTGAATAAACTCCTCAGATTTTCATTACAATCACAAGTGGGCATTTCCTATCCAAAGTCAGAGCCTGATCAATAGAGAATTAGTGATATTGAGATCTGTGGGGACAAAAAGGATGATCGTTGCTCCATTAAAGGAAACAGAGCATGTTTGAGAGCAGAGAAATAAAGCCGAGATGGACACAGAGGTTTTTCTGTGTCTGGGTCGGCACGTACCCACACTACAGCCATGCACATCAGGATATGCAGCGCATCAGAGATGCACCAGCCACACCCAACACCAGCATTTCCATAGGAAAGGAGCCCTAGCCCATGATCCACAACCACGACGTGTATGGGCAACTGGAAGCCAAGGATAGTGGCAACTCATCCCACAGAGACATCGAGGTACTCAGTTTCGGGTCTCTCACTACAAGACATTGAGGAGCTGGAGCTTATCCAGAGAAGGGAAAGGACCTGGAGATGGGTCTGGAGCACAAGTCTGATGAGAAGCAGCTGAAGGAACTGAGATTGTTCAGCCTGGAGGAAAGGAGGCTCAGAGGGGACTTCCTCATGGTCTACAATCCGCTGGCACAAAGGAGCAGCCATGTGGGAGTCGGTCACTTGTGTGATGTTACAAGAAATAGGAAAAGAAGAAATATCCTCAAATTTTGCCAGCAGAGGTTTAGATTTGGTTTTATTAAAAATATTTTCACTGAAACCATGGTCAAGCATTAGAACAGGCTGCTTAAGGAAGTGGGTGGGATCTTTGTCCCTGAAATGTTCAAATAACATGTAGATGTGGTGCTGAGAGATATGGTTTAGTGGTGGGTTCTGGTAGTGCTGCGTTAATGGTTGGACTTGATGTTCTTAGAAGTCTTTTCCAACTTAAACAATTCTATAAACACCAACGACAGAGCAAACAGAGCATAAAAATATTCCTCCTACCCCCTCTGCCATATACGCCAACCCCTTACAGTGTTAGAAGTATAGGAAAATGGAAATGCTGTATTTTTCACATAAACACAGCAATTTGTGGTTTGTGAATTTCTTGAGCCATTAGTGATTTATTTGTTGTGAAAGACCTCCTTGGTTTTTTTTCTCAGTTGATTTATCCTCCCAGATTTTGAATCCAAAGAAACATTTATTATTCGTAAAAGCCTGTAGCAAGGAATTCCTTCGTTTCAGTGATTTTTCCCATGTTCCAGGAGCAATCAGTTTTTGAGTCAGTATTTCTGTGATGTGACCCTCAGAAATCTTGAAGAGTGAATACCAATCCCCATGCCACGTGTACCCTGTATATCTGTCTCCAACAAAAAACATTTGGGTAAGGTTTTATTTCAAATATATATAGAGTAAGAGAGCAAGAGAATAAGGAGAAAGGCTTGCAGGGGAAAAGGAGAAGGGACAAGAATACAAAACAGATCTGGTTTGAGAAAAAATAACATGGGGGCAGCCTGATTTCCCAGCCCAGTTTCTGCATTCTCAGTAGCCTGGAAGGCTGGAAGCTCTAAGGTTTAATGGTCAAACAGGTTTGGACCTGGCCACCCAAGGAACCACAGTGCCCAGGGTGTTAAAGGCCAGCACAGGAGAGCAGCAATCCCTGGATAATGCAGGGAAATTCCCAACAACCCCTATACAGCACTAAGCAGACTGGTTTAATGTCAGAACAGGAGGTTGGATAAGGGTCTCCTGAGTTCCCGTCCAACCCGAATCATCCCATGGTCCCATGACCCAGGGAGGACCAAGGGTCCTTGGCTGCCAGGCAACCTGCCAGGCCAACATCCTTGGAGGCAAGGAACTCTGGCAGGAAGCTACTGAGGGAAAATGGGCATCAGCTCTGGGAAAGCCGTCACTGCAGAGGCACAAGGTCTCTGCAGAGAGGCCAGCCTTTCACTGACATGTCCTGCAGCCTTACCACCAGGGAACAATAAACCTCTCAGGAGCCGAAGAGAATTCCCTCTTTCTTCAGGGCTTCTGTGGGACCAGCAGTTGGATCTGTCACTTCTATTCAGCCTCAACACTGTGTTTAATCATATGCCTTCCTCCAGCCACCTCCTGCCCCGAGCAGCTTCACACAGCTCTGGGCCCAGATGTTACACACACAGCTCTGACCAGTTTGCCAGTGCAGATGCCGCTGTGAACAGCCCACCTCAGCTGGAACAAGCCCAGTCATGTATAAATTTTTAACTTTTAGCTCAACTAGTCTTGAGATCATCGAGTTAGGGAATGCTTACAACTCATCCCACCATTCCCAGCAAGACAATAGCTTCCAGTGGGGTCAATGACAGCAAATAAGGAGTAAAGCAGCAACTAGATGGACATATGCAGGCAAGCCCCTAAGACTGTAGACGAGTGTTTCTGAGCAGGAAATTGGGTAAGGACTGGCTCTGGAACTTGTCGTAGAAGTAGGATTTGAGCAAAAGGCAACTTCCCTGTAGACACCACTACCCAGCTGCTCCTGTAAGCCCCAAGTCTTCACTCAGCTGCTGAATATGGAGCTAAACACATCCTTGCAACAGCCTCCTGTGAACATTTGCATCAGGGACAAAGAGTGCAAGTTGATCCCTGCCTGTGTTTTACAACACTTTCTTCAGCTGCGCTCTGCCAGGGGTCCCAGGAGCTGCAATCCTTCCTTCCCAATGCAGTCCTGCTCTGAAGAGGGCAAGAGAACAAAACAGGCTCAGTGAGATGCACAGGGAAAGGAGGCACTTTCACAGCTAATGCCAAGACATTGGGTTTGGGTGGCAGAGATTGAGTGGTTGGAGCTTTCTTGTTTCTGGCACATCCTGGAGGACCCTCTTTCACTACCTGTGCCAGTGGCTTGGAAAGGAATACAGGAAGGGACAAGATCTCTTCTCCAGATAGCCACTCCAATTCCTTGTTGGAAAAAGGGATACAACACATTGGGGAAACCAAGATAATAAAATAGTTGGGAATGATTAAACCCTCTCTAAGAACGCCTTGCTTATAGAGCCCATGAAGTGGAATTAAACCTATAGCAAATTGTTTGCTGATAAATTCTGCCTTTGATCAGATCTGAAAGAAGGATCCAAGTTCTTTTCTGTTCTTCACTGGCTTTGCACTAGTGCTTAAATTTAGCAAGTTTCCTTGATAATTAAGAATTATAGGAGGAAGCTGATGATGCAATGCCTTGATTATTATTAAATCATGACAATAGCAAAATCCGGTAGTATTCAGTACCAATAATAAAGGGTGCTGCACCAAGGCAAGACATGCTGTAGGCTGATGATGACTCCTACCAGAGTCTTTTTTGTTGACCAGAAGAGCTTAGACTTAAGCTCCAAAATTAGCTTCATTTTCCAATAGGAACAAAAGACAGGGTCAACTCCATCCAAAAGAAAATAATTCTCCCCCCCTGAAAATTAGGCAGCCAAACCCCTTAGGGAAACATTTTTCCCACATGCCAAGTAGCTCCTGTCTGAGCCCTCCTTCACCTACTTGATCTGGGAACCAGCCCATCTCACCCCCCTCCTCCCTGAGCTCTTACCTTTCCCCAGGGCTCTTTCCAATTACTTTTACCTATTTATCCTCACAAATAGGGTAAACTGTCTTCATGGGTCCTGCAACAGCCCCTACCCTCTGCTGCAGTGAGATTACAATTAACTTCACAAAAGACAGACGAGAAGCAGAGACAAGAAGGGATTTATCCCAGGTCCTCAGCCCAGCCAGGAATGCAGCCCCTGAGTCCCAGCCCTGTACCCTCCACCTTTACTATTCACCCACCTCCTTTTCCCTAATGTTGGGCTGCACTCCTGGGCATGCCATGTTTCACATCTCTATATTATTAAGAGTAATAAAGAGATGGCAGCATAACCCAAAAATCTATGGTCAAGTCATTCTGGCTCTTCGAATGGGCTCTCCAATTCTCTGTCATGTAACAGCAGTTGAACACGCAGGAAGAGGTTGCTCCACACAGTTCTGAAAGCTGCCAAGACATCTCTGTAGCTTGACTGTCAGAATAAAAGGTTGTAATTAACAACCTGGCCTGTCATCTCCTTACTGGACTCAGTTCAAGCCAACCAGTGTTTAGGGACCTTTGGGCTCTTATGGAATGAGACCATGATTGCTATTCAAGGCCATAACCTGTGACTCTGAACTGCTGGATGGTCAAAACTGAACATAAATATGATAGGAATCCCTAAACACAAAACACAGTGTGTGCTCGCCTTCTTAATGGATTTGCCGTTCCCTCAGATTTTGATTTGGAAAACTCCATTTAAAAAAAAGATTCTGAAAGTGCTGGAGGTGCTTGACATACACTTAAAAGCTCCAGGCCAGACCCTGCAGCTGATATAAATCACTGTCAGCTCCAGCAGCTTCGATGGCTCAGGCCCAGCCTCAGAATGCAGAGAGTTAGCGAGAATAAATCAGTGTATTTATCTGTATGTCCCCTTCTCCTTAAACCCAAACACACTTGAACTGATGGATTGGGCCTTTCATATCCCTACATTATTGTGTCTCAATTGCATACATTTGTGCTCTCTCCACTGTATAATAGATACAAATAATGAACAGCTGTAGGAATGCAAATATAGGTGGCACACGTGTGTATAGTCATCTATGCTCACACACACCACACATACAATCTGCAGCCAGCAGCTCAGCCCTGTGGGTCTGTTGACCCTGCACTCCAGAGGAGGATTTGATTTATTCCTGGAGAAAAGAAAATCCTCCTTTTATTTATTTTCATATCAGTAATATTTAAAAAGGCTCCAGCACACCATTTCTAATACAATTAAGTATGTTCAAGATCACAAAGTATTATTACAATAAGCAGAAAATATATATATAAAGGACGTACTTTAATCCAACAAGTACACTGCTAAGGCAGGAATTAATGCATTGTCTGTGCCATTGTGGCTCAATATTAAAAGATATACCCTGCCAGAGGAGGAGAGAGCAACAACTGAGCATCTGTCTGACATTACACCTCCCCAGGTCCTTCAGGAAGTGACACCAACTGTATGATGTTCAGAGATTTTGCATCACGGGGTCCAGTTATTCATCTCCAAGAGTTCCTAAGCCTGATTCATGGCAAATTTTCTTTCTACCTGAAGGTCTGTGCACCATGAATCTCAGACTCTGCTCAAGGGAGCAAGGAGAGGTGGTGGAAGAGTTGCAGGGCATAGCTGAGGTGCAAGTCACTAGGTGTGGTCTAGCTGCCCAGTTTGCAAAATGTACAGACTCACAAAAGAAATGAAAGAGTCAAACCAACACTCAGCTGGAACTCCTTAACACACTTCAGCTTTGCTGGACCCCAGAGCCAGGGCAAGCATTTCAACAAGACCTGAAGTGCATGGGTAGGCACTTTTCCATGGGAAACATGAGGAGGAAAAAGGGAATGGCTCTCATATGAAAAGGGTCTGGTTTATTGCAGGACAAAATGAGAAAGAAGGGATCCAGATGCAAAGGAGGAACAGTCTGTGGGCTGGAGGAGAAGAGTCCTGAATGCATGAAAGAACTCTGACTGGATATATATAAAATTATGTTTTCTTTGTGTTGCATAAAGTAAGAAGTGTTTTGTTCCCCATGCCTCTCTGAAAAGCTGCCTCATCCATTTACTTCCAGAGCCACATGTTTCTGGATTTGCTGTATGCCAAGGTGTCTCTGTTGATAAAACATAGAGGATGGCCCCAGTTACGTGAAGGGTTAAGAGCTGATGAGCTTGGATGTGTGTCAGTATTCAGAATAATACACTATTTTTCTCTCCATGAGCAAAAAAGGGCCTAAATAAACCCCCAAAGCCTTGTTTTGGCAAGATGCTTTCTAGAGGTGTAGCAGAGCCTGATGGAGATCATCTAAATGTGATCTGTCTCTTCCCTGCTCCAGCATAAAGTTGGACAGTAGCTCATCCATGGCCTATCTGTCCCATTACAGCCCTCCTCACACCCCACCCCGAATAAAAGGTGCTCTTCAGTTATCACCAATTTATTTTTAAAGCTGCAAAATCACCCAAAAAATCTCAATGCCAGTTTGCATTCCTGGCAAAATGCATCACACTGAGCTTTTCCTCAATTTGACATCATATTGCTAATTTAAATGGTGTCAGTCCTTATTCTCCCATTCATAGCTGAGAGCAGAATTCGGCCCTGGACTTAAAACTGAAGCATGGAGCAATCAGTGGGAGGCACAGCAATTGCAAATACATCTGAGCAAAATTTTTAAAATGCAAATCAGCATTCCCATAAGCCACTGCCATGGTCTTTGGGGTAGATACACATTTAGGTGATTTAAAAAACGATCATTATTTACCCAGTAAGCTGTGGCAACTCCTTCAGCAGCTGCCATGCTCGACTGACTTAATACATATTTAGAGTATGCAGAGTAAGAGTGGGCAATGCAAAACAGAGCTGAAACATCTCAGTATTAGATACCTCGGGGGGTGTTCCTCCATATGCCAAATAAGACAATATTGTGGATTAGTCACTTGCCAAATTCCTTCTCTATTTTTTTTCCTCCTTTTTTTTTTCCTTATTTTTTAATCCAAGCTGCTTAAATTAAATAAGAGCCAAAAAAATATTATCATCTTCATTCAGGAGAGACATCTTTGCATCAACAATTAGATTTCTTTCTAGAACAATGCATTGCTCCATTATTGTGTTGGAGGGCAGGAGGAAATGAAGCCCCACACCTGACATTTCAATATCTTGAATTTTAAGGAAAAGGAGATCTTTGCTCTCAAACTCCAACCCTTCCAGGGAAAGAAGCCCCTCCCAAAACCAATATTGAGTTCCAGCAGAAGAGCTGGCAGTGGCAGCCACTGCAATGTCATGCCTGGTGCTTAGCAAGGAGGCTCCAAACCTTCCTTTCTTTTGATTGCGCCTTATGTAGGACGAATCCAGATTAAAGGCTAATTTCTTTTCGACTTTGCTGGGTTTGGAGCCTGTCTCTTACCCGGGCTTTGTTGTGCAGTGAGGTAGAGTGTAATTTTCTGACTCTTCCCAACTCCTTAGATTGAGACAATAATCCACTCTGTCTCCTCTTAATTAAAGTAAATAACCCAGGCTCACAATAGCAGTTCAGAAAAGGGCCTTAAGTCTTGTCATTCCCTCGGTGCAAGGAGCTAATTGATTTTCAAATGATAATGGTGTTTACATTAGAAAGCCCACATCCCTCCCTCCCCCTTCCTTTTCTCTTCTTAAACCTTCTTCATCTCATGAATATCAAATGGCCAATGTCCCTCCATTGTGGCTGCCACCTCCTAATGTACCTGGTGTCACTCCAAAATGCTTAACCAGCTAATGGAGACATTTCTGATTTACCTGCCTGCCTCTTGTGCCCTGTTTGTTATCCACACACCGAGGACCTGCAGGAATGTCCCTTATTTTGCCTTCCTCACCCCATTGTCCCAGGACACAGAGGCCGAAGTTACAGGCCTGGAGGCAGGACTAGTTTTCAGCTGGGTGGAATTTTAAGGGTGAATGGAAAAGGTCACTTCAATCAGAAGATGGAAATATATGAAAGCAGGAGAGAGCCTCAAACACAGCAGAAAGAGGAAAACAAAGTCAAACCTGCAACTGTGCCAGCTGAAGTGCAAATGAGGATGCCCAAAAAGACTGAACAGGATGTGAAAAGCATTAGTTTCACAGTAATTTAGAAAAACGTCCAGCTCCATCTTCATAAATCCAGAATGTAAATATATGCTGCCTATCTAATGTGTCTGTGCAAAGAGATGCAAAAAGAGAAAGTACATCAAACAACTATAACTCAGATCTCCAAGTCAAGCGTCCAACACTTTTTAAGTTCCGGGATTAAAGCTGCTATTCTGCACACATCCGCTCTGCAAAAGGAATGCAAATACTCCCTCACTTCTTTCTCTTCCTATAAGGCCTTAATCTGTGCAGAGGGTGGACAGAGCTCCGGTAATCACAAAATCTTTTGGATTTTACTTTCTTCCCTGTGTGATGCATGACCCTCAAGACAAATGTTTTTGCATGTCAGCACAGTTTTGCCCCAAGACAAAATGATTAATTTCCACACAGTCCTCTCCTCATTGCCCATCACTTTAACACCTGAAGGTGCTGCAAATGTTCATGCTTTTCTCTCTGTAACACCTCTGTGTGTTGAGAGGGTTTTCTTGCTCTCATTTCTACATAGGTTGAAGTACAGGAAGGTTAAGGTGACGTGAAGTTGCTAATTTTGAATGCCCCCTCTGTGGGAAGGATAAAGCTGCTTTCCAGCATCCTTTCTAAGGACAAAACTGAGCTCTTTGGTGCAAGAGCTCAGCATGCTCAGGTTCCCTCCAAGGTGGGAAATTCACAACTGACCATTTTGGTACCAAACAAACACAAAATCATTTGGCTGGAAATATTTTTCAGAAGCAGAGCCAGAATCCACTTGTACAGTGCAAGAGCCCCCGGTACCCACAGGGGCTGTGAGTTAAATCCCCCTCCAAGAGGCTGTAACAGGGTCTGCACTGCCTTGAACCCCTCCCATCACTGCATCAGATCACTCCCATGTGATAAACAACACAGTCTGTGAGGAGGAATTTGTATTATATCTGTTGGGATTCCAACAGAATGTGTTTATCCCAGGGACCTGAATCACAGGGGCAGAGGGAACAATATTTCCCAGCTGGGGGGGGAATCAAATTTTTCATTTAATGTTTCATTAAATGGGATTTTTTTTTATCATTCTAACCTTTCTTTCTACCTGGAATACCTCTTTTGTTGTTTGTTTGGGTTTTTTTCAGCATACAGATTAAATTCAACAATTGACTAACTTTGAAATACTTAAATTTTATATCAACCCCAAACCTTCCCAAAATATCATGTAAAAAACCCACTTTTAACTTGGAAAAAAAAAAGTGACATTAAAAGATTTTTTTTCCCTTCAAATACTAGAATGTGAGCTTTTGCCATTACTGAAAAACTTTTCTTTGAGCACAGCTTTACAAAAAATGGATTTCAATGAAACGTTCTCTTCTTCTGTTTTGTTTTTAAAAATGTTTAAAACAACCTTTAAATCATCTACATTTCCAGGCTGCAGTGGTAGGCCCACTCCTAACCTAGCCATGTTATTTTAAGACAGAGCAGGGTGTGTATGTGTGTGTGCATGTGTTATTATATATACATATAGATGTAGGTTAAACAAGTAAAACACTTTGTGTGTATATATTTGTAAATATACACACATATACATGCATGTTCTACTTAAAATGACTTAATGACAAATGCTGCTATTTGAGCATTAGATTATAGGCTCAGAGTTCTCTAAGACTAACTGGCTCTTTAAGTGGCTTGGGATGAAATACGACATCCCCCGGAGCATCTCAGTCAAGACCAGTTGTTATTAGACATTGAACTGTGAGAGACACAATCACACGCATCCCTCTCCCTCCCTCTTCCCTTCCCAAGCTCTTTCTTCTGGTTATTACTTTCCCTGCTGTATTAAAGACACATCACACTTATGAGCTCCATCTCACAGCTCTCCTTGATCAGGAGGTAGGAACACAGGTTCAGCTCCTGCCTTTGACACAGCCTGCGTGACCTTGGGCAACCCACTTAATAACCTCAGGTCCCAGTGCTCTGCCTGTGAAATAGGGAGAATAAGTTCCTTTTTCCCACTCTTAATTCCATCCATTAAAAATGCAAAATCTTCAAAGCTGAAACTGTGCGTTAATGTATGTTTCCCCAACCCAGCGTGATAAGGTTTGGATCTTAATTGGGCCCTGCAGGTTATGCCACAGTACTAATAATGACACTAATTATTTGGAGTGCATGATTGTTGTTTTTTTAATAGGCACTACGTGTTTTTTACAAAGTGGGAGCTGCAGTGACAGGATCAGACGGGGCAGCATTTGCTGTTGCAGAAAAATTCAGGGCACTTACATGTCTCTAGAAAATAAAAATATAATAATTTTCTGGCACATAGGAAATGTGAAACAGGCCAAGATGAGTCTTTGTAGAGAATGGAGACAGAGTTTTGGCTGCTGTTTTATCTGATGAGGAAAAAAGGAGGCAGAGGATGTTTCACTTAGCAGCACTGCTTAGCAGTGTGATGGACACTGAAGTGACACACCACCACTGCTTTTTGCCTGAGCCTTATCTCTTTCTGGTGTTGCCTGTTCTGTTGAGAATCCAACCTGAACTGGAGCCTCTTCCTTTCTCATCCCATCTGTGACACTGATTTAGTCTCTGGCCTCAGGCAAATCACTTAACCTTCCCCTGCCTGGTAAAACAGAGATGATCATATACACTCCGTCAGTCCTGCACTGATTAACGCATTAAAGCTGAATGTACCTTCTACCACAGAGCATGGTGTTACCATCTAGACTTTATAAATGTGTATAGGCTATAAAGTGCTCATATATATCATATTTTTCTAAATCTGCTTTCCCTCTCTCTCCAGAAACACCAGTAAAATCTAAGGGAATTTATAATCTCACTGCAACACCAAATTTGCAGTTGTCCCTTGCAGGAACGTCGATCCTATCTCCAGCAGACAGCCGTGTCTTCCAGCCACTACCTCGTCACTCCCACCACTGCAGTTCCAGCTGCCAGAGGACAAGATTTCTTCAAAGGGAATCTGAAAGATCTGGGTTTCATTTATATAAAGGATTTGCTTATAACTGATACATTATGGGATACAGAAGTCATTTATAGCTTATCCTTGTGGTTCATCCCTATGCGCTTTTAAGCGTTGAGAGATGAGAGCATTGCTCGACATTCTCCTACACCAAAGCTGCTCTTTTTAATGCCATAGAAAAAGGTAAAGCAAGGGGTCACTTCCTCAGATAGGGCACATTTGCCTACCTCTTTTGAAGTCGCAGAAAAGTCGTAGAAGATCATCCTGTCTGAAGTCAGCCTAACTCCACCAAACTGCCCCAGGTGCAGAGCAGGCACTTTCCAGGGCACTGTGAAGGCACAGAATCACCCATGGCTTCATCATCTGGGAATAAACCAGGAAAGTGGGACATTGCCACTGGATATACCCGAGGTATTATCTTTTTATTTAAAAAACAGCCCCAAAAAGGGGGAAATTTCAACAGATAGACACAGTGGAGGCTGTTAAGCCTGGTTGTATAAATGTAGTCTCCTGAAGATGTCTACATCAGTGGTTGCTGGAGGCACAGACACTTTATTTTTCTATAAGTAGTTTATTCTTCTCTTTAAACATTTCCTCTTGATTGCTGTTGGAAACAGTGCTGGACCAGCAGGGCTCTCTGGATTGAAGTAATGTAGTCACACACATTTTGTGCTTAAAACCACATTAGCTAACATGATTTTTTTATTATACAGCTCAAACTCCAATATGAAAATATTTTAAGCCCTTTTAGAATATATTAATTGGGATCTAATATTTTTTAACTTCTCCAAGTCATTTACCCTAAAAAGGATTAGTGTTACCTTTATGTAGACCTCTGAGATGTCCTTATTCACATAGCTGAGGGGCATCTCCAGCTCCAACAACTGCCCTGGTGAGAAATGAGCCTTTTTAAGAGGTAATTCCTCTGCAGATCATAGAATCATATAATATCCTGTTGTCTATGTTAGCACAATGCTTTACAAAGGGCAAGGAGCTCAGACACAGTCATAACAGGGTGAGGGGCAGGCAAACTGTACCCCAAATATCACCAGTGACCTTTGGGAGAGCTACAGAAGCCTGTGTTGGACCACCCTCCCCTTGGAGTGTCCTCCTGCCATCCATGCCCAGACCAAGGGCACATCTGCACACCAAAATGTTGAACATGCTTAGACTTCACTCCAGGAGCACAGTCCCCAGTGCCCACCTGCACACAAATACCACTGTCTGCAGGCAAATCTGGACAGTCTGGGGTTCCCATCAGTCCTCCACCCCTCAGTGAAAAGCTGGGATAAATTCTCCCCTCAAATCCCATCAGAAGCAGAAGGATCACCTGAGCTGTTTCCATATCTGCATTTGGATAAAGATACCACTGTGGGTTGTGGGAGGTGTCAGACTGTGCTCAACTGACCCAGACATAGGCAGGAGCAGGAGAAAAGCCAGCTGACCCTCTGCCCAAGCAGGGAGCCAAGAGAAAGAGCGTGAGAGATGTATTTACTTACACACTTACTGATGTAGTGGAGAGTGGCGCTGCTCGGAGCTGGACCTCACCCATCACAAACACTCCCACCAAACAAAACCCTTCTCCCAGCCCCCTAGAAATGGAGAGGGGGGAGGCTGAAGGGAATGCAGCAAATGGGAGGGAGAGGGAAAGGCAGAGACCCTGCCAAGGAAGGACGAAGAGGACGGGAAAACCACAGAAAAATGCGGAGAGAGGGGGGTGAGTGGGATAACAGCAAGAAGCAAACATTGGCCTCGGCGATTTTAAGAGACAGAGGAACTCAGAAGTAATTTTCATAAACTTTTAAATATAGCTTTAAATATTAGTAAAGCTTAAGCCAGTGCACACAAAGGCAAGTTCCCTTTGAAAGAGTTCCAGAAAACCATGAAATGCTGTTGATAAGGCTGTGCCAATTTGTAAAGCCTGCCACAATCTCTGGCTCACGTTTTCTGCCTCTCTCTCCAATTCTCTCTTTTCCTCTCCTCTATTTTTCTCATTCTTTCTCTCCTTCCAAAAGCTCACTGTGCTTTGTGAGTCAGAGGAGCTGCAATGACAACAACAAAAAACAGCATAAATCTTTATTTCTGTAGCTGAAGCATCTTCTCTGCAAGGAGGAGAATGAGTGTAGTGTCCACATTCGATTGATTCAGTAAAAATAATGTCAAAGTGGCATTTGCTTAGGCTGATAAAAGATTCTGATGGAAAGTGCCCAGTGGGGATAATGTAAGTAAATTCAACCCAGGGTTTCTTGGCTTTTATTAGCAAATTGTATTCAGCCTTAATTATAGGTTTGCCAGGGCCTGACACTTGTCAGTGTATTTACATGGAAAGATTGAAACGTTGATAAGGGTCTTTTTGAACAGAAGGGAAAATAAGTTCCTCATGGGGGGGATGGGAGAAGTCCCTCAGAAGGGGCTTTTGACAGATTCTCTGCGTCATTATCATAAGTTTGGAAGATTTTATTTTTTTCTTTGTGGGGCATTACTTAGAGGACCTAGCTGGAAAGAAGATTTTGGTGTGCTCAATGCTTTAGAATACAAATATTTACTAAAGGAGAATTTGAGCAACCTGGCCTAGTGGAAGGTATCCCTGCCAGTGACAGGGGTGTTGGAACTGGATGATCTTTAAGGTCTCTTCCAAACCAAACCATTCTGCAATTCTGTGATTCTGTGTATATAACTGAATATTCAATCAAAAGATTGGAGGAACACAGACTAAAGGGGCTCAAGGTCACACAACAAGACCCTGTCACATCAGATGCCTCACTCCAGATATTTTCTGCCAGACAAGTCCTCAGTTCACATCCCTACTCCACAACCTCCTGGGAAATTTTACTGCTGCTTTTACACCTCCTCTGCTGTGTTTCAGCCCCAGCATCAGGTTGGTTCCTGTTCGCTCTGATCACCCAAGTGATAAAGCATGGAA
Source organism: Cyanistes caeruleus (assembly GCF_971803275.1). Classification (NCBI taxonomy): domain Eukaryota; kingdom Metazoa; phylum Chordata; class Aves; order Passeriformes; family Paridae; genus Cyanistes; species Cyanistes caeruleus. The sequence continues at coordinate 4,757,996 of NC_141704.1, read as the reverse complement.
AATGAAAAACAGATTAAAAATGTATTAAAATCCAATATAAGAAAGGCATTAACAAGAGGTGATTAAACTGAAGCTTGATCATTCTGTGATATGAGTTCCCATAATCTCCCTCTCCTGGGTGGGGTGCTGGGGTGTGCCACAGACTGGGAATTCTTTCGTAAAACTTTGATTTTGTCAGCTCCTGAAAGCTGACCCTGCCCATGGCCCAAGGTCCGTTTAAGCAAGCTGGTGGGCTTCAAGTATTGCTAGAAAAACCTCTCAAAGTGATTGAAGAATTTCAGTTCAGTAAGTTCAAAGACCAGGTTTGTGATTTTCTCTTGGACCTGACTCTTTGGCCAAAAAACTACTACTCAGAAAAATAATTTGTTCAAACAAGATATCTGGACACAAAGGAAACATTTTTAATTATGTGAAGCAAAAACCCAACAAAACACCTTTTTTTTCTTTTTTTCTTTTTTCTTTTTTTTTTCTTTTTTACTTTTTGAAGATTTTGTGTGAATTTGATTTCAGCCCTTTTGGAGAGGTGACTGTACCTTTAGTCTAACAATTGCAGCATTTCTATGAGATGAACAGCCTCTCACAGACAGCTTAAACATTAATCCTGGAATTAATTTTGGTTGCAAGCAACTACAGCCTGAACAAGTCAGTTCATCTGCAGCAGCACCTCGGTACCCAGACCACACATGATGTGCTGGACCAGGCTAAGGGGGATTACAGCATATCCATCCCTTCTCACAAGAGCAAATCCTCTCCTATTATACCACAGTGACAACAGCTAAGTACAATCCGTTCATACAGAGGTCAAAAATTTTCCTATTTTATCCTATTTTTGCTTTTCCAAAGGGATTCTGAACCAGCATGGAGAAGATGACTCTGCAGGGTACACAAGCTCCTGCTGGTCCTTATTATGGTGGAAAAGCTGGGAGGGGAAAAAAAGTGCTAAACTGACCCATCTCTGGGGACAAAAAAGTCAGAGAAGAGAAAGCTCTGGGGAGATCTTGGAGCAACACCCCCAGTACCTAAAGGGGTCCTGTGAGAGCTGAAGAAGGACTTTTAATAAGGGCATGGAGTAGTAGGACAAGGGGGAATGGCTTCAAACTAAAAGAGTGAAGTTTGGATTAGATGTAAAAGGTAAACTCTCCATTCTGTGGGTGGTGAGACACTGGAAGAGGTTTCCCAGAGAAGCTGTGGATGTCCAATCTCTAAAAGTGTTCAAGACCAGGTTGGATGGGGATTGGAGAAACCTGGTCTAGCAGAAGGTGTCCCTGCCCATGGCAACTGTCTTGGAATTAGATTATTTTTCAGGTCTCTTCCAACCCAAACCTTTCAAGGGTTTTATGATGACAAAGGGACAAGGTGCAAGTGAGACTTTGCCAGAGCACAAACAAGAGCCATGTCAGCAGCCAGTGATGTCCCAGCCCCTTGCCCACCACAGTGCTCAGCACATCACACAGCCACACTGCTCAACCTCACCCCATGCCCAGGCAGGCTGGCCCAGCCCCGTTTGTCACATAATCACCAACATTGCACGACAAAGATGTCTGAGGCAGCCACTTCCCCACCCTGCATCACATGAGACTTCACACAATGGGTCAGGAGAAAGCACAGGAGCCTACCCTTTGCCTGGGGCTCCCAACTGTAATGTATAAGATAATTATAAGGCTCCTTTCACACAATGTGGAAATCTGGTGTGCATCTGTATCACTCCCCTCCTCTGAGGCAAATCCAGCAGTCTTTTGACAGCCAGCAGCAACCCTCCCAGAATATCACAAGCCCTCCACAGAGGAACATCTTGTACTCAGTGCACAGCCATGGTGAGAGCTGTGTGTGGCACAGTGCAATAGCACAAGGCACAACCTGTGATCAGAGCTGCAAAAGTGAGAGATCCCTCTAAATCCCCAGAGAGCATGTGTCACATGCATTGGGCCTAAACAGTCTCCTAAACAGCTACACAGACTTGTCCCAAAGGCAGGCTCAGCTCCATCTTCGTAATAAGCCACCACTCCCTTCCATAACATCCTCCTCACATAAAGATATTTTATACCTTCAGTAACAGCCACCACTGGCATGGGCCCAGCTCCTCACCTGGGCTCAATGTGTGAGATTGACTTTGGGTGGTGTTCTGGCAATTTACACCAGAGAAAATCTAACACAGGCTTTGACCACTGCAGCGTCCCTATCACCTCTAGATTCCTGCAACTCGCAGGACATTAAAGGCCAGAATGTCTAGACACATTAGACATGTGAGGACATCTTCAGTGCAGGTTGGGTGTGATGCCTCCATCAAAGCATGTGAGCTTGGCATGAAATGATGAATAGGTTCAGACTCCTCACAGTGAACTCGAGGCATTTACATGACCAAAGCTATCTCCATCCAACTGCTCCTCCAGCCCTATCTGTCTTCTCTGTTGCCTAACTAGGAGGTGAGGGACTAAGCCTTGGATTTAGCTGTACTCATAGCATAATGCAATGGGCCTTTGTCATGCAGATGGGCCAAAGGGACTTGATTTTTAATCCCCATAGATTGGATTTTTCCTCTCTGCTGAATCATTGCCTTTCATCCTCCCCTCCTTCCCATAACACACAGACAACATCCACAGAAAGCTGGAAAACAGAAGTTATTATTGCATAGGAAAGATCATGGAACCACAGAATGTCTTGTGTTTGAAGGGACCCTCAGGATCACCAAATTCAAAACCCCCTGCCATGGGCAAGGACACCTTCCACTAGACCAGGTTGTTCAGAGCCCCATCCAACATTTCCAGGGATGGGGCATCCATAGCTTCTCTGGGAAACCTGTTCCAGTTTCTCAGAAGAACTGATTACTTCAATACATAGGGGCAAAATGTTTATGAGGGACTTTAGGACAACTGCATGAAAAGCCCTGTAAAAGGGCACTGGACATTCAGCTCTCCTCTGCTATCTCAGCAATGGCCACATTTCTAAAACGAGACATTTTGTTGTGCTTGCTATGGAAAGCACTTAATTCCCATTGTCCAGTCAAAGGGGCGATGGTCTTCACCCAAGCAATAGCTGTTCTAGGAAAAGGTCTCTCCCTTCCCCCTTCAAAGTTGCCTTTTCTATGAGTTCTGGAGATTGTATCAGTTACACCCTACACTATTTTGGTGTGTGTATTTGGTTTGGACTTCGCTCAAATATTTACCTAAGATCAGGGAGGCAAGAGGAAGACAAGGTTCAATGAACTACAACTCCTTTTCTTAAGAGAACTGTTCACTGCTCTGTTTTCTTTCTATTTCTGTTCCTTTTATTTAATTATTTATCTATTTATTCTTCCTTCACTTATTTCCTTCCTTTCTTTCTTTACAAAATCTATGGAAAAACTCCTTAATGATGTTATAAATCTTTAGATATTTGGTCCTTTGATATCTATGGATGCCCAGATGACCATTTCTTATCATGAGTTCTTCCTCCTGTTTTTCAATACACAGCAGAGCAAAGATGCATAGGAATTTTGTTGGATTCATTATTTGATGAGCCCACATGGGGGAATTCACAGGTAACAAAGTAAAGATGGAGTGCAATCACTGCAGCCAAGAGGGAAACCTGCAGCAGGCACAACTGAGTCACTCTTCAAAGTCCATTTGTGTATAACAATCAATGTCAGACTCTGAATTCAGACCCTACCACTCTGAACACCTGAGTCTGAGCCTGTGTTAAGCCAAGACTTGCTCCATGGCTTAAGTTTAATCAGCAGCACACATCCGTAATACAGACATGATGGGCACAAATCATTTTGCTTCTCCCATGGAAATGTCACACGTGGACACTTTAATCAAATGGTCAGAAGTCTTTTTCCAGGATGGACCCAAGATCACACAGAGATGGGTTATGTAGGCATCCTGAACAGCTCTCTACGCTGCCTTGCTTACAGGCATCTTGACCCCTCAGAGCTAGGTGAGAGAAGGCTGGCAGTTTGCTCTCTGACTTATTTCCTGAGATACAAAATAGATGTAGACCAGAAAAACAGTAACAAAGGCCCGGCAGCTATCCAAAAATCCAACTCTGACCCTGCTATTTAATCACAAGCCATAGCAGAGAAAGGAATTATGACTTCCAACAAGTAGCTTTCTCATTTCTTTCTCAAAACATCTACAATGTGGAGAAAATATTTAAGTTGATTCATTCCAAGCATTTCTTTTCTGCAGTGTCAAGCAGTGAGATATGCCTGCCTGAACCACTGATGCTTCTACTAGCAAAATGTGTTTCCATGAAATACAGGTTTCTGAGCCCAAAATTCCTTTCTGGAACACGAAACATTCCGGTCTCATGTTAAGGTATGTGGTAAACTGAGATGCAAAGGAGTATGCCAGGATTAGCACAGAGTTTAAGGTGCAGAGGTCATCAGTGCTTAACAATAACTTTCTCTTGAAAGTCAACAGGGAAAAGTGGGTTGTGAAATAGAAGTAGGAACAAGTCGTAAAAAATCAGAATTATTTGTACTTCTTCAGTCACCAGAACCAGAAGGACAACGTCTGACGGGAGTGCTCCTATAAAGAATATTCCACTGTATTATTGATCATGTTTACAGTATTGGTACAGCTTTATAGGTGCTTGTTTGCTGAAAAAGTGCCTGCCTGGAGGCATGTGATCTATGATTAAGTCTCACTCTAGATGTGTAACAAAGGCCACCCACACCCTCTCAAACCCAGGCAGGTTTTCAGTGACCCTACTGAAATCTAAAATAGCTGGACATGTCTTTTCCTCAGCCCACTGTGTGGTCACTGGCTACAGAATTTTGTCCTCAGTGATCACACTAGCTGCATATACCTTATAAAGTCTTAGTGATAATTTATATTATCTTAATTCAGATAATTTCTCAATATACAATTATTCCATTATTAATCTTCATTTAATTATAATCATACTTAATTTCTCAGAATGCATTTGTTATGCAATAGGATTTGGCTCAGTAGTTTATGTCAACAGATTTTAACCTATTGGAAATCATTACTTGCTCAGCTCAATTATTTGCCAGTTGTGTTCACTTTGGCGTCTGGGTCAATTGGTATTTTCTGTGTTGCCTAAGTACATGATTATGTGAAAATTAAGGGAGAGGGGGAAAAAAAAGCCATGAGGAGGCCATGAATGGTAAATGCTCTTACTTGGTTCCAGGTGCTTTTTTTTTTTTTTGGTTGGTTGGTTTGGCTGGTTTTTTTTGTTTGGTTGGGTTATTTTGTTGTTTGGGGTTTTTTTGGTTTTTTCCCTCTGTGCTAACAAAATCCACTGAGATATCCCATATAATCAAGCCCAGGACTAGTTTATCCCACCTAAGGCACTACCAGGATCACCTAATTTAAGCAGGTAGTTTCTCTTGAGGTAAGACAGTGATAACTATAGAACAATTGAGATAGGAGATAACATGAATTGCCCTTAGAAGGGAACTATTGAACTCTGTTGACTATAGAAAAAACACTTCATAACAAAGTGACCATGAAACATACTACCAATTTAAGCTCCTCTAGTAAGAGCCTGAAGTTTGAGGAAGTTTATTTGGGTCTAGAAGGAGAAACAGGCAATTTTAACAAGAGTTGCTGTGCTGTGTGAAACCAGCTCCAGCAAAGAACTCTGCAGCTTGATACCGGGTTCATGTAGGATGTGCACATTACCTGTCCTTTAGAGACAGACCAGAGCCCCACCAGATGAACATTCACCCCCAATGGTGATGCACAAATGGACTGAAGCAGAGAAGATGAGGTAATAAACACATAAAGGCATGATCCTTTCTTAGATTTTAGGGAATAGTAACTGCTGAGCCACTCACCAGCAATTGAAGGATTTATTGATGTCTTGTTACTAACCTGGGAAATCAGCTTGGGCCAGACAGAAGTCAAACACTTCATGGCAGGTTCCCATCCCAAATTGCAAAGATTATTAATTCCATTGAGAAGGACAGATTTCAACAGACACTCAAGCTGCCTTTCTAATTCTGAAATCTTTGCTTTCACCTCTTCTCAAATCAGCAAACATTTGCCTTCAACCATCTATTCTGCGGGTTCAAAACACCAAAGAAAGGGAATCCCCTATCCTTTCAGTGGACAACAGAAATGAATGTCAAATTTTAATCTTTCTGCCACCTTTGGCCTTCAGACCGAAGACATGGTGAAATTTGGAGACAGAAATGTGTCTGTATTCCAGTGGCTTATTGCTTCTGCCAGATGACTATTCTGCATTTGGCTACAGAGCTCTCTCTCTCACACACACACATTGGAAAGCAGAAGATGTGAAGAGAACCAAGAAAGCTGAGAAATGGAAAGATCAATCGCTAATCCCCAGAAAGTACCGTTTGTGGGCAGCATGGCTAAGTTTAGAAATCAAAACCTATTTCCCATAAAATAATCGTCACTAGAACAAAAAAGCTTGCAGAATAAATTATTTCCTTTGGACCCTATAACGCAGAAATGTTTGGGTTTTTTTTAATTCCAGTGTATCACTCGTGTTTCCAAACTGTGTCAAAGTCCTTCATATCAATGCAGTATTAGATAGAGGTTATTCCTCTCACTGTGAAGCTCACTGCAGATAGAATATCTACATCAACATCATGGTTCCTACCTAGCAAATTAATTCAGAGCATGTCGGCAGTGCGTAATTTTTTCCTCCTTTCTTCTCTCATATTTTCTTTGTGTTTATTTCTGATTCAGTTATCACTAAAATACACATTTTAATTGTATTGTACAAGATTCAAACTTCCCCCGCTTTGAACATTCACATAAACATTTTCACTCAACTTACCTTCACACCGCCTGGAATCCTTGACAAATGTTTGAGTGCCTGTCTGCGTTATGCAACACGGAGGATTTTTCCAAATATTCAGACTTTTCTAATGTACATGCACCACGCAGACATGTTACACACACATATTTATAACATAGAGATGCATAGATATATGTATTTTATATAATGCAATGATATTTTAGACATACATATATCTTGAATTACCACATAGATCTAAAGAATAATAAAGATATTGAGTTGAATAGCGGGGGCTCTTTATTTGTGAGATTCTAACTGGTATCTGTGCATTCCTGGTCATGCATGCCATCACAAAGAATAATAAAAATCTACTGCAAATATGCATAAATTTTGTTGTTGTTATTTTCAAATGTGCCTTAGACAGAAACTTTGCAAAGAGTCAGGATCTAAGCCTGTCCAAACCTTATTTATTTCACGGGGCATCAATTTAAACTCAGACATTGTCTTTTGGGGGGGGAAATTGGAAAAAAGCTTTTTTTATAACAAATATAATAAAATAATAAATATAATATTGTAATAAATAATAATAAATATAATAAATAATAAAATGCATTTATTAAAAAAGACTTTTACACCAAATCAGCAAGAAGGTTTATGGGCTTAAGAATCAACTTATGAGAAGGTAGAAGACAGGTAGGTTTGTAGGTGGATAGACAGACAGTGCTTCCTCCTGCTGTTCTGTCACTGGTTTGTTGTTTATCAATTTTCATTCAAGTGGTGTTACACTGGCATTCAGAGCTGTATGGAAACAGAGCGTATCAATTCATCTCTCCATCTACCTATTCTTTAATCTACTTATTATTTTATGTCTGTGCATATAAATATGTTGCACAGAGACACAATTTTACCTGCATGTAAAATCAATAGCTAGATGACAAGCAAATGATGGATTAACTGAGGGCAGGAGGATTTAAACTTTAAAAGCAAAGAACAGAAGAGCTGGCTTAGGCTGGCTTTAGCTGGCCCTGCTCCACCTTTCTCTTCTGACTCCTGAGCTACCTCTCACCTTCTGGGGCCAGACTTCCCACAGCGTCCCTAGGCTGATGCCTTAAAAGCACCTTTCAAATAAATCTGGTGTCAGTCATGCCTTTTTCTTCCCTGCAGCGTTGTGTGGCAGCACCTCCCTCGGAGGGAAGGAGAGGATGCGTGTGTGGGGCAGAGAGGGGAGGAGGAAAGGGGCGTACAACTTCAAAAGTAAACCAATTCAGAGCACTCAGCCCAAAGCAAAGAAATTAAGGGCTGTGCTTGTCCAGCTGATTGGGAGAGGAGATGAAATCCATACGGTGGTCTCGGCACACTTCCTAGTGGCCAGGAGCCTGTGTGGTGAATAATGCAGCCAGTATCCCCCCTAAGCAACTCCTGACATTTCCATATTAGAGCTGGTCTTAGCTCCCTAAAGCCAGCAAAACACACAGCACTGTGACTGTCTGCTGCTCTCACTGCCACACGTTTGGAGCATTGTTACTGCAACCACAGATAAATCAGATATCCTAATAGTAAGATTAACATTTATGATACAGTTCCCTCACTGTCCTTTCTGCCAGCTGGCTACACATTGCTGCTCCAGTCACTGAAAGGTAAGGTTGGGCTCAAACAATGACTCAGATCCACAGGAAGTGTCACAGCTTGTCACATACAATTTTTTCATTGCATTAGAGCTGAACAGTGTTTAATAGCATTGCCTTTTTCTCACGCATGAGTGAAAAAAGCTAACTCACTCTTCCTCTTTCCTACAAACTCTACCAGATACACGTTCTTTCCACTTTGGCTCAGGTCCACAGCATCTGACACCCTCTACTCCTTCTACAGCCCTTCCCATTTGAAAAGTGGATTTTGCTGGATTGAACGCTGTCTATCATCAGTTCAGTTTCCAACTCACAAGGAAAATTGCAGTGGAAGTTGAACTCCTCTGGTATGTGCTCTCCTTTCATTTCAGTCTTGAGAAGCTCTGAAATCATATTTGCAGCAATTCAAAGTGACACACAACAGCAACAAATGCTGAGCCTTTATTCATGGACTAGTTTTGCTAGTCCTGGTGACACCTGCTGCAAAAATATAGCATAGAACCATCATTCTTCACCCACCTAGCAAATACAGATGATCAAACACTAATTTATTACCTTTATTAACACTTTTATTGAGGTATCAATACACTGCACAGTAGGGTGGGGAGGAAGCTGTGCTGTCTGGAGAGAAACACCTGGGTTATAATTAGATGTAAAGAAATTCTTTCCTGTGAGGGTGTTGAGGCCCTGGCACAGCTTGCACAGAGAAGTTTTGGATGCCCTATCCCTCGAAGCATTCAAGGCCAGGCTGGATGGGCCTTGGAGCAACCTGGTCTAGTGGGAGATGTCCCTGCCCAACTTACAACACAAGGCTTTCTATAATTCCATGAAAGACCTCAGACTACAAATTGACTCCTAGGATTTCTTCTTGGCATGTGCTCTTGCACTGTTATAGCAGGGCTACAAACCAGCTGATTCTTGCCAAGATCTCAGGTTCATCCCAGCTGCCCTTTTGTCCCTGCCCCACAGACAAATTCATACACTGCACCTTCACATTTACCCTACTCGTGAGTCAAACACCAAAGGCACAGAACAAAAGAACAAGGAGGCTGCTCCACCTTGCAGAAGCTATAAAAGAAAATAAATCCCAGCCACTCTCCCATCAGCTGAAAAGGGGGAAATACATTATTTTCTTTCTTCAGCAATGCTTCTGCTGCCTCTACAGATCTCCTTACTATTCACCACTGGGTCAAAGCTGTTCCTAGCAGCAAAGTCATCCAGCAGCCCCCCCAGCCAGCTGTGTATTTCCCTCATAATAAGCCTGGTAATCAGCTGAGGGTCTGGCCAAGGATGCTGACCTCAGAAAATTCTTTGCAAACCAACCTGTACAATGGCAGTGATGTATTGCTGGAAGTGCAGTTTTGTGTTCGGGAGGAAGTCGCGTCTACTAAAAGCTCTGACACCTGATTTGCCTGCAAACAATGCAGCTCCTGCTGCAAGGAATGTCCCCTTGCCTGTGCTGGGAGGGGAGACAGCCAGGGAGAGAGGGCTGTGACACAGAGAGAGAGCTGAGGAAACCAGCGAGGAAACCGAGAGCTGGAGCGTGAAAGAGTTTGAACAAAGGACAAGGGCTGGGCAGAATGCCTTCAGAGTCATCAAAAGCAGGCAGCCTCACAGGACTCCTCACGGCTCTGATTCAAACTGGGAAAGCATCATTTCAGCGTGTTTTAATTTTGTTGTTGTTCTTCTTTGTCATTGTCAGATGGGATTGTCCTATCAAACTGGATGCAGATTCTTATTTGTGATTGTTATTAAATATAGCATTCAGCTATTTAGTATAAATGCACTGGAAAGTCTCCTCATGCTCAAACAGCATGTTTGTGGGCTGAACAGCCACACATTTTTTTTCTTTTTACTTCCTTTTATCTCATTGACAAAAAGAATTGACTTTTTGTTTGAGATCAGCTGAAGGTGATTCTTAGAATAATTTGGCTGATCTACCCTTCCTACCCAAATTTCTTTATTCATACATTTTTGCAAGAATTTCTAGCAGTCTCAAAATTCGTAACTTTTGCTTTGAAAATCTGTACCACCTACTTCTAGGAAAACTGCCTGTAAACTACTACTGCTAGACAAGATCACAATCAGATGTTTCCTTTTCTGTTGTTTCTTTTTTACATTTCCTACAGTACCAGTAATGCTGCTTCCTTTTAGGTCTGCGTCCTGAAGAAGCAGCACAGCTATGAGAAACTGGAAGTTTTAGAAAAGGAAGTGAAAACTGTTTCCAGTCTCTAAACCTGAAGCTGAGCAGGATAATAAAAAGAGGACACAACAGACTACAAATAAACAGTCTGTGCTATTCTAATTAGACCACTCATGCAATTATTTCTGTATCCTGTTCGGGATGTTAATAGGAATAGTTTGTGAATAGGAACTAACAAAATGTTAATAAGACTAAAGGTTATAATGATGGATGCAAATAACTGTGAATTGTCCAGAAATCTTCCATTGTTCATTAAGTGAAAATTTGCCTATACCATCAATTTTTTACAATCTTCCTAAATTTATTCTCTATTCACCTGTGTGTCGACCTTACCTCAGATAATAATGTGAAGAGCTTTATAAGAAGTCATCATGACTTATGGGGTAGTAACCATTTTTCTACTGGGGAAATATTAGCTGAGATCTGGTATCTTAATATAGTCCCCTTTCTTTCCCTTTTAAATCACAAGAGAGGGTTCACTGTTTGCACCTCAACTGAGGCCTCTTGGCTTCTGGCATTAGCTGGTTAAGTTTGCAGTAACACAACCTGGTTTATCAAATAATTATTTCTTTGTGGCATTTGGCTTTCATTTAATTCCTTCTAGGATCTTGGTCTTTGTGAGGAATACAGCTCTTGGTCTCTAGGAGGAATAAGACTGGGATAAGAAGTCCAACGTCCATCCCATCACACTGATATCATGTGACAGCTCACTGCAGAGAATACATTTTCTTTGATATATTTTAAACTTTCTCTTTTTTTTTTTTTTTTTCTTTTATTTCTGAAAGTCCCCTTGTTTTACTGAGGTCATAGAGGAGAGTGATACAGCTCACTTTGGTAGCCCAGCACCTATCAGACATGATTACATCTGAGCTTTGACAGATGGGTGAGTGGATAATGTCCAGGACTACATAAGCAGAGATGGAGTAAAGACAGGACAAAGTAGATTCCCATGTCAGACCATCTCTGAAAAGGACATGGCCAGCCCAAACCATGGCCAAAGACAGCCAGAAAACCATGGCCAAAGACAGACAGATGTAGCTGGCCAGTGGAACAAGCTTTTGGGTTGAGGATGAAAGGAGGCCACAGCCATCTGCCAGAATACCATGAGCTCTGGATTTGGCTGGGGGAAGATATTCCCCCAAAAACAGCAGGACATTTATGTGGTCATGAGCCTCACAGAACTTCCTTTGTGTAATTTCATCTGAAAACACAAGTTCTCATGTGAGAACGCAAGAGATTGTGTGAGCACTGCAGAAGGGCAAGCAGAGGACTTATTCTAATAAAAGACAAGCCAGCAATTATGAGCCAGTCTCAGTTTCATTTTGAAGCCTAGAAACACACTGAAACACATTACTCACTGAACCATTTGTAAGCAAGCCAGGGAGTAATAAGATAGAAGATGAAACATGAGTTTGTGAAGAACAAATCCTGTCAAATCAATCTAATTCCCTTTAATGCCAGGATAGTTGGCATAATGGATGGAAGGAACACAAAAATCTGATATAACAGAACTATTCTAAGATTTGTAGCACATTCCCGTAAGTCATTCTTATCAGCAAACACGCTTTGGAAGCCTGGGTATGATCACTGAAAAGCAGGTGCAGAACTAGTTCTAAAAAATACTCAAAGTGGTGTGGCAGAGATGTCCCAGAGTTTGAAAACCACTCGATGACAGACTGGGCAGTACCTGCACAGAATCAGCACACAAAGCTATTGAGAGAGAGCTTCCAGAAACTCCAGAAAAGATCAGGATTCATGTTTTCCAGGTAAAGGAGAAAAGGTCAGAAATACAAAGGAATAATGTTTAGCCCAGGTCACCATGGAACTGGCCTGGTAAGGCAGGGCTTTGTGCAAACTGGTCTCATGCAAGGTGTCCCTGCCCATGGCAGGGGTGCTGGAATGAGACAGCCCCTAAGATCACTTCCAACCCAGACCATTCTATGGCTCTATGAAACATATACTTGGGACTCAGAGACATAAATTCCTTTCAGCAGGAGAGGCAGAGAGGTACTGAAGAGAGAAGCCAATAGAAAATATCACCTGCAAGGACAGTTTTCAGAAATAAAATTTGTCTGGTCAAGAATTGAGGATGTTCAGTGAGGACAGTCAAGCTTTCTTCACGTGCAGAAAAGGTTGTTTTAGTGATGATGGTAATCACTGTTTCCCAGTGGCACTGAGGATAGGACAGGGGAAAAAAATGGTTCAGTCTGCTGCAGGAAGGATTTAGATTATCTAGCCAGAGTGCATGCTGAATAACAAGTCCCATAATCACAGAGTCTGGATATTAAAGGAGTTTGTGGAATCTTGTTCCATAACCTTTTAGACCAGTAGATGGATATCAGCTTAGGTATGTCTAGCTCCCACTTTTCAGCAGAGTGGGACTAATGTCATCTTGTCTGCCTGGACAAAAGCATGAGCCATCTACATGGAAGGAAGACAACACACCCTCTATTTAAATGATCCAATTTTTCTCCAGGATGAAGATGACAGTTTGCTTCAAATTTCTGTATTATAACAGCTTTCATATTAATTTTCCTCATGTTAGACAAGTTTCATCAGGAAGTATAGTGATAGGACAAGGAGTAATGGGTTCAAATTGAAAGAGGGGAAAATTAGGTGAGATATAAGGAAGAAATTCTTCACTGTGAGGGTGAAGAGGTCCTGACACAAGTTTCCCAGCAAAGTTATGGATGCCCCATGCCTGAAGGGTTCATGGTCAGGTTGGATGGGCTTGGAGAAATCTAGTCTAGTGAAAGGTGACCCTGCTCATGGTGAGTTTTAAGGTCCCTTCCACCCCATTCTGTGATTCTACAAAATTCATTTTGTCTTTTGGATTTTTACTTAGAAGTAGTGGAAAATTAGAAGAAGCGGGGCCCTTACAGAATTGATTCACATATGAGCTCTTTTGAATGGTAGAAGGGAATTTTCATTGTTCCTCATTGTCTCATTTCCCATATCAGACCTGTGAGAAACCCACCTGAGGACTAAGTCCAAGCTGGTCAGGTGAAGCATGGATTTCAGAAAGTATCTAACCATATTATGAGAGACAAGAGAAGGAATAAAAAAATACTTTATCAATATAGCTATTTACCCTGAAGCTGGTCTCAGTGACTAAAACACAAGTGAGATTTGTGAGACTTCATTTTTCAGTTGTGGCTTTTTCTTATGTCTCTTTCTGCTGGGTTATTTTAGAAGACATTTTTCCTACAATCAAATTCACCTAGGAATCTACTAAGAAAATAAGTTCTCTAGATTTTGTTGGTCTGGGATAAGGGCAACTGCAACCTCAGAAGTATAGTTACATTAATTTTTTCATTCTTGGCTGAGGTTCGATCTAACTTGTAGTGGCTGGAGGCAAGTTTAATTCCCTCCATGTGTTCAATGAAAAGAATCCATTGGAAGACTGTCACTCCCTTGGCACATGACTTTTTTTTCACTCTGTGATACCATGAGGTCTTTCTTTCCATTTCACTTCACAGTCTCTCCATTGAGAAGCTGTGATTTCTTGGCACAGGCAAACACAATATGAATAAAGCCTTTATGCTTTCTCATCTGAGATGTAACTAAAAAGTTTGATATGGTGCTCAGAAATTCTACATTTTCATACTAGATCACCCAGCAGAATGTTCCCATGAAGCACTGGAGTGTCATTTAAGCTGAGTCAGTAAAAGAAAGGAAAGAAATATCCTGGCCAGAGGGGAGAGGGAGAGAATCCAGGGGTTCCTCTTTGTTGGAATGTCTTCATTACATTGTTGTGTCTTGAGAACAAAGAACTGGGATGGGGAAAGGGGGAAGAGTGGGCCCACTGATGATTCCCAGAAATGGGGTATAATATCTATGATAGAACCATGCTGCTTCCTTGAGCTCAAAAGCTTTAGGGAAAAAAATCAACTCATCCTGAAAGAACTAATACTAAGGGGTAAAGTACTGTTTCTGTGGAACATGTATTCCAGTTACATTTCTGTGTCATTTCTGGAGTGTGAAATTGAGAGCATGAAACTATTAGTTTGGTGGCCTGTGCATCAGAAGAGGGATGAAAGCTGCCTGATAACTGTCCAGAAAATTGGCCTCTTTCGCTATGAGTTGTTCGTAGAGAGAAATTTAGAAAGGAAAGAAAAAAAATCCCAGACTACTGATTAAATAAAATCTTGAAATCAAGATGCACTTGCTACTAATGAGGGTAAAACCTTCTTATTTAACTCTTCTACAATTGTAGGAGATTGGAAACATGAATGGGACTCAAGCACTTTTGGAAACAAAGGAGTGGGAAAAATAAGGAGGGAGCAGGAGGGATGTGATACTTGGGAAAGAGAAAATCCTGTGAGCTCAAGCTCAAGTTGGTTGAGGAAGTAGTGGTGCCCACCAGTGAGGTTCTGCAAGGTTCAATGGAGGATGCACAGTTATTCTCCACCCAGACACAGGAACCAGGGGTCCCAGCTCTGCTTTCAACCACAACACCCAGCAATTTAATGAGACCCAAGAAATTACCTATGAGGCCTGAGAGGGGGTTTGTTTTCAAAAGAAAGTATTTCAGGTGCTGACTTTTATTTCTGGTGAAAATGGAAGCGTTGAAGTGTGAGTAACTCAGCCCTGGCTGGATGTGACCTGCCTCTGTCAGGGATGTGGAGGGGTCTGGAGATCAGAACCGTAAGCCCTGGCTGCACCAGCTCACTCAGGGATGAAGAGGGATGTCTGTGCCCTACACAACAGGGGTTGTACCAGAGTTCTGCACTGCAAACCCATTCCTAAGTGGCACTTTGCATGTAAAGGGCTCAGTCTCCCCAGGACACCCCATGAGAACTATGTCCTGGAGCCAGTTCTCCCTGTGCTTCACACAAGGAGAGGCATAATCGGACTGGGAGTAATTTAAAATATAGAAGCAAGCCAGGAGCTTGGCTAGCCTTGGCTTCTGGGCCTCCTTCAGAGCCAGGGACATTAATGCTTTTCTAAATCCTCTGTTGCTCCAGTCTTTAATCTCCATGGGTCTCTTTTCTCCACCCATTAGATGAGGATGCCTTTGCTCTTCAGTTTATCTATTTAAAATTTAGTCCTAATGTAGCTCCAGTGCCTGCTCTGGAACTAGTTTCATTTTATGCCAGAGCTAGAAGAAGATAATTAAACTCTACCTGTATTTGTCTAGCTGGTTATGTATCCTAAATACACATTCCTCAAAGAAAGCTTGACAGCCTCTGCTCTCCTGACTAACTTCTCATCAAACTAAGGGACATAAATGCTTTCCTTTCTTTCCTTTTTTCTTTTTTTTTTTTGCCTTTCATTCTGAGTAACAAACAAAGAGAGAAGGAAATGATGACATTCATACCTTCAGAAAAGGACAAATGAGCATTTCCTGCCTCAGAAAATCACCTTCTTCACAAGTTCTGTTTAAGCACACATTTGACAGCTGTGAGTTGTACATGAGAGTTGGAAGGAACAAATATATTCTTGGTCTTTAGTGGTGTGGTACTTACACAAGAGAAAAAATATCTGGTCATTTATATTGACACCTACCAGAACTGCAATTTCCTTGTTAACAAATGACATGAAAAAGAAAATTCTGGAATATATTAAGTAGCAGAAAAGTGTCCGTACTTAATGCTTCATAAATGTTTTTGAGTCATAAATACCTACTAGTAAAAGTTTAAAAAAGACTCACCTTTAATTCAGCTACAAGAAACTAAACTAGATACCTTTGGATTTTTATTTTGCCATGAAAATGACTGAGAAAGAATAAATATTTAGATCTTAAAGACAGAGTTCAGTACAGAGTAATGTTAACACAATCACCTGAAATTATTCTTATTCCCTAGTGGGTCTTGGCTGTGTAGTAAGTATTCATCTGACCTCAATTGCTTAAAATAGCCTGCCAAAGCCAGAAACAATGACAACTGTAAGGTAACACTGATCTGTAACTACCATAAGTGTCAAGGGAAGCTGTACAAACAAGGGGAAAATGAAGCTCTGGCTTGGTTTCAGCTGGGACAGAGTAAATTTTCTTCCTTGTAGATGGTTAAGTGCTGTGTTTTCAATTAAGTATGAAAATAATGTTGATAATGCATTGATGGCTTAGTTGTTGCTTAATGCTTACCCTAAATGAAGGACTTTCAGTTTCCCAGGCTCTGCCAGTGAGGAGCTGCACAAGAAGCTGGAAAGGAGCATGGCCAGAACAGCTGACCCAGACTGGCCAAAGGGATATCCCATCCCATAAAATGTCATGCTCAGTATATAAACTGGGAGGAGTTGTCCAGGAGGGGCCAATCACTGCTCAGAATGGGCTGGGCTTTGGTCAGCAGGTGGTGAGCAATTGAGTTAGGCACCACTTATCTGCTTGGATTTTAGTCCTCTTATTGTTATCTCTCTTTGCATTGCAATTCTTATTAATGTTATCACTATTGTTGTTATGGTTATTCTTACTACTTTGTATTTTATTTTAATTATGAAACTTCTCTTATCTCAACCCATGGTTTTTACCTTTTTCTGGCTTTCCTCCCCATCCCTGCAAGGGCCAGTGACTGAATAGCCATGATTCTTACTTGTTGTCTAGGCTTAAACCATGGCAAGTTCATATTATCTTCTCATCTTCTTTCTGATAAAAAAAAATGTAACTATCAACTAGGCAAGCTATCAGCCACAGATCTTTCCCTAGTCTAATACTCGGAGAACCTAGATTAACAAGAGGTGGTGGAAACAATACCAGCAGCAGAGCTGGTGAAGTATGATCCCTGTGTACTCTGCAGAGCCTTAATGAAAAGCTAGAATGACACCTCTGATCATAACATCTTTACCACTTCTCCAGCAGAAATTTCCCCCTCCTTCCCTGCAGAGGTACACATTTCCCACTGTATATCCCTTCTGGCATTTTATAAGCAAGATGGCAACATGGGTATTATATGTAATATTTACAGCATTGGTTGATACAGAATTTAGTTATCTAGTCAAAACTGTTTGTGTGAGATCTGTCTATACTTAGAGAAAGAAAAGTTCATTCGTGCAATCAGTAGGTGTTTTCCACAGGTGAAAAAATTTCCCTACTGCAGTGTCTGAGGTGTCTGAATACACAAGGTTAATTTCCTGCTGAAAAGCTTCACTGTGGGAGACACATACCCTTGGATAGGTTTATGTAGTCAGAGACTGGGAAGACACAGTGTGGCTTGAAACTAGGGCCTGAATCCTTGGATTTAAACCTGTGTTTCATTAGTCCTCTAACTTGAAGTAGTTAATCAGAGGTGGATATGAGCAGGAAAAGCACAGTGGTGTCACTGCACAGTTTTTGTCACCAGCACAAAGGTGGCAATTCGACAGGAACCATTTTTGCAGAGCAAGCAGTGCATGAAGCACACCATCCTGCACTGTTCTGAAGTGTCAAATATAGCCACCACTATTATTGTTTAGGGTGTCATAGAGTTTGTAAAAACCACTGCATATTTCATGCTACGAGAGCCTAAGTTCTTTTCAACCACTATCTTTAGCTCTGCAATAAGTTTTCTAGAATCATTACCCATTTAGACTTTCAGGACTGGGGACTTCAATCCCTGAGGCTGAATTTATCTCCTTATCTTAAAGCATCTATAACACAGATGCCTACATCTAAGCTACTCATCCTCAGCTCCCTTTACAGTCAATAGAGAGGAAGAGGCGTCTGGAGAAGGTGATTCATCTCATCCTAATATAGATATCAAACAAGTATCAGATTAATTGCTCTCTAGAGATACCTGGTTATCTCTATTGACAATAAAAGCAGCCTAGAGTGACTAACTCAGACTTACCTGCCTATGTGCTGGTTGCCTACAGTTAGCTGAGATAAATCCCAGCCAGAGCTTCCTTTGATCAAGCAATTCAACCACTATCATGAAATGTAACAGATAAGAAGGGCAAGAGTGGATGAACAGGAAGGACAGAGTAATTGTGTGTTACCCGATCAGGAATAAACACACCAGTGAAGGTTTCATAATCTTACACTTGCCCGAAGATATCTTGCTTTCCATTTGTCCGAAGTGAACCTGAGGGGAACGCTGTATCTGCCCTCAGGAACATGCTCCTATCTCTTCTTGGTAGCCTCCATCTGTAGATCAGAGCTGGGGATTCCCTGAGCTGACTGGACGCATCAAAGCCTCTCTCAGCAAGTGTGAACATTACAGATTGCAGCCACCTGAAGATCTCACCTCTGCTTCAGCACTTGAGTGATTTCTGCTTGGAGTTTAGATTTTCATTGATGATCCAGCCTCATTGTGCTATTACTCAGGAGAAAGAAAAAAAGAAATCTGAGGAATATGGAGGGGCTTCCCCTTCTTTATTTTGTTTTTACATCAGTATTATCCCTGTCACAATTTGAAAATGATGCTGCACCAAAAGTGTATGAATATAATCCTCCTCTTCACATGTAATTCCTAAGGGACAAACTTACAAAAGTCACTCTGTCCAGTCTTGGACCAAACATGATCCAAGATTGGTGAGAATCTCTATTTCAAGTACATTTTCAGCTCTATAGGAAAATCTGCTGTTTACCTATCTTTTCCTGAATTTGATTTTTTCCAATTTCTTCTTATCCTACAATAAAAAATCAAACCAAATACCCTCAGCCTGTGTTGGCTGTTAGAAAGAAAGGAAAAGGAATAAATCTGGCTTCAAAAACTTTTGACAGTTGGTGTGGTAATGAGCCCATTCCAACTGAAATTACCTCATTGCTGCTCATTTTTCCTGGCTACCAATCGATTTACGAACCTCTTTTAACATCTAGAGAGGTGTTAATGAATCAAGTGTTTAAAAATAACATACACCAGGAGGCTGTAAATTTCAGCCCCGGCATCCTTTGAATGAATTCACATCCCACATTTCCAACACCCACCTGGTGCCCGTCTGCTGCAGCATGGGTGTTCATTCAGGGTCTGAATTTATTATCCACAAATATGTGTTGGGGGTTCCTCCAAGCCTTGACTCATCAGCAGCCTGATCAGCTGTCAGTTCTGACACAGCAGAAGAAGGGGGAGAGAAAACAGAGGTCATGAGGTGGTGTCATGGCCTTAAGGAGATGAAGCAGATGAGGACCAAGGCTAGCTCTGGCCATCCCGAAGGAATGTCAGAGCAACAGTGTGCAGTGGTCAGTGTTGAATCAGTGCACCTCACACATTTCAGGCTCTCTCTGGAGGTGGATCAGGTACCATCTAGTGTGGTCAACTAAAGCACCACCATGGTGTTGTTGGTATGGACTTTTTCTAGAAAATTCCGTTTGCCTGGCTGTCAGCAAAGCTAAGTTGGAGAGGCTGACTCGTAGACTGAGACATCATAACTTGATGTAGCAGAAAAGAATATATGTTTTTCTGGACTTCACACCCATTGTGTGTAACTGAAAGTAGCAGCAATGCAACTTAGAACATGAGACTTGGGGCTTTGCTCAAGCTCAGGCTGAGCATCATTCTTCAAAAATAATGCTGACAGAGTGGAAGGAGTCAAGAGGAGAACAAAAAGGTTAAAAGTAAGGAGAACTAACAAGAAAGGCTTATGGGGAAGAGTTTCTGAGGCCAGTGGTCATCTCATCTATTCCCCCTGTAGCTGTGGCATGGAGCAGGAAGTGTAGGTTTGAGCTGGGTTTAAATAAAATCTGGGCGCATCAATGTGGAACACATCCTCTTCACCCTGCTTCTCCAAGGGTTTTTTAGGGAACAACCTTTTTAAACAAGAACATTGTCATTCTTGAAAGCAAGCTCTTGCCTGTCCTCCTGTCCCATCAAACCAGACAAACCTTATAGATTCAGCTCAGCCCAAGGGAAAGAAAAATCAAGACTGCAAAATTATTCTGTAGGACTCCCAGGAATGATCAAGTAAATCCTTCTCATAATGATGTCAATGGCAAAGCACGCAATGACTGAGGTGGCAAGAAACTAGGCTTTAAATCTCTTTAATTAGAATATAAGAGTAATTTTTGTTAACACTTTTCTTAGTAGTGTATATATACATGTCTCCTTCTTAATGAAGTAGTTGGATTCTCATTCAAAACCAGCACACTTGCACTCAGGAAGGCAGACTACATTAAAAATGTTATCAAGATTGAAAAAAACCCAAACCAAACCATACAAAATAAATAAATAAATAAAACAACTGAATTTTATGATTCAGTGATAACATTTACACATCTCATTTCTAGGTTCAGAGGACTAGTGCTTCTTCTCCCACCAGGGACTTTGTTCCATCTTAAAATCTAATGGTAATCAGCAAGTGGAAGCAAAAGGCTATCACTCACTCATTTGAGTCTTCCCTTGGCCACCAAATAAAGCTCTTGCTATTCAAATCTCCCTAAAATCTAGGGTTGCATGTGAATGAGTGAGGAGCCCAACACAAAACACTTTATTGTTCTCTTGTTCATACCTAGAAAACTCTTGGTTTCAGACTGTGAGCAAAACTCCCTCTTGCCTCAAAGAAGAAAAAATATTATTCTTAAGCCCACAGAAAATAAAGGAGTTCTATAAAAACCAGGATAGACTAGATTTCATGCAAAGTGTCAAGACAGATTTTCCTTCTGCCCAAAAGAACCTTCTGCTTTTGTGCAGATAGATGCAAATGATGAAAAATTCTCTCTGTTTTCATGACTTTACTCCAGGTTTACTGAGGTGTAATCAAGGACTGAATTTAACTCATTGTGTTATTATTTTTCAATCCAAACCACCTCTTTGTAAAATAAATGCATTGAAAGGCTCACTGTGGGAAAAACAGCACCTGTCAACCAAAGGGGTTTTCTGAAAAGTAAAAAAGAGACATATTTTTTATTAGTCCACAAAATTTAGGTGGTTGGTTAAAATGCCAAGATATCTTCGATAACACATTTACACACCTATAAAAACAAAAGTTCACTCAAAAATTCCAATAAATGGTCCTTAGGTTGTATAAGAGCCATACAGCTGCAAAAACATCAAATATGTCTCTGATAGATTTTAAAGCAACAGTCAAAGAAAATTATTGTACACAACTTCTTAGTTTAATTTGTCCTTTTAAATTTGAACTCCTCATCAATTAAAAAGCAAATATTTTGATTTTGAAGGGGAGATGTCACTCTGTCTTTGGTCTGAAGTTTCCATGTAGATCCCAAGATGTGCCCAACCAAATTTCTTCTTTAGCTAGACAAACATGAGACAGAAAAAAAAAATAAAAGAAGGGGGGAAGCTGAGGGTGAAAATAGTCCAAAAACACATCCTCAGCTGATGTAAATCTGCTGGGTGCTAATGAAGTGTGCAGGGTTACATCAGCTGAGGGATTAATCCAGGTCTCACACTGAACGCAAATTGAAAGCTGAGAAATGCCAAATGCCATCACAATATGAACACATAAAAAAAAGTAAACTGAAATAATGAGGGAAATCAAGACTTCATATTAAACAAGGGCCCATCACACACTCAGTGAAATCCAAGCCAAGTAACAGAGTCAAACACAGCTTGTTAGGAGCACAACAGTTTTCCAAACATTTACATTCATATTTTACTGGACAATGTATGGCCTGAATTCCTATTAAGCCATTACTACATTTTGCAGACATCATTTTGACACATTTTTGAGCAGGCTGGAAGCCCTTGTTTATTCAGCTTTCCCCTTGGGCACTTCAAGAAGTTATTCTCCTGTAATTCCAGTTCTACTTTTCCTAGGTACACCTTTTACAGTCAGAGCTTCGTTATTAACTCAATGACTGACTGACAGAAGAGACTGGATTTTGAAACCTTGCCATCAAAGCCACTCCATCCACACAGTGGTGACATAAGAGTCCATAGAAGGGAAATGTAAAGAGAACAAAAGACTTTTTAAGCAAGAGGGAAAATTTGCCCAGACCTTCAAAACTAACTTCTTGTCAAGCCAACAACAAAAAAGTCGTACAACAAAAGTTGTACTTTGGCTACCAAAAATCCCGTCAACTATTGGTGTTCCCAAATTAGCCATACATTTTCTCCCCTTGGTGCTTCTTTGTGCCTGCACAATAGAGACAGACAGACCATCAAAGAGCACCTGACTTGCACAGACCTCAGTCAGATTAGAATTCAAGGTGCTTCAAGCATTGATGGCCATTCAGAGGATTTGCTGTCAAGTAGTAGCTCAGAGAGACTTGAGGCACGAGCACACTGTCTGGAATAGATGAAGACAAAGTAATAAGGTGTTGTTTATGGTCGTAAGATTTGAACTAACTTCAGCATGTGTACAAGGCAAAAGTCTTGTTGAAGGCAAAGCCAGGACCATGGCATAAAAATGGCCGTGTCTTGTGAAACCAAAGGCCTAGCTGGCATTAACTCTGTCTTCAGCAAAGTTCAACAGGAACTGCATAAGCATAAGCATAAGCAAGGCAAAGTGAGACCTATATTCTTGGAGGACTGTTTTCTGTGCTTCTAACAAACTGGTTCAAGGCCCTCCCTGGCTAGAACCTCACAAGAACTTTGATCAGTTTGTGAATCTATCATCTGCAAGGTCATGTGTAAGACACTCCCAAGGTTCAGCCACATGTTGTAAGAGTAACCTTTTCTTTCTGCTTTTGTTTTGGTTGGCTCCAACTCATTTTATTTCATGCAGTGTACTTCTTTTATTGGAAAAAAAAAAAAGAGAAGTAACCTCTGATATGTCTGGTCTTCTGAAGGGTGAACAGTTTTGGTCTAGTTATTCTAGTTATTCTATTTTCTTTTTTCAGTTCTGTCATATCTTTTTTGAAATGTGGAAAACCATCACTGTATACAATATTCAAAATGTGGGATCCAGATTCGCTCAAGACCAGGTTGGACAAGGCCCTGAGCAATATGATCTAGTGAGTGGCATCCCTGCCTATGACAGGGGGTGAGAACCAGATGATTTTTGAGATTCCTTCCAATCCAAATCATTCTATGATTCTATTCCATTATTTTATGACTATAGATTTATTCAGAGACATATTGATGTTCTCCAGTTTGTTCTCAGTTGTTTTCTTAGGAGGTATCAAAACCTAAATTTTTGACATCTATCAATCTTTGGTCTGATAATTTCATCAAAATACAGCTCCAAATTCAGTATTCATGAGCAACAAAAAAATCAGTCTCAAGGTGGAACCTAAATATAAGTTCTCATCATATCCCAAGATCCAGATCTTAATATGACTCTGAATTTCTCAGGGGAACCATCATCACTTCCAGAGACAGAAAACCAAAATCCTGGATACAAAGCTCAACAAATTAGTGACTAAATGAAAGATCTGCAGAGCTCCAGATCTCTGTTTAAAGGCTCCTGTCAATATTTAAAGAATATTACTGATGTCCTATTGTAAGCTAAGACATAATATTAATATTCAACCAATGACTGACAAAATATGTCTTTCTCCTCAAAACTGTATAAGCAGAAACTACCTAAAGTTTTCAGAGTGAACAACTTACTTTTTACCAGTATTTGTAGTGCTCTCTGAGCAAAGTTCTGATTGACCTTTTTCCACAGGAAGATTCCAGATTTCAAAAGGAATCACTAAAGACTATTCCCTACTATGCTGCAAACTCTGGGTTCAGTTATATTCACACTGTGTCCTTCCTAACATATGTTTGCAAGAAGGCCTTGGAGGGGGTATAAACCTAATGGAATATTTTCCTTTCAGACTATGCAAGGCAGAACTTAGGGGCATCTAAAACAGGGCTTTTTAATGTTTCATGTCTTTTTCCTGATATACCTAGCAATACTTATGAAATACTTCGATTTTTGTGCCATCAAACCTATTCAGCAGAATGTGTAAAATTTTCCTTCCCATTGTTTAAAGAGATTTGAAAGAAACTTGCTCCTTATAGTGGGATACATTTTACTCTAAAATCAGTCAAGTTTTGCTGAATGAAGTGGAACTGTCTTATAAATGCAACTGTCCTGGATGGTGCATATTCATTTTGATATCAAGGCAGAAAAATAAGATGGTGAAAGATCCTGAAACATGAATTAAAAGGGCTATGATGACAATTAGGCTTCACATGGCCAAAAAAAAAAGTTTACAACAGAGTTATATACAGCTCATCTAGAGTGTCTAGACTCCCTAGTAAATTAGAGAAGAGAATTAGACACTCCCAGGCTGAAATTCATTGCATCATTCTAAACAAGGAATCTAAAATTAATATATGAATCATGCTCTAAAAATTAATAATTTTTCTCCAGTCTTTATAAAGAATCTGAGAGAGATGAGCTCAGATGAGGGCCTCTACTCAGGAAATACTTCAAGTTCACTGGGATGATTTCAGTTCCTCTTTCTTTGCTAACTTAAAACATTTTACATTGGCAGTGTCATGATTTAGGGAGTTGCACAAATAAAATATTCATGACAGATGATGTGATGGCATCTAAGTCATTGGAATTGCTGTTACTGACTTTAAAGGCATGAGTTTTACCTGGGATAGAGCCTCTGCCTCCTCAGTGTAGCTGACTAGAAGTTTAATATTAAGCAAATTGCATTATTAATTGTGAAGATCCCTGTGAAGTCAGCGGAGAGGCACTAATTTTAGTCCCTCTGTACTGAAAATCTGTCAGAGAAACGTGATGAATATACAACTTTTCGTGCCCATGTCTCCCAGGAAGAATAATAGGAATCCAGAGAACAGGTTTATATCAGACTCCTAATTTATAGAAAGCTACAATTAATTCTGATGAATCCATACCTAGTGTCTGTTTTTCACATTGCATTTCTTCTTTTTCTAGTTTTTGAGAAAATGCAATAATAGTAGTTGTAATATTTGGAAAGGAATGGAATCATAAAAGCACAGAATGGTTTGAGTTGGAAGAGACTTTAAAGATCATCTTGTTCCACCCTTCTGCCATGGGCAGGGACACCTTCCAGTAGACCAGTTTGCTCCAAGCCCTGTCCAACCTGGCCTTGGACATTTCCAAGGATGGGGCTTCCACAGCTTCTCTGGGCATCTTGTTCCATCACCTCACAACCCTCACAGTAAAGAATTTTTTCTTAATATCTAATCTAAATTTACTCTTTTTCATATTGGGACCATCCCCCCTTGTCCTGTCACTACATGCTTGTGTATTGGGAAAATGTTTCTCCTTTTCCACTGACTTAAAGTGTTTGAAACTGAAACAGAAAGTCTCTATAACTTCTAATTTATGCCATGTTTCCCACTGGGCTAGAATGTCACCCATCAAAGATACTCTCTCGTTGCAAGTGACCTTTAAAACTCATTGTCATAAATAACATCCCAGCCCAGTGCAGTGACTGGCTCAGAAAGCTTGATTAGACACGTACAGCTCTACAAATCACTTCCCCTTCTTCCCTACATCATGAACACATTTGGAGAGCTCTGCTTCCTAAAGAAGTCAATCCAAGCTGAAAGACTGGTCTTCCATTTATTTTCTATTTTCAGCCTCTTGGGGTTTTTTTTCTGTGCAAGTTTGGAGCAAAGCCTGGAGGGCAACATACACTACATGTAATATTTAGTCATTTTGTCTTTTCCCCTCACAGGTAATATATTCAACAAGGCATTTCTTCCCTTTGTCTCTTATAGATCAATATTTTCATTAATGGTAGAATTTTTTTTTTCCTTACATTCAGTAGCAAAGCTAAAGTTCCCTCAGGACTTCTCGGGACACTATGAAACTTTTTGTTGCTGTTATATTATGAAAATACATCATTTTTTATGCTGTTGTATTTGAAGATAAATGTCAAGATTTACTGCAGGGAGGAAAAAGAGTAGTATCACTGTAGAAGTGCATTTTTTACGGAGAAAATATAGTTTGGTTTTTTTTTTTTTTTTTTATTTTGAAGGATTGTCAGTCCTTGGTAAAGGCTGTTAATCTAAATTCTTAGAAAATATTTTAAGGGGTGTTAATTTAATTTCTTTAAGCTCCTTAAGAGAAAATTAAAACCAAGAAAAAAAGAAATAAAAAAATTCAAAAAGAGGAAATACATAAATGATGAGCAAATTTAGCTCCACAATTCCATGAGAAGGTTGTGGCATCAACCCAGAAAGTTGTGTATGAAGGGTTCATTTTCAGCCTCACCAGAGACATTTTTGTGTCCATATATCTTGCCTGTCCCTCTATAAAATGAAGATAAGTCCTTCTTGGAAGATTTGGTCCTTCTTGGAACCTGGAGTTAGCAGTTTTTTTCAAGTATTCAGGTGAAGAAGAGCACATGACCCTCTTAGATTTGAGCTATTCAATGATATTCCATTGAAATTATCTTCTGATGGAAGATGCACATTTTGTTAGTGTTGAAACACCACAACTTCCCCAGTAAGCAAAATTCCAAATTTCTCCTGCCTGCTTTAGACAAATGTCAATCTATTTTTTGAGCCTTTTCTTCCTTTTCAGGGGTTTCTAATAAATCAGCTAGACCACTGTAATCAATGTATGAGGCACTTGGAAAATTCCTACTCAACAAGCCTCAACACAGAAGACTTTCACACAGATTTCTTCCACACCTCCCCACATAAGACAGATGGTTTATTTAGCACTCTTGGTTTGTGGCCATCCTTTAGTTAAGATAATCCAGAACAGACCCTCCTATGGATGGGATGACCAGAGACATCAAAAATCTTTTCAACAGACACAGAATTAGAATAACACTACACTTCCCCAGATTTGTAAGGGTAGGCAACTGGAATGTCGCTGCTAAGTGGGCATTGATGGAAATGAAACATTTCCTGTGGGTAGATCCCCTGAAGTCTCCAGTGCAATGCAAGCAGCTGCTTCTCCCTGAAACTTCCCATGTTCAAAATAAAGGCTGAAGCATCACAACAAAACAGTTCCATGTTAAAATCACAAGACCACCTCCACAGTCCCTACAGACTGGAAACACATCAGGTCCAATGTTCCCATTTGTCTCATTTTTTCACAGCCAGTGGAGTAAAGCCAAAATGCAAATTTGGCCTAGGAACCAAAGCATATGGCATTGTTCTGTTACACTTGGACAAATCACTGGATGTTATTACTGAGAACATACCAAGCCCTTATTTGAGTGCTGCAGGAGAAAGGGTTTGAGTACAGGGCTATGAACCAAGAATTCCTGAGTTCAGTGCTGGGGTCTGTCAAATAAGCCACACTCTTGCTTGTATTTCCTTGTGTGTGAAATACAGGGGTAGGACGACAAGAGTATCCAAATTATTCACAACATTAAGTTTGGCCTCGAAAAACCATCACCCTGGCTGTTTTCCACAGTCTTGGGAGAAAGACAGCCTCCACCATAGAAGGCCTCAGAGAAATTACCAGGTGTTGATATACCCTCAGTGATCAAAAGAAAGGAACATATTTGTCCTATCTGGCTAACTTTGAAAACTGATAGCATTCATGTTCAAAGAGCCAGAATGGCAGGATTTATATACCAACACACTTCCACCTTAGCTTAAAGCTGGAATTGCTGTGAGAATGTGTAGGTGATCTTGCTAGCAGAGTCAGTATGAAAGTTCAGTTGAAATTTGTACAGCTCTTGAAAGACTGGAGACCTTACTCAGTGTTGGAATTACTGTAGCCACTCGTAGGATATTCATAGAGGTCACGTAGGATGGTGAGTGCTGGAGCATTAGCCAACATATTCAAGAGGTTTCCTAGTGCTTAAGGCCAGGCAGAACCACTAGAAGGGCTTGTGGAATCTCATTTCTTGCATCTTTAGCAGTTTTGTTTTTTTTTTTTCTTTACAGTTGCCCATAATTAAGGCAGATTCCAGCCTAGAGGGCTGAACGATGCTGTGGGTTACATATCATGCAACCAGAGAGTGAATGTCATGTTTGACTCACAGGTTGGATTCCCCATCGCTCCCAGTGTCTGACGTGGCAAAGTTCAGGGATGGCAAAGGAAGCAGCTGAAATTTCCAGCCTCACACACCTGCACAGCCCCAGCCCCAGCCCAATCTGCAGCAGCTACAACGTGGTGTGGGTGGAATAGTAAATAGCAGGAGAGAAGGGGGTGAGGCAGCATCTGCTGAATTTAGGAGTATTTTATTTGAGCAGGCCTGGACACCTACCCCAGGAGTCTGACAGAAACAAGCTAAAGAACTTTTTGAAGTATTACTGTTATTTTTCAGGAAGTCTGAGAAAACTACAGAAGCTTAGATAGCTGGAAATACAGCTCTAACATCCTTTAGAAGATCTAGCATTTTTCTACATAAGACAGTAAGAAATTTTCTGGCAGAGGCTCAAAGGCTCATTTTTGCAGGTGTCAAGAGAACAGTCATTCCATGAAGCCCCCCCCCAAAAAAATCCTCTTCCTTTATGAGTCATATGCAGTGTAAAATTCTGTTCTTTGTCCTAAACATTTTACCAGATTTGAAGGTGACAACAAGGTAAAGAATCAATGTGCAGAGTTTCAGTTATCTGGCATATATAGTCATGAAGAATCAAAATCCCCACCTCTCTCCTCCTTCACTTAAGATGGATTGGAGAAGTTCCTTTCTGAAAATATCTATCTTTCTAAAAATAAATAATCCAGGTGTAGACAGCTCATCCACAGACCAGTCAAGTCAGGTGCCAGGACAGCCATCATTTTGCCATGCTGGCATATCACCAGGTCTCCTTCCCCATTCTTCAAGGCACATTGGCTGCAGCAAATTTCCCAATTATTGAGGCTGAATAAAATGGAAACAAAACTCCTTGCAAAGTCTGAGAAGGAATGTGTTGACACACCGCAAAAAAAGCATTTGTGCACATTTCAGGAAAAGGTTTTGCATTCAGCAGCCTGGGCATTGCTGGGGTGGGCCAAACATGCCCAACAAACACTGCAGATGATGGTTCTCCAGTGCTGAGGAGCCATTTGTTCTGTATTACAAGAGAATCATAGAATTGTTAAGGTTGGAAAAGGACGTCTAAGGTATTCGAGTCCAGCCATTTACCCAGCACTGCCAGGTCCAACATTAAACAACACTCCCAAGTGCTACATGTATGTTTTCTGAACATTTCCAGAAATGGTGATTTCACCACCTCCCTGGGCAGTGTTTTTCATTGCTTGATCATCCCTTTAATGAGGACATTTTTCCCAGTATCCAATCAAACCCTTCCGTGGCAGAACTTGAGGCCAAAGATTTCTCCATGCAGTGTGTAAGGACAGTGTTTGGGAAAACAAATAGGAGCTCCAGGTTTATAGCCAGGTTTACAATCCAGGGATCCTATCCTATTTATCTCACCTCTGCCTGTTCCCTTGAGGATTTAGACCTGCTCAGAGTGAGGTACTGGCTAGTGGGCCAGCCATGAGGGCAGCACAGGGCAGGTCAGGAGCAGAAGCAGGCAGCAACCTGAAACACCAGCTGGTTTTGTTACAAGATACAGGCTCACTTTCATCCTGGGAGAAGATTCAATTCACCCTAACTCAAACCACACACACCTGGCAAGCTCCCAGCTGGTCTTCACCCGGATACCCCCAGCTCCCACACTATGCCTTACTAGGCAGTTTCGCTGCTGAAAACTATCTGATAAGCTTTCCTGATCTTCCCACATGCTCCCGCACAGCTTCTGGTCCAACAGGCAGCTGCTGATGTGCTCCATCTGCCCTCCATGGCTCCTTGCCTGTTCCAAGGAGGATCTGCAAGCAGAAGGTAGAACTTGGAGCAGCTGGGGATGGGAGGTCTCCTTGCAGTATTTCTTTTGTTATTCCTAGACCACCATGTCCTCCCCAAGGATAGCTCTCATGCTGATCTCCAGCTCAACCTCCTCGGTCTCATGTGCCTCTTCTCCAATTGTGTTATGTCTCTGCATTTGAGGGGCTTGGGAAGTTCAAGCTGTTGAGATTTGGGGTTTCTCAGAGATGGGTGACATGCAGTTTGCCCTACCAGGAGCACAGCAGCACGGTGACCTTTCCACTGCTGTCTCCAGCATCTCCCCCACTCCTCTCCCCAGACCCACTCCAACTCCAGGGAAAATTCCTGCTGAAGCAAACAGGAGCATCACCCTAGCAAGGGCTATAGGGCTTGATTAATTGTTTGTTAATTGCTGTGGAAGGCACTGGGGTGACAGATAACTATCCCTAAGTGGGATGCAGGCTGCATTTTTTTTCCCCTACTTTTCCATGGCTTTGTGAGACAGCTTGGATGCCCCTAATGTCAGCCTAGCCTCCAACAATGGGATTTGTGAGATCCCTTTGTTGTCTAAATTCCCTTAAGTGGAAATATGTTTTCTAACAGCACAGAAACTCTCCCCAAGGCTTCTGTTGTACCAGGTTAATCAACCATACATGACAGCAGAATTAGAGGTGCTAGTATTTTATGTTCTGCATCTAAAGTATGTTTCTTCGTGTGTACTTAACAGGCTTTAATTTTATAAAACATTGCGCAACAAGGCACCTTGGGGAAGAGCAATTAACTCAGATTATGTTTTCGTTTCAGTGAATACCAAATGAGAAACTCAAATACTGATTTATGTAGCCACAAAGTCAAATCATGCTCCTTAATACTGCCTGATTTTTCAATGTGGCCGTCTTTGGTCACAGACAACCCTTTTAGTCCTGACATGCAATTAAGAAGTTGCTCAAACTGAACTCTCCTTTAAAAATATATCAAGATATTTTATAATCATGATACACAGACAACCAGTCCTGTTTGAAGTTAATTATGAGACTCCTATCATCTTCAGTGAGAGCAGGAATAAACCTACTGAGGACATTTTGGTATAATTTTCCTCTTGATGACTATCACAGCCAGTTTATGTTAATTATGGATGGGGATAGGCACTGCTAAACAATTTGAAGGATGAAGGTACTAATTTAGGATCCAATCTAGCTCTCATTAAAGTCAATGGAAAGATACCTATTGACTCCAATGGAAGCTGGTTCAAGCCCATAAAGACCGAATGAGCTCATGTGAACCTTCTCATCCAATTTCTCGCTGCAGAAAAGAAATGATGCCTCAGCACCCTTGAACCACTATTCATGCAGAGGGCTTAATTTGGTCACCTTGAGTCACACACAGCAGCTCCTTAATGCACTGGCCATTCCCTTGGGATCAGGAGGTCTGTGGACAACATGCAGGGATTTGGGCTGATTCAGGATCCTACTCTCTAAAGGATTTTCGATTGGAAATTGTTCTACTGTGGGTTGCTACAAGGGGGGAGAAGGAAAGGAAAAAGGAAAAAAAGGGGAATTTCCACCATAAACCCAGAAACAGCCTCAGCTGCCATTTTCACATCTTCCAGGTGAGGTGCAAGGAGCAAGCCCCTGACATTATTTTCCCCAGGGCATCAGGTGCATTCCTCCCCAGCTCTGCTGTGGGAAACCAACCTGATCCCAGCAGCACAGCAGGAGGGGGTTCATGGACCCCACTTCTCTCTCATCCCCTTTCTGAAGCAGTCCAGCCTCCTCTGCTCTTGAGCACTGATTCCTCTGCTCCCTCACTGGCAGCTGCCTGCCTGGCAGCATGAACTGGGGAGGCCAGACTGAGGTTGAGGCCAGGAAAAGCAGAAAATAGAGAATCCTGCCTCCCTGCCTGCAAGGTTTTTCTCGAGTCAGGCAGCTAGCAACCCAGAACATTTCATTCAATTCTCCCAAATGGGATATGTTAGAAAATTCCTTTTCATGCAAAAGACATCTTTTTTTCTTCTTTTTTCTATGTTATAAATCCTATGAAGTAGGTTTTGCTTTTTCTCTTCAGATGATCCACAGTACCAAGAATACCATCACCACCAAGAAAAATTTATTAATGAGGTATTTTCTTTCCCTATAGTAGAAAAATAATTAATTCTTTCTGGCTGAATCAGTAGGAAAATGTCATTCAGTGTAAATAAGGTTGTCATTACTGCTTACTAAGAGATAAGATTTCTTTAGACACAAATATATTTAGTCTGTAAAAAGTTCATGAAAATTGAAATGTGATTCCATCAAACAGAAGTAGAGATATATTTTCATAGCCTTTTCCTGGACACCTAATTCTTATGCATGTCCTTCTCTGACAGATAGCTCTTTAATAATGACACCCTATTACCTGTGTTCATTGCTCTAGGTTTGGGGTGGGTTTTTTCCCCTTTTGCCTATCCCACTCATTAATAAATGTCTTATTACCTTTAGTTTGAATGCCAGTGTCAGCACAGTCAGGGAAAAAAGCTGGATTGCCATCTGTCTGCTCTGCTTACAGAGGAATCATTAACTAATTTCCAGCTGCAAATTTCTACCTACTAATAATGTTCCAGCCACAAGGAAGTAAGATTTAGTTTATGAATCCAGCCTGAATATCTGAGAATAATCATGGTAAAACAAAATAACATTTTTGATACCAAGGAGCTCTGTTATATTCTTTGAAATGTAACATAATGGTTCTGTTTTAAGCTCTTTCAGGACAGAGGTGATAGTTAAGCACAAAATGGAGAATTTGTTGGGCTTTCCCACTTGGATCTTCCAGGTGCAAAAAAAAAAAAGCTGCTATATCATGAGTACTTACTTCTCTGCGACAGGATATTAACTGTCAGCCAAGCAGCCCATCAGATAGCTAGCTTGGCTTGCCATCTCTGGGCCAGGAATTAAGATTCCTATGGCCCTTAGTCAGCATTGCTACCAGGGAAGGCAGAAAGAGCCCTCCCCCTTGCCAAGACAGTAGCAGTGCTGGTGAGCTCGTCCCTGACAGAAGTCACTCTTTGCATATCTTCCACCCATCAGTCTGGGAATTAAGAGATAAGGAGCATTTCCGTACATAAATAACCTCTGAGCTGTCTTTGAAAATAGAGCTCGGCGTTTTTCAGCTTACCACTGGTGATGGCATTCCTGCTTATGCAAGACTTGTTCATCACAGCCCTGACTCAACCTTGCAAGAAGAATGAAGGCCACCCCCGACCCCTGTGCTGCCAGGGTGACTGGATCCCCAGGGCAGAAACCTGCCCTGCTCCTCCCTCTCCCAGCAAAATGCAGAAAAGTCTGCATTTTCTGCCTTCCCCAGGGGGCTGGGGCTGCTCCCTGAGGAAGGCTAATTCCACCTGTGAGATCAGTTCCAGATCTGCCCATGCTGGCTGAAGAAAAAATCTCCATTCCCATCTGGCATGTCACAGTTCTCCCTGTCCTGTGAGTGTTTCCTTCTTCCATCGGCTGACTGCAGACACCCTCGTCTGCTCCAGCCTGAAAAACTCCTGCTTTTTGTGCTGTCTTCACCAGCCTCACTCAGGAAGATCCTACATGGATGGTTTGGCCAGCAGATCATATGGGGCTGTCACCACAGAGAGCAGGACAAAGAAATGGCAGCCTGCTGTCCTCTTCCAGCTGCCTGCACCTGTGATGATCCCCCCTGAGATGCTGGGGGAGCCCTGGGCTGCCCTGTGGAGTGAGGAAGGGATGCCTGGAGGGAGAAGAACAAGGCACTGTCTGCTGCAGGTTTGAGTGTGCAGTGGTCACACTGTGGCAGCAAGATGCAGACCCATGCTGGAATGTAAAGAGATTTTTTGATGCAGAGGGTGCCAAACCCTTTTTCATAGCCCTCCCATAAACCCTTTCTCCTTCTCCTTCTGCACATCCCGAGATTCCTTTTCTGGATGTAGAGAGAGAAAAGCAAAGGAAGGATTCCAGCATATTTTGTTTCAGTTAGCATATCCTGCTACATGTGGAAAAATGTTGTGTGCTTAGAGCACCATTCCACCTCCTCCTTATCACAGCCCTGTGGCACTTGCACAAAGAACCAGCAAGAGAGACCAGAGAAAAGGACCTAATCTGCAATTCTACAAACTAGCTGAGGACAATGGTCAGAGAAACACAGATATCTTATCTCTCTCTGGTTTCCCCCTGGCTGTTTTCAGGATGTCACTCACAGAGTAGCTGTTACCCCCAAAATTGCTGGAGGTCATATTCTGATCTCTGTTGTTTCTCATCTGCACCCAGCTCTGCTGGCTGGGAAGCAGATGGTCCCACATTGTGATGAGAGCAGCACAGCAAGTCCCCTCACACCCCTGGCCAGGTCACACCGTCCTTCCCACTACTGTGTGCCCACAATTCCCTCCATATAAACAATCTTTTTAAAATCTTTGGACAGATGCAATAATTTATCTTGTTTTTTTCTCCCCTGCTCCGCACTCTGGGCAAAAAGGGGCTCTCTGGTTGCATCACACCCTGCAGGCATTCCACCAACTCACACTGCACAAGGATTTTCCTCTCATTGCTGTGGCCTTCATTCTCTGAGGCTTACAGGTCTTGCCATGCCACCACAGGCCTTACCTTGTGTAAAGCAGGTGTGGAAAAATGAAATGCTCTCTCTGCTCTTCCTCAGCCCTTTCTCAAGCATCACTGAGCTACTCCAGGGCACTGGTCTTCTGTCTTCTCCCCTTCCCAGTCCATTCTGAATGGTCATTTCTGTCTAGAAAGGCCAACATACATTATAGAACCATAGAAACTGCTCAAAACAACCACATTAATGAAAAGCTAGAGCTGATCTTAGGACAGGGCCAAAGACAGATAATTGACCTTAAACACTACAGAAATCTTATAAAATATGCTCATATTCAAAGAAATCCCAAGAAAAATGGGAATATCAACCCTCCTGCACTCTCGTGCTACTCCCAAAGAAAATTCCAAAGAAAATTTTTTCTCCTGACCTAAAGAGGATAATTTTTCCTCCCTGCCCTCACTCAGCCATGTTTTCCTATGTCCTCTGTTATTCTTTGTGGAAGAAGATAGAGGAGGACTCCAACCCAGGTGCATCCCATTCAATTTCCATGTCCTGAGAGAAACCTCAGTGAGGAACAAGAGAGAGAGTTCCCACTGGAGGAGGGTTTACATCTCAGTTTTATTGACTTGACTCTTTCAGTCCATGACAATGGAAGGATCAGAAGGTAAACTACCACCTCAGTGGATATTTTGTTTTCGTGGCTGAAGGCACTCCAAGACCATGATGAATGATGATGGATTTCTGTTCACATTGATTTTGGTGAGCAAGGGAAATTCACATTTCTATTCCAAACTAAAAATCATATAAATAACCATTATCAGTAAAATAGGCAAAATTCAGGGTGCAAAATGCAGAAGCATTTATAATCTGAATTTACACTTCACTTTTAGCACTTCAGGGTAGAATCAATACTTCTCTACCTCTACCACCCACTTCTCTGAAATCAAATTACTTCAGTGAGTACTTTCAGCACAAACAGAGGTAGATTTTGGGGCAGTATTGTTAAAAGAAGACAAAATAAGTTTTGTTCTCATAGTGTTCCAGTAAAGCATTCACTTTCTTCCATGCAGCACTCCTTGTCACAGATTTTGTTCTCCACAGTTTCCATCCCACAGAGCCCAGCATTCCCAGCATAGCTGAGGAACTGGACTTGGCCATGCAGGCAAAGCTATAACTATAACTATGGTGTGTTCCCAGCTAAGAACAGAAACAGCATTTAGGCTTTAAAGCAATCTTGTCAGAGAGGCAGATCAAATAATGATGGCTAACACAGCAACATCTTTGCCCACAAGAGACACAACACACAGCGAGTGTTTGTGAAAAGATTTCCCACTGACTCCCAGAGATATGCATCATCACAACCAGAGCATGGGTGGGGTGAGAAGGACAAGCCACATGAGGGTAAATATGTCCAAACGTGCTATCTATCTCTTGCTACCCCCAACAACCAGGATAAAAGAGCTGGAATCATGAAGTGAGGAGGAGGAGGAGACTAAAAAAGCCTGGTGAGAAGGACAGAGAATTAAGGAGACAGCCAAGATGACTGATAGATGCTTTTCACTGTTCTGGACATTTTTGGCTGTAAGTCTCCAACCTGCATTGGGGTTTTCTGTTCTCTCACAGACCCTGAAGGATTTTGATAGGAGGGCTTTCCCTGAATTTTCTTTCCTTCAGATCACACCAAGAGCACAAGTGAGCACACACCCATCCCCATCACACCCCAGTATGGAAAGAATAAACATTTCAAATCCACAGGCAGAGTGGGAAAGATACCAGAGGTCAATCAGCCAGGGAAACAGGTTGCAATGGAAAGATTAACACATGAGTTGTGTGAAGGACCTTCATAACTTCCCCACAAAGAATTTCACCACTTTCAACTACAAAACATTAATGGCAACATCATTTGCCTTCCCACCAGTGTGCACTGTTCCAGTTTTCTTGTGTCATTTCTCTCTACAGCCACCAATAAAAAGGCCCTGGAGGAGGCCTTCAGCAGCAGATGGGCACCTCAGGACAGGATCTCACTGTGAAATTCTTCAGGTCTGGTATAGCTCTGACGCTAAAAACTCACTGGGAATCACTGTCAGTAAATTTGATAGTGGATTTCAGCCAACACTGAGCACTTTGGAAAATCCCAACCCAAAACACTCTCAAGTGTAAGGGATGGGCTGAGAGCAGATCAGGTGGCTCCTCCTGAAGAGTCATTTTCAGCCACAGAACTGGGAGATCTCTCTTAGTGCTCTGCTTTAGGAAGTCAGACAGTCATTTGTCATATTTTTTCACACACTTGTGAACATCAGTTGCACCCACCTGCCATGACTGTGTTCACTGCACTGTATTGAGAGACACCTAAGAAAAATGGGAGGTTTCTGCTGTAGATTATGATTGGGAAAGTTTTGACAGTTTTTATGCTGACAAATACGACGTTCCATTTTTCAAAATCTTGAAAGTTCTCAGGGCCAAGAAATCTCCATGGAGAAGAAAAGTAAGGACTTTTTGTTATTTTAATCCATTTCTAAAGACAGATGCAGGATCCTAAATTTAGGTCCCCACTTGAAAACAAAATTCCTGATTCAAGTGGTTTCACAAACACATTCGCATAAGAAGCCTGGGGGAAAAAAAGTAATGCAGACCCACACTGAAATCAGGAGATGGCCATTCCACGCCTTTGTTTTGCAATCTTTACTTGTGGCTAAAAGCAAAGCCAATTAAAGTAAACAGGAATCTGGAATCTGTTGTTGACACCAAGGCCTTGGAACAAGAATTTCAGCCAAAACTTTATAATGAATCAACATCTCAAGGCCTGTTTCAGTGGAAACAAAACCTAAATAAATAAAAAAATCTAAAATATTAAAGGAGGAAAAAGAAAAGATTAAAAAAAGAGGGAGATTCTTAATTTGCATGACCAACCAGATTCAGAAAACCAAGCATGAAAATGTGGTGGCTCAAATCACTCCCAAAAACAAATTCTGGAAACAAAGCACCTCCATCTCTATTTGGACTGTTTTGTCACAAGCTCTTCTTATAACCAAACTTGGTGGTGGAGACTTCCAATACAAGATGGAGTTTTCCATTTGAATTTACTTCTCCTTCTGAACTGATCAAAGATTAGGGCATTTTCAGATCAACTCTAACAAGTAATTTGTTTTCAGCATCCTAGCCCCCTCTATGCTTTAATCTGTCTCTTCTAACTTTAATCTAGTTAAAAACAAAGTTACTATGCCTATATGGCTTTTTTGTCTGAATTAACTAACTCGAGTAAGTCAATACAAGAGCAAGAAGCACTTCATGTAATCCTACCTCTGCTTTATCAAAGTATTTACATATGCTCCTGTCTTTAAACTCAACTATGAGTGTATTTATGTGCTTTCAGGAACTGAGACATAAGGTTTTAATGACATGAAATCAGAGACTTCTTCCTATCTGAAATAGCACCTCTACCTTCCCCTGAGCATTAGAGTTTAAACACTAAATGACTTTGATCTCAGCTACCCTTTATTTTGGTTGTGGAGTTACAAAATGAAAACCCACATGACAAGGCTATGCCAAACAAATTAACACACCGCTCTGCCCGTCCCTGCCAAACCCCCAGCCTGTGAATATCAGATAGAGATTTAGTCTAAGTTCTACTGAAAGTTAAAATACATTAAATGGAACAGAATGTCACACACCTAGGCCTAGTGAGACTTTTCTTAGTGTTTTGGTCCTTGACAGGGACATGTAGGGAGAAGAAGATGTGGAAGATGTCTGATGGTGTTTTCCAAATGAATTGGTGGAAAAGATCTGATGTTCTTTTCACATTCAATGCTACCCAAAATAAAATACAGCATAGTCTCATATTCAGAAGAAGTAACAAAATCAACTATGAAGGTAAAATCATAGAAATCAAGTGTGAAATTGTGTTGAAGAGGTCTCCCTCTGACTGTTTCTTATCAAATTCCCTTCACTATAGCAAATTGGAGCATGACATGCTCCACTCCTGGTGTCCATCCCTGATGCACAGCCTGGCATTTCAAGTATAAGTTTTGCTAAGTATGTGGGGCATCTGGTAGGTATTAACTGTCCTGCACACAAGCTGGAAGGTGGGTTGGAGGTTGGTCTTCAGCACAGTGTGCTCCATGGCACCAACAATTTTCTGTGAACTGTGTACAACAAATAGGACAGCCTCAACCACATCCATGGACTCCTCTCATTCCCATCTTCTCCCTCTGACTGTCAGAGGATCTCATGCTGGCACAATGCTGAAAAAAATTTGAGGCTTTAGGGGTTTTTTATTTGGGGTTTTTTGTTTGTTTGTTTCCCCTTTTTTGGCCAACTAAGTTTATGGCCAGATCAGTTCCCTGATCTGTATCACCATGCAGACCCATGAACATTACTGTAAGCACAAAGGGAATGAGTGGCTCTAGGGAAAAAAGAACTCAAAGGACCCTTCCAGTAACTCTTTCCAGGAGATTTTTCAAGAGCTATGCCAGATTAAAGCAATGACTTAATCACAGCATTAAACAGTCAGCCTTTACTCAGGCAAATTTTCCATTATCAAAGGACCGTTTATGTTAGTGGGAAAAATCCCTGTTCTCAAAGGACTCTGGAAGTGCAGTGACAAGAGCAGTGCAAGTATTTATAAGAGTTATCCCAGTATTTGGTTTGTAGTGAAAAATATGATGAATTTCATCTTGATTTATGTCTAAAGGCCCCAGAGCTTTCACCTGTGTTTTATGCACCATTCTTGGACAAGAAATCTACCTTTCCCAGAAGATTTTCCCAGGGTTGGTATGGACTGGGACTGCATGGAGAAAAGAATCAGACCCAGAAAAATCTGTCACATGCTGCCGACCATCTGATCTTCACTCTCAAAAAGGTTCCCAGCCCATCAAACATGAGGCCAACAGAAATGGGAAAGTGGCTTTTCCTTAGGCTCCCAATGAAGGGTTTTGTGCCATCCTTGACAAGCTGTGTGTGTGTAATCCCAGGGCAAGCATGTGTCATGGGACAGGAGGCTGTTTATGCCCCAGGACCATACGCGCTGAACTCAACCAAGGGGAAACTTCCCCACAACACAGGCAGCTTTTTTGTGGAAACAACAAAACAAAAGGGAGTGCTGGGACTGGCTGCCCCCTCAATTGGAGGAGTGGAGGGTGTTGTTTCCAGCAATCCACCTGCATGTTCATATCTGCCTCATTTGCATGCGTTTGTTTAAGCTTTTTAATTAGCAGAAGGCCAGATCCTGATTACACATACACGCGGGTACTACTCAATTGATCCCGACGCTGGCCCATCTTGCTGACCTTACAAACCATCTACCAACACCTTTCATTCAGCCCAGAGACAGAAGGCACGTATCAGGCACATCAGAGAGTGAAGGGAGGGAGAGCAGCAGGAGTGGTTCGCCGAGGAGATAACAACAGCTCTCCTCCGTCTCTCTGCAGCACTGTGGGATGGGATGGGGCTGGGCATGACCTGGCAAGTCCTGCTGATTTGCTTCATCCCACAGATTACCCAGCAGCCCAGCATCGGTGCAGTCCCACTGCCGATCACATGATATCACCCAGCATAAATGCACTTAAATTGCTCAAGAGCCATATGCAGCCCAAGAGCCCCCATGGGTATAAAGTATCTCGCTTTCCCATGCTGTGAGATCAGAATCAGGCACAGTATTGGGTTAGGGAGCGGCAATAGTTGTTCCATAATTAACTCTGAAACCGGGTTCTCATTAGACCTTGCTTTTCATAAGTACCCTTCCCTCCACACATGCCTAATTTCCTACTACTCATCAGGGAGGTTAATAGGGACTGAAGTCAGTCGTAAAACTCCCATGGGTTCCACTAACATAGATTCACACCCACACAAGAAAGGGCAGTGAACTGGGTGCATCTCTTTAACTATCTTTTTTTTCCTAGATATATGCACAGCACCTTGCTGTGTGAAGAGCAAGCCGGGCTGCTGCTGCCAATGAATGTTAAATACGTGTCACAGTGACACTCTGAAAGGGCAGGATATTATATCACCCTCCACATTGTGCAGAGTGTTTGCTCAGTGTCAGCTCTATTCAAAACTACTGTCACATCTCTCTTGGATTTTTTTTTTTTTGTTGTCGCTCAGTGCTGTTGTTCCTGGGGCATATGCATGCTCCCTCATTTATTCATGGTGCCCTGTATCTACAAAACAATAGATGTGGGCAGGTGTCTTGTCCCATACAGAGCAGACCTTCTCTTGCATGTCAGGATCAGGCCCATCTTATCTTGCTCTGAAATGGGAGTTTTGCCAAAGCAAAGAGACCGAAAGGGACAGATGCAGCTAAAGTGGAGGTGAGAAAATGGGAGGAATGGGGATAGGATGCAGAGTGGAGCTCCTCTCCAGAAAGATAACTCTAGCTCCAGTTCCTTTTAGGTTGGGGAATTCATGTCACTGTTGAAGAAAGGATGGGCACTTCATTTGTCACCCTGAATACCTGAACTGGCTGGACCTTAGCCCCTTGTTACAATAGGATGCTCTTCTCCATGAGGTGCCTGTTCCTCCCATCTGCCTGGGGAAGGTCCTACAACCCATCTGGTTTATCCCAGGTGTCTAAAATCAACCTGCTCAACATTAGGCAAGCTGCATCCCACCCCTGGTGCCTGCCCAGTGGCAGGGTGCTACCCACAGGCAGGGAGGAGTAGGAGTCAAGGAGATCACAGTTATGCTCCCAGTGCCTCTCCCCCTCCATCCCAGCCAGCAAACACACCCTGCTCGCCAAGGGGGTGATTATATTTTTGAGCCTCCTGAAAATTAATTAACCCTCCACAAACTAGGCAAGTTTTACCTGAGGGATGGCTTCTTAGCTGATTTCCAGCCTAAGAAACAGTGAAGAGGGGCAACAAAGTGTTTGAGAGCTTGGCACAAAGTAGGAATGTCCTGATTAATGGCAAGGGATATCCAAGGCCACCTTTCTAAGTCCTTTGGTCACTCATCTCATAGTCCCAGAAGAGAAAAGGGCTTTGCCTCACTGCAGTCACCTATGATGACTCTTCACTCACCAGGTTTTGGAACTTCCAGAAGATTTCATCTTTCATTTTCCCATCTTGAGAGGAGCGTTTCTCCTGCTCCATCTCCACTGTTCTCCACTTTAGCCCCTCTTCTCCCCAGCTGCCTCCTGCCCATTGGCTGAAAACTGACCACAAAAATACAAGGAAAATTTCTTCACTTAATTGGTGATGAGCAGCACAGCCAAGCTATCCAGATTACCTGCCTGTGAATGGTAGAATTGGAGAGAGGTTTCCCTATTCCTCCTGTCAAAAGAGCAAAAAGCAAAATTCAAGAACAAGGTCAGAGAAATTATGTCCTCTGTCCAGTTTCAGCAGGTGTCAGCAACTGGGGAAGGCATCTTCCCAACTGAGGATGTGACAGAGGTGGAAGAGCCCTTTTGGCCAGCAGTCCAGTGTGTAGAGGGAGGATGATCTCCTTCCCAAAACTACTCAGCAAGGACAGAGAGGAAGGAAAACCAGAGGTGAAATTAAGTGCCCCAGGCCATATGGAGAGTAAGTGGCAGAGCCCAGCAAAATGCCAGGAGCTGCTGTACAGTCACTTCAAACCTCCCTGACACCCTCCAGGAACTCAAATGAGGAATTCCCAGGAGTGCTGTCCCTGCAGACCTCACAGTTTTCTTGACCCAAAGGCCCCAGGCCCAGTATCTCACTGTGGGATGCTGCAGCAGCCATGAGTAGGTGTGTTTGTATCGGGCACAGTGAAGTTTCTGTCTCAGAGGACATCTCCAAATTATTCCGTCATGCGAGGATGGCAGAACTCTTTGCACTTACAAGGAAATAACTGTGGTATTTACCTTTTGATGAGAACAATTGTTTGGCAAGAAGAGATTCCCCTTTTTTGTTGAAACAGACCTAAGGGGGTTAAATTAGCTGTGCTCCACAGGTCAACCCAGGACCAGCTTTTTGGAGAACTGGTAGACTTGGGAATGGGTCCCAGCACATATGTGAGGATTCCTTTGGACCAGGAATCTCCAGCTGGGAGTGGGGCAGAGCCATGGTCAGCTGTCTGCCAGCCCCTGCCAGCTCTCACCTGCCTTGGCAGCAAAGCCTGCCACTGAATGCCACAATTTCCAGCCAGTATCACACCCAAAGGGCCATCAGAACAAGTTAGGGCGAGTCAGAGCAACCCCAAGGCAGTTTGATGGTGTGTTTGCAGAGCCCCTCCACTGAGCAGAGGCACAAGAAGGCAGAGGCACAGAAGGCAAAGTGTTGTTTAAAGCTTCCCTGTAGTGGGCTAACCCTGGACTGTGGCACGAGGCTGTGTGCACACTTGTGTGTGTGTGAGTGAATGTATCAATGTGAAATATGGCTGATATATGTGAATGAGTTCAGAGCCAAAATTGCAGCTTCAGGGGAGCCAATCCAGAATTGTTACTCATCTAATTCCAAAGAGCAGTTATTCCTTTTAGTCTAAGTTTTATTTTTATTTCAAATGTGATGTGGTTACAAACTCATTCCCTTGTATAATTTTGCTTTCCAAGTTAATTACAAGATGTTCTAATTAATTATATTTAATGATTAACGTACAAACTCACAAGGAATGAACATAGCTTAGAGAACATTTGCTCTCAAAAGATATGTCTAGACTAGTTTGGTTTATCAGGAAAAGGTTGAAAAATTTAAATGAGAGAGAGAGCCAGGGAGAGAGAGAGAAGGGGAGAGAGAGAGAGAGAGAGAGAGAGGGAGAGAGAGAGAGAGAGCAAAAATACATTGTGGAAGAAAAAATAACAATAAAAAAAAGTCAAATTATGTCCAAACAAGAGCACATTTTTCTTTGGAGTTCAAACACCACCTTTAACCATCTCCCCACCCAGGATCTGATTACTTTTAATGGGACTCTGCTTGTGATTTAAGTTGTTGTTCATTTGTACAGTAATTAAGTTGAGTTGGTGTCTATTACATCATGGTTTATATTATGAATTCACACTGCAATTATGTGCGTGTGTGCAAGGGTAAGTGAGCAGAAAAAGGACCTTCCAGTTAAGATCAAAATGGATAACTCCTTCTGCCACTCTCTTCTTCAGCCTTAACCGTGTCACCTCCAGACACCCAAGTGACACACACAGGAGTGGGGCTTTGCCTCCAGAGATCCTAGTAGCACAGAGAGAAGTGTCCATGAGGAAGCAGGATCCTGAGAAGAGGCTGTGAGGCAGATCCTTCACCCCTCAGGCCAGATGACTGCTGACACCTGGGCACTCATCACTGAGCAGCCACATGTCTAAGGACCACGGTTTTAAGCAGGGTCTCCATTGCTCCAGGAATCAGGGATTATAACATGATGTATCCACTTGGTGATAAAGAATACACACGCATTTCTATTACACACACACCTCAGTGTGTAATAC
Source organism: Cyanistes caeruleus (assembly GCF_971803275.1). Lineage (NCBI taxonomy): Eukaryota > Metazoa > Chordata > Aves > Passeriformes > Paridae > Cyanistes > Cyanistes caeruleus. The sequence continues at coordinate 4,714,071 of NC_141704.1, read as the reverse complement.
ACACACACACACACCAAATGTGCAAGTATAATATACACCTAATGTCTAATGCAAGAAACTTAAATTCTATACAGACAGAAATCTGAGTGGATGAAGTCAAAATACGTTCCAAAATCAGAATTTAAAAGCTGTTTTGGTTTTTTTTTCCCTCTCTAGTACTTTGCCTAATTCAGAAAATTACCAGTGAGCTGAGAAACTCCCCTAAAGGTTAACATCAAGATGATTGCAGCAAAGATTTTTGAGCACAAACCCCCAGTTTGAAGCATGTGGATTCTCTGTGGGGTTCAGTGCTTGTGGTGTCACGTTGCTTGGTGAGCTGGCTGGGACGAGGACACCCCTCCACGAGGTGCTGCACAAACACAGGCTCCATTGTTGACCCAGGAAGTTGAGTGCTCGTGGCAAGGGATACCAATATACCAACTTTCATTTCATGCTGTGAGAATGGGCCAGTTTCATCTCCCCAGATTTATTCTCACCAGCACCACTGAAGTCTTATTACGACCTTCCACCCAATATTGCACTGGAGCAGATTGGAGGGAGTGAAAAATCTTGTTTCACCATGTTATGACAGAGGCATCAAACACTCCTGACAAGTGCCTGAAGGAAAACACCAGAACACCTTGTTCCAGCTAAAAAATTCACTTCCATTCCAGTATTAAATAACTCTGACTTGCTACCCTAGTTGTCCACCTTCATGACTTTCATACTGTTTTATCTGGGAAGTGGCCACAAGTGGATTGTGATGGTACAAGAAAACAGCAGCAGCAGAAAAAAAGCAATGAGGAATCCAGCTCCTTTTAGGATTTCGGGAAACGAAGCTGTGCACAGCAGATCCGTTGGAAGGAACTGGTTAATATTTGGAAAAACCAATCACTACTTTAATCCTCTCTTTTTTTTTTCCCAGGGCTATGGTCGCATCCATGCTCCCAAGTCCCTATTAAGCATCCCAGGCTACATTCTTGGAAGCATTTAACTTCATCTATTCTAGTAAATAAGACATGCATGGGGCTGTTCTCTGGCCCAGAGGCCAATTGGCACAGACCAGTTTGCGTCCATGCTGATAAGTGCCTTTCCTTCCAAAACTGGGGGGCTGCATCTGAACCGCCTGCGGTGATGCTCCTTGGCCCAGGCTGTCCCTGGACCGTGCCCAGGCATTGTCTGGGAGAGTGCTAGTTGGAACAGGACAAAACCATCACCAGGGACCATGCTAAAGGTTGGATAGTTTGGGAGATCATGTGCCAGTACCTGGGCTCAAGCCCTGGCCTTATTTAGTTTATCAACACAGCCATAGCTTTAGGTGTTTAATTGTAATTATACAGGGACCTGATTCCCATGGATCTCCCTGTAGAATCCATCTAAAAACAAGTTTCATAGCAGTCTGTCTGCACATGGTCAGGATCCTGCCTAAATTAGCCAATAGAGAATGCCAAGGCGAAAAGATGAAAAAATGAAATGTTTTAAATCCTGTCTCCCTGTAGGGAGCTCCTCACAGGTACCATATTCTGGGCAGCAAGAGGACACCTCCCTTTCCAGATAATTCACAGCCCTGAGCCCTCTCCTGGAGTTAAGCAAGGATTTTCTCTGAGAAACCTTGGGAAGTGACATACACTTTCCTCTTCCACCTCTTTTATCCCTTTTCTGAAAGACTTGACAGTAGGAGTGTAAGCACTGGGTGAGCTTGCTGCTTCTTCTGAAAGGATTTGAACTGTCTTTCCAGGACAGTACATGAAAAAAAAAACCTAAAAAGTGAAAGGAGGAAGTTTTAGGAAGCTGAAGGAAGAGAGCAAATAGAAAGTGTTGAGAGACACTAGCCAGGAGGAGTTGTTACTAACATGTAAGATTTTATTATTAATTAATTAGGAGCAGGAGGGAGAAAAATAAAAAGAAATAAAGATTGGAAGAGAATCTAAAATACTCTAGTAAAACAACACTTTGTTTTACTGCTAATCCCACTGAAGTCTCTAGCCTGGTGTTGTCTCAGCAGAACATATTCTGTGAGCAACTTGGGAAGTAATTTGAGCGTCTCTGAAGTCTTTCATTGGCTCATCCAGTATTAAATCATCTGGCAATGAAGAAAAGTGTTTAAAGTTAACTTCCATACAGAACAAATTCCTCTGGAAAACTCTTGTCATTCAGCCCGGTTTACCCAAAGTCTGGTAGCATTGATTAGACTGGGGCTGGGTTTGAATTTTTTTTTATGTGTTTTCATTTTTTCTATTTAAAAAAAAATGCAATTTAAAAAATGTTCTTCATACTTCTATGGAATTAGTCACTTAGTGGAAACTTAGAAGACAAATATTTGAGCTGGGGAAGAGAAAGCTGGAGCAAGGCTTGTGACATGCTTATCTGTTGTCCCTGAACAATGAGACTGCTATTGCAACTTCTCTGGGACACAGGGGATTAAAAACCTTGTGTAGGAGACACTGTAGACCCAGGGAAGCAAGGACCACTCCTTCTTGCTACTACCTGCTAACCAAGGGCTTTGCAACTCAGAGCCAGGGATAAAAGGAGCCTGGTAGGCAGGACACCCCAACTCCAATTCCATACATGGGGATTTTGCATCCACACTGACCTTTTTCTCTCTACTTTTTAAATGCCAGGGAGGCAGTGAAGCCTTTGATGTTCCCAGGAGTCCTGCTTCAGTGCCTTTATCTGCACACACCCACCAGTGCCCAGCCAACCCAAGGAGCTCCTTGTCCGCAGGCAGCGTGGTGTGTCCTCCCAGAGGGCCAGCACTGCATCTCCACACATCCACCTGGTCCCATCTGGTCCCCTAGGTGCCTTGACACTTGCCATTTGCTCCCAGATGCTTCAATCCACTTTAACCCAGGTCACTTCAGCTTTTTTCCCTTGTTTCCAACCCAATTCCCCATTCTCACTGGCTACGCTGACAGTCCTGCTCATCTCTTCCTACCCGCAGGCTTGGGAAGCTGAAACACCCTGTCAAGTAACACACCTAGTTAACTGTGTAATGCTGTACCTATGGGGCAATTCCATCCCAGCACCTGCAGGGATCCTGATTACACCCTAAAACATGATATTTCAATTTCATTATCTGATCGGGCATTAGCAACGAGCACCACTAATGAGTATATTAGTCAGTTCCTTTATTAAACTAGCGGCAGCATTTGATGCAATGACCTCCTCATGTAGCTCTTTGATGCCATGTGATTTGATTTTTATTTCTTCTTTTTTTTTTTTTCTTTTAATTGAGAAAGATACAGCAAAGTAAATAGAAAAACTGTGAGGAGCAGAATTAGCACATTGGCAATGCAGGCAAATACATGTTCAGCAAGGAGAATAAATTTTATTGTAACTGCAGAAGCGAGTGGCGAGCTCCAGCTAGCTAACATTTGAATATAACTATTCATTACTCCTGCCATTATTATTATGAATTTGTTGTTGTTATTCTATTAGACAGCCAGTCCTGAGGACTGGTTTTGCCATCTGTAACCTGGCGATCTTTCACCCTTAGCAATTGTTGTTTGGCCGTGTTACCACAGGGCTCATTGTGCAAGAGGCTGCACAAGCTCTGAACAAAGAGGGGATGCCAGCCCCAGGGCATTTCTAGTGTAAGTGACAGATGAATGACAACAGGCAAATACTGATAGACAGAGGAGCATGAGGAAACAGAGTCACACATGTGGCTAAATCCAGGGTGAAGTTTTGGAGCAAGCTTCAGGCTCTGCCAGCTACCAACTCCATCAGTGAAGCATTGCATTCAGGCACTTAAATTCCTGTGTCCTGGCAAAGCTCCAGCTTGGGGAATAATACAGAACATCCTACAAAAACTCAATCAAAAAGTGTGATGAGAAATCATCACACTTTTCCTTCCAAGAAACTCTGATACCACAGTCACAGCCCTGGATGACTCCTGCAGCCCTTTCCAAACATGACTGCATTTTCACAGATTTCATCTCAGGTCCAGTTCTAACCTGATATTTAATCATGAGAGTGTTCAGGGCTCCTTTGGATAATTACTGGAGGTATTAAGCCATCCCAAACTGAAGCATCAGGTGCTTTGCACCCAGGTAAATGGCTTGCATGGGCTTACATAAGAAGCATTTGCACTGGCCATAGATCATTTGTGGCCCTGCTCTGGCATGTTGTCACGTGAAACACCATCATACCATCCACCTGGCCTTGGGACTTTGAGGCCAACTCCCTCAGGCTTTTGGAAGTAAGATGGGAAGGAGATTTTGACAGAATTATTTCTGTAGTAATTTTTCTTCAGGAATCCAAGACCCAAAAAACTAACTGAGAAAATGGAGAGAGAAAGAATATCTCTATTGGTATGGTAAGTGTTGGAAGACCCAACCTGCCTACATACTGCATGATCTTGTATCCAACAGGTTAAAATATTACTGCCTCTGTTCCAAGTATGTTGTCTAAACCTAATAGTCATGTGCCAGCAAGCTGTTGTCTTCTTCCCCATCAGAAGTAAACTTGTTCCCCACTGCCATGGGGGATGTGCCTGCACTGGCCTTACCTATAGTCACCAGCACTGAGTTTCTGCTGTGTCCAGAGGGCTCATTCAAATTTCTTTTCAAAGGAAAGAGATCCCTACATCAAGGTTCAGGATTAAAATCCCACCCAGAAATAATGTCAAATCTTCAACAATTCAAGAAACATTTCCACGACTTCCCTCAACCAGGAGTGGCAGATGAGCCCTTCACCACTCATCTTCACGGTAGCTGGGAATTGTGCATTTTTGGGGGATACCTACAGAGAACCAAACAGGAACTGGGGATCCCCCTCCTCCCAGTATGCCTGAGTAGCTCAGACAAACCTGTTGTGTCTTTTTAAGCAGACCCTCTGCTGCAAATCCCGCAGCCGAGCTGCGTGTCCACACATCCCTGGCAGGGCTCCCAGCACACCCAGGTCTGTAATGGGCCTGCCTCCCTCTCTGACTGCCCAGTTAACATCCTCCTGCTGCCTCCTTAATTATAATCCCTTTATTTTATCTAACCCCAATTGTAGCAGTTGGTGAGTCACCAGGCTCCATAACAAGACGATCAGGACACATTTCATATTACACTGCAGTTTTCATTCCAGGGCGTGGGCTGAAGGCATTGTTTATTTATTTTAATTTGGTTTGGTTTGGGGTTTTCTCACAGGTGATGGAGTACAGAGATTTAAGTAGGGGGTAGAAGGGTGGAAGGGGTAAAAACAAAAACAACCTCAATCCATCTGGATCAATTAAATCTTGTTGAAAAGTTTTCAACCTCAGGGTTGCCTGAGGTAGGTCTAATAGTCACACTCTTTGGCATTTAATGAAAATGCTAATGATTTCTCCTTTGGAATATATTTTCACTTCTAGTTTGAACAAGATGCATCTCTCCTCCAATCAATTCCACAAGCTCTTAATTTTTTTCTTCCCCATTTATGCGCGTGCCCCTTTAGGGCAAATTAAGAAATTATTGCCTCTTTCCAAAAAGAAGCTGAAATGTGCAGCCTTATGCTTCACGTCACAGGGGTGGGGAGGAAAAAAATCTCTACATGGGAGCAACAATCCTGTTTGTGTTTGACTTCTGTAAGAAAAATATGGCATCAAACCTTTCTCATCCTGGCTCTCCAGGGAAAGCTGCAGGCACAGGTCTCAGCCAGTGAAAATCACCGTTGCTCCGTTGGAGCTGCCTCTAGATTGAAGACCTCACCTAAAACATTCCATTTTCCTGTTACTAGTTCATTGTAGGGAGAATAAGAGTGAGCAAATAAAGAGAGGGTTGTTTAAATATAGGATGAGACTTTTCTCCCCCGGTTTTTAAGAGATCAGAATGGAGATGAGTGCTTAAAGTCATCCATAGACCCTGGAGAGACACAGGCTCACCATCTCAAACTAGACACTGAAATTTTTAATGGCTGAAATATGATGGCTGAAACAAAGGCATTGAATGGAAGAATTGCCACAAGTCAAACCCACTTAGAATTTGCAAAGGAAATTCAAACAAATCACAAAAGTTTCAGTAAAGGATGGGAATGCTGAACACAGCCTCAGAGGCATAAAGGCTAATGGAATAGAGGAATGGGAGTATGAAGCACTTTCTTGAAATTGCCATTGGCTCAAGGGAAAACTAAACAATCTTCCTGCAGAGGTCTGAGAAAAAGCACAAAGAATTATTAGTTTTGCCTGAACTAGCATATTAAACAAGGCCAGGGCATGTGATTGCCCTGCTCTTAGCTCTGTCCCTAGTTTTGTCCTGTAGCACCTGACATGCTGAGGCGTGGTTGAGAAGACATCACGTACATTATTCCCAGTAAAGAGTACCCATGAGACAACTTTTCTTTGGTGGGAAGTTGGATTTAAAGTGTAGGTGTACCATCTCACGCCATGCCCTGCCATGATTTCTGGGATCAGAGAATGAACCCATGACCATTTCATTTACTTGTCTAAATATAGGCACAAAATCTGACTGTGAATGGCTTTAAAAGGTCTACAAAGTCCTAAATTGAAGGAGCTAGACCAGAAGTTGTGGACTGGCAACAGCAATAAGTCAGATTATAGAAGATATTCAGAA